>NC_079884.1:6211061-6836061 GCF_029227915.1 Hydractinia symbiolongicarpus
AAAGAAAGTACCCAGGGAGTAAACTCATTTCTTAAACGATTTTTTAAATTATTATTTCACCACTAAAACGCATGAGACTTGTAGTTTTCAAGAATGTTTTCATTTTTAATGAGACGCTGAATAAAAGCAGTTTAATCACCGGCAAACGAAAATCCGCGATTTCCCGTAAATCCCGGGCTTGGCACGTATAGTCGAATGTATACAAAGAAAGTACCCTGTGAGTAAACTCATTTCCAGAACGATTTTATAAATTATTTTTTCACCACTAAAACGCATAAGACTTGTAGTTTTTAAAAATGTTTTAATTTTTGATGAGACGCTGAATAAAAGAAGTTTAATCGCTGGCAAACGAAAACCCGCGATTTCGCGTAAATCCCGGCTTGGCCCGTATAGTCAAAAGTATACAAAGAAAGTACCCAGGGAGTAAACGCATTTCCCGAACGATTTTTTAAATTATTTTTTCACCACTAAAATTCATGAGACTTGTAGTTTTTACAAATGTTTTCATTTTTGATGAGACGCTGAATAAAAGAAGTTTAATCGCCAGGAAAACGAAAACCCGCGATTTCCCGTAAATCCCGGGATTGGCCCGTATAGTCGAATGTATACAAAGAAAGTACCCTGTGAGTAAACTCATTTCCAGAACGATTTTTTAAATTATTTTTTCACCGCTAAACGCATGAGACTTGTAGTTTTCAAAAATATTTTCATAATTGATGAGACGCTGAATAAAAGAAGTTTAATCGCCGGCAAACGAAAACCCGCGATTTCCCGTAAATCCCGGGCTTGGCCCGTATAGTCAAAAGTATACAAAGAAAGTACCCAGGGAGTAAACTCATTTCCCGAACGAAATTTTAAATTACTTTTTCACCACTAAAACGCATGAGACTTGTAGTTTTTAAAAATGTTTTCATTTTTAATGAGACGCTGAATAAAAGCAGTTTAATCGCCGGCAAACGAAAACCCGCGATTTCCCGTAAATCCCGGCTTGGCCCGTATAGTCAAAAGTATACAAAGAAAGTACCCAGGGAGTAAACTCATTTCCCAAACGATTTTTTAAATTATTATTTCACCACTAAAACGCATGAGACTTGTAGTTTTCAAAAATGTTTTCATTTTTGATGAGACGCTGAATAAAAGAAGTTTAATCGCCAGGAAAACGAAAACCCGCGATTTCCCGTAAATCCCGGGATTGGCCCGTATAGTCGAATGTATACAAAGAAAGTACCCTGTGAGTAAACTCATTTCCAGAACGATTTTTTAAATTATTTTTTCACCGCTAAACGCATGAGACTTGTAGTTTTCAAAAATATTTTCATAATTGATGAGACGCTGAATAAAAGAAGTTTAATCGCCGGCAAACGAAAACCCGCGATTTCCCGTAAATCCCGGGCTTGGCCCGTATAGTCAAAAGTATACAAAGAAAGTACCCAGGGAGTAAACTCATTTCCCGAACGAAATTTTAAATTACTTTTTCACCACTAAAACGCATGAGACTTGTAGTTTTTAAAAATGTTTTCATTTTTAATGAGACGCTGAATAAAAGCAGTTTAATCGCCGGCAAACGAAAACCCGCGATTTCCCGTAAATCCCGGCTTGGCCCGTATAGTCAAAAGTATACAAAGAAAGTACCCAGGGAGTAAACTCATTTCCCAAACGATTTTTTAAATTATTATTTCACCACTAAAACGCATGAGACTTGTAGTTTTCAAAAATGTTTTCATTTTTGATGAAACGCTGAATAAAAGAAGTTTAATCGCCGGTAAACGAAAACCCGCAATTTCCCGTAAATCCCGTGCTTGGCCCGTATAGTCAAAAGTATACAAAGAATGTACCCAGGGAGTAAACTAATTTCCCGAACGATTTTTTAAATTACTTTTTCACCACTAAAAGGCATGAGACTTGTAGTTTTTAAAAATGTTTTCATTTTTGATGAGACGCTGAATAAATGAAGTTTAATCGCCGGCAAACGAAAACCTGCCATTTCACCTAAATCCTGGACTCGGCCCGTATAGTCAAAAGTATACAAAGAAAGTACCCAGGGAGTAAACTCATTTCTTAAACGATTTTTTAAATTATTATTTCACCACTAAAACGCATGAGACTTGTAGTTTTCAAGAATGTTTTCATTTTTAATGAGACGCTGAATAAAAGCAGTTTAATCACTGGCAAACGAAAATCCGCGATTTCCCGTAAATCCCGGGCTTGGCACGTATAGTCGAATGTATACAAAGAAAGTACCCTGTGAGTAAACTCATTTCCAGAACGATTTTTTAAATTATTTTTTCACCACTAAAACGCATAAGACTTGTAGTTTTTAAAAATGTTTTCATTTTTGATGAGACGCTGAATAAAAGAAGTTTAATCGCCGGCAAACGAAAACCCGCGATTTCGCGTAAATCCCGGCTTGGCCCGTATAGTCAAAAGTATACAAAGAAAGTACCCAGGGAGTAAACTCATTTCCCGAACGATTTTTTAAATTATTTTTTCACCACTAAAACGCATGAGACTTGTAGTTTTTAAAAATGTTTTCATTTTTGATGAGACGCTGAATAAAAGAAGTTTAATCGCCGGCAAACGAAAACCCGCGATTTCCCGTAAATCCCGGGCTTGGCGCGTATAGTCGAATGTATACAAAGAAAGTACCCTGTGAGTAAACTCATTTCCAGAACGATTTTTTAAATTATTTTTTCACCACTAAAACGCATGAGACTTGTAGTTTTCAAGAATGTTTTCATTTTTAATGACACGCTGAATAAAAGCAGTTTAATCGCCGGCAAACGAAAACCCGCGATTTCCCGTAAATCCCGGCTTGGCACGTATAGTCGAATGTATACAAAGAAAGTACCCTGTGAGTAAACTCATTTCCAGAACGATTTTTTAAATTATTTTTTCACCACTAAAACGCATGAGACTTGTAGTTTTCAAAAATGTTTTCATTTTTGATGAAACGCTGAATAAAAGAAGTTTAATCGCCGGTAAACGAAAACCCGCAATTTCCCGTAAATCCCGTGCTTGGCCCGTATAGTCAAAAGTATACAAAGAATGTACCCAGGGAGTAAACTAATTTCCCGAACGATTTTTTAAATTACTTTTTCACCACTAAAAGGCATGAGACTTGTAGTTTTTAAAAATGTTTTCATTTTTGATGAGACGCTGAATAAATGAAGTTTAATCGCCGGCAAACGAAAACCTGCCATTTCACCTAAATCCTGGACTCGGCCCGTATAGTCAAAAGTATACAAAGAAAGTACCCAGGGAGTAAACTCATTTCTTAAACGATTTTTTAAATTATTATTTCACCACTAAAACGCATGAGACTTGTAGTTTTCAAGAATGTTTTCATTTTTAATGAGACGCTGAATAAAAGCAGTTTAATCACTGGCAAACGAAAATCCGCGATTTCCCGTAAATCCCGGGCTTGGCACGTATAGTCGAATGTATACAAAGAAAGTACCCTGTGAGTAAACTCATTTCCAGAACGATTTTTTAAATTATTTTTTCACCACTAAAACGCATAAGACTTGTAGTTTTTAAGAATGTTTTCATTTTTGATGAGACGCTGAATAAAAGAAGTTTAATCGCCGGCAAACGAAAACCCGCGATTTCGCGTAAATCCCGGCTTGGCCCGTATAGTCAAAAGTATACAAAGAAAGTACCCAGGGAGTAAACTCATTTCCCGAACGATTTTTTAAATTATTTTTTCACCACTAAAACGCATGAGACTTGTAGTTTTTAAAAATGTTTTCATTTTTGATGAGACGCTGAATAAAAGAAGTTTAATCGCCGGCAAACGAAAACCCGCGATTTCCCGTAAATCCCGGGCTTGGCGCGTATAGTCGAATGTATACAAAGAAAGTACCCTGTGAGTAAACTCATTTCCAGAACGATTTTTTAAATTATTTTTTCACCACTAAAACGCATGAGACTTGTAGTTTTCAAGAATGTTTTCATTTTTAATGACACGCTGAATAAAAGCAGTTTAATCGCCGGCAAACGAAAACCCGCGATTTCCCGTAAATCCCGGGCTTGGCACGTATAGTCGAATGTATACAAAGAAAGTACCCTGTGAGTAAACTCATTTCCAGAACGATTTTTTAAATTATTTTTTCACCACTAAAACGCATAAGACTTGTAGTTTTTAAAAATGTTTTCATTTTTGATGAGACGCTGAATAAAAGAAGTTTAATCGCCGGCAAACGAAAACCCGCGATTTCCCGTAAATCCCGGCTTGGCCCGTATAGTCAAAAGTATACAAAGAAAGTACCCAGGGAGTAAACTCATTTCCCGAACGATTTTTTAAATTACTTTTTCACCACTAAAACGCATGAGACTTGTAGTTTTTGAAAATGTTTTCATTTTTGATGGGACGCTGAATAAATGAAGTTTAATCGCCGGCAAACGAAAACCTGCGATTTCCCGTAAATCCTGGACTCGGCCCGTATAGTCAAAAGTATACAAAGAAAGTACCCTGTGAGTAAACTCATTTCCAGAACGATTTTTTAAATTATTTTTTCACCACTAAAACGCATAAGACTTGTAGTTTTTAAAAATGTTTTTATTTTTGATGAGACGCTGAATAAAAGAAGTTTAATCGCCGGCAAACGAAAACCCGCGATTTCCCGTAAATCCCGGCTTGGCCCGTATAGTCAAAAGTATACAAAGAAAGTACCCAGGGAGTAAACTCATTTCCCGAACGATTTTTTAAATTACTTTTTCACCACTAAAACGCATGAGACTTGTAGTTTTTAAAAATGTTTTCATTTTTGATGGGACGCTGAATAAATGAAGTTTAATCGCCGGCAAACGAAAACCTGCGATTTCCCGTAAATCCTGGACTCGGCCCGTATAGTCAAAAGTATACAAAAAAAGTACCCAGGGAGTAAACTCATTTCCAGAACAATTTTTTAAATTATTTGTTCACCGCTGAAACGCATAAGACTTATAGTTTTCAAAAATGTTTTTATTTTTGATGAGACGCTTAATGAAAGAGGTTTAATCGCCGGAAAACGAAAACCGCGATTTCCCGTAAATCCCGGGCTTGGCCCGTATAGTCGAATGTATACAAAGAAAGTACCCTGTGAGTAAACTCATTTCCAGAACGATTTTTTAAATTATTTTTTCACCACTAAAACGCATGAGACTTGTAGATTTCAAAAATGTTTTTATTTTTGATGAGACGCTGAATAAAAGAAGTTAAATCGCCGGCAAACGAAAACCCGCGATTTCCCGTAAATCCCGGGCTTGGCACGTATAGTCGAATGTATACAAAGAAAGTACCCTGTGAGTAAACTCATTTCCAGAAAGATTTTTTAAATTATTTTTTCACCACTAAAACGCATAAGACTTGTAATTTTTAAAAATGTTTTCATTATTGATGAGACGCTGAATAAAAGAAGTTTAATCGCCGGCAGACGAAAACCCGCAATTTCCCGTAAATCCCGTGCATGTCAAGTATAGTCAAAAGTATACAAAGAAAGTACCCAGGGAGTAAACTAATTTCCCGAACGATTTTTTAAATTACTTTTTCACCACTAAAAGGCATAACACTTGTAGTTTTTAAAAATGTTTTCATTTTTGATGAGACGCTGAATAAATGAAGTTTAATCGCCGGCAAACGAAAACCTGCCATTTCACCTAAATCCTGGACTCGGCCCGTATAGTCAAAAGTATACAAAGAAAGTACCCAGGGAGTAAACTCATTTCTTAAACGATTTTTTAAATTATTATTTCACCACTAAAACGCATGAGACTTGTAGTTTTCAAGAATGTTTTCATTTTTAATGAGACGCTGAATAAAAGCAGTTTAATCACTGGCAAACGAAAATCCGCGATTTCCCGTAAATCCCGGGCTTGGCACGTATAGTCGAATGTATACAAAGAAAGTACCCTGTGAGTAAACTCATTTCCAGATCGATTTTATAAATTATTTTTTCACCACTAAAACGCATAAGACTTGTAGTTTTTAAAAATGTTTTCATTTTTGATGAGACGCTGAATAAAAGAAGTTTAATCGCCGGCAAACGAAAACCCGCGATTTCGCGTAAATCCCGGCTTGGCCCGTATAGTCAAAAGTATACAAAGAAAGTACCCAGGGAGTAAACGCATTTCCCGAACGATTTTTTAAATTATTTTTTCACCACTAAAATTCATGAGACTTGTAGTTTTTAAAAATGTTTTCATTTTTGATGAGACGCTGAATAAAAGAAGTTTAATCGCCAGGAAAACGAAAACCCGCGATTTCCCGTAAATCCCGGGCTTGGCCCGTATAGTCGAATGTATACAAAGAAAGTACCCTGTGAGTAAACTCATTTCCAGAACGATTTTTTAAATTATTTTTTCACCGCTAAACGCATGAGACTTGTAGTTTTCAAAAGTGTTTTCATTTTTGATGAGACGCTGAATAAAAGAAGTTTAATCGCCGGCAAACGAAAACCCGCGATTTCCCGTAAATCCCGGGCTTGGCCCGTATAGTCAAAAGTATACAAAGAAAGTACCCAGGGAGTAAACTCATTTCCCGAACGAAATTTTAAATTACTTTTTCACCACTAAAACGCATGAGACTTGTAGTTTTTAAAAATGTTTTCATTTTTAATGAGACGCTGAATAAAAGCAGTTTAATCGCCGGCAAACGAAAACCCGCGATTTCACGTAAATCCCGGCTTGGCCCGTATAGTCAAAAGTATACAAAGAAAGTACCCAGGGAGTTAACTCATTTCCCAAACGATTTTTTAAATTATTATTTCACCACTAAAACGCATGAGACTTGTAGTTTTCAAAAATGTTTTCATTTTTGATGAAACGCTGAATAAAAGAAGTTTAATCGCCGGCAAACGAAAACCCGCAATTTCCCGTAAATCCCGTGCTTGGCCCGTATAGTCAAAAGTATACAAAGAAAGTACCCAGGGAGTAAACTAATTTCCCGAACGATTTTTTAAATTACTTTTTCACCACTAAAAGGCATGAGACTTGTAGTTTTTAAAAATGTTTTCATTTTTGATGAGACGCTGAATAAATGAAGTTTAATCGCCGGCAAACGAAAACCTGCCATTTCACCTAAATCCTGGACTCGGCCCGTATAGTCAAAAGTATACAAAGAAAGTACCCAGGGAGTAAACTCATTTCTTAAACGATTTTTTAAATTATTATTTCACCACTAAAACGCATGAGACTTAGAGTTTTCAAGAATGTTTTCATTTTTAATGAGACGCTGAATAAAAGCAGTTTAATCACCGGCAAACGAAAATCCGCGATTTCCCGTAAATCCCGGGCTTGGCACGTATAGTCGAATGTATACAAAGAAAGTACCCTGTGAGTAAACTCATTTCCAGAACGATTTTTTAAATTATTTTTTCACCACTAAAACGCATAAGACTTGTAGTTTTTAAAAATGTTTTCATTTTTGATGAGACGCTGAATAAAAGAAGTTTAATCGCCGGCAAACGAAAACCCGCGATTTCGCGTAAATCCCGGCTTGGCCCGTATAGTCAAAAGTATACAAAGAAAGTACCCAGGGAGTAAACTCATTTCCCGAACGATTTTTTAAATTATTTTTTCACCACTAAAACGCATGAGACTTGTAGTTTTTAAAAATGTTTTCATTTTTGATGAGACGCTGAATAAAAGAAGTTTAATCGCCGGCAAACGAAAACCCGCGATTTCCCGTAAATCCCGGGCTTGGCGCGTATAGTCGAATGTATACAAAGAAAGTACCCTGTGAGTAAACTCATTTCCAGAACGATTTTTTAAATTATTTTTTCACCACTAAAACGCATAAGACTTGTAGTTTTCAAGAATGTTTTCATTTTTAATGACACGCTGAATAAAAGCAGTTTAATCGCCGGCAAACGAAAACCCGCGATTTCCCGTAAATCCCGGGCTTGGCACGTATAGTCGAATGTATACAAAGAAAGTACCCTGTGAGTAAACTCATTTCCAGAACGATTTTTTAAATTATTTTTTCACCACTAAAACGCATAAGACTTGTAGTTTTTAAAAATGTTTTCATTTTTGATGAGACGCTGAATAAAAGAAGTTTAATCGCCGGCAAACGAAAACCCGCGATTTCCCGTAAATCCCGGCTTGGCCCGTATAGTCAAAAGTATACAAAGAAAGTACCCAGGGAGTAAACTCATTCCCGAACGATTTTTTAAATTACTTTTTCACCACTAAAACGCATGAGACTTGTAGTTTTTAAAAATGTTTTCATTTTTGATGGGACGCTGAATAAATGAAGTTTAATCGCCGGCAAACGAAAACCTGCGATTTCCCGTAAATCCTGGACTCGGCCCGTATAGTCAAAAGTATACAAAGAAAGTACCCTGTGAGTAAACTCATTTCCAGAACGATTTTTTAAATTATTTTTTCACCACTAAAACGCATAAGACTTGTAGTTTTTAAAAATGTTTTCATTTTTGATGAGACGCTGAATAAAAGAAGTTTAATCGCCGGCAAACGAAAACCCGCGATTTCCCGTAAATCCCGGCTTGGCCCGTATAGTCAAAAGTATACAAAGAAAGTACCCAGGGAGTAAACTCATTTCCCGAACGATTTTTTAAATTACTTTTTCACCACTAAAACGCATGAGACTTGTAGTTTTTAAAAATGTTTTCATTTTTGATGGGACGCTGAATAAATGAAGTTTAATCGCCGGCAAACGAAAACCTGCGATTTCCCGTAAATCCTGGACTCGGCCCGTATAGTCAAAAGTATACAAAGAAAGTACCCAGGGAGTAAACTCATTTCCAGAACAATTTTTTAAATTATTTTTTCACCACTAAAACGCATAAGACTTGTAATTTTTAAAAATGTTTTCATTTTTGATGAGACGCTGAATAAAAGAAGTTTAATCGCCGGCAAACGAAAACCCGCGATTTCCCGTAAATACCCGGCTTGGCCTGCATAGTCAAAAGTATACAAAGAAAGTACCCAGGGAGTAAACTCATTTCCCAAACGATTTTTTAAATTATTTTTTCACCACTAAAACGCATGAGACTTGTAGTTTTCAAAAATGTTTTCATTTTTGATGAGACGCTGAATAAAAGGAGTTTAATCGCCGGCAAACGAAATCCTGCGATTTCCCTAAATCCCGGGCTTGGCCCGTATAGTCGAATGTATACAAAGAAAGTACCCTGTGAGTAAACTCATTTCCAGAACGATTGTTAAAATTATTTTTTCACCACTAAACGCATGAGACTTGTAGTTTTCAAAAATGTTTTCATTTTTGATGAGACGCTGAATAAAAGGAGTTTAATCGCCGGCAAACGTAATCCTGCGATTTCCCGTAAATCCCGGACTCGGCCCGTATAGTCAAAAGTATACAAAGAAAGTACCCAGGGAGTAAACTCATTTCCCGAACGAAATTTTAAATTACTTTTTCACCACTAAAACGCATGAGACTTGTAGTTTTTAAAAATGTTTTCATTTTTCATGAGACGCTGAATAAAAGCAGTTTAATCGCCGGCAAACGAAAACCCGCGATTTCCCGTAAATCCCGGGCTTGGCACGTATAGTCGAATGTATACAAAGAAAGTACCCTGTGAGTAAACTCATTTCCAGAACGATTTTTTAAATTATTTTTTCACCACTAAAACGCATAAGACTTGTAGTTTTTAAAAATGTTTTCATTTTTGATGAGACGCTGAATAAAAGGAGTTTAATCGCCGGCAAACGAAATCCTGCGATTTCCCGTAAATCCCGGACTCGGCCCGTATAGTCAAAAGTATACAAAGAAAGTACCCAGGGAGTAAACTCATTTCCAGAACGATTTTTTAAATTATTTTTTCACCACTAAAACGCATAAGACTTGTAGTTTTTAAAAATGTTTTCATTTTTGATGAGACGCTGAATAAAAAAAGTTTAATCGCCGGCAAACGAAAATCCGCGATTTCCCGTAAATCCCGGGCTTGGCCCGTATAGTCAAAAGTATACAAAGAAAGTACCCAGGGAGTAAACTCATTTCCCGAACGATTTTTTATATTATTTTTTTACCACTAAACGCATGAGACTTGTAGTTTTCAAAAATATTTTCATATTTGATGTGACGCTGAATAAAAGAAGTTTAATCGTCGGCAAACGAAAATCCGCGATTTCCCGTAAATCCCGGACTCGGCCCGTATATTCGAATGTATACAAAGAAAGTATCCAGGGAGTAAACTCATTTCCCAAACGATTTTTTAAATTTTTTTTTCACCACTAAAACACATGAGACTTGTTGTTTTCAAAAATGTTTTCATTTTTGATGAGACGCTTAATGAAAGAGGTTTAATTGCCGGAAAACGAAAACCCGCGATTTCCCGTAAATCCCGGACTCGGCCCGTATATTCGAATGTATACAAAGAAAGTATCCAGGGAGTAAACTCATTTCCCAAACGATTTTTTAAATTTTTTTTTTCACCACTAAAACACATGAGACTTGTTGTTTTCAAAAATGTTTTCATTTTTGATGAGACGCTTAATGAAAGAGGTTTAATCGCCGGAAAACGAAAACCCGCGATTTCCCGTAAATCCCGGGCTTGGCCCGTATAGTCGAATGTATACAAAGAAAGTACCCTGTGAGTAAACTCATTTCCAGAAAGATTTTTTAAATTATTTTTTCAGCACTAAAACGCATAAGACTTGTAATTTTTAAAAATGTTTTCATTTTTGATGAGACGCTGAATAAAAGAAGTTTAATCGCCGGCAAACGAAAACCCGCGATTTCCCGTAAATACCGGGCTTGGCCTGCATAGTCAAAAGTATACAAAGAAAGTACCCAGGGAGTAAACTCATTTCCCAAACGATTTTTTAAATTATTTTTTCACCACTAAAACGCATGAGACTTGTAGTTTTCAAAAATGTTTTCATTTTTGATGAGACGCTGAATAAAAGGAGTTTAATCGCCGGCAAACGAAATCCTGCGATTTCCCTAAATCCCGGACTCGGCCCGTATAGTCAAAAGTATACAAAGAAAGTACCCAGGGAGTAAACTCATTTCCAGAACGATTTTTTAAATTATTTTTTCACCACTAAAACGCATAAGACTTGTAGTTTTTAAAAATGTTTTCATTTTTGATGAGACGCTGAATAAAAAAAGTTTAATCGCCGGCAAAGGAAAATCCGCGATTTCCCGTAAATCCCGGGCTTGGCCCGTATAGTCAAAAGTATACAAAGAAAGTACCCAGGGAGTAAACTCATTTCCCGAACGATTTTTTATATTATTTTTTTACCACTAAACGCATGAGACTTGTAGTTTTCAAAAATATTTTCATATTTGATGTGACGCTGAATAAAAGAAGTTTAATCGTCGGCAAACGAAAATCCGCGATTTCCCGTAAATCCCGGACTCGGCCCGTATATTCGAATGTATACAAAGAAAGTATCCAGAGAGTAAACTCATTTCCCAAACGATTTTTTAATTTTTTTTTTCACCACTAAAACACATGAGACTTGTTGTTTTCAAAAATGTTTTCATTTTTGATGAGACGCTTAATGAAAGAGGTTTAATTGCCGGAAAACGAAAACCCGCGATTTCCCGTAAATCCCGGACTCGGCCCGTATATTCGAATGTATACAAAGAAAGTATCCAGGGAGTAAACTCATTTCCCAAACGATTTTTTAAATTTTTTTTTCACCACTAAAACACATGAGACTTGTTGTTTTCAAAAATGTTTTCATTTTTGATGAGACGGTTAATGAAAGAGGTTTAATCGCCGGAAAACGAAAACCCGCGATTTCCCGTAAATCCCGGGCTTGGCCCGTATAGTCGAATGTATACAAAGAAAGTACCCTGTGAGTAAACTCATTTCCAGAACGATTGTTAAAATTATTTTTTCACCACTAAACGCATGAGACTTGTAGTTTTCAAAAATATTTTCATATTTGATGAGACGCTGAATAAAAGAAGTTTAATCGCCGGCAAACGAAAACCCGCGATTTCCCGTAAATCCCGGGCTTGGCCCGTATAGTCAAAAGTATACAAAGAAAGTACCCAGGGAGTAAACTCATTTCCCGAACGAAATTTTAAATTACTTTTTCACCACTAAAACGCATGAGACTTGTAGTTTTTAAAAATGTTTTCATTTTTCATGAGACGCTGAATAAAAGCAGTTTAATCGCCGGCAAACGAAAACCCGCGATTTCCCGTAAATCCCGGGCTTGGCACGTATAGTCGAATGTATACAAAGAAAGTACCCTGTGAGTAAACTCATTTCCAGAACGATTTTTTAAATTATTTTTTCACCACTAAAACGCATAAGACTTGTAGTTTTTAAAAATGTTTTCATTTTTGATGAGACGCTGAATAAAAGGAGTTTAATCGCCGGCAAACGAAATCCTGCGATTTCCCGTAAATCCCGGACTCGGCCCGTATAGTCAAAAGTATACAAAGAAAGTACCCAGGGAGTAAACTCATTTCCAGAACGATTTTTTAAATTATTTTTTCACCACTAAAACGTATAAGACTTGTAGTTTTTAAAAATGTTTTCATTTTTGATGAGACGCTGAATAAAAAAAGTTTAATCGCCGGCAAACGAAAATCCGCGATTTCCCGTAAATCCGGGCTTGGCCCGTATAGTCAAAAGTATACAAAGAAAGTACCCAGGGAGTAAACTCATTTCCCGAACGATTTTTTATATTATTTTTTACCACTAAACGCATGAGACTTGTAGTTTTCAAAAATATTTTCATATTTGATGTGACGCTGAATAAAAGAAGTTTAATCGTCGGCAAACGAAAATCCGCGATTTCCCGTAAATCCCGGACTCGGCCCGTATATTCGAATGTATACAAAGAAAGTATCCAGGGAGTAAACTCATTTCCCAAACGATTTTTTAAATTTTTTTTTCACCACTAAAACACATGAGACTTGTTGTTTTCAAAAATGTTTTCATTTTTGATGAGACGCTTAATGAAAGAGGTTTAATTGCCGGAAAACGAAAACCCGCGATTTCCCGTAAATCCCGGACTCGGCCCGTATATTCGAATGTATACAAAGAAAGTATCCAGGGAGTAAACTCATTTCCCAAACGATTTTTTAAATTTTTTTTTCACCACTAAAACACATGAGACTTGTTGTTTTCAAAAATGTTTTCATATTTGATGTGACGCTGAATAAAAGAAGTTTAATCGTCGGCAAACGAAAATCCGCGATTTCCCGTAAATCCCGGACTCGGCCCGTATATTCGAATGTATACAAAGAAAGTATCCAGGGAGTAAACTCATTTCCCAAACGATTTTTTAAATTTTTTTTTCACCAATAAAACACATGAGACTTGTTGTTTTCAAAAATGTTTTCATTTTTGATGAGACGCTTAATGAAAGAGGTTTAATTGCCGGAAAACGAAAACCCGCGATTTCCCGTAAATCCCGGACTCGGCCCGTATATTCGAATGTATACAAAGAAAGTATCCAGGGAGTAAACTCATTTCCCAAACGATTTTTTAAATTTTTTTTTCACCACTAAAACACATGAGACTTGTGGTTTTCAAAAATGTTTTCATTTTTGATGAGACGCTTAATGAAAGAGGTTTAATCGCCGGAAAACGAAAACCCGCGATTTCCCGTAAATCCCGGGCTTGGCCCGTATAGTCGAATGTATACAAAGAAAGTACCCTGTGAGTAAACTCATTTCCAGAACGATTGTTTAAATTATTTTTTCACCACTAAACGCATGAGACTTGTAGTTTTCAAAAATATTTTCATATTTGATGAGACGCTGAATAAAAGAAGTTTAATCGCCGGCAAAAGAAAACCCGCGATTTCCCGTAAATCCCGGGCCTGGCCCGTATAGTCAAAAGTATACAAAGAAAGTACCCAGGGAGTAAACTCATTTCCCGAACGAAATTTTAAATTACTTTTTCACCACTAAAACGCATGAGACTTGTAGTTTTTAAAAATGTTTTCATTTTTCATGAGACGCTGAATAAAAGCAGTTTAATCGCCGGCAAACGGAAACCCGCGATTTCCCGTAAATCCCGGGCTTGGCACGTATAGTCGAATGTATACAAAGAAAGTACCCTGTGAGTAAACTCATTTCCAGAACGATTTTTTAAATTATTTTTTCACCACTAAAACGCATAAGACTTGTAGTTTTTAAAAATGTTTTCATTTTTGATGAGACGCTGAATAAAAGGAGTTTAATCGCCGGCAAACGAAATCCTGCGATTTCCCTAAATCCCGGACTCGGCCCGTATAGTCAAAGGTATACAAAGAAAGTACCCAGGGAGTAAACTCATTTCCAGAACGATTTTTTAAATTATTTTTTCACCACTAAAACGCATAAGACTTGTAGTTTTTAAAAATGTTTTCATTTTTGATGAGACGCTGAATAAAAAAAGTTTAATCGCCGGCAAAGGAAAATCCGCGATTTCCCGTAAATCCCGGGCTTGGCCCGTATAGTCAAAAGTATACAAAGAAAGTACCCAGGGAGTAAACTCATTTCCCGAACGATTTTTTATATTATTTTTTTACCACTAAACGCATGAGACTTGTAGTTTTCAAAAATATTTTCATATTTGATGTGACGCTGAATAAAAGAAGTTTAATCGTCGGCAAACGAAAATCCGCGATTTCCCGTAAATCCCGGACTCGGCCCGTATATTCGAATGTATACAAAGAGAGTATCCAGAGAGTAAACTCATTTCCCAAACGATTTTTTAAATTTTTTTTTCACCACTAAAACACATGAGACTTGTTGTTTTCAAAAATGTTTTCATTTTTGATGAGACGCTTAATGAAAGAGGTTTAATTGCCGGAAAACGAAAACCCGCGATTTCCCGTAAATCCCGGACTCGGCCCGTATATTCGAATGTATACAAAGAAAGTATCCAGGGAGTAAACTCATTTCCCAAACGATTTTTTAAATTTTTTTTTCACCACTAAAACACATGAGACTTGTTGTTTTCAAAAATGTTTTCATTTTTGATGAGACGGTTAATGAAAGAGGTTTAATCGCCGGAAAACGAAAACCCGCGATTTCCCGTAAATCCCGGGCTTGGCCCGTATAGTCGAATGTATACAAAGAAAGTACCCTGTGAGTAAACTCATTTCCAGAACGATTGTTAAAATTATTTTTTCACCACTAAACGCATGAGACTTGTAGTTTTCAAAAATATTTTCATATTTGATGAGACGCTGAATAAAAGAAGTTTAATCGCCGGCAAACGAAAACCCGCGATTTCCCGTAAATCCCGGGCTTGGCCCGTATAGTCAAAAGTATACAAAGAAAGTACCCAGGGAGTAAACTCATTTCCCGAACGAAATTTTAAATTACTTTTTCACCACTAAAACGCATGAGACTTGTAGTTTTTAAAAATGTTTTCATTTTTCATGAGACGCTGAATAAAAGCAGTTTAATCGCCGGCAAACGAAAACCCGCGATTTCCCGTAAATCCCGGGCTTGGCACGTATAGTCGAATGTATACAAAGAAAGTACCCTGTGAGTAAACTCATTTCCAGAACGATTTTTTAAATTATTTTTTCACCACTAAAACGCATAAGACTTGTAGTTTTTAAAAATGTTTTCATTTTTGATGAGACGCTGAATAAAAGGAGTTTAATCGCCGGCAAACGAAATCCTGCGATTTCCCGTAAATCCCGGACTCGGCCCGTATAGTCAAAAGTATACAAAGAAAGTACCCAGGGAGTAAACTCATTTCCAGAACGATTTTTTAAATTATTTTTTCACCACTAAAACGTATAAGACTTGTAGTTTTTAAAAATGTTTTCATTTTTGATGAGACGCTGAATAAAAAAAGTTTAATCGCCGGCAAACGAAAATCCGCGATTTCCCGTAAATCCGGGCTTGGCCCGTATAGTCAAAAGTATACAAAGAAAGTACCCAGGGAGTAAACTCATTTCCCGAACGATTTTTTATATTATTTTTTACCACTAAACGCATGAGACTTGTAGTTTTCAAAAATATTTTCATTTTTGATGAGACGCTTAATGAAAGAGGTTTAATTGCCGGAAAACGAAAACCCGCGATTTCCCGTAAATCCCGGACTCGGCCCGTATATTCGAATGTATACAAAGAAAGTATCCAGGGAGTAAACTCATTTCCCAAACGATTTTTTAAATTTTTTTTTCACCACTAAAACACATGAGACTTGTTGTTTTCAAAAATGTTTTCATATTTGATGTGACGCTGAATAAAAGAAGTTTAATCGTCGGCAAACGAAAATCCGCGATTTCCCGTAAATCCCGGACTCGGCCCGTATATTCGAATGTATACAAAGAAAGTATCCAGGGAGTAAACTCATTTCCCAAACGATTTTTTAAATTTTTTTTTCACCACTAAAACACATGAGACTTGTTGTTTTCAAAAATGTTTTCATTTTTGATGAGACGCTTAATGAAAGAGGTTTAATTGCCGGAAAACGAAAACCCGCGATTTCCCGTAAATCCCGGACTCGGCCCGTATATTCGAATGTATACAAAGAAAGTATCCAGGGAGTAAACTCATTTCTCAAACGATTTTTTAAATTTTTTTTTCACCACTAAAACACATGAGACTTGTGGTTTTCAAAAATGTTTTCATTTTTGATGAGACGCTTAATGAAAGAGGTTTAATCGCTGGAAAACGAAAACCCGCGATTTCCCGTAAATCCCGGGCTTGGCCCGCATAGTCGAATGTATACAAAGAAAGTACCCTGTGAGTAAACTCATTTCCAGAACGATTGTTTAAATTATTTTTTCACCACTAAACGCATGAGACTTGTAGTTTTCAAAAATATTTTCATATTTGATGAGACGCTGAATAAAAGAAGTTTAATCGCCGGCAAAAGAAAACCTGCGATTTCCCGTAAATCCCGGGCCTGGCCCGTATAGTCAAAAGTATACAAAGAAAGTACCCAGGGAGTAAACTCATTTCCCGAACGAAATTTTAAATTACTTTTTCACCACTAAAACGCATGAGACTTGTAGTTTTTAAAAATGTTTTCATTTTTCATGAGACGCTGAATAAAAGCAGTTTAATCGCCGGCAAACGAAAACCCGCGATTTCCCGTAAATCCCGGGCTTGGCACGTATAGTCGAATGTATACAAAGAAAGTACCCTGTGAGTAAACTCATTTCCAGAACGATTTTTTAAATTATTTTTTCACCACTAAAACGCATAAGACTTGTAGTTTTTAAAAATGTTTTCATTTTTGATGAGACGCTGAATAAAAGGAGTTTAATCGCCGGCAAACGAAATCCTGCGATTTCCCTAAATCCCGGACTCGGCCCGTATAGTCAAAAGTATACAAAGAAAGTACCCAGGGAGTAAACTCATTTCCAGAACGATTTTTTAAATTATTTTTTCACCACTAAAACGCATAAGACTTGTAGTTTTTAAAAATGTTTTCATTTTTGATGAGACGCTGAATAAAAAAAGTTTAATCGCCGGCAAACGAAAATCCGCGATTTCCCGTAAATCCCGGGCTTGGCCCGTATAGTCAAAAGTATACAAAGAAAGTACCCAGGGAGTAAACTCATTTCCCGAACGATTTTTTATATTATTTTTTTACCACTAAACGCATGAGACTTGTAGTTTTTAAAAATATTTTCATATTTGATGTGACGCTGAACAAAAGAAGTTTAATCGTCGGCAAACGAAAATCCGCGATTTCCCGTAAATCCCGGACTCGGCCCGTATATTCGAATGTATACAAAGAAAGTATCCAGGGAGTAAACTCATTTCCCAAACGATTTTTTCAATTTTTTTTTCACCACTAAAACACATGAGACTTGTTGTTTTCAAAAATGTTTTCATTTTTGATGAGACACTTAATGAAAGAGGTTTAATTGCCGGAAAACGAAAACCCGCGATTTCCCGTAAATCCCGGACTCGGCCCGTATATTCGAATGTATACAAAGAAAGTATCCAGGGAGTAAACTCATTTCCCAAACGATTTTTTAAATTATTTTTTCACCACTAAAACGCATGAGACTTGTAGTTTTCAAAAATGTTTTCATTTTTGATGAGACGCTGAATAAAAGGAGTTTAATCGCCGGCAAACGAAATCCTGCGATTTCCCTAAATCCCGGACTCGGCCCGTATAGTCAAAAGTATACAAAGAAAGTACCCAGGGAGTAAACTCATTTCCAGAACGATTTTTTAAATTATTTTTTCACCACTAAAACGCATAAGACTTGTAGTTTTTAAAAATGTTTTCATTTTTGATGAGACGCTGAATAAAAAAAGTTTAATCGCCGGCAAAGGAAAATCCGCGATTTCCCGTAAATCCCGGGCTTGGCCCGTATAGTCAAAAGTATACAAAGAAAGTACCCAGGGAGTAAACTCATTTCCCGAACGATTTTTTATATTATTTTTTTACCACTAAACGCATGAGACTTGTAGTTTTCAAAAATATTTTCATATTTGATGTGACGCTGAATAAAAGAAGTTTAATCGTCGGCAAACGAAAATCCGCGATTTCCCGTAAATCCCGGACTCGGCCCGTATATTCGAATGTATACAAAGAAAGTATCCAGGGAGTAAACTCATTTCCCAAACGATTTTTTAAATTTTTTTTTCACCACTAAAACACATGAGACTTGTTGTTTTCAAAAATGTTTTCATTTTTGATGAGACGCTTAATGAAAGAGGTTTAATTGCCGGAAAACGAAAACCCGCGATTTCTCGTAAATCCCGGACTCGGCCCGTATATTCGAATGTATACAAAGAAAGTATCCAGGGAGTAAACTCATTTCCCAAACGATTTTTTAAATTTTTTTTTCACCACTAAAACACATGAGACTTGTTGTTTTCAAAAATGTTTTCATTTTTGATGAGACGGTTAATGAAAGAGGTTTAATCGCCGGAAAACGAAAACCCGCGATTTCCCGTAAATCCCGGGCTTGGCCCGTATAGTCGAATGTATACAAAGAAAGTACCCTGTGAGTAAACTCATTTCCAGAACGATTGTTAAAATTATTTTTTCACCACTAAACGCATGAGACTTGTAGTTTTCAAAAATGTTTTCATTTTTGATGAGACGCTGAATAAAAGGAGTTTAATCGCCGGCAAACGAAATCCTGCGATTTCCCGTAAATCCCGGACTCGGCCCGTATAGTCAAAAGTATACAAAGAAAGTACCCAGGGAGTAAACTCATTTCCCGAACGAAATTTTAAATTACTTTTTCACCACTAAAACGCATGAGACTTGTAGTTTTTAAAAATGTTTTCATTTTTCATGAGACGCTGAATAAAAGCAGTTTAATCGCCGGCAAACGAAAACCCGCGATTTCCCGTAAATCCCGGGCTTGGCACGTATAGTCGAATGTATACAAAGAAAGTACCCTGTGAGTAAACTCATTTCCAGAACGATTTTTTAAATTATTTTTTCACCACTAAAACGCATAAGACTTGTAGTTTTTAAAAATGTTTTCATTTTTGATGAGACGCTGAATAAAAGGAGTTTAATCGCCGGCAAACGAAATCCTGCGATTTCCCGTAAATCCCGGACTCGGCCCGTATAGTCAAAAGTATACAAAGAAAGTACCCAGGGAGTAAACTCATTTCCAGAACGATTTTTTAAATTATTTTTTCACCACTAAAACGCATAAGACTTTAGTTTTTAAAAATGTTTTCATTTTTGATGAGACGCTGAATAAAAAAAGTTTAATCGCCGGCAAACGAAAATCCGCGATTTCCCGTAAATCGCGGGCTTGGCACGTATAGTCAAAAGTATACAAAGAAAGTACCCAGGGAGTAAACTCATTTCCCGAACGATTTTTTATATTATTTTTTTACCACTAAACGCATGAGACTTGTAGTTTTCAAAAATATTTTCATATTTGATGTGACGCTGAATAAAAGAAGTTTAATCGTCGGCAAACGAAAATCCGCGATTTCCCGTAAATCCCGGACTCGGCCCGTATATTCGAATGTATACAAAGAAAGTATCCAGGGAGTAAACTCATTTCCCAAACGATTTTTTAAATTTTTTTTTCACCACTAAAACACATGAGACTTGTTGTTTTCAAAAATGTTTTCATTTTTGATGAGACGCTTAATGAAAGAGGTTTAATTGCCGGAAAACGAAAACCCGCGATTTCCCGTAAATCCCGGACTCGGCCCGTATATTCGAATGTATACAAAGAAAGTATCCAGGGAGTAAACTCATTTCCCAAACGATTTTTTAAATTTTTTTTTTCACCACTAAAACACATGAGACTTGTTGTTTTCAAAAATGTTTTCATTTTTGATGAGACGCTTAATGAAAGAGGTTTAATCGCCGGAAAACGAAAACCCGCGATTTCCCGTAAATCCCGGGCTTGGCCCGTATAGTCGAATGTATACAAAGAAAGTACCCTGTGAGTAAACTCATTTCCAGAAAGATTTTTTAAATTATTTTTTCAGCACTAAAACGCATAAGACTTGTAATTTTTAAAAATGTTTTCATTTTTGATGAGACGCTGAATAAAAGAAGTTTAATCGCCGGCAAACGAAATCCTGCGATTTCCCGTAAATCCCGGACTCGGCCCGTATAGTCAAAAGTATACAAAGAAAGTATCCAGGGAGTAAACTCATTTCCCAAACGATTTTTTAAATTTTTTTTTCACCACTAAAACACATGAGACTTGTTGTTTTCAAAAATGTTTTCATTTTTGATGAGACACTTAATGAAAGAGGTTTAATTGCCGGAAAACGAAAACCCGCGATTTCCCGTAAATCCCGGACTCGGCCCGTATATTCGAATGTATACAAAGAAAGTATCCAGGGAGTAAACTCATTTCCCAAACGATTTTTTAAATTATTTTTTCACCACTAAAACGCATGAGACTTGTAGTTTTCAAAAATGTTTTCATTTTTGATGAGACGCTGAATAAAAGGAGTTTAATCGCCGGCAAACGAAATCCTGCGATTTCCCTAAATCCCGGACTCGGCCCGTATAGTCAAAAGTATACAAAGAAAGTACCCATGGAGTAAACTCATTTCCAGAACGATTTTTTAAATTATTTTTTCACCACTAAAACGCATAAGACTTGTAGTTTTTAAAAATGTTTTCATTTTTGATGAGACGCTGAATAAAAAAAGTTTAATCGCCGGCAAAGGAAAATCCGCGATTTCCCGTAAATCCCGGGCTTGGCCCGTATAGTCAAAAGTATACAAAGAAAGTACCCAGGGAGTAAACTCATTTCCCGAACGATTTTTTATATTATTTTTTTACCACTAAACGCATGAGACTTGTAGTTTTCAAAAATATTTTCATATTTGATGTGACGCTGAATAAAAGAAGTTTAATCGTCGGCAAACGAAAATCCGCGATTTCCCGTAAATCCCGGACTCGGCCCGTATATTCGAATGTATACAAAGAAAGTATCCAGGGAGTAAACTCATTTCCCAAACGATTTTTTAAATTTTTTTTTCACCACTAAAACACATGAGACTTGTTGTTTTCAAAAATGTTTTCATTTTTGATGAGACGCTTAATGAAAGAGGTTTAATTGCCGGAAAACGAAAACCCGCGATTTCTCGTAAATCCCGGACTCGGCCCGTATATTCGAATGTATACAAAGAAAGTATCCAGGGAGTAAACTCATTTCCCAAACGATTTTTTAAATTTTTTTTTCACCACTAAAACACATGAGACTTGTTGTTTTCAAAAATGTTTTCATTTTTGATGAGACGGTTAATGAAAGAGGTTTAATCGCCGGAAAACGAAAACCCGCGATTTCCCGTAAATCCCGGGCTTGGCCCGTATAGTCGAATGTATACAAAGAAAGTACCCTGTGAGTAAACTCATTTCCAGAACGATTGTTAAAATTATTTTTTCACCACTAAACGCATGAGACTTGTAGTTTTCAAAAATGTTTTCATTTTTGATGAGACGCTGAATAAAAGGAGTTTAATCGCCGGCAAACGAAATCCTGCGATTTCCCGTAAATCCCGGACTCGGCCCGTATAGTCAAAAGTATACAAAGAAAGTACCCAGGGAGTAAACTCATTTCCCGAACGAAATTTTAAATTACTTTTTCACCACTAAAACGCATGAGACTTGTAGTTTTTAAAAATGTTTTCATTTTTCATGAGACGCTGAATAAAAGCAGTTTAATCGCCGGCAAACGAAAACCCGCGATTTCCCGTAAATCCCGGGCTTGGCACGTATAGTCGAATGTATACAAAGAAAGTACCCTGTGAGTAAACTCATTTCCAGAACGATTTTTTAAATTATTTTTTCACCACTAAAACGCATAAGACTTGTAGTTTTTAAAAATGTTTTCATTTTTGATGAGACGCTGAATAAAAGGAGTTTAATCGCCGGCAAACGAAATCCTGCGATTTCCCGTAAATCCCGGACTCGGCCCGTATAGTCAAAAGTATACAAAGAAAGTACCCAGGGAGTAAACTCATTTCCAGAACGATTTTTTAAATTATTTTTTCACCACTAAAACGCATAAGACTTTAGTTTTTAAAAATGTTTTCATTTTTGATGAGACGCTGAATAAAAAAAGTTTAATCGCCGGCAAACGAAAATCCGCGATTTCCCGTAAATCGCGGGCTTGGCCCGTATAGTCAAAAGTATACAAAGAAAGTACCCAGGGAGTAAACTCATTTCCCGAACGATTTTTTATATTATTTTTTTACCACTAAACGCATGAGACTTGTAGTTTTCAAAAATATTTTCATATTTGATGTGACGCTGAATAAAAGAAGTTTAATCGTCGGCAAACGAAAATCCGCGATTTCCCGTAAATCCCGGACTCGGCCCGTATATTCGAATGTATACAAAGAAAGTATCCAGGGAGTAAACTCATTTCCCAAACGATTTTTTAAATTTTTTTTTCACCACTAAAACACATGAGACTTGTTGTTTTCAAAAATGTTTTCATTTTTGATGAGACGCTTAATGAAAGAGGTTTAATTGCCGGAAAACGAAAACCCGCGATTTCCCGTAAATCCCGGACTCGGCCCGTATATTCGAATGTATACAAAGAAAGTATCCAGGGAGTAAACTCATTTCCCAAACGATTTTTTAAATTTTTTTTTTCACCACTAAAACACATGAGACTTGTTGTTTTCAAAAATGTTTTCATTTTTGATGAGACGCTTAATGAAAGAGGTTTAATCGCCGGAAAACGAAAACCCGCGATTTCCCGTAAATCCCGGGCTTGGCCCGTATAGTCGAATGTATACAAAGAAAGTACCCTGTGAGTAAACTCATTTCCAGAAAGATTTTTTAAATTATTTTTTCAGCACTAAAACGCATAAGACTTGTAATTTTTAAAAATGTTTTCATTTTTGATGAGACGCTGAATAAAAGAAGTTTAATCGCCGGCAAACGAAATCCTGCGATTTCCCGTAAATCCCGGACTCGGCCCGTATAGTCAAAAGTATACAAAGAAAGTACCCAGGGAGTAAACTCATTTCCCGAACGAAATTTTAAATTACTTTTTCACCACTAAAACGCATGAGACTTATAGTTTTTATAAATGTTTTCATTTTTCATGAGACGCTGAATAAAAGCAGTTTAATCGCCGGCAAACGAAAACCCGCGATTTCCCGTAAATCCCGGGCTTGGCACGTATAGTCGAATGTATACAAAGAAAGTACCCTGTGAGTAAACTCATTTCCAGAACGATTTTTTAAATTATTTTTTCACCACTAAAACGCATAAGACTTGTAGTTTTTAAAAATGTTTTCATTTTTGATGAGACGCTGAATAAAAGGAGTTTAATCGCCGGCAAACGAAATCCTGCGATTTCCCGTAAATCCCGGACTCGGCCCGTATAGTCAAAAGTATACAAAGAAAGTACCCAGGGAGTAAACTCATTTCCAGAACGATTTTTTAAATTATTTTTTCACCACTAAAACGCATAAGACTTTAGTTTTTAAAAATGTTTTCATTTTTGATGAGACGCTGAATAAAAAAAGTTTAATCGCCGGCAAACGAAAATCCGCGATTTCCCGTAAATCGCGGGCTTGGCCCGTATAGTCAAAAGTATACAAAGAAAGTACCCAGGGAGTAAACTCATTTCCCGAACGATTTTTTATATTATTTTTTTACCACTAAACGCATGAGACTTGTAGTTTTCAAAAATATTTTCATATTTGATGTGACGCTGAATAAAAGAAGTTTAATCGTCGGCAAACGAAAATCCGCGATTTCCCGTAAATCCCGGACTCGGCCCGTATATTCGAATGTATACAAAGAAAGTATCCAGGGAGTAAACTCATTTCCCAAACGATTTTTTAAATTTTTTTTTCACCACTAAAACACATGAGACTTGTTGTTTTCAAAAATGTTTTCATTTTTGATGAGACGCTTAATGAAAGAGGTTTAATTGCCGGAAAACGAAAACCCGCGATTTCCCGTAAATCCCGGACTCGGCCCGTATATTCGAATGTATACAAAGAAAGTATCCAGGGAGTAAACTCATTTCCCAAACGATTTTTTAAATTTTTTTTTTCACCACTAAAACACATGAGACTTGTTGTTTTCAAAAATGTTTTCATTTTTGATGAGACGCTTAATGAAAGAGGTTTAATCGCCGGAAAACGAAAACCCGCGATTTCCCGTAAATCCCGGGCTTGGCCCGTATAGTCGAATGTATACAAAGAAAGTACCCTGTGAGTAAACTCATTTCCAGAAAGATTTTTTAAATTATTTTTTCAGCACTAAAACGCATAAGACTTGTAATTTTTAAAAATGTTTTCATTTTTGATGAGACGCTGAATAAAAGAAGTTTAATCGCCGGCAAACGAAAACCCGCGATTTCCCGTAAATACCGGGCTTGGCCTGCATAGTCAAAAGTATACAAAGAAAGTACCCAGGGAGTAAACTCATTTCCCAAACGATTTTTTAAATTATTTTTTCACCACTAAAACGCATGAGACTTGTAGTTTTCAAAAATGTTTTCATTTTTGATGAGACGCTGAATAAAAGGAGTTTAATCGCCGGCAAACGAAATCCTGCGATTTCCCTAAATCCCGGACTCGGCCCGTATAGTCAAAAGTATACAAAGAAAGTACCCAGGGAGTAAACTCATTTCCAGAACGATTTTTTCAATTATTTTTTCACGACTAAAACGCATAAGACTTGTAGTTTTTAAAAATGTTTTCATTTTTGATGAGACGCTGAATAAAAAAAGTTTAATCTCCGGCAAAGGAAAATCCGCGATTTCCCGTAAATCCCGGGCTTGGCCCGTATAGTCAAAAGTATACAAAGAAAGTACCCAGGGAGTAAACTCATTTCCCGAACGATTTTTTATATTATTTTTTTACCACTAAACGCATGAGACTTGTAGTTTTCAAAAATATTTTCATATTTGATGTGACGCTGAATAAAAGAAGTTTAATCGTCGGCAAACGAAAATCCGCGATTTCCCGTAAATCCCGGACTCGGCCCGTATATTCGAATGTATACAAAGAAAGTATCCAGAGAGTAAACTCATTTCCCAAACGATTTTTTAAATTTTTTTTTCACCACTAAAACACATGAGACTTGTTGTTTTCAAAAATGTTTTCATTTTTGATGAGACGCTTAATGAAAGAGGTTTAATTGCCGGAAAACGAAAACCCGCGATTTCCCGTAAATCCCGGACCCGGCCCGTATATTCGAATGTATACAAAGAAAGTATCCAGGGAGTAGGCTGTTCAGTCACGTGACTTTTTGCCGTGTTCGGAAATTCAGCTTAAAACAAGCTCGCACACGGCAACGCGTATTTTGTTATTGCGCGTGATGGCACTTATTTTAAATCGTCGAATTCGGCACCTATTTCGCTTAAGACAGATGGTGTATGGGCAGATAGTGATTGTTAAGTACCTTAAATTTGTTTTTTTGAATGAGACTTGTTTAAACGACCAACAGTGTATTCAGATTTCGACGAGGGAAATGTAAACTTGGCGCAAACAGAGGAAAGTGCATGACGTATCAGGTAGTCTCACTTGAAATTAGTTTATATTAAAAATATACTTTCAATTTCTATTCTTATTCCTAACTTTCCTGCATGACAAATCTGGAGAAAAAGCATTTTTTGTTTATATCGAACCCCCGTCTTAAAGTTCTATGTGACTTGCTGCAGTGCAACAACGAATTTCGACTTTTTATTTATTTTATTTTATTATATAATTTATAGTCTTGGAATGATGGCTATTAATCATGGCTATGTGCTAGATATTCCAGTTAACATTAGACACAGCTACTAAACTAAAGCACCAAAGCTAGCTAGCTACCTAGCTATATATATATTAGCCGAAGTAGTGGACCAGAAGATGGAGTGTGTGATGTTGTGTTTAATTATTCCATACCACTGTGTGGTTAATAGATAAAGGTATATTTTGCTTACTACTAGTGTGATTTGGTTTTTAAACACTTAAAGTATTAGGCTTGGAAATTTGTTGATTCCAGATACCAATTTGTTACCCACTCAGTTCTTGCAAACTGTTTACTGTTTACCATTATTCTTTTTTACAAAAACGCCTCTCTTCCAACTTTCCAGGCCTAAAGTTAGCTAAGAGTCAGAGTAGGTTACTTTATAGCTAGCTTATACTGTTTTAAAAAGCAAGATTTAGATAATAATTGAAGAGATAATGATTATATAATGTTATTTTTGTAAATATTCCATTGTTTAGTATGTATAGCTATATCATAATTGCTGACGTAAACTAGAAAGGCAGATAATACACAGTCTAGGTAGGAATGGTATTTTAAAAATAATATGCATTGGTTAAAAGTTTTGCAGCTTATGTTAGACAATAAAATTATTAGTGCAGTTTCGCTTGATATATTTTCAGCTTTAAAAATGAGTATTAAAAATAAACAAGTTTATGATCTTTTTTCTTCATTGAATGAAAAAAGCATTAAAGAAGTAAGTGATGGATTTGTTTTACTTGGTGTTGAAATAACATGTCCAGAAAAAGCGTTATATACAAAAGTTAAAAGACTAGTAGAGAAAGTAAATGGTCTGAAAAAAAGGAAAGCTAATTCTGCTATAGAAACTTTGTTGGAAGCTGAGTTTAGTGTTCCAGTGCAAATTACCCCACATCAGCGATCTATTGATGCGGCTAGTTCTAGAAATGAAGTTTTGTTTAAAGAGAAAATGAAACAATTAAAGGAGGAAAACAAAAGTTTAAAAAGAAAGTGCGAAAATTTTCAAGAATTAGAAATTCAATACAACACACAAGTCAAAGAGGTTAAGAAACTTAGTAACGAGTTATTTGTAGCAATGAAGGATGAAAATAAGTTGACAGCAGAATATCGTCGTATAAAGAACAATTATCTTGAAGTAGAGGAAAAACTTAGAAATGTGGAATTGAAATTTAAAGATAATAGCAAAGCGAGGGCAGATAAATTGAGAAATTTATCAAAGAAAATTAAAAACAGAGATGATAAAATTAATAAAATGGAATCAGAAATAGCTGAATTGATATCTGGTACTGAGAATAAAAGTGATGAGTTGGATGACATGAAAGTAAACTTGAACAGACTCAATGATAAATTAGAAAACAGTGAAACTATAGTTGATGATCTGCGGAATGAGAAAGCAAAACTGAAAAGAAAGACGCACAGTTTGTTGTTAAAAATTGAAAACCAGAAAATATTGATTGACCACAAAGAAGTGAATGATATGAAGTGTTTAAAAAGTGATTATGACAAACTCTGTACAAACATGAAGCAACTTACTGAAGAAAATCGTGATTTGCAAATGCTCGTTTCGTTATTAAACGACAATGAAATTGTAACATTTGAAGGTGGTCGTTATTCAGACGAAATAAGAGAAGTTGTTATGGAATTACTTTCCTTGAATGTCAGCATGGGAAAGGTAAATGATGTGATCAAGGTTGTACTTGAAAAACTTGCAAAAAAAAGGGTTGACAGGTTGCCTTCACAAGGTTTAAAAAGTCATTTAATGCAAGAAGCATTAATTTTAGCACAATTACAGGTTGCAGAAGCAATGATTGATAATGACAAGGAGGCGTTTGGTAATTGTTTACATGGAGATGGTACATCAAAATACCATAAACATTATCAAAATTTTCAGATTACAACATCGAAAGGAAAAACTTTAACATTTGGATTATCAGAAGTTGCAGGTGGCGATGCGGCAATAGTAATGAAAAATTTTACTGACACAATTGATGACATGTGTGACATTCTGAAAGAATGTGACAAGGATGCAAATTTTTCCCGGCTTGTCACATCAATCAAATCTACAATGTCGGATCTTGGCCCTATTAATCCTTTATTTAACTCACAACTGAAATCTTTAAGGGAAAAATTATTACCAAATGTTGTAGAAAACTGGAATTATTTAAGCGAAACACAAAAAACGGACATGACCGATATGGGAAATTTCTTTTGCAAATTACATCTTCTGGCAAATTTTGCCTCAGAGGCAGATAAAGTTCTGCATTCATTTGAGAGAATGGTCCTCTGTGATGACTATGAAACAGTATTTGCCTTCAATAGTGCAAAAGAATCTTCTGCTTCTAGATTAGTGCGTACAGCTTGTAAAGCTTTTCATGTGCGTGGAAGTGACGAATGTGGAGTAGCATCGTATTTTAACTCGTTTTTAGCTGGTCGCAATCAGAAATCTTACTTTGTACCATTTATTGGAAATCGTTTTAACATATTGTTTTATAACGCTGCTGCATTATATTACCATCGTGATGCAGTCGTATCTTTTCTTTCATCATGGCCTGATCCTAATAATTTACTGAAAGCTGTAAATGAAGACGTATCAAATAAGTTGTTTCTTAGTGAAGTCAGAGCACTTGGCATTATTGATAAATTATTGACTGGTCCATTGTGGCGATTAATAGAGTCTTGTGAAAGTATCCTCGAAATAAATCCATACCTGTTACAACTTAAAGTCAAACTATCTGCACTCTGCAACAATTGTTCATCACTTCTATCTGGCAGTCATATTTTCCAAGAGGATGGTATTATTGTACACAACAAAGATGAATTATTTATCAAGCTATTTGAGGATACAGGTGATGATGAATTGGATATTCTAACACAGCAAGCCCTTGAAATTATTTGCCATGCAATTCTCATCATCTTAGAGCGTCAATGTAAGGATCAACTGCCTGGAGGAAAGTACTGGAGCCCCAGTCAGATAATAAAGGAGACGTCATCAATTGTACCAGTAACCAATAAGGCTTCTGAAAGTGACTTTGCAATTTTGGATTTGTTAGTGAAAACGAAGCCAAGTGCCAATGTTGAAACATTGCAGGCTTTAACCATGTGGTCGCGTAACAAAACACTTGATTGGTTTGAACAGAAGTCTTATGATGAGAAAAAAAGTATGATGGAATCAGCCAGACATAATGTGGAAAAAATGAAGGCGAAGTATAAATCAAGGAGAAAAGAACTGTTGGAGGAGAGGAAAAGGAAATTGCTTGCTAAACAAGATATGAAAAAGAAAGCTGAAGAGAAAATAGCATTGAAGAAAGTGGAAGCTTTTAACAAATTGCTTGAGCTAAATGTCCAGGCTTGGATATCTGTTGATGAACTGAAAAAAAACATCATGGATATATCATCACAAAAACGTGCAGAAGTTTTGCTAGCGCAAATGAATTTTTACAGGCATGTTATGCCTTTCAAATGCAATTCCAAATTGTTTAACAAAACAAAACAGAGTGGAAACAAAAGAGTTGATTTGTCTTGGGAAGAGCTTCTTGAAAACTTTGTTAAAATCATGCATGTAACATTTTCATCATCTGCAGAAAAGGTAACAAAGGATAACCTGAAGTCGAAGGAAGATAGAGATGAAGTAGTTGCAACCCAAAAAAAGGAACTGATGGAAAAGATCAAGAAAGAAAGGATGAAAAAACTGTCTGAACAACAAAAAAGCAACAAACTCCCTTCCTTCATCAAAGACCCTGATTGTTTAGTTGGTTTACACATACGGCATCATTTAAAGGAAGAAGATGAAGAGGATGCATATTGGTGTAAAGGGGAAATTCTAAGTGTAGCAAAACGACATTCCAATCCTAAACGCACGTTGTTTAATGTAGTATATGAGTCAGAACCTGAGACAGTTTGGAGTTTTCCAATAATTTTAGATTTTGAGAAGGGAGACGTTATTATGTTATCTTAGAATATAGTTAGTTATAGTATAGTTATATATTTGAGGGAAGAAATTTTTGTGGTAATGTATTTCGTTCAAACCGTGGAACTTTTTTATGGCAAAAACTTCTTCCTTTGAGGATCATTGTTTTGTCAACTTGTGACATGTGGTATATATTGTTCTATTAAAACATTTAGCACTTATGGTAGCTTAATATTTTGCGTTCTTTTTTTTATTTAGGTGCTAAAAGGTGCAGTTGTTCCATTTTCATCTGGTCTGCATATTTATACTCTGTCAAATATTTTGCAAGCTTTAAGAGTGTTTGTCAAAGTTTTATAGTTACCAACTTAGTGTTTTACAGTGGTTCCTGTGGACTTTCTTTTTACATTTCCTTAAATTTGAAATATCTTTTCAGCTATTACGTTATTTTCTCTGGCTGGTCTGCAAAAATATAAATTTCGTACATTTCTATGAAGTCTCTCAATGTTAAGATTACAGTTTATAAACATTTTTGCCGGTTATTGTATAATTGTTTTGCTTTTATACATTGATTTTATGTTATTTTTGAGCTACAGCATCATTTTTACTATCTGGTCTGCAAATTACACTCTTGTCAAATATTTTGTACTCTTCAAGAGTGTTTGTAAAATTTTTGAATAGTTACTAATTTGTGGTGTTTTATTATGTTCCTGTGAATTTTTTTCGCATTTTCATCAATTTGGAAAGATTTTTTCAACTATGACGTCATTTTTTCTATCTGGTCTGCAAATTACACTCTTGTCAGATATTTGTACTCCTTAAGAGTGTTTGTATAATTTTTGAATAGTTACTAATTTGTGGTGTTTTATTATGTTCCTGTGAACTTTTTTGCATTTTCATCAATTTGGAAAGATTTTTTCAACTATGACGTCATTTTTTCTATCTGGTCTGCAAATTTACACCCTTGTCCGAAATTTCGTACACTCTAATGAACTTTGTTTAACGTTAAGATTACAGTTTATAAAATTGTTTACTGGTTGTTGTATACTTTCTTGCGCTTTTAGAGCAATTTGTAGTAATATTTGAGCTATGACGTCATCATTACGTCATTTCTAAAAATAAACCATCAAAAATTAATATATTTTTTCTTTTACAAATATACTATCTACTGTAAAAATTTTAAGTTCTTACCATGTCTCAATCTGGAGTTATTGATTTTTAAAGATAGAAATTGTGAAAAAAAACCTATACATGACCCCCGTCTTTGTGCCGTGTTTTGTTGCGAAATTGGCCGAAAAACGCAACAAAAAAGGGCTATACTATCTATCATAAAAATAACAATAACTAGAGAATGGCTTGGAGTTAGGAGTTGCGCGACCCCTCGTTGAAACCGTATAGAAATGTAGAAAACGTTGCATACGGCTAGAAGGTCGAGCGGCGCATAGAAAAATTTGACCTGAACAGCCTACAGGGAGTAAACTCATTTCCCAAACGATTTTTTAAATTTTTTTTTCACCACTAAAACACATGAGACTTGTTGTTTTCAAAAATGTTTTCATTTTTGATGAGACGGTTAATGAAAGAGGTTTAATCGCCGGAAAACGAAAACCCGCGATTTTCCGTAAATCCCGGGCTTGGCCCGTATAGTCGAATGTATACAAAGAAAGTACCCTGTGAGTAAACTCATTTCCAGAACGATTGTTAAAATTATTTTTTCACCACTAAACGCATGAGACTTGTAGTTTTCAAAAATATTTTCATATTTGATGAGACGCTGAATAAAAGAAGTTTAATCGCCGGCAAACGAAAACCCGCGATTTCCCGTAAATCCCGGGCTTGGCCCGTATAGTCAAAAGTATACAAAGAAAGTACCCAGGGAGTAAACTCATTTCCCGAACGAAATTTTAAATTACTTTTTCACCACTAAAACGCATGAGACTTGTAGTTTTTAAAAATGTTTTCATTTTTCATGAGACGCTGAATAAAAACAGTTTAATCGCCGGCAAACGAAAACCCGCGATTTCCCGTAAATCCCGGGCTTGGCACGTATAGTCGAATGTATCCAAAGAAAGTACCCTGTGAGTAAACTCATTTCCAGAACGATTTTTTAAATTATTTTTTCACCACTAAAACGCATAAGACTTGTAGTTTTTAAAAATGTTTTCATTTTTGATGAGACGCTGAATAAAAGGAGTTTAATCGCCGGCAAACGAAATCCTGCGATTTCCCGTAAATCCCGGACTCGGCCCGTATAGTCAAAAGTATACAAAGAAAGTACCCAGGGAGTAAACTCATTTCCAGAACGATTTTTTAAATTATTTTTTCACCACTAAAACGTATAAGACTTGTAGTTTTTAAAAATGTTTTCATTTCTGATGAGACGCTGAATAAAAAAAGTTTAATCGCCGGCAAACGAAAATCTGCGATTTCCCGTAAATCCGGGCTTGGCCCGTATAGTCAAAAGTATACAAAGAAAGTACCCAGGGAGTAAACTCATTTCCCGAACGATTTTTTATATTATTTTTTACCACTAAACGCATGAGACTTGTAGTTTTCAAAAATATTTTCATATTTGATGTGACGCTGAATAAAAGAAGTTTAATCGTCGGCAAACGAAAATCCGCGATTTCCCGTAAATCCCGGACTCGGCCCGTATATTCGAATGTATACAAAGAAAGTATCCAGGGAGTAAACTCATTTCCCAAACGATTTTTTAAATTTTTTTTTCACCACTAAAACACATGAGACTTGTTGTTTTCAAAAATGTTTTCATTTTTGATGAGACGCTTAATGAAAGAGGTTTAATTGCCGGAAAACGAAAACCCGCGATTTCCCGTAAATCCCGGGCTTGGCCCGTATAGTCGAATGTATACAAAGAAAGTATCCAGGGAGTAAACTCATTTCCCAAACGATTTTTTAAATTTTTTTTTCACCACTAAAACACATGAGACTTGTTGTTTTCAAAAATGTTTTCATATTTGATGTGACGCTGAATAAAAGAAGTTTAATCGTCGGCAAACGAAAATCCGCGATTTCCCGTAAATCCCGGTCTCGGCCCGTATATTCGAATGTATACAAAGAAAGTATCCAGGGAGTAAACTCATTTCCCAAACGATTTTTTAAATTTTTTTTTCACCACTAAAACACATGAGACTTGTTGTTTTCAAAAATGTTTTCATTTTTGATGAGACGCTTAATGAAAGAGGTTTAATTGCCGGAAAACGAAAACCCGCGATTTCCCGTAAATCCCGGACTCGGCCCGTATATTCGAATGTATACAAAGAAAGTATCCAGGGAGTAAACTCATTTCCCAAACGATTTTTTAAATTTTTTTTCACCACTAAAACACATGAGACTTGTTGTTTTCAAAAATGTTTTCATTTTTGATGAGACGCTTAATGAAAGAGGTTTAATCGCCGGAAAACGAAAACCCGCGATTTCCCGTAAATCCCGGGCTTGGCCCGTATAGTCGAATGTATACAAAGAAAGTACCCTGTGAGTAAACTCATTTCCAGAACGATTGTTTAAATTATTTTTTCACCACTAAACGCATGAGACTTGTAGTTTTCAAAAATATTTTCATATTTGATGAGACGCTGAATAAAAGAAGTTTAATCGCCGGCAAAAGAAAACCCGCGATTTCCCGTAAATCCCGGGCCTGGCCCGTATAGTCAAAAGTATACAAAGAAAGTACCCAGGGAGTAAACTCATTTCCCGAACGAAATTTTAAATTACTTTTTCACCACTAAAACGCATGAGACTTGTAGTTTTTAAAAATGTTTTCATTTTTCATGAGACGCTGAATAAAAGCAGTTTAATCGCCGGCAAACGAAAACCCGCGATTTCCCGTAAATCCCGGGCTTGGCACGTATAGTCGAATGTATACAAAGAAAGTACCCTGTGAGTAAACTCATTTCCAGAACGATTTTTTAAATTATTTTTTCACCACTAAAACGCATAAGACTTGTAGTTTTTAAAAATGTTTTCATTTTTGATGAGACACTTAATGAAAGAGGTTTAATTGCCGGAAAAGGAAAACCCGCGATTTCCCGTAAATCCCGGACTCGGCCCGTATATTCGAATGTATACAAAGAAAGTATCCAGGGAGTAAACTCATTTCCCAAACGATTTTTTAAATTTTTTTTTCACCACTAAAACACATGAGACTTGTTGTTTTCAAAAATGTTTTCATTTTTGATGAGACGCTTAATGAAAGAGGTTTAATCGCCGGAAAACGAAAACCCGCGATTTCCCGTAAATCCCGGGCTTGGCCCGTATAGTCGAATGTATACAAAGAAAGTACCCTGTGAGTAAACTCATTTCCAGAACGATTGTTTAAATTATTTTTTCACCACTAAACGCATGAGACTTGTAGTTTTCAAAAATATTTTCATATTTGATGAGACGCTGAATAAAAGAAGTTTAATCGCCGGCAAACGAAAACCCGCGATTTCCCGTAAATCCCGGGCTTGGCCGGAATAGTCAAAAGTATACAAAGAAAGTACCCAGGGAGTAAACTCATTTCCTGAACGAAATTTTAAATTACTTTTTCACCACTAAAACGCATGAGACTTGTAGTTTTTAAAAATGTTTTCATTTTTCATGAGACGCTGAATAAAAGCAGTTTAATCGCCGGCAAACGAAAACCCGCGATTTCCCGTAAATCCCGGGCTTGGCACGTATAGTCGAATGTATACAAAGAAAGTACCCTGTGAGTAAACTCATTTCCAGAACGATTTTTTAAATTATTTTTTCACCACTAAAACGCATAAGACTTGTAATTTTTAAAAATGTTTTCATTTTTGATGAGACGCTGAATAAAAGAAGTTTAATCGCTGGCAAACGAAAACCCGCGATTTCCCGTCAATCCCGGCTTGGCCCGTATAGTCAAAAGTATACAAAGAAAGTACCCGGGGAGTAAACTCATTTCCCAAACGATTTTTTAAATTATTTTTTCACCACTAAAACGCATAAGACTTGTAGTTTTTAAAAATGTTTTCATTTTTGATGAGACGCTGAATAAAAAAAGTTTAATCGCCGGCAAACGAAAATCCGCGATTTCCCGTAAATCCCGGACTCGGCCCGTATATTCGAATGTATACAAAGAAAGTATCCAGGGAGTTAACTCATTTCCCAAACGATTTTTTAAATTTTTTTTTCACCACTAAAACACATGAGACTTGTTGTTTTCAAAAATGTTTTCATTTTTGATGAGACGCTTAATGAAAGAGGTTTAATCGCCGGAAAACGAAAACCCGCGATTTCCCGTAAATCCCGGGCTTGGCCCGTATAGTCGAATGTATACAAAGAAAGTACCCTGTGAGTAAACTCATTTCCAGAACGATTGTTTAAATTATTTTTTCACCACTAAACGCATGAGACTTGTAGTTTTCAAAAATATTTTCATATTTGATGAGACGCTGAATAAAAGAAGTTTAATCGCCGGCAAACGAAAACCCGCGATTTCCCGTAAATCCCGGGCTTGGCCCGAATAGTCAAAAGTATACAAAGAAAGTACCCAGGGAGTAAACTCATTTCCCGAACGAAATTTTAAATTACTTTTTCACCACTAAAACGCATGAGACTTGTAGTTTTTAAAAATGTTTTCATTTTTCATGAGACGCTGAATAAAAGCAGTTTAATCGCCGGCAAACGAAAACCCGCGATTTCCCGTAAATCCCGGGCTTGGCACGTATAGTCGAATGTATACAAAGAAAGTACCCTGTGAGTAAACTCATTTCCAGAACGATTTTTTAAATTATTTTTTCACCACTAAAACGCATAAGACTTGTAATTTTTAAAAATGTTTTCATTTTTGATGAGACGCTGAATAAAAGAAGTTTAATCGCTGGCAAACGAAAACCCGCGATTTCCCGTCAATCCCGGCTTGGCCCGTATAGTCAAAAGTATACAAAGAAAGTACCCGGGGAGTAAACTCATTTCCCAAACGATTTTTTAAATTATTATTTCACCACTAAAACGCATGAGACTTGTAGTTTTCAAAAATGTTTTCATTTTTGATGAAACGCTGAATAAAAGAAGTTTAATCGCCGGCAAACGAAAACCCGCGATTTCCCGTAAATCCCGGGCTTAGCCCGTATAGTCAAAAGTATACAAAGAAAGTACCCAGGCAGTAAACCCATTTCCCGAACGATTTTTTAAATTACTTTTTCACCACTAAAAGGCATGAGACTTGTAGTTTTTAAAAATGTTTTCATTTTTGATGAGACGCTGAATAAATGAAGTTTAATCGCCGGCAAACGAAAACCTGCGATTTCCCGTAAATCCTGGACTCGGCCCGTAAAGGCAAAAGTATACAAAGAAAGTACCCAGGGAGTAAACTCATTTCTTAAACGATTTTTTAAATTATTATTTCACCACTAAAACGCATGAGACATGTAGTTTTCAAGAATGTTTTCATTTTTAATGAGACACTGAATAAAAGCAGTTTAATCGCCGGCAAACGAAAACCCGCGATTTTCCGTAAATCCCGGGCTTGGCACGTATAGTCGAATGTATACAAAGAAAGTACCCTGTGAGTAAACTCATTTCCAGAACGATTTTTTAAATTATTTTTTCACCACTAAAACGCATAAGACTTGTAGTTTTTAAAAATGTTTTCATTTTTGATGAGACGCTGAATAAAAGAAGTTTAATCGCTGGCAAACGAAAACCCGCGATTTCCCGTCAATCCCGGCTTGGCCCGTATAGTCAAAAGTATACAAAGAAAGTACCCGGGGAGTAAACTCATTTCCCAAACGATTTTTTAAATTATTTTTTCACCACTAAAACGCATAAGACTTGTAGTTTTTAAAAATGTTTTCATTTTTGATGAGACGCTGAATAAAAAAAGTTTAATCGCCGGCAAACGAAAATCCGCGATTTCCCGTAAATCCCGGACTCGGCCCGTATATTCGAATGTATACAAAGAAAGTATCCAGGGAGTAAACTCATTTCCCAAACGATTTTTTAAATTTTTTTTTCACCACTAAAACACATGAGACTTGTTGTTTTCAAAAATGTTTTCATTTTTGATGAGACACTTAATGAAAGAGGTTTAATTGCCGGAAAACGAAAACCCGCGATTTCCCGTAAATCCCGGACTCGGCCCGTATATTCGAATGTATACAAAGAAAGTATCCAGGGAGTAAACTCATTTCCCAAACGATTTTTTAAATTTTTTTTTCACCACTAAAACACATGAGACTTGTTGTTTTCAAAAATGTTTTCATTTTTGATGAGACGCTTAATGAAAGAGGTTTAATCGCCGGAAAACGAAAACCCGCGATTTCCCGTAAATCCCGGGCTTGGCCCGTATAGTCGAATGTATACAAAGAAAGTACCCTGTGAGTAAACTCATTTCCAGAACGATTGTTTAAATTATTTTTTCACCACTAAACGCATGAGACTTGTAGTTTTCAAAAATATTTTCATATTTGATGAGACGCTGAATAAAAGAAGTTTAATCGCCGGCAAACGAAAACCCGCGATTTCCCGTAAATCCCGGGCTTGGCCCGAATAGTCAAAAGTATACAAAGAAAGTACCCAGGGAGTAAACTCATTTCCCGAACGAAATTTTAAATTACTTTTTCACCACTAAAACGCATGAGACTTGTAGTTTTTAAAAATGTTTTCATTTTTCATGAGACGCTGAATAAAAGCAGTTTAATCGCCGGCAAACGAAAACCCGCGATTTCCCGTAAATCCCGGGCTTGGCACGTATAGTCGAATGTATACAAAGAAAGTACCCTGTGAGTAAACTCATTTCCAGAACGATTTTTTAAATTATTTTTTCACCACTAAAACGCATAAGACTTGTAATTTTTAAAAATGTTTTCATTTTTGATGAGACGCTGAATAAAAGAAGTTTAATCGCTGGCAAACGAAAACCCGCGATTTCCCGTCAATCCCGGCTTGGCCCGTATAGTCCAAAGTATACAAAGAAAGTACCCGGGGAGTAAACTCATTTCCCAAACGATTTTTTAAATTATTATTTCACCACTAAAACGCATGAGACTTGTAGTTTTCAAAAATGTTTTCATTTTTGATGAAACGCTGAATAAAAGAAGTTTAATCGCCGGCAAACGAAAACCCGCGATTTCCCGTAAATCCCGGGCTTAGCCCGTATAGTCAAAAGTATACAAAGAAAGTACCCAGGCAGTAAACCCATTTCCCGAACGATTTTTTAAATTACTTTTTCACCACTAAAAGGCATGAGACTTGTAGTTTTTAAAAATGTTTTCATTTTTGATGAGACGCTGAATAAATGAAGTTTAATCGCCGGCAAACGAAAACCTGCGATTTCCCGTAAATCCTGGACTCGGCCCGTAAAGGCAAAAGTATACAAAGAAAGTACCCAGGGAGTAAACTCATTTCTTAAACGATTTTTTAAATTATTATTTCACCACTAAAACGCATGAGACATGTAGTTTTCAAGAATGTTTTCATTTTTAATGAGACACTGAATAAAAGCAGTTTAATCGCCGGCAAACGAAAACCCGCGATTTTCCGTAAATCCCGGGCTTGGCACGTATAGTCGAATGTATACAAAGAAAGTACCCTGTGAGTAAACTCATTTCCAGAACGATTTTTTAAATTATTTTTTCACCACTAAAACGCATAAGACTTGTAGTTTTTAAAAATGTTTTCATTTTTGATGAGACGCTTAATGAAAGAGGTTTAATCGCCGGCAAACGAAAATCCGCGATTTCCCGTAAATCCCGGACTCGGCCCGTATATTCGAATGTATACAAAGAAAGTATCCAGGGAGTAAACTCATTTCCCAAACGATTTTTTAATATTTTTTTTCACCACTAAAACACATGAGACTTGTTGTTTTCAAAAATGTTTTCATTTTTGATGAGACACTTAATGAAAGAGGTTTAATTGCCGGAAAACGAAAACCCGCGATTTCCCGTAAATCCCGGACTCGGCCCGTATATTCGAATGTATACAAAGAAAGTATCCAGGGAGTAAACTCATTTCTCAAACGATTTTTTAAATTTTTTTTTCACCACTAAAACACATGAGACTTGTTGTTTTCAAAAATGTTTTCATTTTTGATGAGACGCTTAATGAAAGAGGTTTAATCGCCGGAAAACGAAAACCCGCGATTTCCCGTAAATCCCGGGCTTGGCCCGTATAGTCGAATGTATACAAAGAAAGTACCCTGTGAGTAAACTCATTTCCAGAACGATTGTTTAAATTATTTTTTCACCACTAAACGCATGAGACTTGTAGTTTTCAAAAATATTTTCATATTTGATGAGACGCTGAATAAAAGAAGTTTAATCGCCGGCAAACGAAAACCCGCGATTTCCCGTAAATCCCGGGCTTGGCCCGAATAGTCAAAAGTATACAAAGAAAGTACCCAGGGAGTAAACTCATTTCCCGAACGAAATTTTAAATTACTTTTTCACCACTAAAACGCATGAGACTTGTAGTTTTTAAAAATGTTTTCATTTTTCATGAGACGCTGAATAAAAGCAGTTTAATCGCCGGCAAACGAAAACCCGCGATTTCCCGTAAATCCCGGGCTTGGCTCGTATAGTCGAATGTATACAAAGAAAGTACCCTGTGAGTAAACTCATTTCCAGAACGATTTTTTAAATTATTTTTTCACCACTAAAACGCATAAGACTTGTAATTTTTAAAAATGTTTTCATTTTTGATGAGACGCTGAATAAAAGAAGTTTAATCGCTGGCAAACGAAAACCCGCGATTTCCCGTCAATCCCGGCTTGGCCCGTATAGTCAAAAGTATACAAAGAAAGTACCCGGGGAGTAAACTCATTTCCCAAACGATTTTTTAAATTATTATTTCACCACTAAAACGCATGAGACTTGTAGTTTTCAAAAATGTTTTCATTTTTGATGAAACGCTGAATAAAAGAAGTTTAATCGCCGGCAAACGAAAACCCGCGATTTCCCGTAAATCCCGGGCTTAGCCCGTATAGTCAAAAGTATACAAAGAAAGTACCCAGGCAGTAAACCCATTTCCCGAACGATTTTTTAAATTACTTTTTCACCACTAAAAGGCATGAGACTTGTAGTTTTCAAGAATGTTTTCATTTTTAATGAGACACTGAATAAAAGCAGTTTAATCGCCGGCAAACGAAAACCCGCGATTTTCCGTAAATCCCGGGCTTGGCACGTATAGTCGAATGTATACAAAGAAAGTACCCTGTGAGTAAACTCATTTCCAGAACGATTTTTTAAATTATTTTTTCACCACTAAAACGCATAAGACTTGTAGTTTTTAAAAATGTTTTCATTTTTGATGAGACGCTGAATAAAAGAAGTTTAATCGCCGGCAAACGAAAACCCGCGATTTCCCGTAAATCCCGGCTTGGCCCGTATAGTCAAAAGTATACAAAGAAAGTACCCAGGGAGTAAACTCATTTCCCGAACGATTTTTTAAATAATTTTTTCACCAATAAAACGCATGAGACTTGTAGTTTTCAAGAATGTTTTCATTTTTAATGAGACACTGAATAAAAGCAGTTTAATCGCCGGCAAACGAAAACCCGCGATTTTCCGTAAATCCCGGGCTTGGCACGTATAGTCGAATGTATACAAAGAAAGTACCCTGTGAGTAAACTCATTTCCAGAACGATTTTTTAAATTATTTTTTCACCACTAAAACGCATAAGACTTGTAGTTTTTAAAAATGTTTTCATTTTTGATGAGACGCTGAATAAAAGAAGTTTAATCACCGGCAAACCAAAACCCGCGATTTCCCGTAAATCCCGGCTTGGCCCGTATAGTCAAAAGTATACAAAGAAAGTACCCAGGGAGTAAACTCATTTCCCGAACGATTATTTAAAATATTTTTTCACCACTAAAACGCATGAGACTTGTAGTTTTTAAAAATGTTTTCATTTTTGATGAGACGCTGAATAAAAGAAGTTTAATCGCCGGCAAACGAAAACCCGCGATTTCCCGTAAATCCCGGGCTTGGCCCGTATAGTCAAAAGTATACAAAGAAAGTACCCAGGGAGTAAACTCATTTCCCGTACGATTTTTTAAATTACTTTTTCACCACTAAAACGCATGAGACTTGTAGTTTTTAAAAATCTTTTCATTTTTGATGAGACGCTGAATAAATGAAGTTTAATCGCCGGCAAACGAAAACCTGCGATTTCCCGTAAATCCTGGACTCGGCCCGTATAGTCAAAAGTATACAAAGAAAGTACCCAGGGAGTAAACTCGTTTCCCAAACGACTTTTTAAATTATTGTTTCACCACTAAAACGCATGAGACTTGTAGTTTTCAAGAATGTTTTCATTTTTAATGAGACGCTGAATAAAAGCAGTTTAATCGCCGGCAAACGAAAACCCGCGATTTCCCGTAAATTCCGGGCTTGGCACGTATAGTCGAATGTATACAAAGAAAGTACCCTGTGAGTAAACTCATTTCCAGAACGATTTTTTAAATTATTTTTTCACCACTAAAACGCATAAGACTTGTAGTTTTTAAAACTGTTTTCATTTTTGATGAGACGCTGAATAAAAGAAGTTTAATCGCCGGCAAACGAAATCCCGCGTTTTCCCGTAAATCCCGGGCTTGGCACGTATAGTCGAATGTATACAAAGAAAGTACCCAGGGAGTAAACTCATTTCCCGAATGATTTTTTAAATTTTTTTTTCGCCACTAAAACGCATGAGACTTGTAGTTTTCAAAAATGTTTTCATTTTTGAAGAGACGCTTAATGAAAGAGGTTTAATCGCCGGAAAACGAAAACCCGCGATTTCCCGTAAATCCCGCGCTTGGCCCGTATAGACGAATGTATACAAAGAAAGTACCCTGTGAGTAAACTCATTTCCAGAACGATTTTTTAAATTATTTTTTCACCACTAAACGCATGAGACTTGTAGTTTTCAAAAATATTTTCATATTTGATGAGACGCTGAATAAAAGAAGTTTAATCGCCGGCAAACGAAAACCCGCGATTTCCCGTAAATCCTGGGCTTGGCCCGTATAGTCAAAAGTATACAAAGAAAGTCCCCGGGGAGTAAACTCATTTCCCGAACGAAATTTTAAATTACTTTTTCACCACTAAAACGCATGAGACTTGTAGTTTTTTAAAATGTTTTCATTTTTCATGAGACGCTGAATAAAAGCAGTTTAATCGCCGGCAAACGAAAACCCGCAATTTCCCGTAAATCCCGGGCTTGGCACGTATAGTCGAATGTATACAAAGAAAGTACACTGTGAGTAAACTCATTTCCAGAACGATTTTTTAAATTATTTTTTCACCACTAAAACGCATGAGACTTGTAGTTTTCAAGATTGTTTTCATTTTTAATGAGACGCTGAATAAAAGCAGTTTAATCGCCGGCAAACGAAAACCCGCGATTTCCCGTAAATCCCGGGCTTGGCACGTATAGTCGAATGTATACAAAGAAAGTACCCTGTGAGTAAACTCATTTCCAGAACGATTTTTTAAATTATTTTTTCACCACTAAAACGCATAAGACTTGTAGTTTTTAAAAATGTTTTCATTTTTGATGAGACGCTGAATAAAAGAAGTTTAATCGCCGGCAAACGAAAACCCGCGATTTCCCGTAAATCCCGGCTTGGCCCGTATAGTCAAAAGTATACAAAGAAAGTACCCAGGGAGTAAACTCATTTCCCAAACGATTTTTTAAATTACTTTTTCACCACTAAAACGCATGAGACTTGTAGTTTTTAAAAATGCTTTCATTATTGATGAGACGCTGAATAAAAGAAGTTTAATCGCCGGCAAACAAAAATCCGCGATTTCCCGTAAATCCCGGGCTTGGCCCGTATAGTCAAAAGTATACAAAAAAAGTACCCAGGGAGTAAACTCATTTCCCGAACGATTTTTTAAATTACTTTTTCACCACTAAAACGCATGAGACTTGTAGTTTTTAAAAATGTTTTCATTTTTGATGAGACGCTGAATAAATGAAGTTTAATCGCCGGCAAACGAAAACCCGCGATTTCCCGTAAATCCCGGGCTTGGCACGTATAGTCGAATGTATACAAAGAAAGTACCCTGTGAGTAAACTCATTTCCAGAACGATTTTTTAAATTATTTTTTCACCACTAAAACGCATAAGACTTGTAGTTTTTAAAAATATTTTCATTTTTGATGAGACGCTGAATAAAAGAAGTTTAATCGCCGGCAAACGAAAACCCGCGATTTCGCGTAAATCCCGGCTTGGCCCGTATAGTCAAAAGTATACAAAGAAAGTACCCAGGGAGTAAACTCATTTCCCAAAGGATTTTTTAAATTATTTTTTCACCACTAAAACGCATGAGACTTGTAGTTTTTAAAAATGTTTTCATTTTTGATGAGACGCTGAATAAAAGAAGTTTAATCGCCGGCAAACGAAAACCCGCGATTTCCCGTAAATCCCGGGCTTGGCGCGTATAGTCGAATGTATACAAAGAAAGTACCCTGTGAGTAAACTCATTTCCAGAACGATTTTTTAAATTATTTTTTCACCACTAAAACGCATAAGACTTGTAGTTTTTAAAAATCTTTTCATTTTTGATGAGACGCTGAATAAAAGAAGTTTAATCGCCGGCAAACGAAATCCCGCGTTTTCCCGTAAATCCGGGGCTTGGCCCGTATAGTCGAATGTATACAAAGAAGGTACCCAGGGAGTAAACTCATTTCCCGAACGATTTTTTAAATTTTTTTTTCTCCACTAAAACGCATGAGACTTGTAGTTTTCAAAAATGTTTTCATTTTTGATGAGACGCTTAATGAAAGAGGTTTAATCGCCGAAAAACGAAAACCCGCGATTTCCCGTAAATCCCGGGCTTGGCCCGTATAGTCGAATGTATACAAAGAAAGTACCCTGTGAGTAAACTCATTTCCCGAACGATTTTTTAAATTATTTTTTCACCACTAAACGCATGAGACTTGTAGTTTTCAAAAATCTTTTCATATTTGATGAGACGCTGAATAAAACAAGTTTAATCGCCGGCAAACGAAAACCCGCAATTTCCCGTAAATCCCGGGCTTGGCCCGTATAGTCAAAAGTATACAAAGAAAGTACCCGGGGAGTAAACTCATTTCCCGAACGAAATTTTAAATTACTTTTTCACCACTAAAACGCATGAGACTTGTAGTTTTTAAAAATGTTTTCATTTTTCATGAGACGCTGAATAAAAGCAGTTTAATCGCCGGCAAACGAAAACCCGCGATTGCCCCCGTAAATCCCTGGCTTGCCACGTATAGTCGAATGTATACAAAGAAAGTACCCTGTGAGTAAACTCATTTCCAGAACGATTTTTTAAATTATTTTTTCACCACTAAAACGCATGAGACTTGTAGTTTTTAAAAATGTTTTCATTTTTGATGGGACGCTGAATAAATGAAGTTTAATCGCCGGCAAACGAAAACCCGCGATTTCCCGTAAATCCCGGGCTTGGCACGTATAGTCGAATGTATACAAAGAAAGTACCCTGTGAGTAAACTCATTTCCAGAACGATTTTTTAAATTATTTTTTCACCACTAAAACGCATAAGACTTGTAGTTTTTAAAAATGTTTTCATTTTTGATGAGACGCTGAATAAAAGAAGTTTAATCGCCGGCAAACGAAAACCCGCGATTTCCCGTAAATCCCGGCTTGGCCCGTATAGTCAAAAGTATACAAAGAAAGTACCCAGGGAGTAAACTCATTTCCCGAACGATTTTTTAAATTACTTTTTCACCACTAAAACGCATGAGACTTGTAGTTTTTAAAAATGTTTTCATTTTTGATGGGACGCTGAATAAATGAAGTTTAATCGCCGGCAAACGAAAACCTGCGATTTCCCGTAAATCCTGGACTCGGCCCGTATAGTAAAAAGTATACAAAGAAAGTACCCAGGGAGTAAACTCATTTCCCAAACGATTTTTTAAATTATTTTTTCACCACTAAAACGCATAAGACTTGTAGTTTTTAAAAATCTTTTCATTTTTGATGAGACGCTGAATAAAAGAAGTTTAATCGCCGGCAAACGAAATCCCGCGTTTTCCCGTAAATCCGGGGCTTGGCCCGTATAGTCGAATGTATACAAAGAAGGTACCCAGGGAGTAAACTCATTTCCCGAACGATTTTTTAAATTTTTTTTTCTCCACTAAAACGCATGAGACTTGTAGTTTTCAAAAATGTTTTCATTTTTGATGAGACGCTTAATGAAAGAGGTTTAATCGCCGAAAAACGAAAACCCGCGATTTCCCGTAAATCCCGGGCTTGGCCCGTATAGTCGAATGTATACAAAGAAAGTACCCTGTGAGTAAACTCATTTCCCGAACGATTTTTTAAATTATTTTTTCACCACTAAACGCATGAGACTTGTAGTTTTCAAAAATATTTTCATATTTGATGAGACGCTGAATAAAACAAGTTTAATCGCCGGCAAACGAAAACCCGCAATTTCCCGTAAATCCCGGGCTTGGCCCGTATAGTCAAAAGTATACAAAGAAAGTACCCGGGGAGTAAACTCATTTCCCGAACGAAATTTTAAATTACTTTTTCACCACTAAAACGCATGAGACTTGTAGTTTTTAAAAATGTTTTCATTTTTCATGAGACGCTGAATAAAAGCAGTTTAATCGCCGGCAAACGAAAACCCGCGATTGCCCCCGTAAATCCCGGGCTTGCCACGTATAGTCGAATGTATACAAAGAAAGTACCCTGTGAGTAAACTCATTTCCAGAACGATTTTTTAAATTATTTTTTCACCACTAAAACGCATGAGACTTGTAGTTTTCTAGAATGTTTTCATTTTTAATGACACGCTGAATAAAAGCAGTTTAATCGCCGACAAACGAAAACCCGCGATTTCCCGTAAATCCCGGGCTTGGCACGTATAGTCGAATGTATACAAAGAAAGTACCCTGTGAGTAAACTCATTTCCAGAACGATTTTTTAAATTATTTTTTCACCACTAAAATGCATAAGACTTGTAGTTTTTAAAAATGTTTTCATTTTTGATGAGACGCTGAATAAAAGAAGTTTAATCGCCGGCAAACGAAAACCCGCGATTTCCCGTAAATCCCGGCTTGGCCCGTATAGTCAAAAGTATACAAAGAAAGTACCCAGGGAGTAAACTCATTTCCCGAACGATTTTTTAAATTACTTTTTCACCACTAAAACGCATGAGACTTGTAGTTTTTAAAAATGTTTTCATTTTTGATGGGACGCTGAATAAATGAAGTTTAATCGCCGGCAAACGAAAACCTGCGATTTCCCGTAAATCCTGGACTCGGCCCGTATAGTAAAAAGTATACAAAGAAAGTACCCAGGGAGTAAACTCATTTCCCAAACGATTTTTTAAATTATTATTTCAGCACTAAAACCCATGAGACTTGTAGTTTTCAAGAATGTTTTCATTTTTGATGAGACGCTGAATAAAAGCAGTTTAATCGCCGGCAAACGAAAACCTGCGATTTCCCGTAAATCCCGGACTCGGCCCGTATAGTCAAAAGTATACAAAGAAAGTATCCAGGGAGTAAACTCATTTCCAGAACGATTTTTTAAATTATTTTTTCACCACTAAAACGCATAAGACTTGTAGTTTTTAAAAATGTTTTCATTTTTGATGAGACGCTGAATAAAAGAAGTTTAATCGCCGGCAAACGAAAACCCGCGATTTCCCGTAAATCCCGGCTTGGCCCGTATAGTCAAAAGTATACAAAGAAAGTACCCAGGGAGTAAACTCATTTCCCGAACGATTTTTTAAATTACTTTTTCACCACTAAAACGCATGAGACTTGTAGTTTTTAAAAATGTTTTCATTTTTGATGGGACGCTGAATAAATGAAGTTTAATCGCCGGCAAACGAAAACCTGCGATTTCCCGTAAATCCTGGACTCGGCCCGTATAGTCAAAAGTATACAAAGAAAGTACCCAGGGAGTAAACTCATTTCCCAAACGATTTTTTAAATTATTATTTCACCACTAAAACGCATGAGACTTGTAGTTTTCAAGAATGTTTTCATTTTTGATGAGACGCTTAATGAAAGAGGTTTAATCGCCGGAAAACGAAAACCGCGATTTCCCGTAAATCCCGGGCTTGGCCCGTATAGTCGAATGTGTACAAAGAAAGTACCCTGTGAGTAAACTCATTTCCATAACGATTTTTTAAATTATTTTTTCACCACTAAAACGCATGAGACTTGTAGTTTTCAAAAATATTTTCATATTTGATGTGACGCTGAATAAAAGAAGTTTAATCGTCGGCAAACGAAAATCCGCGATTTCCCGTAAATCCCGGACTCGGCCCGTATATTCGAATGTATACAAAGAAAGTATCCAGGGAGTAAACTCATTTCCCAAACGATTTTTTAAATTTTTTTTTCACCACTAAAACACATGAGACTTGTTGTTTTCAAAAATGTTTTCATTTTTGATGAGACGCTTAATGAAAGAGGTTTAATTGCCGGAAAACGAAAACCCGCGATTTCCCGTAAATCCCGGACTCGGCCCGTATATTCGAATGTATACAAAGAAAGTATCCAGGGAGTAAACTCATTTCCCAAACGATTTTTTAAATTTTTTTTTCACCACTAAAACACATGAGACTTGTTGTTTTCAAAAATGTTTTCATTGTTGATGAGACGCTTAATGAAAGAGGTTTAATCGCCGGAAAACGAAAACCCGCGATTTCCCGTAAACCCCGGCTTGGCCCGTATAGTCGAATGTATACAAAGAAAGTACCCTGTGAGTAAACTCATTTCCAGAACGATTGTTTAAATTATTTTTTCACCACTAAACGCATGAGACTTGTAGTTTTCAAAAATATTTTCATATTTGATAAGACGCTGAATAAAAGAAGTTTAATCGCCGGCAAACGAAAACCCGCGATTTCCCGTAAATCCCGGGCTTGGCCCGTATAGTCAAAAGTATACAAAGAAAGTACCCAGGGAGTAAACTCATTTCCCGAACGAAATTTTAAATTACTTTTTCACCACTAAAACGCATGAGACTTGTAGTTTTTAAAAATGTTTTCATTTTTCATGAGACGCTGAATAAAAGCAGTTTAATCGCCGGCAAACGAAAACCCGCGATTTCCCGTAAATCCCGGGCTTGGCACGTATAGTCGAATGTATACAAAGAAAGTACCCTGTGAGTAAACTCATTTCCAGAACGATTTTTTAAATTATTTTTTCACCACTAAAACGCATAAGACTTGTAGTTTTTAAAAATGTTTTCATTTTTGATGAGACGCTGAATAAAAAAAGTTTAATCGCCGGCAAACGAAAACCCGCGATTGCCCCCGTAAATCCCGGGCTTGCCACGTATAGTCGAATGTATACAAAGAAAGTACCCAGGGAGTAAACTCATTTCCAGAACGATTTTTTAAATTATTTTTTCACCACTAAAACGCATGGGACTTGTAGTTTTCAAGAATGTTTTCATTTTTAATGACACGCTGAATAAAAGCAGTTTAATCGCCGACAAACGAAAACCCGCGATTTCCCGTAAATCCCGGGCTTGGCACGTATAGTCGAATGTATACAAAGAAAGTACCCTGTGAGTAAACTCATTTCCAGAACGATTTTTTAAATTATTTTTTCACCACTAAAACGCATAAGACTTGTAGTTTTTAAAAATGTTTTCATTTTTGATGAGACGCTGAATAAAAGAAGTTTAATCGCCGGCAAACGAAAACCTGCGATTTCCCGTAAATCCCGGCTTGGCCCGTATAGTCAAATGTATACAAAGAAAGTACCCTGTGAGTAAACTCATTTCCAGAACGATTTTTTAAATTATTTTTTCACCACTAAAACGCATAAGACTTGTAGTTTTTAAAAATGTTTTCATTTTTGATGAGACGCTGAATAAAAGAAGTTTAATCGCCGGCAAACGAAAACCTGCGATTTCCCGTAAATCCCGGCTTGGCCCGTATAGTCAAAAGTATACAAAGAAAGTACCCAGGGAGTAAACTCATTTCCCGAACGATTTTTTAAATTACTTTTTCACCACTAAAACGCATGAGACTTGTAGTTTTTAAAAATGTTTTCATTTTTGATGGGACGCTGAATAAATGAAGTTTAATCGCCGGCAAACGAAAACCTGCGATTTCCCGTAAATCCAGGACTCGGCCCGTATAGTCAAAAGTATACAAAGAAAGTACCCAGGGAGTAAACTCATTTCCCGAACGATTTTTTAAATTACTTTTTCACCACTAAAACGCATGAGACTTGTAGTTTTTAAAAATGTTTTCATTTTTGATGGGACGCTGAATAAATGAAGTTTAATCGCCGGCAAACGAAAACCTGCGATTTCCCGTAAATCCTGGACTCGGCCCGTATAGTCAAAAGTATACAAAGAAAGTACCCAGGGAGTAAACTCATTTCCCGAACGATTTTTTAAATTACTTTTTCACCACTAAAACGCATGAGACTTGTAGTTTTTAAAAATGTTTTCATTTTTGATGGGACGCTGAATAAATGAAGTTTAATCGCCGGCAAACGAAAACCTGCGATTTCCCGTAAATCCTGGACTCGGCCCGTATAGTCAAAAGTATACAAAGAAAGTACCCAGGAAGTAAACTCATTTCCCGAACGATTTTTTAAATTACTTTTTCACCACTAAAACGCATGAGACTTGTAGTTTTTAAAAATGTTTTCATTTTTGATGGGACGCTGAATAAATGAAGTTTAATCGCCGGCAAACGAAAACCTGCGATTTCCCGTAAATCCTGGACTCGGCCCGTATAGTCAAAAGTATACAAAGAAAGTACCCAGGGAGTAAACTCATTTCCCATACGATTTTTTAAATTATTATTTCACCACTAAAACGCATGAGACTTGTAGTTTTCAAGAATGTTTTCATTTTTGATGAGACGCTGAATAAAAGCAGTTTAATCGCCGGCAAACGAAAACCTGCGATTTCCCGTAAATCCCGGACTCGGCCCGTATAGTCAAAAGTATACAAAGAAAGTATCCAGGGAGTAAACTCATTTCCAGAACAATTTTTTAAATTATTTGTTCACCGCTGAAACGCATAAGACTTATAGTTTTCAAAAATGTTTTTATTTTTGATGAGACGCTTAATGAAAGAGTTTTAATCGCCGGAAAACGAAAACCGCGATTTCCCGTAAATCCCGGGCTTGGCCCGTATAGTCGAATGTATACAAAGAAAGTACCCTGTGAGTAAACTCATTTCCATAACGATTTTTTAAATTATTTTTTCACCACTAAAACGCATGAGACTTGTAGTTTTCAAAAATATTTTCATATTTGATGTGACGCTGAATAAAAGAAGTTTAATCGTCGGCAAACGAAAATCCGCGATTTCCCGTAAATCCCGGACTCGGCCCGTATATTCGAATGTATACAAAGAAAGTATCCAGGGAGTAAACTCATTTCCCAAACGATTTTTTAAATTTTTTTTTCACCACTAAAACACATGAGACTTGTTGTTTTCAAAAATGTTTTCATTTTTGATGAGACGCTTAATGAAAGAGGTTTAATTGCCGGAAAACGAAAACCCGCGATTTCCCGTAAATCCCGGACTCGGCCCGTATATTCGAATGTATACAAAGAAAGTATCCAGGGAGTAAACTCATTTCCCAAACGATTTTTTAAATTTTTTTTTCACCACTAAAACACATGAGACTTGTTGTTTTCAAAAATGTTTTCATTGTTGATGAGACGCTTAATGAAAGAGGTTTAATCGCCGGAAAACGAAAACCCGCGATTTCCCGTAAACCCCGGCTTGGCCCGTATAGTCGAATGTATACAAAGAAAGTACCCTGTGAGTAAACTCATTTCCAGAACGATTGTTTAAATTATTTTTTCACCACTAAACGCATGAGACTTGTAGTTTTCAAAAATATTTTCATATTTGATAAGACGCTGAATAAAAGAAGTTTAATCGCCGGAAAACGAAAACCCGCGTTTTCCCGTAAATCCCGGGCTTGGCCCGTATAGTCAAAAGTATACAAAGAAAGTACCCAGGGAGTAAACTCATTTCCTGAACGAAATTTTAAATTACTTTTTCACCACTAAAACGCATGAGACTTGTAGTTTTTAAAAATGTTTTCATTTTTCATGAGACACTGACTAAAAGCAGTTTAATCGCCGGCAAACGAAAACCCGCGATTTCCCGTAAATCCCGGGCTTGGCACGTATAGTCGAATGTATACAAAGAAAGTACCCTGTGAGTAAACTCATTTCCAGAACGATTTTTTAAATTATTTTTTCACCACTAAAACGCATAAGACTTGTAGTTTTTAAAAATGTTTTCATTTTTGATGAGACGCTGAATAAAAAAAGTTTAATCGCCGGCAAAGGAAAATCCGCGATTTCCCGTAAATCCCGGGCTTGGCCCGTATAGTCAAAAGTATACAAAGAAAGTACCCAGGGAGTAAACTCATTTCCCGAACGATTTTTTATATTATTTTTTTACCACTAAACGCATGAGACTTGTAGTTTTCAAAAATATTTTCATATTTGATGTGACGCTGAATAAAAGAAGTTTAATCGTCGGCAAACGAAAACCTGCGATTTCCCGTAAATCCCGGACTCGGCCCGTATATTCGAATGTATACAAAGAAAGTATCCAGGGAGTAAACTCATTTCCCAAACGATTTTTTAAATTTTTTTTTAACCACTAAAACACATGAGACTTGTTGTTTTCAAAAATGTTTTCATTTTTGATGAGACGCTTAATGAAAGAGGTTTAATTGCCGGAAAACGAAAACCCGCGATTTCCCGTAAATCCCGGACTTGGCCCGTATATTCGAATGTATACAAAGAAAGTATCCAGGGAGTAAACTCATTTCCCAAACGATTTTTTAAATTTTTTTTTCACCACTAAAACACATGAGACTTGTTGTTTTCAAAAATGTTTTCATTTTTGATGAGACGCTTAATGAAAGAGGTTTAATCGCCGGAAAACGAAAACCCGCGATTTCCCGTAAATCCCGGGCTTGGCCCGTATATTCGAATGTATACAAAGAAAGTACCCTGTGAGTAAACTCATTTCCAGAACGATTGTTTAAATTATTTTTTCACCACTAAACGCATGAGACTTGTAGTTTTCAAAAATATTTTCATATTTGATGAGACGCTGAATAAAAGAAGTTTAATCGCCGGCAAACAAAAACCCGCGATTTCCCGTAAATCCCGGGCTTGGCCCGAATAGTCAAAAGTATACAAAGAAAGTACCCAGGGAGTAAACTCATTTCCCGAACGAAATTTTAAATTACTTTTTCACCACTAAAACGCATGAGACTTGTAGTTTTTAAAAATGTTTTCATTTTTCATGAGACGCTGAATAAAAGCAGTTTAATCGCCGGCAAACGAAAACCCGCGATTTCCCGTAAATCCCGGCTTGGCCCGTATAGTCAAAAGTATACAAAGAAAGTACCCGGGGAGTAAACTCATTTCCCAAACGACTTTTTAAATTATTATTTCACCACTAAAACGCATGAGACTTGTAGTTTTCAAAAATGTTTTCATTTTTGATGAAACGCTGAATAAAAGAAGTTTAATCGCCGGCAAACGAAAACCTGCGATTTCCCGTAAATCCCGGACTCGGCCCGTAAAGTCAAAAGTATACAAAGAAAGTACCCAGGGAGTAAACTCATTTCTTAAACGATTTTTAAAATTATTATTTCACCACTAAAACGCATGAGACATGTAGTTTTTAAAAATGTTTTCATTTTTGATGAGACGCTGAATAAAAGAAGTTTAATCGCCGGCAAACGAAAACCCGCGATTTCCCGTAAATCCCGGCTTGGCCCGTATAGTCAAAAGTATACAAAGAAAGTACCCAGGGAGTAAACTCATTTCCCGAACGATTTTTTAAATAATTTTTTCACCACTAAAACGCATGAGACTTGTAGTTTTCAAAAATGTTTTCATTTTTAATGAGACACTGAATAAAAGCAGTTTAATCGCCGGCAAACGAAAACCCGCGATTTTCCGTAAATCCCGGGCTTGGCACGTATAGTCGAATGTATACAAAGAAAGTACCCTGTGAGTAAACTCATTTCCAGAACGATTTTTTAAATTATTTTTTCACCACTAAAACGCATAAGACTTGTAGTTTTTAAAAATGTTTTCATTTTTGATGAGACGCTGAATAAAAGAAGTTTAATCGCCGGCAAACCAAAAACCGCGATTTCCCGTAAATCCCGGCTTGGCCCGTATAGTCAAAAGTATACAAAGAAAGTACCCAGGGAGTAAACTCATTTCCCGAACGATTATTTAAATTATTTTTTCACCACTAGAGCGCATGAGACTTGTAGTTTTTAAAAATGTTTTCATTTTTGATGAGACGCTGAATAAAAGAAGTTTAATCGCCGGCAAACGAAAATCCGCGATTTCCCGTAAATCCCGGGCTTGGCCCGTATAGTCAAAAGTATACAAAGAAAGTACCCAGGGAGTAAACTCATTTCCCGTACGATTTTTTAAATTACTTTTTCACCACTAAAACGCATGAGACTTGTAGTTTTTAAAAATCTTTTCATTTTTGATGAGACGCTGAATAAATGAAGTTTAATCGCCGGCAAACGAAAACCTGCGATTTCCCGTAAATCCTGGACTCGGCCCGTATAGTCAAAAGTATACAAAGAAAGTACCCAGGGAGTAAACTCATTTCTTAAACGATTTTTAAAATTATTATTTCACCACTAAAACGCATGAGACATGTAGTTTTTAAAAATGTTTTCATTTTTGATGAGACGCTGAATAAAAGAAGTTTAATCGCCGGCAAACGAAAACCCGCGATTTCCCGTAAATCCCGGCTTGGCCCGTATAGTCAAAAGTATACAAAGAAAGTACCCAGGGAGTAAACTCATTTCCCGAACGATTTTTTAAATAATTTTTTCACCACTAAAACGCATGAGACTTGTAGTTTTCAAAAATGTTTTCATTTTTAATGAGACACTGAATAAAAGCAGTTTAATCGCCGGCAAACGAAAACCCGCGATTTTCCGTAAATCCCGGGCTTGGCACGTATAGTCGAATGTATACAAAGAAAGTACCCTGTGAGTAAACTCATTTCCAGAACGATTTTTTAAATTATTTTTTCACCACTAAAACGCATAAGACTTGTAGTTTTTAAAAATGTTTTCATTTTTGATGAGACGCTGAATAAAAGAAGTTTAATCGCCGGCAAACCAAAACCCGCGATTTCCCGTAAATCCCGGCTTGGCCCGTATAGTCAAAAGTATACAAAGAAAGTACCCAGGAAGTAAACTCATTTCCCGAACGATTATTTAAATTATTTTTTCACCACTAGAGCGCATGAGACTTGTAGTTTTTAAAAATGTTTTCATTTTTGATGAGACGCTGAATAAAAGAAGTTTAATCGCCGGCAAACGAAAATCCGCGATTTCCCGTAAATCCCGGGCTTGGCCCGTATAGTCAAAAGTATACAAAGAAAGTACCCAGGGAGTAAACTCATTTCCCGTACGATTTTTTAAATTACTTTTTCACCACTAAAACGCATGAGACTTGTAGTTTTTAAAAATCTTTTCATTTTTGATGAGACGCTGAATAAATGAAGTTTAATCGCCGGCAAACGAAAACCTGCGATTTCCCGTAAATCCTGGACTCGGCCCGTATAGTCAAAAGTATACAAAGAAAGTACCCAGGGAGTAAACTCGTTTCCCAAACGACTTTTTAAATTATTGTTTCACCACTAAAACGCATGAGACTTGTAGTTTTCAAGAATGTTTTCATTTTTAATGAGACGCTGAATAAAAGCAGTTTAATCGCCGGCAAACGAAAACTCGCGATTTCCCGTAAATTCCGGGCTTGGCACGTATAGTCGAATGTATACAAAGAAAGTACCCTGTGAGTAAACACATTTCCAGAACGATTTTTTAAATTATTTTTTCACCACTAAAACGCATAAGACTTGTAGTTTTTAAAAATGTTTTCATTTTTGATGAGACGCTGAATAAAAGAAGTTTAATCGCCGGCAAACGAAATCCCGCGTTTTCCCGTAAATCCCGGGCTTGGCACGTATAGTCGAATGTATACAAAGAAAGTACCCAGGGAGTAAACTCATTTCCCGAATGATTTTTTAAATTTTTTTTTCGCCACTAAAACGCATGAGACTTGTAGTTTTCAAAAATGTTTTCATTTTTGAAGAGACGCTTAATGAAAGAGGTTTAATCGCCGGAAAACGAAAACCCGCGATTTCCCGTAAATCCCGGGCTTGGCCCGTATAGACGAATGTATACAAAGAAAGTACCCTGTGAGTAAACTCATTTCCAGAACGATTTTTTAAATTATTTTTTCACCACTAAACGCATGAGATTTGTAGTTTTCAAAAATATTTTCATATTTGATGAGACGCTGAATAAAAGAAGTTTAATCGCCGGCAAACGAAAACCCGCGATTTCCCGTAAATCCCGGGCTTGGCCCGTATAGTCAAAAGTATACAAAGAAAGTCCCCGGGGAGTAAACTCATTTCCCGAACGAAATTTTAAATTACTTTTTCACCACTAAAACGCATGAGACTTGTAGTTTTTTAAAATGTTTTCATTTTTCATGAGACGCTGAATAAAAGCAGTTTAATCGCCGGCAAACGAAAACCCGCAATTTCCCGTAAATCCCGGGCTTGGCACGTATAGTCGAATGTATACAAAGAAAGTACCCTGTGAGTAAACTCATTTCCAGAACGATTTTTTAAATTATTTTTTCACCACTAAAACGCATAAGACTTGTAGTTTTTAAAAATGTTTTCATTTTTGATGAGACGCTGAATAAAAGAAGTTTAATCGCCGGCAAACGAAAACCCGCGATTTCCCGTAAATCCCGGCTTGGCCCGTATAGTCAAAAGTATACAAAGAAAGTACCCAGGGAGTAAACTCATTTCCCGAACGATTTTTTAAATTATTTTTTCACCACTAAAACGCATGAGACTTGTAGTTTTTAAAAATGCTTTCATTATTGATGAGACGCTGAATAAAAGAAGTTTAATCGCCGGCAAACAAAAATCCGCGATTTCCCGTAAATCCCGGGCTTGGCCCGTATAGTCAAAAGTATACAAAAAAAGTACCCAGGGAGTAAACTCATTTCCCGAACGATTTTTTAAATTACTTTTTCACCACTAAAACGCATGAGACTTGTAGTTTTAAAAATGTTTTCATTTTTGATGAGACGCTGAATAAATGAAGTTTAATCGCCGGCAAACGAAAACCCGCGATTTCCCGTAAATCCCGGGCTTGGCACGTATAGTCGAATGTATACAAAGAAAGTACCCTGTGAGTAAACTCATTTCCAGAACGATTTTTTAAATTATTTTTTCACCACTAAAACGCATAAGACTTGTAGTTTTTAAAAATGTTTTCATTTTTGATGAGACGCTGAATAAAAGAAGTTTAATCGCCGGCAAACGAAAACCCGCGATTTCGCGTAAATCCCGGCTTGGCCCGTATAGTCAAAAGTATACAAAGAAAGTACCCAGGGAGTAAACTCATTTCCCGAACGATTTTTTAAATTATTTTTTCACCACTAAAACGCATGAGACTTGTAGTTTTTAAAAATGTTTTCATTTTTGATGAGACGCTGAATAAAAGAAGTTTAATCGCCGGCAAACGAAAACCCGCGATTTCCCGTAAATCCCGGGCTTGGCGCGTATAGTCGAATGTATACAAAGAAAGTACCCTGTGAGTAAACTCATTTCCAGAACGATTTTTTAAATTATTTTTTCACCACTAAAACGCATAAGACTTGTAGTTTTTAAAAATCTTTTCATTTTTGATGAGACGCTGAATAAAAGAAGTTTAATCGCCGGCAAACGAAATCCCGCGTTTTCCCGTAAATCCCGGGCTTGGCCCGTATAGTCGAATGTATACAAAGAAAGTACCCTGTGAGTAAACTCATTTCCCGAACGATTTTTTAAATTATTTTTTCACCACTAAACGCATGAGACTTGTAGTTTTCAAAAATATTTTCATATTTGATGAGACGCTGAATAAAAGAAGTTTCATCGCCGGCAAACGAAAACCCGCGATTTCCCGTAAATCCCGGGCTTGGCCCGTATAGTCAAAGGTATACAAAGAAAGTACCCGGGGAGTAAACTCATTTCCCGAACGAAATTTTAAATTACTTTTTCACCACTAAAACGCATGAGACTTGTAGTTTTTAAAAATGTTTTCATTTTTCATGAGACGCTGAATAAAAGCAGTTTAATCGCCGGCAAACGAAAACCCGCAATTTCCCGTAAATCCCGGGCTTGGCACGTATAGTCGAATGTATACAAAGAAAGTACCCTGTGAGTAAACTCATTTCCAGAACGATTTTTTAAATTATTTTTTCACCACTAAAACGCATAAGACTTGTAGTTTTTAAAAATGTTTTCATTTTTAATGAGACGCTGAATAAAAGAAGTTTAATCGCCGGCAAACGAAAACCCGCGATTTCCCGTAAATCCCGGCTTGGCCCGTATAGTCAAAAGTATACAAAGAAAGTACCCAGGGAGTAAACTCATTTCCCGAACGATTTTTTAAATTACTTTTTCACCACTAAAACGCATGAGACTTGTAGTTTTTATAAATGTTTTCATTTTTGATGGGACGCTGAATAAATGAAGTTTAATCGCCGGCAAACGAAAACCTGCCATTTCCCGTAAATCCTGGACTCGGCCCGTATAGTCAAAAGTATACAAAGAAAGTACCCAGGGAGTAAACTCATTTCCCAAACGATTTTTTAAATTATTATTTCACCACTAAAACGCATGAGACTTGTAGTTTTCAAGAATGTTTTCATTTTTGATGAGACGCTGAATAAAAGCAGTTTAATCGCCGGCAAACGAAAACCTGCGATTTCCCGTAAATCCCGGACTCGGCCCGTATAGTCAAAAGTATACAAAGAAAGTATCCATGGAGTAAACTCATTTCCAGAACAATTTTTTAAATTATTTGTTCACCGCTGAAACGCATAAGACTTATAGTTTTCAAAAATGTTTTTATTTTTGATGAGACGCTTAATGAAAGAGGTTTAATCGCCGGAAAACGAAAACCGCGATTTCCCGTAAATCCCGGGCTTGGCCCGTATAGTCGAATGTATACAAAAAAAGTACCCTGTGAGTAAACTCATTTCCATAACGATTTTTTAAATTATTTTTTCACCACTAAAACGCATGAGACTTGTAGATTTTAAAAATGTTTTCATTTTTGATGAGACGCTGAATAAAAGAAGTTTAATCGCCGGCAAACGAAAACCCGCGATTTCCCGTAAATCCCGGGCTTGGCACGTATAGTCGAATGTATACAAAGAAAGTACCCTGTGAGTAAACTCATTTCCAGAAAGATTTTTTAAATTATTTTTTCACCACTAAAACGCATAAGACTTGTAATTTTTAAAAATGTTTTCATTTTTGATGAGACGCTGAATAAAAGAAGTTTAATCGCCGGCAAACGAAAACCCGCGATTTCCCGTAAATACCGGGCTTGGCCTGCATAGTTAAAAGTATACAAAGAAAGTATCCAGGGAGTAAACTCATTTCCCAAACAATTTTTTAAATTATTTTTTCACCACTAAAACGCATGAGACTTGTTGTTTTCAAAAATGTTTTCATTTTTGATGAGACGCTTAATGAAAGAGGTTTAATTGCCGGAAAACGAAAACCCGCGATTTCCCGTAAATCCCGGACTCGGCCCGTATATTCGAATGTATACAAAGAAAGTATCCAGGGAGTAAACTCATTTCCCAAACGATTTTTTAAATTTTTTTTTTACCACTAAAACACATGAGACTTGTTGTTTTCAAAAATGTTTTCATTGTTGATGAGACGCTTAATGAAAGAGGTTTAATCGCCGGAAAACGCAAACCCGCGATTTCCCTTAAACCCCGGCTTGGCCCGTATAGTCGAATGTATACAAAGAAAGTACCCTGTGAATAAACTCATTTCCAGAACGATTGTTTAAATTATTTTTTCACCACTAAACGCATGAGACTTGTAGTTTTCAAAAATATTTTCCTATTTGATAAGACGCTGAATAAAAGAAGTTTAATCGCCGGCAAACGAAAACCCGCGATTTCCCGTAAATCCCGGGCTTGGCCCGTATAGTCAAAAGTATACAAAGAAAGTACCCAGGGAGTAAACTCATTTCCCGAACGAAATTTTAAATTACTTTTTCACCACTAAAACGCATGAGACTTGTAGTTTTTAAAAATGTTTTCATTTTTCATGAGACGCTGAATAAAAGCAGTTTAATCGCCGGCAAACGAAAACCCGCGATTTCCCGTAAATCCCGGGCTTGGCACGTATAGTCGAATGTATACAAAGAAAGTACCCTGTGAGTAAACTCATTTCCAGAACGATTTTTCAAATTATTTTTTCACCACTAAAACGCATAAGACTTGTAGTTTTTAAAAATGTTTTCATTTTTGATGAGACGCTGAATAAAAGAAGTTTAATCGCCGGCAAACGAAAACCCGCGATTTCCCGTAAATACCGGGCTTGGCCTGCATAGTCAAAAGTATACAAAGAAAGTATCCAGGGAGTAAACTCATTTCCCGAACGAATTTTTAAATTATTTTTTCACCACTAAAACGCATGAGACTTGTAGTTTTCGAAAATGTTTTCATTTTTGATGAGACGCTGAATAAAAGGAGTTTAATCGCCGGCAAACGAAATCCTGCGATTTCCCTAAATCCCGGACTCGGCCCGTATAGTCAAAAGTATACAAAGAAAGTACCCAGGGAGTAAACTCATTTCCAGAACGATTTTTTAAATTACTTTTTCACCACTAAAACGCATGAGACTTGTAGTTTTTAAAAATGTTTTCATTTTTGATGGGACGCTGAATAAATGAAGTTTAATCGCCGGCAAACGAAAACCTGCGATTTCCCGTAAATCCTGGACTCGGCCCGTATAGTCAAAAGTATACAAAGAAAGTACCCAGGGAGTAAACTCATTTCCCAAACGATTTTTTAAATTATTATTTCACCACTAAAACGCATGAGACTTGTAGTTTTCAAGAATGTTTTCATTTTTGATGAGACGCTGAATAAAAGCAGTTTAATCGCCGGCAAACGAAAACCTGCGATTTCCCGTAAATCCCGGACTCGGCCCGTATAGTCAAAAGTATACAAAGAAAGTATCCAGGGAGTAAACTCATTTCCAGAACAATTTTTTAAATTATTTGTTCACCGCTGAAACGCATAAGACTTATAGTTTTCAAAAATGTTTTTATTTTTGATGAGACGCTTAATGAAAGAGGTTTAATCGCTGGAAACCGAAAACCGCGATTTCCCGTAAATCCCGGGCTTGGCCCGTATAGTCGAATGTATACAAAGAAAGTACCCTGTGAGTAAACTCATTTCCATAACGATTTTTTAAATTATTTTTTCACCACTAAAACGCATGAGACTTGTAGATTTTAAAAATGTTTTCATTTTTGATGAGACGCTGAATAAAAGAAGTTTAATCGCCGGCAAACGAAAACCCGCGATTTCCCGTAAATCCCGGGCCTGGCACGTATAGTCGAATGTATACAAAGAAAGTACCCTGTGAGTAAACTCATTTCCAGAAAGATTTTTTAAATTATTTTTTCACCACTAAAACGCATAAGACTTGTAATTTTTAAAAATGTTTTCATTTTTGATGAGACGCTGAATAAAAGAAGTTTAATCGCCGGCAAACGAAAACCCGCGATTTCCCGTAAATACCGGGCTTGGCCTGCATAGTCAAAAGTATACAAAGAAAGTATCCAGGGAGTAAACTCATTTCCCAAACAATTTTTTAAATTATTTTTTCACCACTAAAACGCATGAGACTTGTAGTTTTCGAAAATGTTTTCATTTTTGATGAGACGCTGAATAAAAGGAGTTTAATCGCCGGCAAACGAAATCCTGTGATTTCCCTAAATCCCGGACTCGGCCCGTATAGTCAAAAGTATACAAAGAAAGTACCCAGGGAGTAAACTCATTTCCAGAACGATTTTTTAAATTATTTTTTCACCACTAAAACGCATAAGACTTGTAGTTTTTAAAAATGTTTTCATTTTTGATGAGACGCTGAATAAAAAAAGTTTAATCGCCGGCAAAGGAAAATCCGCGATTTCCCGTAAATCCCGGGCTTGGCCCGTATAGTCAAAAGTATACAAAGAAAGTACCCAGGGAGTAAACTCATTTCCCGAACGATTTTTTATATTATTTTTTTACCACTAAACGCATGAGACTTGTAGTTTTCAAAAATATTTTCATATTTGATGTGACGCTGAATAAAAGAAGTTTAATCGTCGGCAAACGAAAATCCGCGATTTCCCGTAAATCCCGGACTCGGCCCGTATATTCGAATGTATACAAACAAAGTATCCAGGGAGTAAACTCATTTCCCAAACGATTTTTTAAATTTTTTTTTCACCACTAAAACACATGAGACTTGTTGTTTTCAAAAATGTTTTCATTTTTGATGAGACGCTTAATGAAAGAGGTTTAATTGCCGGAAAACGAAAACCCGCGATTTCCCGTAAATCCCGGACTCGGCCCGTATATTCGAATGTATACAAAGAAAGTATCCAGGGAGTAAACTCATTTCCCAAACGATTTTTTAAATTTTTTTTTTACCACTAAAACACATGAGACTTGTTGTTTTCAAAAATGTTTTCATTGTTGATGAGACGCTTAATGAAAGAGGTTTAATCGCCGGAAAACGAAAACCCGCGATTTCCCTTAAACCCCGGCTTGGCCCGTATAGTCGAATGTATACAAAGAAAGTACCCTGTGAATAAACTCATTTCCAGAACGATTGTTTAAATTATTTTTTCACCACTAAACGCATGAGACTTGTAGTTTTCAAAAATATTTTCCTATTTGATAAGACGCTGAATAAAAGAAGTTTAATCGCCGGCAAACGAAAACCCGCGATTTCCCGTAAATCCCGGGCTTGGCCTGCATAGTCAAAAGTATACAAAGAAAGTATCCAGGGAGTAAACTCATTTCCCAAACAAATTTTTAAATTATTTTTTCACCACTAAAACGCATGAGACTTGTAGTTTTCGAAAATGTTTTCATTTTTGATGAGACGCTGAATAAAAGGAGTTTAATCGCCGGCAAACGAAATCCTGCGATTTCCCTAAATCCCGGACTCGGCCCGTATAGTCAAAAGTATACAAAGAAAGTACCCAGGGAGTAAACGCATTTCCAGAACGATTTTTTAAATTATTTTTTCACCACTAAAACGCATAAGACTTGTAGTTTTTAAAAATGTTTTCATTTTTGATGAGACGCTGAATAAAAAAAGTTTAATCGCCGGCAAAGGAAAATCCGCGATTTCCCGTAAATCCCGGGCTTGGCCCGTATAGTCAAAAGTATACAAAGAAAGTACCCAGGGAGTAAACTCATTTCCCGAACGATTTTTTATATTATTTTTTTACCACTAAACGCATGAGACTTGTAGTTTTCAAAAATATTTTCATATTTGATGTGACGCTGAATAAAAGAAGTTTAATCGTCGGCAAACGAAAATCCGCGATTTCCCGTAAATCCCGGACTCGGCCCGTATATTCGAATGTATACAAACAAAGTATCCAGGGAGTAAACTCATTTCCCAAACGATTTTTTAAATTTTTTTTTCACCACTAAAACACATGAGACTTGTTGTTTTCAAAAATGTTTTCATTTTTGATGAGACGCTTAATGAAAGAGGTTTAATTGCCGGAAAACGAAAACCCGCGATTTCCCGTAAATCCCGGACTCGGCCCGTATATTCGAATGTATACAAAGAAAGTATCCAGGGAGTAAACTCATTTCCCAAACGATTTTTTAAATTTTTTTTTTACCACTAAAACACATGAGACTTGTTGTTTTCAAAAATGTTTTCATTGTTGATGAGACGCTTAATGAAAGAGGTTTAATCGCCGGAAAACGAAAACCCGCGATTTCCCTTAAACCCCGGCTTGGCCCGTATAGTCGAATGTATACAAAGAAAGTACCCTGTGAATAAACTCATTTCCAGAACGATTGTTTAAATTATTTTTTCACCACTAAACGCATGAGACTTGTAGTTTTCAAAAATATTTTCCTATTTGATAAGACGCTGAATAAAAGAAGTTTAATCGCCGGCAAACGAAAACCCGCGATTTCCCGTAAATCCCGGGCTTGGCCTGCATAGTCAAAAGTATACAAAGAAAGTATCCAGGGAGTAAACTCATTTCCCAAACAATTTTTTAAATTATTTTTTCACCACTAAAACGCATGAGACTTGTAGTTTTCGAAAATGTTTTCATTTTTGATGAGACGCTGAATAAAAGGAGTTTAATCGCCGGCAAACGAAATCCTGCGATTTCCCTAAATCCCGGACTCGGCCCGTATAGTCAAAAGTATACAAAGAAAGTACCCAGGGAGTAAACGCATTTCCAGAACGATTTTTTAAATTATTTTTTCACCACTAAAACGCATAAGACTTGTAGTTTTTAAAAATGTTTTCATTTTTGATGAGACGCTGAATAAAAAAAGTTTAATCGCCGGCAAAGGAAAATCCGCGATTTCCCGTAAATCCCGGGCTTGGCCCGTATAGTCAAAAGTATACAAAGAAAGTACCCAGGGAGTAAACTCATTTCCCGAACGATTTTTTATATTATTTTTTTACCACTAAACGCATGAGACTTGTAGTTTTCAGAAATGTTTTCATTGTTGATGAGACGCTTAATGAAAGAGGTTTAATCGCCGGAAAACGAAAACCCGCGATTTCCCTTAAACCCCGGCTTGGCCCGTATAGTCGAATGTATACAAAGAAAGTACCCTGTGAATAAACTCATTTCCAGAACGATTGTTTAAATTATTTTTTCACCACTAAACGCATGAGACTTGTAGTTTTCAAAAATATTTTCCTATTTGATAAGACGCTGAATAAAAGAAGTTTAATCGCCGGCAAACGAAAACCCGCGATTTCCCGTAAATCCCGGGCTTGGCCCGTATAGTCAAAAGTATACAAAGAAAGTACCCAGGGAGTAAACTCATTTCCCGAACGAAATTTTAAATTACTTTTTCACCACTAAAACGCATGAGACTTGTAGTTTTTAAAAATGTTTTCATTTTTCATGAGACGCTGAATAAAAGCAGTTTAATCGCCGGCAAACGAAAACCCGCGATTTCCCGTAAATCCCGGGCTTGGCACGTATAGTCGAATGTATACAAAGAAAGTACCCTGTGAGTAAACTCATTTCCAGAACGATTTTTCAAATTATTTTTTCACCACTAAAACGCATAAGACTTGTAGTTTTTAAAAATGTTTTCATTTTTGATGAGACGCTGAATAAAAGAAGTTTAATCGCCGGCAAACGAAAACCCGCGATTTCCCGTAAATACCGGGCTTGGCCTGCATAGTCAAAAGTATACAAAGAAAGTATCCAGGGAGTAAACTCATTTCCCAAACAATTTTTTAAATTATTTTTTCACCACTAAAACGCATGAGACTTGTAGTTTTCGAAAATGTTTTCATTTTTGATGAGACGCTGAATAAAAGGAGTTTAATCGCCGGCAAACGAAATCCTGCGATTTCCCTAAATCCCGGACTCGGCCCGTATAGTCAAAAGTATACAAAGAAAGTACCCAGGGAGTAAACTCATTTCCAGAACGATTTTTTAAATTATTTTTTCACCACTAAAACGCATAAGACTTGTAGTTTTTAAAAATGTTTTCATTTTTGATGAGACGCTGAATAAAAAAGGTTTAATCGCCGGCAAAGGAAAATCCGCGATTTCCCGTAAATCCCGGGCTTGGCCCGTATAGTCAAAAGTATACAAAGAAAGTACCCAGGGAGTAAACTCATTTCCCGAACGATTTTTTATATTATTTTTTTACCACTAAACGCATGAGACTTGTAGTTTTCAAAAATATTTTCATATTTGATGTGACGCTGAATAAAAGAAGTTTAATCGTCGGCAAACGAAAATCCGCGATTTCCCGTAAATCCCGGACTCGGCCCGTATATTCGAATGTATACAAACAAAGTATCCAGGGAGTAAACTCATTTCCCAAACGATTTTTTAAATTTTTTTTTCACCACTAAAACACATGAGACTTGTTGTTTTCAAAAATGTTTTCATTTTTGATGAGACGCTTAATGAAAGAGGTTTAATTGCCGGAAAACGAAAACCCGCGATTTCCCGTAAATCCCGGACTCGGCCCGTATATTCGAATGTATACAAAGAAAGTATCCAGGGAGTAAACTCATTTCCCAAACGATTTTTTAAATTTTTTTTACACCACTAAAACACATGAGACTTGTTGTTTTCAAAAATGTTTTCATTGTTGATGAGACGCTTAATGAAAGAGGTTTAATCGCCGGAAAACGAAAACCCGCAATTTCCCTTAAACCCCGGCTTGGCCCGTATAGTCGAATGTATACAAAGAAAGTACCCTGTGAATAAACTCATTTCCAGAACGATTGTTTAAATTATTTTTTCACCACTAAACGCATGAGACTTGTAGTTTTCAAAAATATTTTCCTATTTGATAAGACGCTGAATAAAAGAAGTTTAATCGCCGGCAAACGAAAACCCGCGATTTCCCGTAAATCCCGGGCTTGGCCCGTATAGTCAAAAGTATACAAAGAAAGTACCCAGGGAGTAAACTCATTTCCCGAACGAAATTTTAAATTACTTTTTCACCACTAAAACGCATGAGACTTGTAGTTTTTAAAAATGTTTTCATTTTTCATGAGACGCTGAATAAAAGCAGTTTAATCGCCGGCAAACGAAAACCCGCGATTTCCCGTAAATCCCGGGCTTGGCACGTATAGTCGAATGTATACAAAGAAAGTACCCTGTGAGTAAACTCATTTCCAGAACGATTTTTCAAATTATTTTTTCACCACTAAAACGCATAAGACTTGTAGTTTTTAAAAATGTTTTCATTTTTGATGAGACGCTGAATAAAAAAAGTTTAATCGCCGGCAAAGGAAAATCCGCGGTTTCCCGTAAATCCCGGGCTTGGCCCGTATAGTCAAAAGTATACAAAGAAAGTACCCAGGGAGTAAACTCATTTCCCGAACGATTTTTTATATTATTTTTTTACCACTAAACGCATGAGACTTGTAGTTTTCAAAAATATTTTCATATTTGATGTGACGCTGAATAAAAGAAGTTTAATCGTCGGCAAACGAAAATCCGCGATTTCCCGTAAATCCCGGACTCGGCCCGTATATTCGAATGTATACAAAGAAAGTATCCAGGGAGTAAACTCATTTCCCAAACGATTTTTTAAATTTTTTTTTCACCACTAAAACACATGAGACTTGTTGTTTTCAAAAATGTTTTCATTTTTGATGAGACGCTTAATGAAAGAGGTTTAATTGCCGGAAAACGAAAACCCGCGATTTCCCGTAAATCCCGGACTTGGCCCGTATAGTCAAAAGTATACAAAGAAAGTACCCAGGGAGTAAACTCATTTCCCGAACGAAATTTTAAATTACTTTTTCACCACTAAAACGCATGAGACTTGTAGTTTTTAAAAACGTTTTCATTTTTCATGAGACGCTGAATAAAAGCAGTTTAATCGCCGGCAAACGAAAACCCGCGATTTCCCGTAAATCCCGGGCTTGGCACGTATAGTCGAATGTATACAAAGAAAGTACCCTGTGAGTAAACTCATTTCCAGAACGATTTTTTAAATTATTTTTTCACCACTAAAACGCATAAGACTTGTAGTTTTTAAAAATGTTTTCATTTTTGATGAGACGCTGAATAAAAGGAGTTTAATCGCCGGCAAACGAAATCCTGCGATTTCCCTAAATCCCGGACTCGGCCCGTACAGTCAAAAGTATACAAAGAAAGTACCCAGGGAGTAAACTCATTTCCAGAACGTTTTTTTAAATTATTTTTTCACCACTAAAACGCATAAGACTTGTAGTTTTTAAAAATGTTTTCATTTTTGATGAGACGCTGAATAAAAAAAGTTTAATCGCCGGCAAACGAAAATCCGCGATTTCCCGTAAATCCCGGGCTTGACCCGTATAGTCAAAAGTATACAAAGAAAGTACCCAGGGAGTAAACTCATTTCCCGAACGATTTTTTATATTATTTTTTTACCACTAAACGCATGAGACTTGTAGTTTTCAAAAATATTTTCATATTTGATGTGACGCTGAATAAAAGAAGTTTAATCGTCGGCAAACGAAAATCCGCGATTTCCCGTAAATCCCGGACTCGGCCCGTATATTCGAATGTATACAAAGAAAGTATCCAGGGAGTAAACTCATTTCCCAAACGATTTTTTAAATTTTTTTTTCACCACTAAAACACATGAGACTTGTTGTTTTCAAAAATGTTTTCATTTTTGATGAGACGCTTAATAAAAGAGGTTTAATTGCCGGAAAACGAAAACCCGCGATTTCCCGTAAATCCCGGACTCGGCCCGTATATTCGAATGTATACAAAGAAAGTATCCAGGGAGTAAACTCATTTCCCAAACGATTTTTTAAATTTTTTTTTCACCACTAAAACACATGAGACTTGTTGTTTTCAAAAATGTTTTCATTTTTGATGAGACGCTTAATGAAAGAGGTTTAATCGCCGGAAAACGAAAACCCGCGATTTCCCGTAAATCCCGGGCTTGGCCCGTATAGTCGAATGTATACAAAGAAAGTACCCTGTGAGTAAACTCATTTCCAGAACGATTGTTTAAATTATTTTTCCACCACTAAACGCATGAGACTTGTAGTTTTCAAAAATATTTTCATATTTGATGAGACGCTGAATAAAAGAAGTTTAATCGCCGGCAAACGAAAACCCGCGATTTCCCGTAAATCCCGGGCTTGGCCCGAATAGTCAAAAGTATACAAAGAAAGTACCCAGGGAGAAAACTCATTTCCCGAACGAAATTTTAAATTACTTTTTCACCACTAAAACGCATGAGACTTGTAGTTTTTAAAAATGTTTTCATTTTTCATGAGACGCTGAATAAAAGCAGTTTAATCGCCGGCAAACGAAAACCCGCGATTTCCCGTAAATCCCGGGCTTGGCACGTATAGTCGAATGTATTCAAAGAAAGTACCCTGTGAGTAAACTCATTTCCAGAACGATTTTTTAAATTATTTTTTCACCACTAAAACGCATAAGACTTGTAGTTTTTAAAAATGTTTTCATTTTTGATGAGACGCTGAATAAAAGAAGTTTAATCGCTGGCAAACGAAAACCCGCGATTTCCCGTAAATCCCGGCTTGGCCCGTATAGTCAAAAGTATACAAAGAAAGTACCCGGGGAGTAAACTCATTTCCCAAACGATTTTTTAAATTATTATTTCACCACTAAAACGCATGAGACTTGTAGTTTTCAAAAATGTTTTCATTTTTGATGAAACGCTGAATAAAAGAAGTTTAAACGCCGGCAAACGAAAACCCGCGATTTCCCGTAAATCCCGGGCTTAGCCCGTATAGTCAAAAGTATACAAAGAAAGTACCCAGGGAGTAAACCCATTTCCCGAACGATTTTTTAAATTACTTTTTCACCACTAAAAGGCATGAGACTTGTAGTTTTTAAAAATGTTTTCATTTTTGATGAGACGCTGAATAAATAAAGTTTAATCGCCGGCAAACGAAAACCTGTGATTTCCCGTAAATCCTGGACTCGGCCCGTAAAGTCAAAAGTATACAAAGAAAGTACCCAGGGAGTAAACTCATTTCTTAAACGATTTTTTAAATTATTATTTCACCACTAAAACGCATGAGACATGTAGTTTTCAAGAATGTTTTCATTTTTAATGAGACACTGAATAAATGCAGTTTAATCGCCGGCAAACGAAAACCCGCGATTTTCCGTAAATCCCGGGCTTGGCACGTATAGTCGAATGTATACAAAGAAAGTACCCTGTGAGTAAACTCATTTCCAGAACGATTTTTGAAATTATTTTTTCACCACTAAAACGCATAAGACTTGTAGTTTTTAAAAATGTTTTCATTTTTGATGAGACGCTGAATAAAAGAAGTTTAATCGCCGGCAAACGAAAACCCGCGATTTCCCGTAAATCCCGGCTTGGCCCGTATAGTCAAAAGTATACAAAGAAAGTACCCAGGGAGTAAACTCATTTCCCGAACGATTTTTTAAATAATTTTTTCACCACTAAAGCGCATGAGACTTGTAGTTTTCAAGAATGTTTTCATTTTTAATGAGACACTGAATAAAAGCAGTTTAATCGCCGGCAAACGAAAACCCGCGATTTTCCGTAAATCCCGGGCGTGGCACGTATAGTCGAATGTATACAAAGAAAGTACCCTGTGAGTAAACTCATTTCCAGAACGATTTTTTAAATTATTTTTTCACCACTAAAACGCATAAGACTTGTAGTTTTTAAAAATGTTTTCATTTTTGATGAGACGCTGAATAAAAGAAGTTTAATCGCCGGCAAACCAAAACCCGCGATTTCCCGTAAATCCCGGCTTGGCCCGTATAGTCAAAAGTATACAAAGAAAGTACCCAGGGAGTAAACTCATTTCCCGAACGATTATTTAAATTATTTTTTCACCCCGGGCTTGACCCGTATAGTCGAATGTATACAAAGAAAGTACCCAGGGAGTAAACTCATTTCCCGAACGATTTTTTAAATTATTTTTCACCACTAAAACGCATGAGACTTGTAGTTTTCAAAAATGTTTTCATTTTTGATGAGCCGCTTAATGAAAGAGATTTAATCGCCGGCAAACGAAAACCCGCGATTTCCCGTAAATCCCGGGCTTGGACCGTATAGTCGAATGTATACAAAGAAAGTACCCTGTGAGTAAACTCATTTCCAGAACGATTTTTTAATTTATCTTTTCAACACTAAAACGCATGAGACTTGTAGTTTTCAAAAATGTTTTCATTTTTGATGAGACGCTTAATGAAAGAGGTTTAATCGCCGGCAAACGAAAACTCGAGATTTCCCGTAAATCCCAGGCTTGGCCCGTATAGTCAAAAAGTATACAAAGATAGTACCCAGGGAGTGAACTCATTTCCCGAACGATTTTTTAATTTATTTTTTCACCACTAAAACGCATGAGACTTGTAGTTTTCAAAAATGTTTTCATTTTTAATGAAACGCTGAATAAAAGAAGTTTAATCGCCGGCAAACGAAAACCCGCCATTTCCCGTAAACCCCGGACTCGGCCCGCATAGTCAAAAGCATACAAAGAAAGTACCCAGGGAGTAAACTCATTTCCCGAACGATTTTTTAATTTATCTTTTCAACACTAAAACGCATGAGACTTGTAGTTTTCAAAAATGTTTTCATTTTTGATGAGACGCTTAATGAAAGAGGTTTAATCGCCGGCAAACGAAAACTCGAGATTTCCCGTAAATCCCAGGCTTGGCCCGTATAGTCAAAAAGTATACAAAGATAGTACCCAGGGAGTGAACTCATTTCCCGAACGATTTTTTAATTTATTTTTTCACCACTAAAACGCATGAGACTTGTAGTTTTCAAAAATGTTTTCATTTTTAATGAAACGCTGAATAAAAGAAGTTTAATCGCCGGCAAACGAAAACCCGCCATTTCCCGTAAACCCCGGACTCGGCCCGCATAGTCAAAAGCATACAAAGAAAGTACCCAGGGAGTAAACTCATTTCCCGAACGATTTTTTAAATTATTTTTTCACCACTAAAACGCATGAGACTTGTAGTATTTAAAAATATTTTCATTTTTGATAAGACGCTGAATAAAAGAAATTTAATCGCAGGCAAACGAAAACCCGCGACTTCCCGTAAATCCCGGACTCGGCCAGTATAGTCAAAAGTATACAAAGAAAGTACCCAGGGAGTAAACTCATTTCCCGAACGATTTTTTAAATTATTTTTTCACCACTAAAACGCTTGAGACTTGTAGTATTTAAAAATATTTTCATTTTTGATGAGACGCTGAATAAAAGAAGTTTAATCGCCGGCAAACGAAAACCCGCGACTTCCCGTAAATCCCGGACTCGGCCCGTATAGTCAAAAGTATACAAAGAAAGTACCCAGGGAGTAAACTCATTTCCCGAACGATTTTTTAAATTATTTTTTCACCACTAAAGCGCATGAGACTTGTAGTTTTTAAAAATGTTTTCATTTTTGATGAGACGCTGAATAAAAGAAGATTAATCGCCGGCAAACGAAAACCTGCGACCTCCCGTAAATCCCGGACTCGGCCCGTATAGTCAAAAGTATACAAAGAAAGTACCCAGGGAGTAAACTCATTTCCCGAACGATTTTTTAAATTAATTTTCACCACTAAAACGCATGAGACTTTTAGATTTCAAAAATGTTTTCATTTTTGATGAGACGCTTAATAAAAGAGGTTTAATCGCCGGCAAACGAAATCCCGCGATTTCCCGTAAATCCCGGGCTTGACCCGTATAGTCGAATGTATACAAAGAAAGTACCCAGGGAGTAAACTCATTTCCCGAACGATTTTTTAATTTATCTTTTCAACACTAAAACGCATGAGACTTGTAGTTTTCAAAAATGTTTTCATTTTTGATGAGACGCTTAATGAAAGAGGTTTAATCGCCGGCAAACGAAAACTCGAGATTTCCCGTAAATCCCAGGCTTGGCCCGTATAGTCAAAAAGTATACAAAGATAGTACCCAGGGAGTGAACTCATTTCCCGAACGATTTTTTAATTTATTTTTTCACCACTAAAACGCATGAGACTTGTAGTTTTCAAAAATGTTTTCATTTTTAATGAAACGCTGAATAAAAGAAGTTTAATCGCCGGCAAACGAAAACCCGCCATTTCCCGTAAACCCCGGACTCGGCCCGCATAGTCAAAAGCATACAAAGAAAGTACCCAGGGAGTAAACTCATTTCCCGAACGATTTTTTAATTTATCTTTTCAACACTAAAACGCATGAGACTTGTAGTTTTCAAAAATGTTTTCATTTTTGATGAGACGCTTAATGAAAGAGGTTTAATCGCCGGCAAACGAAAACTCGAGATTTCCCGTAAATCCCAGGCTTGGCCCGTATAGTCAAAAAGTATACAAAGATAGTACCCAGGGAGTGAACTCATTTCCCGAACGATTTTTTAATTTATTTTTTCACCACTAAAACGCATGAGACTTGTAGTTTTCAAAAATGTTTTCATTTTTAATGAAACGCTGAATAAAAGAAGTTTAATCGCCGGCAAACGAAAACCCGCCATTTCCCGTAAACCCCGGACTCGGCCCGCATAGTCAAAAGCATACAAAGAAAGTACCCAGGGAGTAAACTCATTTCCCGAACGATTTTTTAAATTATTTTTTCACCACTAAAACGCATGAGACTTGTAGTATTTAAAAATATTTTCATTTTTGATAAGACGCTGAATAAAAGAAATTTAATCGCAGGCAAACGAAAACCCGCGACTTCCCGTAAATCCCGGACTCGGCCAGTATAGTCAAAAGTATACAAAGAAAGTACCCAGGGAGTAAACTCATTTCCCGAACGATTTTTTAAATTATTTTTTCACCACTAAAACGCTTGAGACTTGTAGTATTTAAAAATATTTTCATTTTTGATGAGACGCTGAATAAAAGAAGTTTAATCGCCGGCAAACGAAAACCCGCGACTTCCCGTAAATCCCGGACTCGGCCCGTATAGTCAAAAGTATACAAAGAAAGTACCCAGGGAGTAAACTCATTTCCCGAACGATTTTTTAAATTAATTTTCACCACTAAAACGCATGAGACTTTTAGATTTCAAAAATGTTTTCATTTTTGATGAGACGCTTAATAAAAGAGGTTTAATCGCCGGCAAACGAAATCCCGCGATTTCCCGTAAATCCCGGGCTTGACCCGTATAGTCGAATGTATACAAAGAAAGTACCCAGGGAGTAAACTCATTTCCCGAACGATTTTTTAATTTATCTTTTCAACACTAAAACGCATGAGACTTGTAGTTTTCAAAAATGTTTTCATTTTTGATGAGACGCTTAATGAAAGAGGTTTAATCGCCGGCAAACGAAAACTCGAGATTTCCCGTAAATCCCAGGCTTGGCCCGTATAGTCAAAAAGTATACAAAGATAGTACCCAGGGAGTGAACTCATTTCCCGAACGATTTTTTAATTTATTTTTTCACCACTAAAACGCATGAGACTTGTAGTTTTCAAAAATGTTTTCATTTTTAATGAAACGCTGAATAAAAGAAGTTTAATCGCCGGCAAACGAAAACCCGCCATTTCCCGTAAACCCCGGACTCGGCCCGCATATTCAAAAGCATACAAAGAAAGTACCCAGGGAGTAAACTCATTTCCCGAACGATTTTTTAATTTATCTTTTCAACACTAAAACGCATGAGACTTGTAGTTTTCAAAAATGTTTTCATTTTTGATGAGACGCTTAATGAAAGAGGTTTAATCGCCGGCAAACGAAAACTCGAGATTTCCCGTAAATCCCAGGCTTGGCCCGTATAGTCAAAAAGTATACAAAGATAGTACCCAGGGAGTGAACTCATTTCCCGAACGATTTTTTAATTTATTTTTTCACCACTAAAACGCATGAGACTTGTAGTTTTCAAAAATGTTTTCATTTTTAATGAAACGCTGAATAAAAGAAGTTTAATCGCCGGCAAACGAAAACCCGCCATTTCCCGTAAACCCCGGACTCGGCCCGCATAGTCAAAAGCATACAAAGAAAGTACCCAGGGAGTAAACTCATTTCCCGAACGATTTTTTAAATTATTTTTTCACCACTAAAACGCATGAGACTTGTAGTATTTAAAAATATTTTCATTTTTGATAAGACGCTGAATAAAAGAAATTTAATCGCAGGCAAACGAAAACCCGCGACTTCCCGTAAATCCCGGACTCGGCCAGTATAGTCAAAAGTATACAAAGAAAGTACCCAGGGAGTAAACTCATTTCCCGAACGATTTTTTAAATTATTTTTTCACCACTAAAACGCTTGAGACTTGTAGTATTTAAAAATATTTTCATTTTTGATGAGACGCTGAATAAAAGAAGTTTAATCGCCGGCAAACGAAAACCCGCGACTTCCCGTAAATCCCGGACTCGGCCCGTATAGTCAAAAGTATACAAAGAAAGTACCCAGGGAGTAAACTCATTTCCCGAACGATTTTTTAAATTATTTTTTCACCACTAAAGCGCATGAGACTTGTAGTTTTTAAAAATGTTTTCATTTTTGATGAGACGCTGAATAAAAGAAGATTAATCGCCGGCAAACGAAAACCTGCGACCTCCCGTAAATCCCGGACTCGGCCCGTATAGTCAAAAGTATACAAAGAAAGTACCCAGGGAGTAAACTCATTTCCCGAACGATTTTTTAAATTAATTTTCACCACTAAAACGCATGAGACTTTTAGTTTTCAGAAATGTTTTCATTTTTGATGAGACGCTTAATGAAAGTTGTTTAATCGCCGGCAAACGAAAACCCGCGATTTCCCGTAAATCCCAGGCTTGGCACGTATAGTCGAAAGTACACAAAGAAAGTACCCTGTGAGTAAACTCATTTCCGAAACGCTTTTTTCAATTATCTTTTCACCACTAAAACGCATGAGACTTGCAGATTTCAAAAATGTTTTCATTTTTGATGAGACGCTTAATAAAAGAGGTTTAATCGCTGGCAAACGAAATCCCGCGATTTCCCGTAAATCCCGGGCTTGGCCCGTATAGTCGAATGTATACAAAGAAAGTACCCAGGGAGTAAACTCATTTCCCGAACGATTTTTTAAATTATTTTTTCACCACTAAAACGCATGAGACTTGTAGTTTTCAAAAATGTTTTCATTTTTGATGAGCCGCTTAATGAAAGAGATTTAATCGCCGGCAAACGAAAACCCGTGATTTCCCGTAAATCCCGGGCTTGGACCGTATAGTCGAATGTATACAAAGAAAGTACCCTGTGAGTAAACTCATTTCCCGAACGATTTTTTAATTTATCTTTTCAACACTAAAACGCATGAGACTTGTAGTTTTCAAAAATGTTTTCATTTTTGATGAGACGCTTAATGAAAGAGGTTTAATCGCCGGCAAACGAAAACTCGAGATTTCCCGTAAATCCAAGGCTTGGCCCGTATAGTCAAAAAGTATACAAAGATAGTACCCAGGGAGTGAACTCATTTCCCGAACGATTTTTTAATTTATTTTTTCACCACTAAAACGCATGAGACTTGTAGTTTTCAAAAATGTTTTCATTTTTAATGAAACGCTGAATAAAAGAAGTTTAATCGCCGGCAAAGGAAAACCCGCCATTTCCCGTAAACCCCGGACTCGGCCCGCATAGTCAAAAGCATACAAAGAAAGTACCCAGGGAGTAAACTCATTTCCCGAACGATTTTTTAAATTATTTTTTCACCACTAAAACGCATGAGACTTGTAGTTTTCAAAAATGTTTTCATTTTTGATGAGACGCTGAATAAAAGAAGTTTAATCGCCGGCAAACGAAAACCTGCGATTTCTTGTAAATCCCGGACTCGGCCCGTATAGTCAAAAGTATACAAAGAAAGTACCCAGGGTGTAAACTCATTTCCCGAACGATTTTTTAAATTATTATTTCACCACTAAAGCCCATGAGACATGTAGTATTTAAAAATATTTTCATTTTTGATGAGAAGCTGAATAAAAGAAGTTTAATCGCCGGCAAACGAAAACCCGCGACTTCCCGTAAATCCCGGACTCGGCCAGTATAGTCAAAAGTATACAAAGAAAGTACCCAGGGAGTAAACTCATTTCCCGAACGATTTTTTAAATTATTTTTTCACCACTAAAACGCTTGAGACTTGTAGTTTTCAAAAATGTTTTCATTTTTGATGAGACGCTGAATAAAAGAAGATTAATCACCGGCAAACGAAAACCTGCGACTTCCCGTAAATCCCGGACTCGGCCCGTATAGTCAAAAGTATGCAAAGAAAGTACCCAGGGAGTAAACTCATTTCCCGAACGATTTTTTAAATTAATTTTCACCACTAAAACGCATGAGACTTTTAGTTTTCAGAAATGTTTTCATTTTTGATGAGACGCTTAATAAAAGTTGTTTAATCGCCGGCAAACGAAAACTCGCGATTTCCCGTAAATCCCGGGCCTGGCCCGTATAGTCGAATGTATACAAAGAAAGTACCCTGTGAGTAAACTCATTTCCGAAACGCTTTTTTCAATTATCTTTTCACCACTAAAACGCATGAGACTTGTAGTTTTCAAAAATGTTTTCATTTTTGATGAGACGATGAATAAAAGAAGTTTAATCGCCGGCAAACGAAAACCCGCGATTTCCCGAAAATCCCGGGCTTGGCCCGTATAGTTGAATGTATATAAAGAAGGTACCCAGGGAGTAAACTGATTTCCCGAACTATTTTTCAAATTATTTTTTCACCACTATAACGAATGAGACTTGTAGTTTCCAAAAATGTTTTCATTTTTAATGAGATGCTTAATGAAAGAGGTTTAATCGCCGGCAAACGAAATACCACGATTTCCCTAAATCCCGTGCTTGTCCCGTATAGTCGAATGTTTACAAAGAAAGTACCCTGTGAGTAAACTCATTTCCAGAACGATTTTTTAATTTATTTTTTCACCACTAAAACGCATAAGACTTGTAGTTTTAAAAAATGTTTTCATTTTTGATGAGACGCTGAATAAAGGAAGTTTAATCGCCGGCAAACGAAAACCCACGATTTCCCGTAAATCCCGGGCTTGGCCTGTATCGTCAAAAGTATACAAAGAAAGTACCCAGTGAGTAAACTCATTTCCCAAACGATTTTTTAAATTATTTTGTCACCACTAAAACGCATGAGACTTGTAGATTTCAGAAGTGTTTTTATTTTTGATGAGACGCTGAATAAAAGAAGTTTAATCGCCGACAAACGAAAACCCGCGATTTCCCGTAAATCCTGGGCTTGGCCCGTATAGTTGAATGTATCTAAAGAAAGTACCCAGGGAGTAAACTGATTTTCCGAACGATTTTTCAAATTATTTCTGCACCACTAGAACGAATGAGACTTGTAGTTTTCAAAAATGTTTTCATTTTTGATGAGACGCTGAATAAAAGAAGCTTATTCGCCGGCAAACGAAAACCCGCGATTTCCCGTAAATCCTGGGCTTGGACCGTATAGTTAAATGTATATAAAGAAGGTACCCAGGGAGTAAACTGATTTCCCGAACGATTTTTCAAATTATTTCTGCACCACTATAACGAATGAGACTTGTAGTTTCCAAAAATGTTTTTATTTTTAATGAGACGCTTAATGAAAGAGGTTTAATCGCCGGCAAACAAAACACCACGATTTCCTTAAATCCCGGGCTTGTCCAGTATAGTCGAATGTTTACAAAGAAAGTACCCTGTGAGTAAACTCATTTCTAGAACGATTTTTTAAATTATCTTTTCACCACTAAAACGCATAAGACTTGTAGTTTTCAAAAATGTTTTCATTTTTGATGAGACGCTGAATAAAAGGAGTTTAATCGCCGGCAAACGAAAACCCGCGGTTTCCCGTAAATCCCGGGCTTGGCCCGTATAGTTGAATGAATCTAAAGAAAGTACCCAGGGAGTAAACTAATTTCCCGAACGATTTTTCAAATTATTTTTTCACCACTAAAACGCGTGAGACTTGTAGTTTTCAAAAGTGTTTTCATTTTTGATGAGACGTTGAATAAAAGAAGTTTAATCGCCGGATCACCGGCAAATGAAAACCCGCGGTTTCCCGTAAATCTTGGGCTGGGCCCGTATAGTTGAATGTATCTAAAGAAAGTACCCAGGGAGTAAACTGATTTCCCGAAAAAATTTTCAAATTATTTCTGCACCACTAGAACGAATGAGACTTGTAGTTTTCAAAAATGTTTTCATTTTTAATGAGACGCTTAATGAAAGAGGTTTAATCGCCGACAAACGAAAACCCGCGATTTCCCGTAAATCCCGGGCTTGGCCCGTATAGTCGAATGTATACAAAGAAAGTACCCAGGGAGTAAACTCATTTCCCGAACGATTTTTTAAATTATTTTTTCTCCACTAAAACGCATGAGACTTGTTGTTTTCAAAAGTGTTTTCATTTTTGATGAGACGTTGAATAAAAGAAGTTTAATCGCCGGATCGCCGGCAAATAAAAACCCGCGGTTTCCCGCAAATCCTGGGCTTGGCCCGTATAGTTGAATGTATCTAAAGAAAGTACCCAGGGAGTAAACTGATTTCCCGAAAAAATTTTCAAATTATTTCTGCACCACTAGAACGAATGAGACTTGTAGTTTTCAAAAATGTTTTCATTTTTAATGAGACGCTTAATGAAAGAGGTTTAATCGCCGACAAACGAAAACCCGCGATTTCCCGTAAATCCCGGGCTTGGCCCGTATAGTCGAATGTATACAAAGAAAGTACCCAGGGAGTAAACTCATTTCCCGAACGATTTTTTAAATTATATTTTCTCCACTAAAACGCATGAGACTTGTAGTTTTCAAAAATGTTTTCATTTTTGATGAGACGCTTAATGAAAGGGGTTTAATCGCCGGCAAATGAAAACGCGCGATTTCCCGTAAATCACGGGCTTGGCCCGTATAGTCGAATGTATCTAAAGAAAGTACCCAGGGAGTAAACTGATTTCCCGAAAAAATTTTCAAATTATTTCTGCACCACTAGAACGAATGAGACTTGTAGTTTTCAAAAATGTTTTCATTTTTAATGAGACGCTTAATGAAAGAGGTTTAATCGCCGACAAACGAAAACCCGCGATTTCCCGTAAATCCCGGGCTTGGCCCGTATAGTCGAATGTATACAAAGAAAGTACCCAGGGAGTAAACTCATTTCCCGAACGATTTTTTAAATTATATTTTCTCCACTAAAACGCATGAGACTTGTTGTTTTCAAAAGTGTTTTCATTTTTGATGAGACGTTGAATAAAAGAAGTTTAATCGCCGGATCGCCGGCAAATAAAAACCCGCGGTTTCCCGCAAATCCTGGGCTTGGCCCGTATAGTTGAATGTATCTAAAGAAAGTACCCAGGGAGTAAACTGATTTCCCGAAAAAATTTTCAAATTATTTCTGCACCACTAGAACGAATGAGACTTGTAGTTTTCAAAAATGTTTTCATTTTTAATGAGACGCTTAATGAAAGAGGTTTAATCGCCGACAAACGAAAACCCGCGATTTCCCGTAAATCCCGGGCTTGGCCCGTATAGTCGAATGTATACAAAGAAAGTACCCAGGGAGTAAACTCATTTCCCGAACGATTTTTTAAATTATATTTTCTCCACTAAAACGCATGAGACTTGTAGTTTTCAAAAATGTTTTCATTTTTGATGAGACGCTTAATGAAAGGGGTTTAATCGCCGGCAAATGAAAACGCGCGATTTCCCGTAAATCACGGGCTTGGCCCGTATAGTCGAATGTATACAAAGAAAGTACCCTGTGAGTAAACTCATTTCCAGAACGATTTTTTAAATTATTTTTTCACCACTAAAACGCATAAGACTTGTAGTTTTCAAAAATGTTTTCATTTTTGATGAGACGCTGAATAAAAGAAGTTTAATCGCCGGCAAACGAAAACCCACGATTTCCCGTAAATCCTGGGCTTGGCCCGTATAGTCAAAAGTATACAAAGAAAGTACCCAGGAAGTAAACTCATTTCCCAAACGATTTTTTAAATTATTTTGTCACCACTAAAACGAATGAGACTTGTAGTTTTCAGAAGTGTTTTCATTTTTGATGAGACGCTGAATAAAAGAAGTTTAATCGCCGACAAACGAAAACCCGCGATTTCCCGTAAATCCCGGGCTTAGCCCGTATAGTTAAATGAATCTAAAGAAAGTACCCAGGGAGTAAACTGATTTCCCGAACGATTTTTCAAATTATTTCTGCACCACTAGAACGAATGAGACTTGTAGTTTTCAAAAATGTTTTCATTTTTGATGAGACGCTGAATAAAAGAAGCTTATTCGCCGGCAAACGAAAACCCGCGATTTCCCGTAAATTCCGGGCTTGGCCCGTATAGTTGAATGTATATAAAGAAGGTACCCAGGAAGTAAATTGATTTCCCGAACGATTTTTCAAATTATTTCTGCACCACTATAACGAATGAGACTTGTAGTTTCCAAAAATGTTTTCATTTTTGATGAGACGCTGAATAAAAGAAGTTTAATCGCCGACAAACGAAAACCCGCGAGTTCCCGTAAATCCCGGGCTTGGCCCGTATAGTTGAATGTATCTAAAGAAAGTACCCAGGGAGTAAACTGATTTCCCGAACGATTTTTCAAATTATTTCTGCACCACTAGAACAAATGAGACTTGTAGTTTTCAAAAATGTTTTCATTTTTGGTGAGACGCTGAATAGAAGAAGCTTATTCGCCGGCAAACAAAAACCCGCGATTTCTCGTAAATCCCGGGCTTGGCCCGTATAGTTGAATGTATATAAAGAAGGTACCCAGGGAGTAAACTGATTTCCCGAACGATTTTTCAAATTATTTCTGCACCACTATAACGAATGAGACTTGTAGTTTCCAAAAATGTTTTTATTTTTAATGAGACGCTTAATGAAAGAGGTTTAATCGCCGGCAAACAAAATACCACGATTTCCTTAAATCCCGGGCTTGTCCCGTATAGTCGAATGTTTACAAAGAAAGTACCCTGTGAGTAAACTCATTTCTAGAACGATTTTTTAAATTATCTTTTCACCACTAAAACGCATAAGACTTGTAGTTTTCAAAAATGTTTTCATTTTTGATGAGACGCTGAATAAAAGGAGTTTAATCGCCGGCAAACGAAAACCCGCGGTTTCCCGTAAATCCCGGGCTTGGCCCGTATAGTTGAATGAATCTAAAGAAAGTACCCAGGGAGTAAACTAATTTCCCGAACGATTTTTCAAATTATTTTTTCACCACTAAAACGCGTGAGACTTGTAGTTTTCAAAAGTGTTTTCATTTTTGATGAGACGTTGAATAAAAGAAGTTTAATCGCCGGATCGCCGGTAAATGAAAACCCGCGGTTTCCCGTAAATCCTGGGCTTGGCCCGTATAGTTGAATGTATCTAAAGAAAGTACCCAGGGAGTAAACTGATTTCCCGAAAAAATTTTCAAATTATTTCTGCACCACTAGAACGAATAAGACTTGTAGTTTTCGAAAATGTTTTCATTTTTAATGAGACGCTTAATGAAAGAGGTTTAATCGCCGAAAAACTAAAACCCGCGATTTCCCGTAAATCCCGGGATTGGCCCGTATATTCGAATGTATACAAAGAAAGTACCCAGGGAGTAAACTCATTTCCCGAACGATTTTTTAAATTATTTTTTCTCCACTAAAACGCATGAGACTTGTAGTTTTCAAAAGTGTTTTCATTTTTGATGAGACGTTGAATAAAAGAAGTTTAATCGCCGGATCGCCGGCAAATGAAAACCCGCGGTTTCCCGCAAATCCTGGGCTTGGCCCGTATAGTTGAATGTATCTAAAGAAAGTACCCAGGGAGTAAACTGATTTCCCGAAAAAATTTTCAAATTATTTCTGCACCACTAGAACGAATGAGACTTATAGTTTCCAAAAATGTTTTTATTTTTAATGAGACGCTTAATGAAAGAGGTTTAATCGCCGGCAAACAAAATACCACGATTTCCTTAAATCCCGGGCTTGTCCCGTATAGTCGAATGTTTACAAAGAAAGTACCCTGTCAGTAAACTCATTTCTAGAACGATTTTTTAAATTACCTTTTCACCACTAAAACGCATAAGACTTGTAGTTTTCAAAAATGTTTTCATTTTTGATGAGACGCTGAATAAAAGGAGTTTAATCGCCGGCAAACGAAAACCCGCGTTTTCCCGTAAATCCCGGGCTTGGCCCGTATAGTTGAATGAATCTAAAGAAAGTACCCAGGGAGTAAACTAATTTCCCGAACGATTTTTCAAATTATTTTTTCACCACTAAAACGCGTGAGACTTGTAGTTTTCAAAAGTGTTTTCATTTTTGATGAGACGTTGAATAAAAGAAGTTTAATCGCCGGATCGCCGGCAAATGAAAACCCGCGGTTTCCCGTAAATCCCGGGCTTGGCCCGTATAGTCGAATGTATACAAAGAAAGTACCCAGGGAGTAAACTCATTTCCCGAACGAATTTTTAAATTATATTTTCTCCACTAAAACGCATGAGACTTGTAGTTTTCAAAAAGGTTTTCATTTTTGATGAGACGCTTAATGAAAGGGGTTTAATCGCCGGCAAATGAAAACCCGCGATTTCCCGTAAATCACGGGCTTGGCCCGTATAGTCGAATGTATACAAAGAAAGTACCCTGTGAGTAAACTCATTTCCAGAACGATTTTTTAAATTATTTTTTCACCACTAAAACGCATAAGACTTGTAGTTTTCAAAAATGTTTTCATTTTTGATGAGACGCTGAATAAAAGAAGTTTAATCGCCGGCAAACGAAAACCCACGATTTCCTGTAAATCCTGGGCTTGGCCCGTATAGTCAAAAGTATACAAAGAAAGTACCCAGGGAGTAAACTCATTTCCCAAACGATTTTTTAAATTATTTTGTCACCACTAAAACGAATGAGACTTGTAGTTTTCAGAAGTGTTTTCATTTTTGATGAGACGCTGAATAAAAGAAGTTTAATCGCCGACAAACGAAAACCCGCGATTTCCCGTAAATCCCGGGCTTGGCCCGTATAGTTGAATGTAACTAAAGAAAGTACCCAGGGAGTAAACTGATTTCCCGAACGATTTTTCAAATTATTTCTGCACCACTAGAACGAATGAGACTTGTAGTTTTCAAAAATGTTTTCATTTTTGATGAGACGCTGAATAAAAGAAGCTTATTCGCCGGCAAACGAAAACCCGCGATTTCCCGTAAATCCCGGGCTTGGCCCGTATAGTTGAATGTATATAAAGAAGGTACCCAGGAAGTAAATTGATTTCCCGAACGATTTTTCAAATTATTTCTGCACCACTATAACGAATGAGACTTGTAGTTTCCAAAAATGTTTTCATTTTTGATGAGACGCTGAATAAAAGAAGTTTAATCGCCGACAAACGAAAACCCGCGAGTTCCCGTAAATCCCGGGCTTGGCCTGTATAGTTGAATGTATCTAAAGAAAGTACCCAGGGAGTAAACTGATTTCCCGAACGATTTTTCAAATTATTTCTGCACCACTAGAACAAATGAGACTTGTAGTTTTGAAAAATGTTTTCATTTTTGATGAGACGCTGAATAAAAGAAGCTTATTCGCCGGCAAACAAAAACCCGCGATTTCCCGTAAATCCCGGTCTTGGCCCGTATAGTTGAATATATATAAAGAAGGTACCCAGGGAGTAAACTGATTTCCCGAACGATTTTTCAAATTATTTCTGCACCACTATAACGAATGAGACTTGTAGTTTCCAAAAATGTTTTTATTTTTAATGAGACGCTTAATGAAAGAGGTTTAATCGCCGGCAAACAAAATACCACGATTTCCTTAAATCCCGGGCTTGTCCCGTATAGTCGAATGTTTACAAAGAAAGTACCCTGTGAGTAAACTCATTTCTAGAACGATTTTTTAAATTATCTTTTCACCACTAAAACGCATAAGACTTGTAGTTTTCAAAAATGTTTTCATTTTTGATGAGACGCTGAATAAAAGAAGTTTAATTGCCGACAAACGAAAACCCGCGATTTCCCGTAAATCCCGGGCTTGGCCCGTATAGTTGAATGTATCTAAAGAAAGTACCCAGGGAGTAAACTAATTTCCCGAACGATTTTTCAAATTATTTTTTCACCACTAAAACGCGTGAGACTTGTAGTTTTCAAAAGTGTTTTCATTTTTGATGAGACGTTGAATAAAAGAAGTTTAATCGCCGGATCGCCGGCAAATGAAAACCCGCGGTTTCCCGTAAATCCTGGGCTTGGCCCGTATAGTTGAATGTATCTAAAAAAAGTACCCAGGGAGTAAACTGATTTCCCGAAAAAATTTTCAAATTATTTCTGCACCACTAGAACAAATGAGACTTGTAGTTTTCAAAAATGTTTTCATTTTTAATGAGACGCTTAATGAAAGAGGTTTAATCGCCGACAAACGAAAACCCGCGAGTTCCCGTAAATCCCGGGCTTGGCCCGTATAGTTGAATGTATCTAAAGAAAGTACCCAGGGAGTAAACTGATTTCCCGAACGATTTTTCAAATTATTTCTGCACCACTAGAACAAATGACACTTGTAGTTTTCAAAAATGTTTTCATTTTTGATGAGACGCTAAATAAAAGAAGCTTATTCGCCGGCAAACAAAAACCCGCGATTTCCCGTAAATCCCGGGCTTGGCCCGTATAGTTGAATGTATATAAAGAAGGTACCCAGGGAGTAAACTGATTTCCCGAACGATTTTTCAAATTATTTCTGCACCACTATAACGAATGAGACTTGTAGTTTCCAAAAATGTTTTTATTTTTAATGAGACGCTTAATGAAAGAGGTTTAATCGCCGGCAAACAAAATACCACGATTTCCTTAAATCCCGGGCTTGTCCCGTATAGTCGAATGTTTACAAAGAAAGTACCCTGTGAGTAAACTCATTTCTAGAACGATTTTTTAAATTATCTTTTCACCACTAAAACGCATAAGACTTGTAGTTTTCAGAAATGTTTTCATTTTTGATGAGACGCTGAATAAAAGAAGTTTAATCGCCGACAAACGAAAACCCGCGATTTCCCGTAAATCCCGGGCTTGGCCCGTATAGTTGAATGTATCTAAAGAAAGTACCTAGGGAGTAAACTAATTTCCCGAACGATTTTTCAAATTATTTTTTCACCACTAAAACGCGTGAGACTTGTAGTTTTCAAAAGTGTTTTCATTTTTGATGAGACGTTGAATAAAAGAAGTTTAATCGCCGGATCGCCGGCAAATGAAAACCCGCGGTTTCCCGTAAATCCTGGGCTTGGCCCGTATAGTTGAATGTATCTAAAGAAAGTACCCAGGGAGTAAACTGATTTCCCGAAAAAATTTTCAAATTATTTCTGCACCACTAGAACGAATGAGACTTGTAGTTTTCAAAATTGTTTTCATTTTTAATGAGACGCTTAATGAAAGAGGTTTAATCGCCGACAAACGAAAACCCGCGATTTCCCGTAAATCCCGGGCTTGGCCCGTATAGTCGAATGTATACAAAGAAAGTACCCAGGGAGTAAACTCATTTCCCGAACGATTTTTTAAATTATTTTTTCTCCACTAAAACGCATGAGACTTGTAGTTTTCAAAAGTGTTTTTATTTTTGATGAGACGTTGAATAAAAGAAGTTTAATCGCCGGATCGCCGGCAAATGAAAACCCGCGGTTTCCCGCAAATCCTGGGCTTGGCCCGTATAGTTGAATGTATCTAAAGAAAGTACCCAGGGAGTAAACTGATTTCCAGGAAAAATTTTCAAATTATTTCTGCACCACTAGAACGAATGAGACTTGTAGTTTCCAAAAATGTTTCTATTTTTAATGAGACGCTTAATGAAAGAGGTTTAATCGCCGGCAAACAAAATACCACGATTTCCTTAAATCCCGGGCTTGTCCCGTATAGTCGAATGTTTACAAAGAAAGTACCCTGTGAGTAAACTCATTTCTAGAACGATTTTTTAAATTATCTTTTCACCACTAAAACGCATGAGACTTGTAGTTTTCAAAAATGTTTTCATTTTTGATGAGACGCTTAATGAAAGGGGTTGAATCGCCGGCAAATGAAAACCCGCGATTTCCCGTAAATCACGGGCTTGGCCCGTATAGTCGAATGTATACAAAGAAAGTACCCTGTGAGTAAACTCATTTCCAGAACGATTTTTTAAATTATTTTTTCACCACTAAAACGCATAAGACTTGTAGTTTTCAAAAATGTTTTCATTTTTGATGAGACGCTGAATAAAAGAAGTTTAATCGCCGGCAAACGAACACCCACGATTTCCCGTAAATCCCGGGCTTGGCCCGTATAGTCAAAAGTATACAAAGAAAGTACCCAGGGAGTAAACTCATTTCCCAAACGATTTTTTAAATTATTTTGTCACCACTAAAACGAATGAGACTTGTAGTTTTCAGAAGTGTTTTCATTTTTGATGAGACGCTGAATAAAAGAAGTTTAATCGCCGACAAACGAAAACCCGCGATTTCCCGTAAATCCCGGGCTTGGCCCGTATAGTTGAATGTAAGTAAAGAAAGTACCCAGGGAGTAAACTGATTTCCCGAACGATTTTTCAAATTATTTCTGCACCACTAGAACGAATGAGACTTGTAGTTTTCAAAAATGTTTTCATTTTTGATGAGACGCTGAATAAAAGAAGCTTATTCGCCGGCAAACGAAAACCCGCGATTTCCCGTAAATCCCGGGCTTGGCCCGTATAGTTGAATGTATATAAAGAAGGTACCCAGGAAGTAAATTGATTTCCCGAACGATTTTTCAAATTATTTCTGCACCACTATAACGAATGAGACTTGTAGTTTCCAAAAATGTTTTCATTTTTGATGAGACGCTGAATAAAAGAAGTTTAATCGCCGACAAACGAAAACCCGCGAGTTCCCGTAAATCCCGGGCTTGGCCCGTATAGTTGAATGTATATAAAGAAAGTACCCAGGGAGTAAACTGATTTCCCGAACGATTTTTCAAATTATTTCTGCACCACTAGAACAAATGAGACTTGTAGTTTTCAAAAATGTTTTCATTTTTGATGAGACGCTGAATAAAAGAAGCTTATTCGCCGGCAAACAAAATCGTTTAATCGCCGGATCGCCGGCAAATGAAAACCCGCGGTTTCCCGTAAATCCTGGGCTTGGCCCGTATAGTTGAATGTATCTAAAGAAAGTACCCAGGGAGTAAACTGATTTCCCGAAAAAATTTTCAAATTATTTCTGCACCACTAGAACGAATGAGACTTGTAGTTTTCAAAAATGTTTTCATTTTTAATGAGAAGCTTAATGAAAGAGGTTTAATCGCCGACAAACGAAAACCCGCGATTTTCCGTAAATCCCGGGCTTGGCCCGTATAGTCGAATGTATACAAAGAAAGTACCCAGGGAGTAAACTCATTTCCCGAACGATTTTTTAAATTATTTTTTCTCCACTAAAACGCATGAGACTTGTAGTTTTCAAATGTGTTTTCATTTTTGATGAGACGTTGAATAAAAGAAGTTTAATCGCCGGATCGCTGGCAAATGAAAACCCGCGGTTTCCCGCAAATCCTGGGCTTGGCCCGTATAGTTGAATGTATCTAAAGAAAGTACCCAGGGAGTAAACTGATTTCCCGAAAAAATTTTCAAATTATTTCTGCACCACTAGAACGAATGAGACTTGTAGTTTCCAAAAATGTTTTTATTTTTAATGAGACGCTTAATGAAAGAGGTTTAATCGCCGGCAAACAAAATACCACGATTTCCTTAAATCCCGGGCTTGTCCCGTATAGTCGAATGTTTACAAAGAAAGTACCCTGTGAGTAAACTCATTTCTAGAACGATTTTTTAAATTATCTTTTCACCACTAAAACGCATGAGACTTGTAGTTTTCAAAAATGTTTTCATTTTTGATGAGACGCTTAATGAAAGGGGTTTAATCGCCGGCAAATGAAAACCCGCGATTTCCCGTAAATCACGGGCTTGGCCCGTATAGTCGATCGTATACAAAGAAAGTACCCTGTGAGTAAACACATTTCAAGAAGTTTAATCGCCGGATCGCCGGCAAATGAAAACCCGCGGTTTCCCGCAAATCCTGGGCTTGGCCCGTATAGTTGAATGTATCTAAAGAAAGTACCCAGGGAGTAAACTGATTTCCCGAAAAAATTTTCAAATTATTTCTGCACCACTAGAACGAATGAGACTTGTAGTTTCCAAAAATGTTTTTATTTTTAATGAGACGCTTAATGAAAGAGGTTTAATCGCCGGCAAACAAAATACCACGATTTCCTTAAATCCCGGGCTTGTCCCGTATAGTCGAATGTTTACAAAGAAAGTACCCTGTGAGTAAACTCATTTCTAGAACGATTTTTTAAATTATCTTTTCACCACTAAAACGCATGAGACTTGTAGTTTTCAAAAATGTTTTCATTTTTGATGAGACGCTTAATGAAAGGGGTTTAATCGCCGGCAAATGAAAACCCGCGATTTCCCGTAAATCACGGGCTTGGCCCGTATAGTCGATCGTATACAAAGAAAGTACCCTGTGAGTAAACACATTTCCAGAACGATTTTTTAAATTATTTTTTCACCACTAAAACGCATAAGACTTGTAGTTTTCAAAAATGTTTTCATTTTTGATGAGACGCTGAATAAAAGAAGTTTAATCGCCGGCAAACGAAAACCCACGATTTACCGTAAATCCCGGGCTTGGCCCGTATAGTCAAAAGTATACAAAGAAAGTACCCAGGGAGTAAACTCATTTCCCAAACGATTTTTTAAATTATTTTGTCACCACTAAAACGAATGAGACTTGTAGTTTTCAGAAGTGTTTTCATTTTTGATGAGACGCTGAATAAAAGAAGTTTAATCGCCGACAAACGAAAACCCGCGATTTCCCGTAAATCCCGGGCTTGGCCCGTATAGTTGAATGTATCTAAAGAAAGTACCCAGGGAGTAAACTGATTTCCCGAACGATTTTTCAAATTATTTCTGCACCACTAGAACGAATGAGACTTGTAGTTTTCAAAAATGTTTTCATTTTTGATGAGACGCTGAATAAAAGAAGCTTATTCGCCGGCAAACGAAAACCCGCGATTTCCCGTAAATCCCGGGCTTGGCCCGTATAGTTGAATGTATATAAAGAAGGTACCCATGAAGTAAATTGATTTCCCGAACGATTTTTCAAATTATTTCTGCACCACTATAACGAATGAGACTTGTAGTTTCCAAAAATGTTTTCATTTTTGATGAGACGCTGAATAAAAGAAGTTTAATCGCCGACAAACGAAAACCCGCGAGTTCCCGTAAATCCCGGGCTTGGCCCGTATAGTTGAATGTATCTAAAGAAAGTACCCAGGGAGTAAACTGATTTCCCGAACGATTTTTCAAATTATTTCTGCACCACTAGAACAAATGAGACTTGTAGTTTTCAAAAATGTTTTCATTTTTGATGAGACGCTGAATAAAAGAAGCTTATTCGCCGGCAAACAAAAACCCGCGATTTCCCGTAAATCCCGGGCTTGGCCCGTATAGTTGAATGTATATAAAGAAGGTACCCAGGGAGTAAACTGATTTCCCGAACGATTTTTCAAATTATTTCTGCACCACTATAACGAATGAGACTTGTAGTTTCCAAAAATGTTTTCATTTTTAATGAGACGCTTAATGAAAGAGGTTTACTCGCCGGCAAACGAAATACCACCATTTCCTTAAATCCCGGGCTTGTCCCGTATAGTCGAATGTTTACAAAGAAAGTACCCTGTGAGTAAACTCATTTCTAGAACGATTTTTTAAATTATCTTTTCACCACTAAAACGCATGAGACTTGTAGTTTTCAAAAATGTTTTCATTTTTGATGAGACACTGAATAAAAGGAGTTTAATCGCCGGCAAACGAAAACCCGCGGTTTCCCGTAAATCCCAGGCTTGGCCCGTATAGTTGAATGTATCTAAAGAAAGTACCCAGGGAGTAAACTAATTTCCCGAACGATTTTTCAAATTATTTCTGCACCACTAGAACGAATGAGACTTGTAGTTTTCAAAAATGTTTTCATTTTTGATGAGACGCTTAATGAACGGGGTTTAATCGCCGGCAAATGAAAAGCCGCGATTTCCCGTAAATCACCGGCTTGGCCCGTATAGTCGAATGTATACAAAGAAAGTACCCTGTGAGTAAACTCCTTTCCAGAACGATTTTTTAAATTATTTTTTCACCACTAAAACGCATGAGACTTGTAGTTTTCAAAAATGTTTTCATTTTTGATGAGACGCTGAATAAAAGGAGTTTAATCGCCGGCAAACGAAAACCCGCGGTTTCCCGTAAATCCCAGGCTTGGCCCGTATAGTTGAATGTATCTAAAGAAAGTACCCAGGGAGTAAACTAATTTCCCGAACGATTTTTCAAATTATTTCTGCACCACTAGAACGAATGAGACTTGTAGTTTTCAAAAATGTTTTCATTTTTGATGAGACGCTTAATGAACGGGGTTTAATCGCCGGCAAATGAAAAGCCGCGATTTCCCGTAAATCACGGGCTTGGCCCGTATAGTCGAATGTATACAAAGAAAGTACCCTGTGAGTAAACTCATTTCCAGAACGATTTTTTAAATTATTTTTTCACCACTAAAACGCATAAGACTTGTAGTTTTCAAAAATGTTTTCATTTTTGATGAGACGCTGAATAAAAGAAGTTTAATCGCCGGCAAACGAAAACCCACGATTTCCTGTAAATCCTGGGCTTGGCCCGTATAGTCAAAAGTATACAAAGAAAGTACCCAGGGAGTAAACTCATTTCCCAAACGATTTTTTAAATTATTTTGTCACCACTAAAACGAATGAGACTTGTAGTTTTCAGAAGTGTTTTCATTTTTGATGAGACGCTGAATAAAAGAAGTTTAATCGCCGACAAACGAAAACCCGCGATTTCCCGTAAATCCCGGGCTTGGCCCGTATAGTTGAATGTAACTAAAGAAAGTACCCAGGGAGTAAACTGATTTCCCGAACGATTTTTCAAATTATTTCTGCACCACTAGAACGAATGAGACTTGTAGTTTTCAAAAATGTTTTCATTTTTGATGAGACGCTGAATAAAAGAAGCTTATTCGCCGGCAAACGAAAACCCGCGATTTCCCGTAAATCCCGGGCTTGGCCCGTATAGTTGAATGTATATAAAGAAGGTACCCAGGAAGTAAATTGATTTCCCGAACGATTTTTCAAATTATTTCTGCACCACTATAACGAATGAGACTTGTAGTTTCCAAAAATGTTTTCATTTTTGATGAGACGCTGAATAAAAGAAGTTTAATCGCCGACAAACGAAAACCCGCGAGTTCCCGTAAATCCCGGGCTTGGCCCGTATAGTTGAATGTATCTAAAGAAAGTACCCAGGGAGTAAACTGATTTCCCGAACGATTTTTCAAATTATTTCTGCACCACTAGAACAAATGAGACTTGTAGTTTTCAAAAATGTTTTCATTTTTGATGAGACGCTGAATAAAAGAAGCTTATTCGCCGGCAAACAAAAACCCGCGATTTCCCGTAAATCCCGGTCTTGGCCCGTATAGTTGAATATATATAAAGAAGGTACCCAGGGAGTAAACTGATTTCCCGAACGATTTTTCAAATTATTTCTGCACCACTATAACGAATGAGACTTGTAGTTTCCAAAAATGTTTTTATTTTTAATGAGACGCTTAATGAAAGAGGTTTAATCGCCGGCAAACAAAATACCACGATTTCCTTAAATCCCGGGCTTGTCCCGTATAGTCGAATGTTTACAAAGAAAGTACCCTGTGAGTAAACTCATTTCTAGAACGATTTTTTAAATTATCTTTTCACCACTAAAACGCATAAGACTTGTAGTTTTCAAAAATGTTTTCATTTTTGATGAGACGCTGAATAAAAGAAGTTTAATCGCCGACAAACGAAAACCCGCGATTTCCCGTAAATCCCGGGCTTGGCCCGTATAGTTGAATGTATCTAAAGAAAGTACCCAGGGAGTAAACTAATTTCCCGAACGATTTTTCAAATTATTTTTTCACCACTAAAACGCGTGAGACTTGTAGTTTTCAAAAGTGTTTTCATTTTTGATGAGACGTTGAATAAAAGAAGTTTAATCGCCGGATCGCCGGCAAATGAAAACCCGCGGTTTCCCGTAAATCCTGGGCTTGGCCCGTATAGTTGAATGTATCTAAAAAAAGTACCCAGGGAGTAAACTGATTTCCCGAAAAAATTTTCAAATTATTTCTGCACCACTAGAACGAATGAGACTTGTAGTTTTCAAAAATGTTTTCATTTTTAATGAGACGCTTAATGAAAGAGGTTTAATCGCCGACAAACGAAAACCCGCGAGTTCCCGTAAATCCCGGGCTTGGCCCGTATAGTTGAATGTATCTAAAGAAAGTACCCAGGGAGTAAACTGATTTCCCGAACGATTTTTCAAATTATTTCTGCACCACTAGAACAAATGACACTTGTAGTTTTCAAAAATGTTTTCATTTTTGATGAGACGCTAAATAAAAGAAGCTTATTCGCCGGCAAACAAAAACCCGCGATTTCCCGTAAATCCCGGGCTTGGCCCGTATAGTTGAATGTATATAAAGAAGGTACCCAGGGAGTAAACTGATTTCCCGAACGATTTTTCAAATTATTTCTGCACCACTATAACGAATGAGACTTGTAGTTTCCAAAAATGTTTTTATTTTTAATGAGACGCTTAATGAAAGAGGTTTAATCGCCGGCAAACAAAATACCACGATTTCCTTAAATCCCGGGCTTGTCCCGTATAGTCGAATGTTTACAAAGAAAGTACCCTGTGAGTAAACTCATTTCTAGAACGATTTTTTAAATTATCTTTTCACCACTAAAACGCATAAGACTTGTAGTTTTCAGAAATGTTTTCATTTTTGATGAGACGCTGAATAAAAGAAGTTTAATCGCCGACAAACGAAAACCCGCGATTTCCCGTAAATCCCGGGCTTGGCCCGTATAGTTGAATGTATCTAAAGAAAGTACCTAGGGAGTAAACTAATTTCCCGAACGATTTTTCAAATTATTTTTTCACCACTAAAACGCGTGAGACTTGTAGTTTTCAAAAGTGTTTTCATTTTTGATGAGACGTTGAATAAAAGAAGTTTAATCGCCGGATCGCCGGCAAATGAAAACCCGCGGTTTCCCGTAAATCCTGGGCTTGGCCCGTATAGTTGAATGTATCTAAAGAAAGTACCCAGGGAGTAAACTGATTTCCCGAAAAAATTTTCAAATTATTTCTGCACCACTAGAACGAATGAGACTTGTAGTTTTCAAAATTGTTTTCATTTTTAATGAGACGCTTAATGAAAGAGGTTTAATCGCCGACAAACGAAAACCCGCGATTTCCCGTAAATCCCGGGCTTGGCCCGTATAGTCGAATGTATACAAAGAAAGTACCCAGGGAGTAAACTCATTTCCCGAACGATTTTTTAAATTATTTTTTCTCCACTAAAACGCATGAGACTTGTAGTTTTCAAAAGTGTTTTCATTTTTGATGAGACGTTGAATAAAAGAAGTTTAATCGCCGGATCGCCGGCAAATGAAAACCCGCGGTTTCCCGCAAATCCTGGGCTTGGCCCGTATAGTTGAATGTATCTAAAGAAAGTACCCAGGGAGTAAACTGATTTCCCGAAAAAATTTTCAAATTATTTCTGCACCACTAGAACGAATGAGACTTGTAGTTTCCAAAAATGTTTCTATTTTTAATGAGACGCTTAATGAAAGAGGTTTAATCGCCGGCAAACGAAAACCCACGATTTCCCGTAAATCCCGGGCTTGGCCCGTATAGTCAAAAGTATACAAAGAAAGTACCCAGGGAGTAAACTCATTTCCCAAACGATTTTTTAAATTATTTTTTCTCCACTAAAACGCATGAGACTTGTAGTTTTCAAAAGTGTTTTCATTTTTGATGAGACGTTGAATAAAAGAAGTTTAATCGCCGACAAACGAAAACCCGCGATTTCCCGTAAATCCTGGGCTTGGCCCGTATAGTTGAATGTATCTAAAGAAAGTACCCAGGGAGTAAACTGATTTCCCGAACGATTTTTCAAATTATTTCTGCACCACTAGAACGAATGAGACTTGTAGTTTCCAAAAATGTTTCTATTTTTAATGAGACGCTTAATGAAAGAGGTTTAATCGCCGGCAAACAAAATACCACGATTTCCTTAAATCCCGGGCTTGTCCCGTATAGTCGAATGTTTACAAAGAAAGTACCCTGTGAGTAAACTCATTTCTAGAACGATTTTTTAAATTATCTTTTCACCACTAAAACGCATGAGACTTGTAGTTTTCAAAAATGTTTTCATTTTTGATGAGACGCTTAATGAAAGGGGTTGAATCGCCGGCAAATGAAAACCCGCGATTTCCCGTAAATCACGGGCTTGGCCCGTATAGTCGAATGTATACAAAGAAAGTACCCTGTGAGTAAACTCATTTCCAGAACGATTTTTTAAATTATTTTTTCACCACTAAAACGCATAAGACTTGTAGTTTTCAAAAATGTTTTCATTTTTGATGAGACGCTGAATAAAAGAAGTTTAATCGCCGGCAAACGAAAACCCACGATTTCCCGTAAATCCCGGGCTTGGCCCGTATAGTCAAAAGTATACAAAGAAAGTACCCAGGGAGTAAACTCATTTCCCAAACGATTTTTTAAATTATTTTGTCACCACTAAAACGAATGAGACTTGTAGTTTTCAGAAGTGTTTTCATTTTTGATGAGACGCTGAATAAAAGAAGTTTAATCGCCGACAAACGAAAACCCGCGATTTCCCGTAAATCCCGGGCTTGGCCCGTATAGTTGAATGTAAGTAAAGAAAGTACCCAGGGAGTAAACTGATTTCCCGAACGATTTTTCAAATTATTTCTGCACCACTAGAACGAATGAGACTTGTAGTTTTCAAAAATGTTTTCATTTTTGATGAGACGCTGAATAAAAGAAGCTTATTCGCCGGCAAACGAAAACCCGCGATTTCCCGTAAATCCCGGGCTTGGCCCGTATAGTTGAATGTATATAAAGAAGGTACCCAGGAAGTAAATTGATTTCCCGAACGATTTTTCAAATTATTTCTGCACCACTATAACGAATGAGACTTGTAGTTTCCAAAAATGTTTTCATTTTTGATGAGACGCTGAATAAAAGAAGTTTAATCGCCGACAAACGAAAACCCGCGAGTTCCCGTAAATCCCGGGCTTGGCCCGTATAGTTGAATGTATCTAAAGAAAGTACCCAGGGAGTAAACTGATTTCCCGAACGATTTTTCAAATTATTTCTGCACCACTAGAACAAATGAGACTTGTAGTTTTCAAAAATGTTTTCATTTTTGATGAGACGCTGAATAAAAGAAGCTTATTCGCCGGCAAACAAAATCGTTTAATCGCCGGATCGCCGGCAAATGAAAACCCGCGGTTTCCCGTAAATCCTGGGCTTGGCCCGTATAGTTGAATGTATCTAAAGAAAGTACCCAGGGAGTAAACTGATTTCCCGAAAAAATTTTCAAATTATTTCTGCACCACTAGAACGAATGAGACTTGTAGTTTTCAAAAATGTTTTCATTTTTAATGAGAAGCTTAATGAAAGAGGTTTAATCGCCGACAAACGAAAACCCGCGATTTTCCGTAAATCCCGGGTTTGGCCCGTATAGTCGAATGTATACAAAGAAAGTACCCAGGGAGTAAACTCATTTCCCGAACGATTTTTTAAATTATTTTTTCTCCACTAAAACGCATGAGACTTGTAGTTTTCAAATGTGTTTTCATTTTTGATGAGACGTTGAATAAAAGAAGTTTAATCGCCGGATCGCTGGCAAATGAAAACCCGCGGTTTCCCGCAAATCCTGGGCTTGGCCCGTATAGTTGAATGTATCTAAAGAAAGTACCCAGGGAGTAAACTGATTTCCCGAAAAAATTTTCAAATTATTTCTGCACCACTAGAACGAATGAGACTTGTAGTTTCCAAAAATGTTTTTATTTTTAATGAGACGCTTAATGAAAGAGGTTTAATCGCCGGCAAACAAAATACCACGATTTCCTTAAATCCCGGGCTTGTCCCGTATAGTCGAATGTTTACAAAGAAAGTACCCTGTGAGTAAACTCATTTCTAGAACGATTTTTTAAATTATCTTTTCACCACTAAAACGCATGAGACTTGTAGTTTTCAAAAATGTTTTCATTTTTGATGAGACGCTTAATGAAAGGGGTTTAATCGCCGGCAAATGAAAACCCGCGATTTCCCGTAAATCACGGGCTTGGCCCGTATAGTCGATCGTATACAAAGAAAGTACCCTGTGATTAAACACATTTCAAGAAGTTTAATCGCCGCATCGCCGGCAAATGAAAACCCGCGGTTTCCCGCAAATCCTGGGCTTGGCCCGTATAGTTGAATGTATCTAAAGAAAGTACCCAGGGAGTAAACTGATTTCCCGAAAAAATTTTCAAATTATTTCTGCACCACTAGAACGAATGAGACTTGTAGTTTCCAAAAATGTTTTTATTTTTTATGAGACGCTTAATGAAAGAGGTTTAATCGCCGGCAAACAAAATACCACGATTTCCTTAAATCCCGGGCTTGTCCCGTATAGTCGAATGTTTACAAAGAAAGTACCCTGTGAGTAAACTCATTTCTAGAACGATTTTTTAAATTATCTTTTCACCACTAAAACGCATGAGACTTGTAGTTTTCAAAAATGTTTTCATTTTTGATGAGACGCTTAATGAAAGGGGTTTAATCGCCGGCAAATGAAAACCCGCGATTTCCCGTAAATCACGGGCTTGGCCCGTATAGTCGATCGTATACAAAGAAAGTACCCTGTGAGTAAACACATTTCCAGAACGATTTTTTAAATTATTTTTTCACCACTAAAACGCATAAGACTTGTAGTTTTCAAAAATGTTTTCATTTTTGATGAGACGCTTAATGAAAGGGGTTTAATCGCCGGCAAATGAAAACCCGCGATTTCCCGTAAATCACGGGCTTGGCCCGTATAGTCGATCGTATACAAAGAAAGTACCCTGTGAGTAAACACATTTCAAGAAGTTTAATCGCCGGATCGCCGGCAAATGAAAACCCGCGGTTTCCCGCAAATCCTGGGCTTGGCCCGTATAGTTGAATGTATCTAAAGAAAGTACCCAGGGAGTAAACTGATTTCCCGAAAAAATTTTCAAATTATTTCTGCACCACTAGAACGAATGAGACTTGTAGTTTCCAAAAATGTTTTTATTTTTAATGAGACGCTTAATGAAAGAGGTTTAATCGCCGGCAAACAAAATACCACGATTTCCTTAAATCCCGGGCTTGTCCCGTATAGTCGAATGTTTACAAAGAAAGTACCCTGTGAGTAAACTCATTTCTAGAACGATTTTTTAAATTATCTTTTCACCACTAAAACGCATGAGACTTGTAGTTTTCAAAAATGTTTTCATTTTTGATGAGACGCTTAATGAAAGGGGTTTAATCGCCGGCAAATGAAAACCCGCGATTTCCCGTAAATCACGGGCTTGGCCCGTATAGTCGATCGTATACAAAGAAAGTACCCTGTGAGTAAACACATTTCCAGAACGATTTTTTAAATTATTTTTTCACCACTAAAACGCATAAGACTTGTAGTTTTCAAAAATGTTTTCATTTTTGATGAGACGCTGAATAAAAGAAGTTTAATCGCCGGCAAACGAAAACCCACGATTTACCGTAAATCCCGGGCTTGGCCCGTATAGTCAAAAGTATACAAAGAAAGTACCCAGGGAGTAAACTCATTTCCCAAACGATTTTTTAAATTATTTTGTCACCACTAAAACGAATGAGACTTGTAGTTTTCAGAAGTGTTTTCATTTTTGATGAGACGCTGAATAAAAGAAGTTTAATCGCCGACAAACGAAAACCCGCGATTTCCCGTAAATCCCGGGCTTGGCCCGTATAGTTGAATGTATCTAAAGAAAGTACCCAGGGAGTAAACTGATTTCCCGAACGATTTTTCAAATTATTTCTGCACCACTAGAACGAATGAGACTTGTAGTTTTCAAAAATGTTTTCATTTTTGATGAGACGCTGAATAAAAGAAGCTTATTCGCCGGCAAACGAAAACCCGCGATTTCCCGTAAATCCCGGGCTTGGCCCGTATAGTTGAATGTATATAAAGAAGGTACCCATGAAGTAAATTGATTTCCCGAACGATTTTTCAAATTATTTCTGCACCACTATAACGAATGAGACTTGTAGTTTCCAAAAATGTTTTCATTTTTGATGAGACGCTGAATAAAAGAAGTTTAATCGCCGACAAACGAAAACCCGCGAGTTCCCGTAAATCCCGGGCTTGGCCCGTATAGTTGAATGTATCTAAAGAAAGTACCCAGGGAGTAAACTGATTTCCCGAACGATTTTTCAAATTATTTCTGCACCACTAGAACAAATGAGACTTGTAGTTTTCAAAAATGTTTTCATTTTTGATGAGACGCTGAATAAAAGAAGCTTATTCGCCGGCAAACAAAAACCCGCGATTTCCCGTAAATCCCGGGCTTGGCCCGTATAGTTGAATGTATATAAAGAAGGTACCCAGGGAGTAAACTGATTTCCCGAACGATTTTTCAAATTATTTCTGGACCACTATAACGAATGAGACTTGTAGTTTCCAAAAATGTTTTCATTTTTAATGAGACGCTTAATGAAAGAGGTTTACTCGCCGGCAAACGAAATACCACGATTTCCTTAAATCCCGGGCTTGTCCCGTATAGTCGAATGTTTACAAAGAAAGTACCCTGTGAGTAAACTCATTTCTAGAACGATTTTTTAAATTATCTTTTCACCACTAAAACGCATGAGACTTGTAGTTTTCAAAAATGTTTTCATTTTTGATGAGACACTGAATAAAAGGAGTTTAATCGCCGGCAAACGAAAACCCGCGGTTTCTCGTAAATCCCAGGCTTGGCCCGTATAGTTGAATGTATCTAAAGAAAGTACCCAGGGAGTAAACTAATTTCCCGAACGATTTTTCAAATTATTTCTGCACCACTAGAACGAATGAGACTTGTAGTTTTCAAAAATGTTTTCATTTTTGATGAGACGCTTAATGAACGGGGTTTAATCGCCGGCAAATGAAAAGCCGCGATTTCCCGTAAATCACCGGCTTGGCCCGTATAGTCGAATGTATACAAAGAAAGTACCCTGTGAGTAAACTCCTTTCCAGAACGATTTTTTAAATTATTTTTTCACCACTAAAACGCATGAGACTTGTAGTTTTCAAAAATGTTTTCATTTTTGATGAGACGCTGAATAAAAGGAGTTTAATCGCCGGCAAACGAAAACCCGCGGTTTCCCGTAAATCCCAGGCTTGGCCCGTATAGTTGAATGTATCTAAAGAAAGTACCCAGGGAGTAAACTAATTTCCCGAACGATTTTTCAAATTATTTCTGCACCACTAGAACGAATGAGACTTGTAGTTTTCAAAAATGTTTTCATTTTTGATGAGACGCTTAATGAACGGGGTTTAATCGCCGGCAAATGAAAAGCCGCGATTTCCGGTAAATCACGGGCTTGGCCCGTATAGTCGAATGTATACAAAGAAAGTACCCTGTGAGTAAACTCATTTCCAGAACGATTTTTTAAATTATTTTTTCACCACTAAAACGCATGAGACTTGTAGTTTTCAAAAATGTTTTCATTTTTGATGAGACGCTGAATAAAAGGAGTTTAATCGCCGGCAAACGAAAACCCGCGGTTTCCCGTAAATCCCAGGCTTGGCCCGTATAGTTGAATGTATCTAAAGAAAGTACCCAGGGAGTAAACTAATTTCCCGAACGATTTTTCAAATTATTTCTGCACCACTAGAACGAATGAGACTTGTAGTTTTCAAAAATGTTTTCATTTTTGATGAGACGCTTAATGAACGGGGTTTAATCGCCGGCAAATGAAAAGCCGCGATTTCCCGTAAATCACGGGCTTGGCCCGTATAGTCGAATGTATACAAAGAAAGTACCCTGTGAGTAAACTCATTTCCAGAACGATTTTTTAAATTATTTTTTCACTACTAAAACGCATGAGACCTGTAGTTTTCAAAAGTGTTTTCATTTTTGATGAGACGCTGAATAAAAGAAGTTTAATCGCCGGCAAACGAAAACCCGAGATTTCCCGTAAATCCCGGGCTTGTCCCGTATAGTTGAATGTATCTAAAGAAAGTACCCAGGGAGTAAACTGATTTCCCAAACAATTTTTCAAGTTATTTCTGCACCACTATAACGAATGAGACTTGTAGTTTCCAAAAATGTTTTCATCTTTAATGAGACGCTTAATGAAAGAGGTTTAATCGCCGGCAAACGAAATACCACGATTTCCCTAAATCCCGGGCTTGGCCCGCATAGTCAAAAGTATTCAAAGAAAGTACCCAGGGAGTAAACTCATTTCCCAAACGATTTTTTAAATTATTTTGTCACCACTAAAACGCATGAGACTTGTAGTTTTCAGAAGTGTTTTCATTTTTGATGAGACGCTGAATAAAAGAAGTTTAATCGCCGGCCAACGAAAACCCGCGATTTCCCGTAAATCCCGGGCTTGGCCCGTATAGTTGAATGTATCTAAAGAAAGTACCCAGGGAGTAAACTGATTTCCCGAACGGTTTTTCAAATTATTTCTGCACCACTAGAACGAATGAGACTTGTAGTTTTCAAAAATGTTTTCATTTTTAATGAGACGCTTAATGAAGGAGTTTTAATCGCCGGCAAACGAAAACCCGCGATTTCCCGTAAATCCCGGGCTTGGCCCGTATAGTTAAATGTATATAAAGAAGGTACCCAGGGAGTAAACTGATTTCCCGAACGATTTTTCAAATTATTTCTGCACCACTATAACGAATGAGACTTGTAGTTTCCAAAAATGTTTTCATTTTTAATGAGACGCTTAATGAAAGAGGTTTAATCGCCGGCAAACGAAATACCACGATTTCCTTAAATCCCGTGCTTGTCCCGTATAGTCGAATATTTACAAATAAAGTACCCTGTGAGTAAACTCATTTCTAGAACGATTTTTTAAATTATCTTTTCACCACTAAAACCCATGAGACTTGTAGTTTTCAAAAATGTTTTCATTTTTGATGAGACGCTGAATAAAAGAAGTTTAATCGCCGGCAAACGAAAACACGCGGTTTCCCGTAAATCCCGGGCTTGGCCCGTATAGTTGAATGTATCTAAAGAAAGTACCCAGGGAGTAAACTAATTTCCCGAACGATTTTTCAAATTATTTCTGCACCACTAGAACGAATGAGACTTGTAGTTTTCAAAAATGTTTTCATTTTTAATTAGACGCTTAATGAAAGAGGTTTAATCGCCGACAAACGAAAACCCGCGATTTCCCGTAAAACCCGGGCTTGGCCCGTATAGTCGAATGTATACAAAGAAAGTACCCTGTGAGTAAACTCATTTCCAGAACGATTTTTTAAATTATTTTTTCACCACTAAAACGCATAAGACTTGTAGTTTTCAAAAATGTTTTTATTTTTGATGAGACGCTGAATAAAAGAAGTTTAATCGCCGGCAAACGAAAACCCACGATTTCCCGTAAATCCCGGGCTTGGCCCATATAGTTGAATGTATATAAAGAAGGTACCCAGGGAGTAAACTGATTTCCCGAACGATTTTTTAAATTATTTCTGCACCACTATAACGAATGAGACTTGTAGTTTCCAAAAATGTTTTCATTTTTAATGAGACGCTGAATAAAAGAAGTTTAATCGCCGGCAAACGAAAACCCGCGATTTCCCGTAAATCCCGGGCTTGGCCCGTATAGTTGAATGTATCTAAAGAAAGTACCCAGGGAGTAAACTGATTTCCCGAACGATTTTTCAAATTATTTCTGCACAACTAGAACGAATGAGACTTGTAGTTTTCAAAAATGTTTTCATTTTTAATGAGACGCTTAATGAAGGAGTTTTAATCGCCGGCAAACGAAAACCCGCGATTTCCCGTAAATCCCGGGCTTGGCCCGTATAGTTGAATGTATATAAAGAAGGTACCAAGGGAGTAAACTGATTTCCCGAACGATTTTTCAAATTATTTCTGCACCACTATAACGAATGAAACTTGTAGTTTCCAAAAATGTTTTCATTTTTAATGAGACGCTTAATGAAAGAGGTTTAATCGCCGGCAAACGAAATATCACGATTTCCCTAAATCCCGGGCTTGTCCCGTATAGTCGAATGGTTACAAAGAAAGTACCCTGTGAGTAAACTCATTTCTAGAACGATTTTTTAAATTATCTTTTCACCACTAAAACGCATGAGGCTTGTAGTTTTCAAAAGTGTTTTCATTTTTGATGAGACGCTGAATAAAAGAAGTTTAATCGCCGGCAAACGAAAACTCGCGATTTCCCGTAAATCCCGGGCTTGGCCCGTATAGTTGAATGTATCTAAAGAAAGTACCCAGGGAGTAAACTGATTTCCCGAACGATTTTTCAAATTATTTCTGCGCCACTAGAACGAATGAGACTTGTAGTTTTCAAAAATGTTTTCATTTTTAATGAGACGCTTAATAAAAGAGTTTTAATCGCCGGCAAACGAAAACCCGCAATTTCTCGTAAATCCCGGGCTTGGCCCATATAGTTGAATGTATATAAAGAAAGTACCCAGGGAGTAAACTGATTTCCCGAACGATTTTTCAAATTATTTCTGCACCACTATAACGAATGAGACTTGTAGTTTCCAAAAATGTTTTCATTCTTAATGAGACGCTTAATGAAAGAGGTTTTATCGCCGGCAAACGAAATACCACGATTTCCTTAAATCCCGGGCTTGTCCCGTATAGTCGAATGTTTACAAAGAAAGTACCCTGTGAGTAAACTCATTTCTAGAATGATTTTTTAGATTATCTTTTCACCACTGAAACGCATGAGACTTGTAGTTTTCAAAAATGTTTTCATTTTTGATGAGACGCTGAATAAAAGGAGTTTAATCGCCGGCAAACGAAAACACGCGGTTTTCCGTAAATCCCGGGCTTGGCCCGTATAGTTGAATGTATCTAAAGAAAGTACCCAGGGAGTAAACTAATTTCCCGAACGATTTTTCAAATTATTTCTGCACCACTAGAACGAATGAGACTTGTAGTTTTTAAAAATGTTTTCATTTGTGATGAGACGCTGAATAAAAGAAGTTTAATCGCCGGCAAACGAAAACCCACGATTTCCCGTAAATCCCGGGCTTGGCCCGTATAGTCAAAAGTATACAAAGAAAGTACCCAGGGAGTAAACTCCTTTCCCAAACGATTTTTTAAATTATTTTGTCACCACTAAAACGCATGAGACTTGTAGTTTTCAAAAGTGTTTTCATTTTTGATGAGACGCTGAATAAAAGAAGTTTAATCGCCGGCAAACGAAAACCCGCGATTTCCCATAAATCCCGGGCTTGGCCCGTATAGTTAAATGTATGTAAAGAAAGTACCCAGGGAGTAAACTAATTTCCCGAACGATTTTTCAAATTATTTCTGCACCACTAGAACGATTGAGACTTGTAGTTTTCAAAAATGTTTTCATTTTTAATTAGACGCTTAATGAAAGAGGTTTAATCGCCGACAAACGAAAACCCGCGATTTCCCGTAAATCCCGGGCTTGGCCCGTATAGTCGAATGTATACAAAGAAAGTACCCTGTGAGTAAACTCATTTCCAGAACGATTTTTTAAATTATTTTTTCACCACTAAAACGCATAAGACTTGTAGTTTCCAAAAATGTTTTTATTTTTAATGAGACGCTTAATGAAAGAGGTTTAATCGCCGGCAAACGAAATACCACGATTTCCTTAAATCCCGTGCTTGTCCCGTATAGTCGAATGTTTACAAATAAAGTACCCTGTGAGTAAACTCATTTCTAGAACGATTTTTTAAATTATCTTTTCACCACTAAAACGCATGAGACTTGTAGTTTTCAAAAATGTTTTCATTTTTGATGAGACGCTGAATAAAAGAAGTTTAATCGCCGGCAAACGAAAACACGCGGTTTCCCGTAAATCCCGGGCTTGGCCAGTATAGTTGAATGTATCTAAAGAAAGTACCCAGGGAGTAAACTAATTTCCCGAACGATTTTTCAAATTATTTCTGCACCACTAGAACGAATGAGACTTGTAGTTTTCAAAAATGTTTTCATTTTTAATTAGACGCTTAATGAAAGAGGTTTAATCGCCGACAAACGAAAACCCGCGATTTCCCGTAAATCCCGGGCTTGGCCCGTATAGTCGAATGTATACAAAGAAAGTACCCTGTGAGTAAACTCATTTCCAGAACGATTTTTTAAATTATTTTTTCACCACTAAAACGCATAAGACTTGTAGTTTTCAAAAATGTTTTTATTTTTGATGAGACGCTGAATAAAAGAAGTTTAATCGCCGGCAAACGAAAACCCACGATTTCCCGTAAATCCCGGGCTTGGCCCATATAGTTGAATGTATATAAAGAAGGTACCCAGGGAGTAAACTGATTTCCCGAACGATTTTTTAAATTATTTCTGCACCACTATAACGAATGAGACTTGTAGTTTCCAAAAATGTTTTCATTTTTAATGAGACGCTGAATAAAAGAAGTTTAATCGCCGGCAAACGAAAACCCGCGATTTCCCGTAAATCCCGGGCTTGGCCCGTATAGTTGAATGTATCTAAAGAAAGTACCCAGGGAGTAAACTGATTTCCCGAACGATTTTTCAAATTATTTCTGCACAACTAGAACGAATGAGACTTGTAGTTTTCAAAAATGTTTTCATTTTTAATGAGACGCTTAATGAAGGAGTTTTAATCGCTGGCAAACGAAAACCCGCGATTTCCCGTAAATCCCGGGCTTGGCCCGTATAGTTGAATGTATATAAAGAAGGTACCCAGGGAGTAAACTGATTTCCCGAACGATTTTTCAAATTATTTCTGCACCACTATAACGAATGAGACTTGTAGTTTCCAAAAATGTTTTCATTTTTAATGAGACGCTTAATGAAAGAGGTTTAATCGCCGGCAAACGAAATATCACGATTTCCTTAAATCCCGGGCTTGTCCCGTATAGTCGAATGGTTACAAAGAAAGTACCCTGTGAGTAAACTCATTTCTAGAACGATTTTTTAAATTATCTTTTCACCACTAAAACGCATGAGGCTTGTAGTTTTCAAAAGTGTTTTCATTTTTGATGAGACGCTGAATAAAAGAAGTTTAATCGCCGGCAAACGAAAACTCGCGATTTCCCGTAAATCCCGGGCTTGGCCCGTATAGTTGAATGTATCTAAAGAAAGTACCCAGGGAGTAAACTAATTTCCCGAACGATTTTTCAAATTATTTCTGCACCACTAGAACGAATGAGACTTGTAGTTTTCAAAAATGTTTTCATTTTTAATTAGACGCTTAATGAAAGAGGTTTAATCGCCGACAAACGAAAACCCGCGATTTCCCGTAAATCCCGGGCTTGGCCCGTATAGTCGAATGTATACAAAGAAAGTACCCTGTGAGTAAACTCATTTCCAGAACGATTTTTTAAATTATTTTTTCACCACTAAAACGCACAAGACTTGTAGTTTTCAAAAATGTTTTTATTTTTGATGAGACGCTGAATAAAAGAAGTTTAATCGCCGGCAAACGAAAACCCACGATTTCCCGTAAATCCCGGGCTTGGCCCATATAGTTGAATGTATATAAAGAAGGTACCCAGGGAGTAAACTGATTTCCCGAACGATTTTTTAAATTATTTCTGCACCACTATAACGAATGAGACTTGTAGTTTCCAAAAATGTTTTCATTTTTAATGAGACGCTGAATAAAAGAAGTTTAATCGCCGGCAAACGAAAACCCGCGATTTCCCGTAAATCCCGGGCTTGGCCCGTATAGTTGAATGTATCTAAAGAAAGTACCCAGGGAGTAAACTAATTTCCCGAACGATTTTTCAAATTATTTCTGCACCACTAGAACGAATGAGACTTGTAGTTTTCAAAAATGTTTTCATTTTTAATTAGACGCTTAATGAAAGAGGTTTAATCGCCGACAAACGAAAACCCGCGATTTCCCGTAAATCCCGGGCTTGGCCCGTATAGTTGAATGTATATAAAGAAGGTACCCAGGGAGTAAACTGATTTCCCGAACGATTTTTCAAATTATTTCTGCACCACTATAACGAATGAGACTTGTAGTTTCCAAAAATGTTTTCATTTTTAATGAGACGCTTAATGAAAGAGGTTTAATCGCCGGCAAACGAAATATCACGATTTCCTTAAATCCCGGGCTTGTCCCGTATAGTCGAATGGTTACAAAGAAAGTACCCTGTGAGTAAACTCATTTCTAGAACGATTTTTTAAATTATCTTTTCACCACTAAAAGGCATGAGGCTTGTAGTTTTCAAAAGTGTTTTCATTTTTGATGAGACGCTGAATAAAAGAAGTTTAATCGCCGGCAAACGAAAACTCGCGATTTCCCGTAAATCCCGGGCTTGGCCCGTATAGTTGAATGTATCTAAAGAAAGTACCCAGGGAGTAAACTGATTTCCCGAACGATTTTTCAAATTATTTCTGCGCCACTAGAACGAATGAGACTTGTAGTTTTCAAAAATGTTTTCATTTTTAATGAGACGCTTAATAAAAGAGTTTTAATCGCCGGCAAACGAAAACCCGCAATTTCTCGTAAATCCCGGGCTTGGCCCATATAGTTGAATGTATATAAAGAAAGTACCCAGGGAGTAAACTGATTTCCCGAACGATTTTTCAAATTATTTCTGCACCACTATAACGAATGAGACTTGTAGTTTCCAAAAATGTTTTCATTCTTAATGAGGCCCTTAATGAAAGAGGTTTTATCGCCGGCAAACGAAATACCACGATTTCCTTAAATCCCGGGCTTGTCCCGTATAGTCGAATGTTTACAAAGAAAGTACCCTGTGAGTAAACTCATTTCTAGAATGATTTTTTAGATTATCTTTTCACCACTGAAACGCATGAGACTTGTAGTTTTCAAAAATGTTTTCACTTTTGATGAGACGCTGAATAAAAGGAGTTTAATCGCCGGCAAACGAAAACACGCGGTTTTCCGTAAATCCCGGGCTTGGCCCGTATAGTTGAATGTATCTAAAGAAAGTACCCAGGGAGTAAACTAATTTCCCGAACGATTTTTCAAATTATTTCTGCACCACTAGAACGAATGAGACTTGTAGTTTTTAAAAATGTTTTCATTTGTGATGAGACGCTGAATAAAAGAAGTTTAATCGCCGGCAAACGAAAACCCACGATTTCCCGTAAATCCCGGGCTTGGCCCGTATAGTCAAAAGTATACAAAGAAAGTACCCTGTGAGTAAACTCATTTCTAGAATGATTTTTTAGATTATCTTTTCACCACTGAAACGCATGAGACTTGTAGTTTTCAAAAATGTTTTCACTTTTGATGAGACGCTGAATAAAAGGAGTTTAATCGCCGGCAAACGAAAACACGCGGTTTTCCGTAAATCCCGGGCTTGGCCCGTATAGTTGAATGTATCTAAAGAAAGTACCCAGGGAGTAAACTAATTTCCCGAACGATTTTTCAAATTATTTCTGCACCACTAGAACGAATGAGACTTGTAGTTTTTAAAAATGTTTTCATTTGTGATGAGACGCTGAATAAAAGAAGTTTAATCGCCGGCAAACGAAAACCCACGATTTCCCGTAAATCCCGGGCTTGGCCCGTATAGTCAAAAGTATACAAAGAAAGTACCCAGGGAGCAAACTCCTTTCCCAAACGATTTTTTAAATTATTTTGTCACCACTAAAACGCATAAGACTTGTAGTTTTCAAAAGTGTTTTCATTTTTGATGAGACGCTGAATAAAAGAAGTTTAATCGCCGGCAAACGAAAACCCGCGATTTCCCATAAATCCCGGGCTTGGCCCGTATAGTTAAATGTATGTAAAGAAAGTACCCAGGGAGTAAACTGATTTCCCGAACGATTTTTCAAATTATTTCTGCACCACTAGAACGAATGAGACTTGTAGCTATCAAAAATGTTTTCATTTTTAATGAGACGCTTAATGAAAGAGTTTTAATCGCCGGCAAACGAAAACCCGCCATTTCCCGTAAATCCCGGGCTTGGCCCGTATAGTTGAATGTATATAAAGCAGGTACCCAGGGAGTAAACTGATTTCCCGAACGATTTTTCAAATTATTTCTGCACCACTATAACAAATGAGACTTGTAGTTTCCAAAAATGTTTTCATTTTTAATGACACGCTTAATGAAAGAGGTTTAATCGCCGGCAAACAAAATACCACGATTTCCCTAAATCCCGGGCTTGTCCCGTATAGTCGAATGTTTACAAAGAAAGTACCCTGTGAGTAAACGCATTTCCAGAACGAGTTTTTAAATTATCTTTTCACCACTAAAACGCATGAGACTTGTAGTTTTCAAAAATGATTTCATTTTTGATGAGACGCTGAATAAAAGGAGTTTAATCGCCGGCTAACGAAAACCCACGGTTTCCCGTAAATCCCGGGCTTGGCCCGTTAAGTTGAATGTATCTAAGGAAAGTACCCAGGGAGTAAACTGATTTCCCGAACGATTTTTTAAATTATTTCTGCACCACTAGAACGAATGGGACTTGTAGTTTTCAAAAATGTTTTCATCTTTAATGAGACGCTTAATGAAAGAGGTTTAATCGCCGACAAACGAAAACCCGCGATTTCCCGTAAATCCCGGCTTGGCCCGTATAGTCGAATGTATACAAAGAAAGTACCCAGGGAGTAAACTCATTTCCCGAACGACTTTTTAAATTATTTTTTCTCCACTAAAACGCATGAGACTTGTAGTTTTCAAAAATGTTTTCATTTTGAATGAGACACTTAATGAAAGGGGTTTAATCGCCGTCAAATGAAAACCCGCGATTTCCCGTAAATCACGGGCTTGGCTCGTATAGTCGAATGTATACAAAGAAAGTACCCTGTGAGTAAACTCATTTCCAGAACGATTTTTTAAATTATTTTTTCACCACTAAAACGCATAAGACTTGTAGTTTTCAAAAATGTTTTCATTTTTGATGAGACGCTGAATAAAAGAAGATTAATCGCCGGCAAACGAAAACCCACGATTTCCCGTAAATCCTGGGCTTGGCCCGTATAGTCAAAAGTATACAAAGAAAGTACCCAGGGAGTAAACTCATTTCCCGAACGATTTTTCAAATTATTTTTTCTCCACTAAAACGCATGAGACTTGTAGTTTTCAAAAATATTTTCATTTTTGATGAGACGCGTAATGAAAGGGGTTTAATCGCCGGCAAATGAAAACCCGCGATTTCCGGTAAATCACGGGCTTGGCCCGTATAGTCGAATGTATAGAAAGAAAGTACCCTGTGAGTAAACTCATTTCCAGAACGATTTTTTAAATTATTTTTTCACCACTAAAACGCATGAGACTTGTAGTTTTCAAAAATGTTTTCATTTTTGATGAGACGCTGAATAAAAGAAGTTTAATCGCCGACAAACGAAAACCCGCGATTTCCCGTAAATCCCGGGCTTGGCCCGTATAGTTGAATGTATCTAAAGAAAGTACCCAGGGAGTAAACTGATTTCCCGAACGATTTTTCAAATTATTTCTGCACCACTAGAACGAATGAGACTTGTAGTTTTCAAAAATGTTTTCATTTTTGATGAGACGCTGAGTAAAAGAAGCTTATTCGCCGGCAAACGAAAACCCGCGATTTCCCGTAAATCTTGGGCTTGGCCCGTATAGTTGAATGTATATAAAGAAGGTACCCAGGAAGAAAACTGATTTCCCGAACGATTTTTCAAATTATTTCTGCACCACTATAACGAATGAGACTTGTAGTTTCCAAAAATGTTTTCATTTTTGATGAGACGCTGAATAAAAGAAGTTTAATCGCCGACAAACGAAAACCCGCGAGTTCCCGTAAATCCCGGGCTTGGCCCGTATAGTTGAATGTATCTAAAGAAAGTACCCAGGGAGTAAACTGATTTCCCGAACGATTTTTCAAATTATTTCTGCACCACTAGAACAAATGAGACTTGTAGTTTTCAAAAATGTTTTCATTTTTGATGAGACGCTGAATAAAAGAAGCTTATTCGCCGGCAAACAAAAACCCGCGATTTCCCGTAAATCCCGGGCTTGGCCCGTATAGTTGAATGTATATAAAGAAGGTACCCAGGGAGTAAACTGATTTCCCGAACGATTTTTCAAATCATTTCTGCACCACGATAACGAATGAGACTTGTAGTTTCCAAAAATGTTTTCATTTTTAATGAGACGCTTAATGAAAGAGGTTTAATCGCCGGCAAACGAAATGCCACGATTTCCTTAAATCCCGGGCTTGTCCCGTATAGTCGAATGTTTACAAAGAAAGTACCCTGTGAGTAAACTCATTTCTAGAACGATTTTTTAAATTATCTTTTCACCACTAAAACTCATGAGATTTGTAGTTTTCAAAAATGTTTTCATTTTTGATGAGACGCTGAATAAAAGGAGTTTAATCGCCGGCAAACGAAAACCCGCGGTTTCCCGTAAATCCCGAGCTTGGCCCGTATAGTTGAATGTATCTAAAGAAAGTACCCAGGGAGTAAACTAATTTCCCGAACGATTTTTCAAATTATTTCTGCACCACTAGAACGAATGAGACTTGTAGTTTTTAAAAATGTTTTCATTTTTGATGAGACGCTTAATGAAAGAGGTTTAATCGCCGACAAACGAAAAACCGCGATTTCCCGTAAATCCCGGGCTTGGCCCGTATAGTCGAATGGATACAAAGAAAGTACCCAGGGAGTAAACTCATTTCCCGAACGATTTTTTAAATTATTTTTTCTCCACTAAAACGCATGAGACTTGTAGTTTTCAAAAATGTTTTCATTTTGAATGAGACACTTAATGAAAGGGGTTTAATCGCCGGCAAATGAAAACCCGCGATTTCCCGTAAATCACGGGCTTGGCTCGTATAGTCGAATGTATACAAAGAAAGTACCCTGTGAGTAAACTCATTTCCAGAACGATTTTTTAAATTATTTTTTCACCACTAAAACGCATAAGACTTGTAGTTTTCAAAAATGTTTTCATTTTTGATGAGACGCTGAATAAAAGAAGATTAATCGCCGACAAACGAAAACCCACGATTTCCCGTAAATCCTGGGCTTGGCCCGTATAGTCAAAAGTATACAAAGAAAGTACCCAGGGAGTAAACTCATTTCCCGAACGATTTTTCAAATTATTTTTTCTCCACTAAAACGCATGAGACTTGTAGTTTTCAAAAATATTTTCATTTTTGATGAGACGCTTAATGAAAGGGGTTTAATCGCCGGCAAATGAAAACCCGCGATTTCCGGTAAATCACGGGCTTGGCCCGTATAGTCGAATGTATAGAAAGAAAGTACCCTGTGAGTAAACTCATTTCCAGAACGATTTTTTAAATTATTTTTTCACCACTAAAACGCATGAGACTTGTAGTTTTCAAAAATGTTTTCATTTTTGATGAGACGCTGAATAAAAGAAGTTTAATCGCCGACAAACGAAAACCCGCGATTTCCCGTAAATCCCGGCTTGGCCCGTATAGTTGAATGTATCTAAAGAAAGTACCCAGGGAGTAAACTGATTTCCCGAACGATTTTTCAAATTATTTCTGCACCACTATAACGAATGAGACTTGTAGTTTCCAAAAATGTTTTCATTTTTGATGAGACGCTGAATAAAAGAAGTTTAATCGCCGACAAACGAAAACCCGCGAGTTCCCGTAAATCCCGGGCTTGGCCCGTATAGTTGAATGTATCTAAAGAAAGTACCCAGGGAGTAAACTGATTTCCCGAACGATTTTTCAAATTATTTCTGCACCACTAGAACAAATGAGACTTGTAGTTTTCAAAAATGTTTTCATTTTTGATGAGACGATGAATAAAAGAAGCTTATTCGCCGGCAAACAAAAACCCGCGATTTCCCGTAAATCCCGGGCTTGGTCCGTATAGTTGAATGTATATAAAGAAGGTACCCAGGGAGTAAACTGATTTCCCGAACGATTTTTCAAATCATTTCTGCACCACGATAACGAATGAGACTTGTAGTTTCCAAAAATGTTTTCATTTTTAATGAGACGCTTAATGAAAGAGGTTTAATCGCCGGCAAACGAAATGCCACGATTTCCTTAAATCCCGGGCTTGTCCCGTATAGTCGAATGTTTACAAAGAAAGTACCCTGTGAGTAAACTCATTTCTAGAACGATTTTTTAAATTATCTTTTCACCACTAAAACTCATGAGATTTGTAGTTTTCAAAAATGTTTTCATTTTTGATGAGACGCTGAATAAAAGGAGTTTAATCGCCGGCAAACGAAAACCCGCGGTTTCCCGTAAATCCCGGGCTTGGCCCGTATAGTTGAATGTATCTAAAGAAAGTACCCAGGGAGTAAACTAATTTCCCGAACGATTTTTCAAATTATTTCTGCACCACTAGAACGAATGAGACTTGTAGTTTTTAAAAATGTTTTCATTTTTGATGAGACGCTTAATGAAAGAGGTTTAATCGCCGACAAACGAAAACCCGCGATTTCCCGTAAATCCCGGGCTTGGCCCGTATAGTCGAATGGATACAAAGAAAGTACCCAGGGAGTAAACTCATTTCCCGAACGATTTTTTAAATTATTTTTTCTCCACTAAAACGCATGAGACTTGTAGTTTTCACAAATATTTTCATTTTTGATGAGACGCTTAATGAAAGGGGTTTAATCGCCGGCAAATGAAAACCCGCGATTTCCCGTAAATCACGGGCTTGGCCCGTATAGTCGAATGTATACAAAGAAAGTACCCTGTGAGTAAACTCATTTCCAGAACGATTTTTTAAATTATTTTTTCACCACTAAAACGCATAAGACTTGTAGTTTTCAAAAATGTTTTCATTTTTGATGAGACGCTGAATAAAAGAAGTTTAATCGCCGGCAAACAAAAACCCACCATTTCCCGTAAATCCCAGGCTTGGCCCGTATAGTCAAAAGTATACAAAGAAAGTACCCAGGGAGTAAACTCATTTCCCGAACGATTTTTCAAATTATTTCTGCACCACTATAACGAATGAGACTTGTAGTTTCCAAAAATGTTTTCATTTTTAATGAGACGCTTAATAAAAGAGGTTTAATCGCCGGCAAACGAAATACCACGATTTCCTTAAATCCCGGGCTTGTCCCGTATAGTCGAATGTTTACAAAGAAAGTAACCTGTGAGTAAACTCATTTCTAGAACGATTTTTTAAATTATCTTTTCACCACTAAAACGCATGAGACTTGTAGTTTTCAAAAATGTTTTCATTTTTGATGAGACGCTGAATAAAAGGAGTTTAATCGCCGGCAAACGAAAACCCGCGGTTTCCCGTAAATCCCGGGCTTGGCCCGTATAGTTGAATGTATCTAAAGAAAGTACCCAGGGAGTAAACTAATTTCCCGAACGATTTTTCAAATTATTTCTGCACCACTAGAACGAATGAGACTTGTAGTTTTCAAAAATGTTTTCATTTTTGATGAGACGCTTAATGAAAGAGGTTTAATCGCCGACAAACGAAAACCCGCGATTTCCCGTAAATCCCGGGCTTGGCCCGTATAGTCGAATGGATACAAAGAAAGTACCCAGGGAGTAAACTCATTTCCCGAACGATTTTTTAAATTATTTTTTCTCCACTAAAACGCATGAGACTTGTAGTTTTCACAAATGTCTTCATTTTTGATGAGACGCTTAATGAAAGGGGTTTAATCGCCGGCAAATGAAAACCCGCGATTTCCCGTAAATCACGGGCTTGGCCCGTATAGTTAAATGTATACAAAGAAAGTACCCTGTGAGTAAACTCATTTCCAGAACGATTTTTTAAATTATTTTTTCACCACTAAAACGCATAAGACTTGTAGTTTTCAAAAATGTTTTCATTTTTGATGAGACGCTGAATGAAAGAAGTTTAATCGCCGGCAAACGAAAACCCACGATTTCCCGTAAATCCCGGGCTTGGCCCGTATAGTCAAAAGTATACAAAAAAGTACCCTGTGAGTAAACTCATTTCCAGAACGATTTTTTAAATTATTTTTTCACCACTAAAACGCATAAGACTTGCAGTTTTCAAAAATGTTTTCATTTTTGATGAGACGCTGAATAAAAGAAGATTAATCGCCGGCAAACGAAAACCCACGATTTCCCGTAAATCCTGGGCTTGGCCCGTATAGTCAAAAGTATACAAAGAAAGTACCCAGGGAGTAAACTCATTTCCCGAACGATTTTTCAAATTATTTTTTCTCCACTAAAACGCATGAGACTTGTAGTTTTCAAAAATATTTTCATTTTTGATGAGACGCTTAATGAAAGGGGTTTAATCGCCGGCAAATGAAAACCCGCGATTTCCGGTAAATCACGGGCTTGGCCCGTATAGTCGAATGTATAGAAAGAAAGTACCCTGTGAGTAAACTCATTTCCAGAACGATTTTTTAAATTATTTTTTCACCACTAAAACGCACGAGACTTGTAGTTTTCAAAAATGTTTTCATTTTTGATGAGACGCTGAATAAAAGAAGTTTAATCGCCGACAAACGAAAACCCGCGATTTCCCGTAAATCCCGGGCTTGGCCCGTATAGTTGAATGTATCTAAAGAAAGTACCCAGGGAGTAAACTGATTTCCCGAACGATTTTTCAAATTATTTCTGCACCACTAGAACGAATGAGACTTGTAGTTTCCAAATATGTTTTCATTTTTGATGAGACGCTGAATAAAAGAAGTTTAATCGCCGACAAACGAAAACCCGCGAGTTCCCGTAAATCCCGGGCTTGGCCCGTATAGTTGAATGTATCTAAAGAAAGTACCCAGGGAGTAAACTGATTTCCCGAACGATTTTTCAAATTATTTCTGCACCACTAGAACAAATGAGACTTGTAGTTTTCAAAAATGTTTTCATTTTTGATGAGACGCTGAATAAAAGAAGCTTATTCGCCGGCAAACAAAAACCCGCAATTTCCCGTAAATCGCGGGCTTGGCCCGTATAGTTGAATGTATATAAAGAAGGTACCCAGGGAGTAAACTGATTTCCCGAACGATTTTTCAAATCATTTCTGCACCACTATAACGAATGAGACTTGTAGTTTCCAAAAATGTTTTCATTTTTAATGAGACGCTTAATGAAAGAGGTTTAATCGCCGGCAAACGAAATGCCACGATTTCCTTAAATCCCGGGCTTGTCCCGTATAGTCGAATGTTTACAAAGAAAGTACCCTGTGAGTAAACTCATTTCTAGAACGATTTTTTAAATTATCTTTTCACCACTAAAACGCATGATATTTCTAGTTTTCAAAAATGTTTTCATTTTTGATGAGACGCTGAATAAAAGGAGTTTAATCGCCGGCAAACGAAAACCCGCGGTTTCCCGTAAATCCCGGGCTTGGCCCGTATAGTTGAATGTATCTAAAGAAAGTACCCAGGGAGTAAACTAATTTCCCGAACGATTTTTCAAATTATTTCTGCACCACTAGAACGAATGAGACTTGTAGTTTTTAAAAATGTTTTCATTTTTGATGAGACGCTTAATGAAAGAGGTTTAATCGCCGACAAACGAAAACCCGCGATTTCCCGTAAATCCCGGGCTTGGCCCGTATAGTCAAATGTATACAAAGAAAGTACCCTGTGAGTAAACTCATTTCCAGAACGATTTTTTAAATTATTTTTTCACCACTAAAACGCATAAGACTTGTAGTTTTCAAAAATGTTTTCATTTTTGATGAGACGCTTAATGAAAGGGGTTTAATCGCCGGCAAATGAAAACCCGCGATTTCCCGTAAATCACGGGCTTGGCCCGTATAGTCGAATGTATACAAAGAAAGTACCCTGTGAGTAAACTCATTTCCAGAACGATTTTTTAAATTATTTTTTCACCACTAAAACGCATAAGACTTGTAGTTTTCAAAAATGTTTTCATTTTTGATGAGACGCTGAATAAAAGAAGTTTAATTGCCGGCAAACGAAAACCCACCATTTCCCGTAAATCCCGGGCTTGGCCCGTATAGTCAAAAGTATACAAAGAAAGTACCCAGGGAGTAAACTCATTTCCCAAACGATTTTTTAAATTATTTTGTCACCACTAAAACGCATGAGACTTGTAGTTTTCAGAAGTGTTTTCATTTTTGATGAGACGCTGAATAAAAGAAGTTTAATCGCCGACAAACAAAAACCCGCGATTTACCGTAAATCCCAGGCTTGGCCTGTATAGTTGAATGTATATAAAGAAGGTACCCAGGGAGTAAACTTATTTTCCGAACGATTTTTCAAATTATTTCTGCACCACTATAACGAATGAGACTTGTAGTTTCCAAAAATGTTTTCATTTTTAATGAGACGCTTAATAAAAGAGGTTTAATCGCCGGCAAACGAAATACCACGATTTCCTTAAATCCCGGGCTTGTCCCGTATAGTCGAATGTTTACAAAGAAAGTACCCTGTGAGTAAACTCATTTCTAGAACGATTTTTTAAATTATCTTTTCACCACTAAAACGCATGAGACTTGTAGTTTTCAAAAATGTTTTCATTTTTGATGAGACGCTGAATAAAAGGAGTTTAATCGCCGGCAAACGAAAACCCGCGGTTTCCCGTAAATCCCGGGCTTGGCCCGTATAGTTGAATGTATCTAAAGAAAGTACCCAGGGAGTAAACTAATTTCCCGAACGATTTTTCAAATTATTTCTGCACCACTAGAACGTATGAGACTTGTAGTTTTTAAAAATGTTTTCATTTTTGATGAGACGCTTAATGAAAGAGGTTTAATCGCCGACAAACGAAAACCCGCGATTTCCCGTAAATCCCGGGCTTGGCCCGTATAGTCGAATGGATACAAAGAAAGTACCCAGGGAGTAAACTCATTTCCCGAACGATTTTTTAAATTATTTTTTCTCCACTAAAACGCATGAGACTTGTAGTTTTCACAAATGTTTTCATTTTTGATGAGACGCTTAATGAAAGGGGCTTAATCGCCGGCAAATGAAAACCCGCGATTTCCCGTAAATCACGGGCTTGGCCCGTATAGTCGAATGTATACAAAGAAAGTACCCTGTGAGTAAACTCATTTCCAGAACGATTTTTTAAATTATTTTTTCACCACTAAAACGCATAAGACTTGTAGTTTTCAAAAATGTTTTCATTTTTGATGAGACGCTGAATAAAAGAAGTTTAATCGCCGGCAAACGAAAACACACGATTTCCCGTAAATCCCGGGCTTCGCCCGTATAGTCAGAAGTATACAAAGAAAGTACCCAGGGAGTAAACTCATTTCCCAAACGATATTTTAAATTATTTTGTCACCACTAAAACGCATGAGACTTGTAGTTTTCAAAAGTGTTTTCATTTTCGATAAGACGCTGAATAAAAGAAGTTTAATCGCCGGCAAACGAAAACCCACGATTTCCCGTAAATCCCGGGCTTGGCCCGTATAGTCAAAAGTATACAAAGAAAGTACCCAGGGAGTAAACTCATTTCCCAAACGATTTTTTAAATTATTTTGTCACCACTAAAACGCATGAGACTTGTAGTTTTCAAAAGTGTTTTCATTTTTGATGAGACGCTGAATAAAAGAAGTTTAATCGCCGGCAAACGAAAACCCGCGATTTCCCGTAAATCCCGGGCTTGGGCCGTATAGTTGAATGTATCTAAAGAAAGTACCCAGGGAGTAAACTGATTTCCCGAACGATTTTTCAAATTATTTCTGCACCACTAGAACGAATGAGACTTGTAGTTTTCAAAAATGTTTTCATTTTTAATGAGACGCTTAATAAAAGAGTTTTAATTGCCGGCAAACGAAAACCCGCGATTTCTCGTAAATCCCGGGCTTGGCCCATATAGTTGAATGTATATAAAGAAGGTACCCAGAGAGTAAACTGATTTCCCGAACGATTTTTCAAATTATTTCTGCACCACAATAACGAATGAGACTTGTAGTTTTCAAAAATGTTTTCATTTTTAATGAGACGCTTAATGAAGGAGTTTTAATCGCCGGCAAACGAAAACCCGTGATTTCCCGTAAATCCCGGGCTTGGCCCGTATAGTTGAATGTATCTAAAGAAAGTACCCAGGGAGTAAACTAATTTCCCGAACGATTTTTCAAATTATTTCTGCACCACTAGAACGAATGAGACTTGTAGTTTTTAAAAATGTTTTCATTTTTGATGAGACGCTTAATGAAAGAGGTTTAATCGCCGACAAACGAAAACCCGCGATTTCCCGTAAATCCCGGGCTTGGCCCGTATAGTCGAATGGATACAAAGAAAGTACCCAGGGAGTAAACTCATTTCCCGAACGATTTTTTAAATTATTTTTTCTCCACTAAAACGCATGAGACTTGTAGTTTTCACAAATGTTTTCATTTTTGATGAGACGCTTAATGAAAGGGGTTTAATCGCCGGCAAATGAAAACCCGCGATTTCCCGTAAATCACGGGCTTGGCCCGTATAGTCGAATGTATACAAAGAAAGTACCCTGTGAGTAAACTCATTTCCAGAACGATTTTTTAAATTATGTTTTCACCACTAAAACGCATAAGACTTGTAGTTTTCAAAAATGTTTTCATTTTTGATGAGACGCTGAATAAAAGAAGTTTAATCGCCGGCAAACGAAAACCCACCATTTCTCGTAAATCCCGGGCTTGGCCCGTATAGTCAAAAGTATACAAAGAAAGTACCCAGGGAGTAAACTGATTTCCCGAACGATTTTTCAAATTATTTCTGCACCACTATAACGAATGAGACTTGTAGTTTCCAAAAATGTTTTCATTTTTAATGAGACGCTTAATAAAAGAGGTTTAATCGCCGGCAAACGAAATACCACGATTTCCTTAAATCCCGGGCTTGTCCCGTATAGTCGAATGTTTACAAAGAAAGTACCCTGTGAGTAAACTCATTTCTAGAACGATTTTTTAAATTATTTTTTCTCCACTAAAACGCATGAGACTTGTAGTTTTCACAAATGTCTTCATTTTTGATGAGACGCTTAATGAAAGGGGTTTAATCGCCGGCAAATGAAAACCCGCGATTTCCCGTAAATCACGGGCTTGGCCCGTATAGTCGAATGTATACAAAGAAAGTACCCTGTGAGTAAACTCATTTCCAGAACGATTTTTTAAATTATTTTTTCACCACTAAAACGCATAAGACTTGTAGTTTTCAAAAATGTTTTCATTCTTGATGAGACGCTGAATAAAAGAAGTTTAATCGCCGGCAAACGAAAAACCACGATTTCCCGTAAATCCCGGGCTTGGCCCGTATAGTCAAAAGTATACAAAGAAAGTACCCTGTGAGTAAACTCATTTCCAGAACGATTTTTTAAATTATTTTTTCACCACTAAAACGCATAAGACTTGTAGTTTTCAAAAATGTTTTCATTTTTGATGAGACGCTGAATAAAAGAAGATTAATCGCCGGCAAACGAAAACCCACGATTTCCCGTAAATCCTGGGCTTGGCCCGTATAGTCAAAAGTATACAAAGAAAGTACCCAGGGAGTAAACTCATTTCCCGAACGATTTTTCAAATTATTTTTTCTCCACTAAAACGCATGAGACTTGTAGTTTTCAAAAATATTTTCATTTTTGATGAGACGCTTAATGAAAGGGGTTTAATCGCCGGCAAATGAAAACCCGCGATTTCCGGTAAATCACGGGCTTGGCCCGTATAGTCGAATGTATAGAAAGAAAGTACCCTGTGAGTAAACTCATTTCCAGAACGATTTTTTAAATTATTTTTTCACCACTAAAACGCATGAGACTTGTAGTTTTCAAAAATGTTTTCATTTTTGATGAGACGCTGAATAAAAGAAGTTTAATCGCCGACAAACGAAAACCCGCGATTTCCCGTAAATCCCGGGCTTGGCCCGTATAGTTGAATGTATCTAAAGAAAGTACCCAGGAAGTAAACTGATTTCCCGAACGATTTTTCAAATTATTTCTGCACCACTAGAACGAATGAGACTTGTAGTTTCCAAAAATGTTTTCATTTTTGATGACACGCTGAATAAAAGAAGTTTAATCGCCGACAAACGAAAACCCGCGAGTTCCCGTAAATCCCGGGCTTGGCCCGTATAGTTGAATGTATCTAAAGAAAGTACCCAGGGAGTAAACTGATTTCCCGAACGATTTTTCAAATTATTTCTGCACCACTAGAACAAATGAGACTTGTAGTTTTCAAAAATGTTTTCATTTTTGATGAGACGCTGAATAAAAGAAGCTTATTCGCCGGCAAACAAAAACCCGCGATTTCCCGTAAATCCCGGGCTTGGCCCGTATAGTTGAATGTATATAAAGAAGGTACCCAGGGAGTAAACTGATTTCCCGAACGATTTTTCAAATCATTTCTGCACCACTATAACGAATGAGACTTGTAGTTTCCAAAAATGTTTTCATTTTTAATGAGACGCTTAATGAAAGAGGTTTAATCGCCGGCAAACGAAATGCCACGATTTCCTTAAATCCCGGGCTTGTCCCGTATAGTCGAATGTTTACAAAGAAAGTACCCTGTGAGTAAACTCATTTCTAGAACGATTTTTTAAATTATCTTTTCACCACTAAAACGCATGAGATTTGTAGTTTTCAAAAATGTTTTCATTTTTGATGAGACGCTGAATAAAAGGAGTTTAATCGCCGGCAAACGAAAACCCACCATTTCCCGTAAATCCCGGGCTTGGCCCGTATAGTCAAAAGTATACAAAGAAAGTACCCAGGGAGTAAACTCGTTTCCCAAACGATTTTTTAAATTATTTTGTCACCACTAAAACGCATGAGACTTGTAGTTTTTAGAAGTGTTTTCATTTTTGATGAGACGCTGAATAAAAGAAGTTTAATCGCCGACAAACAAAAACCCGCGATTTCCCGTAAATCCCGGGCTTGGCCCGTATAGTTGAATGTATATAAAGAAGGTACCCAGGGAGTAAACTGATTTCCCGAACGATTTTTCAAATTATTTCTGCACCACTATAACGAATGAGACTTGTAGTTTCCAAAAATGTTTTCATTTTTAATGAGACGCTTAATGAAAGAGGTTTAATCGCCGGCAAACGAAATGCCACGATTTCCTTAAATCCCGGGCTTGTCCCGTATAGTCGAATGTTTACAAAGAAAGTACCCTGTGAGTAAACTCATTTCTAGAACGATTTTTTAAATTATCTTTTCACCACTAAAACGCATGAGATTTGTAGTTTTCAAAAATGTTTTCATTTTTGATGAGACGCTGAATAAAAGGAGTTTAATCGCCGGCAAACGAAAACCCACCATTTCCCGTAAATCCCGGGCTTGGCCCGTATAGTCAAAAGTATACAAAGAAAGTACCCAGGGAGTAAACTCGTTTCCCAAACGATTTTTTAAATTATTTTGTCACCACTAAAACGCATGAGACTTGTAGTTTTTAGAAGTGTTTTCATTTTTGATGAGACGCTGAATAAAAGAAGTTTAATCGCCGACAAACAAAAACCCGCGATTTCCCGTAAATCCCGGGCTTGGCCCGTATAGTTGAATGTATATAAAGAAGGTACCCAGGGAGTAAACTGATTTCCCGAACGATTTTTCAAATTATTTCTGCACCACTATAACGAATGAGACTTGTAGTTTCCAAAAATGTTTTCATTTTTAATGAGACGCTTAATGAAAGGGGTTTAATCGCCGGCAAATGAAAACCCGCGATTTCCGGTAAATCACGGGCTTGGCCCGTATAGTCGAATGTATAGAAAGAAAGTACCCTGTGAGTAAACTCATTTCCAGAACGATTTTTTAAATTATTTTTTCACCACTAAAACGCATGAGACTTGTAGTTTTCAAAAATGTTTTCATTTTTGATGAGACGCTGAATAAAAGAAGTTTAATCGCCGACAAACGAAAACCCGCGATTTCCCGTAAATCCCGGGCTTGGCCCGTATAGTTGAATGTATCTAAAGAAAGTACCCAGGAAGTAAACTGATTTCCCGAACGATTTTTCAAATTATTTCTGCACCACTAGAACGAATGAGACTTGTAGTTTCCAAAAATGTTTTCATTTTTGATGACACGCTGAATAAAAGAAGTTTAATCGCCGACAAACGAAAACCCGCGAGTTCCCGTAAATCCCGGGCTTGGCCCGTATAGTTGAATGTATCTAAAGAAAGTACCCAGGGAGTAAACTGATTTCCCGAACGATTTTTCAAATTATTTCTGCACCACTAGAACAAATGAGACTTGTAGTTTTCAAAAATGTTTTCATTTTTGATGAGACGCTGAATAAAAGAAGCTTATTCGCCGGCAAACAAAAACCCGCGATTTCCCGTAAATCCCGGGCTTGGCCCGTATAGTTGAATGTATATAAAGAAGGTACCCAGGGAGTAAACTGATTTCCCGAACGATTTTTCAAATCATTTCTGCACCACTATAACGAATGAGACTTGTAGTTTCCAAAAATGTTTTCATTTTTAATGAGACGCTTAATGAAAGAGGTTTAATCGCCGGCAAACGAAATGCCACGATTTCCTTAAATCCCGGGCTTGTCCCGTATAGTCGAATGTTTACAAAGAAAGTACCCTGTGAGTAAACTCATTTCTAGAACGATTTTTTAAATTATCTTTTCACCACTAAAACGCATGAGATTTGTAGTTTTCAAAAATGTTTTCATTTTTGATGAGACGCTGAATAAAAGGAGTTTAATCGCCGGCAAACGAAAACCCACCATTTCCCGTAAATCCCGGGCTTGGCCCGTATAGTCAAAAGTATACAAAGAAAGTACCCAGGGAGTAAACTCGTTTCCCAAACGATTTTTTAAATTATTTTGTCACCACTAAAACGCATGAGACTTGTAGTTTTTAGAAGTGTTTTCATTTTTGATGAGACGCTGAATAAAAGAAGTTTAATCGCCGACAAACAAAAACCCGCGATTTCCCGTAAATCCCGGGCTTGGCCCGTATAGTTGAATGTATATAAAGAAGGTACCCAGGGAGTAAACTGATTTCCCGAACGATTTTTCAAATTATTTCTGCACCACTATAACGAATGAGACTTGTAGTTTCCAAAAATGTTTTCATTTTTAATGAGACGCTTAATAAAGGAGGTTTAATCGCCGGCAAACGAAATACCACGATTTCCTTAAATCCCGGGCTTGTCCCGTATAGTCGAATGTTTACAAAGAAAGTACCCTGTGAGTAAACTCATTTCTAGAACGATTTTTTAAATTATCTTTTCACCACTAAAACGCATGAGACTTGTAGTTTTCAAAAATGTTTTCATTTTTGATGAGACGCTGAATAAAAGGAGTTTAATCGCCGGCAAACGAAAACCCGCGGTTTCCCGTAAATCCCGGGCTTGGCCCGTATAGTTGAATGTATCTAAAGAAAGTACCCAGGGAGTAAACTAATTTCCCGAACGATTTTTCAAATTATTTCTGCACCACTAGAACGAATGAGACTTGTAGTTTTCAAAAATGTTTTCATTTTTGATGAGACGCTTAATGAAAGAGGTTTAATCGCCGACAAACGAAAACCCGCGATTTCCCGTAAATCCCGGGCTTGGCCCGTATAGTCGAATGGATACAAAGAAAGTACCCAGGGAGTAAACTCATTTCCCGAACGATTTTTTAAATTATTTTTTCTCCACTAAAACGCATGAGACTTGTAGTTTTCACAAATGTTTTCATTTTTGATGAGACGCTTAATGAAAGGGGTTTAATCGCCGGCAAATGAAAACCCGCGATTTCCCGTAAATCACGGGCTTGGCCCGTATAGTCGAATGTATACAAAGAAAGTACCCTGTGAGTAAACTCATTTCCAGAACGATTTTTTAATATATTTTTTCACCACTAAAACGCATAAGACTTGTAGTTTTCAAAAATGTTTTCATTTTTGATGAGACGCTGAATAAAAGAAGTTTAATCGCCGGCACACGAAAACCCACGATTTCCCGTAAATCCCGGGCTTCGCCCGTATAGTCAAAAGTATACAAAGAAAGTACCCAGGGAGTAAACTCATTTCCCAAACGATATTTTAAATTATTTTGTCACCACTAAAACGCATGAGACTTGTAGTTTTCAAAAGTGTTTTCATTTTCGATAAGACGCTGAATAAAAGAAGTTTAATCGCCGGCAAACGAAAACCCACGATTTCCCGTAAATCCCGGGCTTGGCCCGTATAGTCAAAAGTATACAAAGAAAGTACCCAGGGAGTAAACTCATTTCCCAAACGATTTTTTAAATTATTTTGTCACCACTAAAACGCATGAGACTTGTAGTTTTCAAAGTGTTTTCATTTTTGATGAGACGCTGAATAAAAGAAGTTTAATCGCCGGCAAACGAAAACCCGCGATTTCCCGTAAATCCCGGGCTTGGCCCGTATAGTTGAATGTATCTAAAGAAAGTACCCAGGGAGTAAACTGATTTCCCGAACGATTTTTCAAATTATTTCTGCACCACTAGAACGAATGAGACTTGTAGTTTTCAAAAATGTTTTCATTTTTAATGAGACGCTTAATAAAAGAGTTTTAATTGCCGGCAAACGAAAACCCGCGATTTCTCGTAAATCCCGGGCTTGGCCCATATAGTTGAATGTATATAAAGAAGGTACCCAGAGAGTAAACTGATTTCCCGAACGATTTTTCAAATTATTTCTGCACCACAATAACGAATGAGACTTGTAGTTTTCAAAAATGTTTTCATTTTTAATGAGACGCTTAATGAAGGAGTTTTAATCGCCGGCAAACGAAAACCCGTGATTTCCCGTAAATCCCGGGCTTGGCCCGTATAGTTGAATGTATATAAAGAAGGTACCCAGGGAGTAAACTGATTTCCCGAACGATTTTTCAAATCATTTCTGCACCACTATAACGAATGAGACTTGTAGTTTCCAAAAATGTTTTCATTTTTAATGAGACGCTTAATGAAAGAGGTTTAATCGCCGGCAAATGAAAACCCGCGATTTCCCGTAAATCACGGGCTTGGCCCGTATAGTCGAATGTATACAAAGAAAGTACCCTGTGAGTAAACTCATTTCCAGAACGATTTTTTAAATTATGTTTTCACCACTAAAACGCATAAGACTTGTAGTTTTCAAAAATGTTTTCATTTTTGATGAGACGCTGAATAAAAGAAGTTTAATCGCCGGCAAACGAAAACCCACCATTTCTCGTAAATCCCGGGCTTGGCCCGTATAGTCAAAAGTATACAAAGAAAGTACCCAGGGAGTAAACTGATTTCCCGAACGATTTTTCAAATTATTTCTGCACCACTATAACGAATGAGACTTGTAGTTTCCAAAAATGTTTTCATTTTTAATGAGACGCTTAATAAAAGAGGTTTAATCGCCGGCAAACGAAATACCACGATTTCCTTAAATCCCGGGCTTGTCCCGTATAGTCGAATGTTTACAAAGAAAGTACCCTGTGAGTAAACTCATTTCTAGAACGATTTTTTAAATTATCTTTTCACCACTAAAACGCATGAGACTTGTAGTTTTCAAAAATGTTTTCATTTTTGATGAGACGCTGAATAAAAGGAGTTTAATCGCCGGCAAACGAAAACCCGCGGTTTCCCGTAAATCCCGGGCTTGGCCCGTATAGTTGAATGTATCTAAAGAAAGTACCCAGGGAGTAAACTAATTTCCCGAACGATTTTTCAAATTATTTCTGCACCACTAGAACGAATGAGACTTGTAGTTTTCAAAAATGTTTTCATTTTTGATGAGACGCTTAATGAAAGATGTTCAATCGCCGACAAACGAAAACCCGCGATTTCCCGTAAATCCCGGGCTTGGCCCGTATAGTCGAATGGATACAAAGAAAGTACCCAGGGAGTAAACTCATTTCCCGAACGATTTTTTAAATTATTTTTTCTCCACTAAAACGCATGAGACTTGTAGTTTTCACAAATGTCTTCATTTTTGATGAGACGCTTAATGAAAGGGGTTTAATCGCCGGCAAATGAAAACCCGCGATTTCCCGTAAATCACGGGCTTGGCCCGTATAGTCGAATGTATACAAAGAAAGTACCCTGTGAGTAAACTCATTTCCAGAACGATTTTTTAAATTATTTTTTCACCACTAAAACGCATAAGACTTGTAGTTTTCAAAAATGTTTTCATTCTTGATGAGACGCTGAATAAAAGAAGTTTAATCGCCGGCAAACGAAAAACCACGATTTCCCGTAAATCCAGGGCTTGGCCCGTATAGTCAAAAGTATACAAAGAAAGTACCCTGTGAGTAAACTCATTTCCAGAACGATTTTTTAAATTATTTTTTCACCACTAAAACGCATAAGACTTGTAGTTTTCAAAAATGTTTTTATTTTTGATGAGACGCTGAATAAAAGAAGATTAATCGCCGGCAAACGAAAACCCACGATTTCCCGTAAATCCTGGGCTTGGCCCGTATAGTCAAAAGTATACAAAGAAAGTACCCAGGGAGTAAACTCATTTCCCGAACGATTTTTCAAATTATTTTTTCTCCACTAAAACGCATGAGACTTGTAGTTTTCAAAAATATTTTCATTTTTGATGAGACGCTTAATGAAAGGGGTTTAATCGCCGGCAAATGAAAACCCGCGATTTCCGGTAAATCACGGGCTTGGCCCGTATAGTCGAATGTATAGAAAGAAAGTACCCTGTGAGTAAACTCATTTCCTGAACGATTTTTTAAATTATTTTTTCACCACTAAAACGCATGAGACTTGTAGTTTTCAAAAATGTTTTCATTTTTGATGAGACGCTGAATAAAAGAAGTTTAATCGCCGACAAACGAAAACCCGCGATTTCCCGTAAATCCCGGGCTTGGCCCGTATAGTTGAATGTATCTAAAGAAAGTACCCAGGGAGTAAACTGATTTCCCGAACGATTTTTCAAATTATTTCTGCACCACTAGAACGAATGAGACTTGTAGTTTCCAAAAATGTTTTCATTTTTGATGAGACGCTGAATAAAAGAAGTTTAATCGCCGACAAACGAAAACTCGCGAGTTCCCGTAAATCCCGGGCTTGGCCCGTATAGTTGAATGTATCTAAAGAAAGTACCCAGGGAGTAAACTGATTTCCCGAACGATTTTTCAAATTATTTCTGCACCACTAGAACAAATGAGACTTGTAGTTTTCAAAAATGTTTTCATTTTTGATGAGACGCTGAATAAAAGAAGCTTATTCGCCGGCAAACAAAAACCCGCGATTTCCCGTAAATCCTGGGCTTGGCCCGTATAGTTGAATGTATATAAAGAAGGTACCCAGGGAGTAAACTGATTTCCCGAACGATTTTTCAAATCATTTCTGCACCACTATAACGAATGAGACTTGTAGATTCCAAAAATGTTTTCATTTTTAATGAGACGCTTAATGAAAGAGGTTTAATCGCCGGCAAACGAAATGCCACGATTTCCTTAAATCCCGGGCTTGTCCCGTATAGTCGAATGTTTACAAAGAAAGTACCCTGTGAGTAAACTCATTTCTAAAACGATTTTTTAAATTATCTTTTCACCACTAAAACGCATGAGATTTGTAGTTTTCAAAAATGTTTTCATTTTTGATGAGACGCTGAATAAAAGGAGTTTAATCGCCGGCAAACGAAAACCCGCGGTTTCCCGTAAATCCCGGGCTTGGCCCGTATAGTTGAATGTATCTAAAGAAAGTACCCAGGGAGTAAACTAATTTCCCGAACGATTTTTCAAATTATTTCTGCACCACTAGAACGAATGAGACTTGTAGTTTTTAAAAATGTTTTCATTTTTGATGAGACGCTTAATGAAAGAGGTTTAATCGCCGACAAACGAAAACCCGCGATTTCCCGTAAATCCCGGGCTTGGCCCGTATAGTCGAATGGATACAAAGAAAGTACCCAGGGTGTAAACTCATTTCCCGAACGATTTTTTAAATTATTTTTTCTCCACTAAAACGCATGAGACTTGTAGTTTTCACAAATGTTTTCATTTTTGATGAGACGCTTAATGAAAGGGGTTTAATCGCCGGCAAATGAAAACCCGCGATTTCCCGTAAATCACGGGCTTGGCCCGTATAGTCGAATGTATACAAAGAAAGTACCCTGTGAGTAAACTCATTTCCAGAACGATTTTTTAAATTATTTTTTCACCACTAAAACGCATAAGACTTGTAGTTTTCAAAAATGTTTTCATTTTTGATGAGACGCTGAATAAAAGAAGTTTAATCGCCGGCAAACGAAAACCCACCATTTCCCGTAAATCCCGGGCTTGGCCCGTATAGTCAAAAGTATACAAAGAAAGTACCCAGGGAGTAAACTCATTTCCCAAACGATTTTTTAAATTATTTTGTCACCACTAAAACGCATGAGACTTGTAGTTTTCAGAAGTGTTTTCATTTTTGATGAGACGCTGAATAAAAGAAGTTTAATCGCCGACAAACGAAAACCCGCGAGTTCCCGTAAATCCCGGGCTTGGCCCGTATAGTTGAATGTATCTAAAGAAAGTACCAAGGAATAAACGGATTTCCCGAACAATCTTTCAAATTATTTCTGCACCACTAGAACAAATGAGACTTGTAGTTTTCAAAAATGATTTCATTTTTGATGAGACGCTGAATAAAAGAAGCTTATTCGCCGGCAAACAAAAACCCGCGATTTCCCGTAAATCCCGGGCTTGGCCCGTATAGTTGAATGTATATAAAGAAGGTACCCAGGGAGTAAACAGATTTCCCGAACGATATTTCAAATTATTTCTGCACCACTATAACGAATGAGACTTGTAGTTTCCAAAAATGTTTTCATTTTTAATGAGACGCTTAATAAAAGAGGTTTAATCGCCGGCAAACGAAATACCACGATTTCCTTAAATCCCGGGCTTGTCCCGTATAGTCGAATGTTTACAAAGAAAGTACCCTGTGAGTAAACTCATTTCTAGAACGATTTTTTAAATTATCTTTTCACCACTAAAACGCATGAGACTTGTAGTTTTCAAAAATGTTTTCATTTTTGATGAGACGCTGAATAAAAGGAGTTTAATCGCCGGCAAACGAAAACCCGCGGTTTCCCGTAAATCCCGGGCTTGGCCCGTATAGTTGAATGTATCTAAAGAAAGTACCCAGGGAGTAAACTAATTTCCCGAACGATTTTTCAAATTATTTCTGCACCACTAGAACGAATGAGACTTGTAGTTTTCAAAAATGTTTTCATTTTTGGTGAGACGCTTAATGAAAGAGGTTTAATCGCCGACAAACGAAAACCCGCGATTTCCCGTAAATCCCGGGCTTGGCCCGTATAGTCGAATGGATACAAAGAAAGTACCCAGGGAGTAAACTCATTTCCCGAACGATTTTTTAAATTATTTTTTCTCCACTAAAACGCATGAGACTTGTAGTTTTCACAAATGTTTTCATTTTTGATGAGACGCTTAATGAAAGGGGTTTAATCGCCGGCAAATGAAAACCCGCGATTTCCCGTAAATCCCGGGCTTGGCCCGTATAGTCGAATGTATACAAAGAAAGTACCCAGGGAGTAAACTCATTTCCCGAACGATTTTTTAAATTATTTTTTCTCCACTAAAACGCATGAGACTTGTAGTTTTCAAAAATGTTTTCATTTTTGATGAGACGCTTAATGAAAGGGGTTTAATCGCCGGCAAATGAAAACCCGCGATTTCTCGTAAATCACGGGCTTGGCCCGTATAGTCGAATATATACAAAGAAAGTACCCTGTGAGTAAACTCATTTCCAGAACGATTTTTTAAATTATTTTTTCACCACTAAAACGCATAAGACTTGTAGTTTTCAAAAATGTTTTCATTTGTGATGAGTCGCTGAATAAAAGAAGTTTAATCGCCGGCAAACGAAAACCCACGATTTCCCGTAAATCTCGGGCTTGGCCCGTATAGTTGAATGTATATAAAGAAGGTACCCAGGGAGTAAACTGATTTCCCGAACGATTTTTCAAATTATTTCTGCACCACTATAACGAATGAGACTTGTAGTTTCCAAAAATGTTTTCATTTTTAATGAGACGCTTAATAAAAGAGGTTTAATCGCCGGCAAACGAAATACCACGATTTCCTTAAATCCCGGGCTTGTCCCGTATAGTCGAATGTTTACAAAGAAAGTACCCTGTGAGTAAACTCATTTCTAGAACGATTTTTTAAATTATCTTTTCACCACTAAAACGCATGAGACTTGTAGTTTTCAAAAATGTTTTCATTTTTGATGAGACGCTGAATAAAAGGAGTTTAATCGCCGGCAAAAGAAAACCCGCGGTTTCCCGTAAATCCCGGGCTTGGCCCGTATAGTTGAATGTATCTAAAGAAAGTACCCAGGGAGTAAACTAATTTCCCGAACGATTTTTCAAATTATTTCTGCACCACTAGAACGAATGAGACTTGTAGTTTTCAAAAATGTTTTCAATTTTGGTGAGACGCTTAATGAAAGAGGTTTAATCGCCGACAAACAAAAACCCGCGATTTCCCGTAAATCCCGGGCTTGGCCCGTATAGTCGAATGGATACAAAGAAAGTACCCAGGGAGTAAACTCATTTCCCGAACGATTTTTTAAATTATTTTTTCTCCACTAAAACGCATGAGACTTGTAGTTTTCACAAATGTTTTCATTTTTGATGAGACGCTTAATGAAAGGGGTTTAATCGCCGGCAAATGAAAACCCGCGATTTCCCGTAAATCCCGGGCTTGGCCCATATAGTCGAATGTATACAAAGAAAGTACCCAGGGAGTAAACTCATTTCCCGAACGATTTTTTAAATTATTTTTTCACCACTAAAACGCATGAGACTTGTAGTTTTCAAAAATGTTTTCATTTTTGATGAGACGCTTAATGAAAGGGGTTTAATCGCCGGCAAATGAAAACCCGCGATTTCTCGTAAATCACGGGCTTGGCCCGTATAGTCGAATATATACAAAGAAAGTACCCTGTGAGTAAACTCATTTCCAGAACGATTTTTTAAATTATTTTTTCACCACTAAAACGCATAAGACTTGTAGTTTTCAAAAATGTTTTCATTTGTGATGAGTCGCTGAATAAAAGAAGTTTAATCGCCGGCAAACGAAAACCCACGATTTCCCGTAAATCCCGGGCTTGGCCCGTATATTCAAAAGTATACAAAGAAAGTACCCAGGGAGTAAACTCCTTTCCCAAACGATTTTTTAAATTATTTTGTCACCACTAAAACGCATGAGACTTGTAGTTTTCAAAAGTGTTTTCATTTTTGATGAGACGCTGAATAAAAGAAGTTTAAGCGCCGGCAAACGAAAACCCGCGATTTCCCGTAAATCCCGGGCTTGGCCCGTATAGTTAAATGTATCTAAAGAAAGTATCCAGGGAGTAAACTGATTTCCCGAACGATTTTTCAAATTATTTCTGCACCACTATAACGAATGAGACTTGTAGTTTCCAAAAATGTTTTCATTTTTAATGAGACGCTTAATGAAAGAGGTTTAATCGCCAGCAAACGAAATACCACGATTTCCCTAAATCCCGGGCTTGTCCCGTATAGTCGAATGTTTACAAAGAAAGTACCCTGTGAGTAAACGCATTTCCAGAACGACTTTTTAAATTATCTTTTCACCACTAAAACGCATGAGACTTGTAGTTTTCAAAAATGATTTCATTTTTGGTGAGACGCTGAATAAAAGGAGTTTAATCGCCGGCAAACGAAAACCCGCGGTTTCCCGTAAATCCCGGGCTTGGCCCGTATAGTTGAATGTATCTAAAGAAAGTACCCAGGGAGTAAACTGATTTCCCGAACGATTTTTCAAATTATTTCTGCACCACTAGAACGAATGAGACTTGTAGTTTTCAAAAATGTTTTCATTTTTAATGAGACGCTTAATGAAAGAGGTTTAATCGCCGACAAACGAAAACCCGCGATTTCCCGTAAATCCCGGGCTTGGCCCGTATAGTCGAATGTATACAAAGAAAGTACCCAGGGAGTAAACTCATTTCCCGAACGATGTTTTAAATTATTTTTTCTCCACTAAAACGCATGAGACTTGTAGTTTTCAAAAATGTTTTCATTCTTGATGAGACACTTAATGAAAGGGGTTTAATCGCCGGCAAATGAAAACCCGCGATTTCCCGTAAATCACGGGCTTGGCTCGTATAGTCGAATGTATACAAAGAAAGTACCCTGTGAGTAAACTCATTTCCAGAACTATTTTTTAAATAATTTTTTCACCACTAAAACGCATAAGACTTGTAGTTTTCAAAAACGTTTTCATTTTTGATGAGACGCTGAATAAAAGAAGTTTAATCGCCGGCAAACGAAAACCCACGATTTCCCGTAAATCCTGGGCTTGGCCCGTATAGTCAAAAATATACAAAGAAAGTACCCAGGGAGTAAACTCATTTCCCGAACGATTTTTCAAATTATTTCTGCACCACTAGAACGAATGAGACTTGTAGTTTTCAAAAATGTTTTCATTTTTAATGAGACGCTTAATAAAAGAGTTTTAATCGCCGGCAAACGAAAACCCGCGATTTCTCGTAAATCCCGGGCTTGGCCCATATAGTTGAATGTATATAAAGAAGGTACCCAGAGAGTAAACTGATTTCCCGAACGATTTTTCAAATTTATTCTGCACCACAATAACGAATGAGACTTGTAGTTTTCAAAAATGTTTTCATTTTTAATGAGACGCTTAATGAAGGAGTTTTAATCGCCGGCAAACGAAAACCCGCGATTTCCCGTAAATCCCGGGCTTGGCCCGTATAGTTGAATGTATATAAAGAAGGTACCCAGGGAGTAAACTGATTTCCCGAACGATTTTTCAAATTATTTCTGCACCACTATAACGAATGAGACTTGTAGTTTCCAAAAATGTTTTCATTTTTAATGAGACGCTTAATGAAAAAGGTCTAATCGCCGGCAAACGAAATACAACGATTTCCTTAAATCCCGGGCTTGTCCCGTATAGTCATATGTTTACAAAGAAAGTACCCTGTGAGTAAACTCATTTCTAGAACGATTTTTTAAATTATCTTTTCACCACTAAAACGCATGAGACTTGTAGTTTTCAAAAATGTTTTCATTTTTGATGAGACGCTGAATAAAAGGAGTTTAATCGCCGGCAAACGAAAACACGCGGTTTTCCGTAAATCCCGGGCTTGGCCCGTATAGTTGAATGTATCTAAAGAAAGTACCCAGGGAGTAAACTAATTTCCCGAACGATTTTTCAAATTATTTCTGCACCACTAGAACGAATGAGACTTGTAGTTTTCAAAAATGTTTTCATTATTAATGAGACGCTTAATGAAAGAGGTTTAATCGCCGGCAAACGAAAACCCGCGATTTCCCGTAAATCCCGGGCTTGGCCCATATAGTCGAATGTATACAAAGAAAGTACCCAGGGAGTAAACTCATTTCCCGAACGATTTTTTAAATTATTTTTTCTCCACTAAAACGCATGAGACTTGTAGTTTTCAAAAATGTTTTCATTTGTGATGAGTCGCTGAATAAAAGAAGTTTAATCGCCGGCAAACGAAAACCCACGATTTCCCGTAAATCCCGGGCTTGGCCTGTATAGTCAAAAGTATACAAAGAAAGTACCCAGGGAGTAAACTCCTTTCCCAAACGATTTTTTAAATTATTTTGTCACCACTAAAACGCATGAGACTTGTAGTTTTCAAAAGTGTTTTCATTTTTGATGAGACGCTGAATAAAAGAAGTTTAATCGCCGGCAAACGAAAACCCGCGATTTCCCGTAAATCCCGGGCTTGGCCCGTATAGTTAAATGTATCTAAAGAAAGTACCCAGGGAGTAAACTGATTTCCCGAACGATTTTTCAAATTATTTCTGCACCACTAGAACGAATGAGACTTGTAGTTTTCAAAAATGTTTTCAATTTTGGTGAGACGCTTAATGAAAGAGGTTTAATCGCCGACAAACAAAAACCCGCGATTTCCCGTAAATCCCGGGCTTGGCCCGTATAGTCGAATGGATACAAAGAAAGTACCCAGGGAGTAAACTCATTTCCCGAACGATTTTTTAAATTATTTTTTCTCCACTAAAACGCATGAGACTTGTAGTTTTCACAAATGTTTTCATTTTTGATGAGACGCTTAATGAAAGGGGTTTAATCGCCGGCAAATGAAAACCCGCGATTTCCCGTAAATCCCGGGCTTGGCCCATATAGTCGAATGTATACAAAGAAAGTACCCAGTGAGTAAACTCATTTCCCGAACGATTTTTTAAATTATTTTTTCTCCACTAAAACGCATGAGACTTGTAGTTTTCAAAAATGTTTTCATTTTTGATGAGACGCTTAATGAAAGGGGTTTAATCGCCGGCAAATGAAAACCCGCGATTTCTCGTAAATCACGGGCTTGGCCCGTATAGTCGAATATATACAAAGAAAGTACCCTGTGAGTAAACTCATTTCCAGAACGATTTTTTAAATTATTTTTTCACCACTAAAACGCATAAGACTTGTAGTTTTCAAAAATGTTTTCATTTGTGATGAGTCGCTGAATAAAAGAAGTTTAATCGCCGGCAAACGAAAACCCACGATTTCCCGTAAATCCCGGGCTTGGCCCGTATATTCAAAAGTATACAAAGAAAGTACCCAGGGAGTAAACTCCTTTCCCAAACGATTTTTTAAATTATTTTGTCACCACTAAAACGCATGAGACTTGTAGTTTTCAAAAGTGTTTTCATTTTTGATGAGACGCTGAATAAAAGAAGTTTAATCGCCGGCAAACGAAAACCCACGATTTCCCGTAAATCCTGGGCTTGGCCCGTATAGTTGAATGTATATAAAGAAGGTACCCAGGGAGTAAACTGATTTCCCGAACGATTTTTCAAATTATTTCTGCACCACTATAACGAATGAGACTTGTAGTTTCCAAAAATGTTTTCATTTTTAATGAGACGCTTAATGAAAAAGGTCTAATCGCCGGCAAACGAAATACAACGATTTCCTTAAATCCCGGGCTTGTCCCGTATAGTCGAATGTTTACAAAGAAAGTACCCTGTGAGTAAACTCATTTCTAGAACGATTTTTTAAATTATCTTTTCACCACTAAAACGCATGAGACTTGTAGTTTTAAAAAATGTTTTCATTTTTGATGAGACGCTGAATAAAAGGAGTTTAATCGCCGGCAAACGAAAACACGCGGTTTTCCGTAAATCCCGGGCTTGGCCCGTATAGTTGAATGTATCTAAAGAAAGTACCCAGGGAGTAAACTAATTTCCCGAACGATTTTTCAAATTATTTCTGCACCACTAGAACGAATGAGACTTGTAGTTTTCAAAAATGTTTTCATTATTAATGAGACGCTTAATGAAAGAGGTTTAATCGCCGGCAAACAAAAAACCCGCGATTTCCCGTAAATTCCGGGCTTGGCCCGTATAGTCGAATGTATACAAAGAAAGTACCCAGGGAGTAAACTCATTTCCCGAACGATTTTTTAAATTATTTTTTCTCCACTAAAACGCATGAGACTTGTAGTTTTCAAAAATGTTTTCATTTGTGATGAGTCGCTGAATAAAAGAAGTTTAATCGCCGGCAAACGAAAACCCACGATTTCCCGTAAATCCCGGGCTTGGCCCGTATAGTCAAAAGTATACAAAGAAAGTACCCAGGGAGTAAACTCCTTTCCCAAACGATTTTTTAAATTATTTTGTCACCACTAAAACGCATGAGACTTGTAGTTTTCAAAAGTGTTTTCATTTTTGATGAGACGCTGAATAAAAGAAGTTTAATCGCCGGCAAACGAAAACCCGCGATTTCCCGTAAATCCCGGGCTTGGCCCGTATAGTTAAATGTATCTAAAGAAAGTACCCAGGGAGTAAACTGATTTCCCGAACGATTTTTCAAATTATTTCTGCACCACTATAACGAATGAGACTTGTAGTTTCCAAAAATGTTTTCATTTTTAATGAGACGCTTAATGAAAAAGGTCTACTCGCCGGCAAACGAAATACAACGATTTCCTTAAATCCCGGGCTTGTCCCGTATAGTCGAATGTTTACAAAGAAAGTACCCTGTGAGTAAACTCATTTCTAGAACGATTTTTTAAATTATCTTTTCACCACTAAAACGCATGGGACTTGTAGTTTTCAAAAATGTTTTCATTTTTGATGAGACGTTGAATAAAAGGAGTTTAATCGCCGGCAAATGAAAACACGCGGTTTTCCGTAAATCCCGGGCTTGGCCCGTATAGTTGAATGTATCTAAAGAAAGTACCCAGGGAGTAAACTAATTTCCCGAACGATTTTTCAAATTATTTCTGCACCACTAGAACGAATGAGACTTGTAGTTTTCAAAAATGTTTTCATTATTAATGAGACGCTTAATGAAAGAGGTTTAATCGCCGGCAAACGAAAACCCGCGATTTCCCGTAAATCCCGGGCTTGGCCCGTATAGTCGAATGTATACAAAGAAAGTACCCAGGGAGTAAACTCATTTCCCGAACGATTTTTTAAATTATTTTTTCTCCACTAAAACGCATGAGACTTGTAGTTTTCAAAAATGTTTTCATTTGTGATGAGTCGCTGAATAAAAGAAGTTTAATCGCCGGCAAACGAAAACCCACGATTTCCCGTAAATCCCGGGCTTGGCCCGTATAGTCAAAAGTATACAAAGAAAGTACCCAGGGAGTAAACTCCTTTCCCAAACGATTTTTTAAATTATTTTGTCACCACTAAAACGCATGAGACTTGTAGTTTTCAAAAGTGTTTTCATTTTTGATGAGACGCTGAATAAAAGAAGTTTAATCGCCGGCAAACGAAAACCCGCGATTTCCCGTAAATCCCGGGCTTGGCCCATATAGTTAAATTTATCTAAAGAAAGTACCCAGGGAGTAAACTGATTTCCCGAACGATTTTTCAAATTATTTCTGCACCACTATAACGAATGAGACTTGTAGTTTCCAAAAATGTTTTCATTTTTAATGAGACGCTTAATGAAAGAGGTTTAATCGCCAGCAAACGAAATACCACGATTTCCCTAAGTCCCGGGCTTGTCACGTATAGTCGAATGTTTACAAAGAAAGTACCCTGTAAGTAAGGGCATTTCCAGAACGACTTTTTAAATTATCTTTTCACCACTAAAACGCATGAGACTTGTAGTTTTCAAAAATGATTTCATTTTTGATGAGACGCTGAATAAAAGGAGTTTAATCGCCGGCAAACGAAAACCCGCGGTTTCCCGTAAATCCCGGGCTTGGCCCGTATAGTTGAATGTATCTAAAGAAAGTACCCAGGGAGTAAACTGATTTCCCGAACGATTTTTCAAATTATTTCTGCACCACTAGAACGAATGAGACTTGTAGTTTTCAAAAATGTTTTCATTTTTAATGAGACGCTTAATGAAAGAGGTTTAATCGCCGACAAACGAAAACCCGCGATTTCCCGTAAATCCCGGGCTTGGCCCGTATAGTCGAATGTATACAAAGAAAGTACCCAGGGAGTAAACTCATTTCCCGAACGATGTTTTAAATTATTTTTTCTCCACTAAAACGCATGAGACTTGTAGTTTTCAAAAATGTTTTCATTTTTGATGAGACACTTAATGAAAGGGGTTTAATCGCCGGCAAATGAAAACCCGCGATTTCCCGTAAATCACGGGCTTGGCTCGTATAGTCAAATGTATACAAAGAAAGTACCCTGTGAGTAAACTCATTTCCAGAACTATTTTTTAAATAATTTTTTCACCACTAAAACGCATAAGACTTGTAGTTTTCAAAAACGTTTTCATTTTTGATGAGACGCTGAATAAAAGAAGTTTAATCGCCGGCAAACGAAAACCCACGATTTCCCGTAAGTCCTGGGCTTGGCCCGTATAGTCAAAAGTATACAAAGAAAGTACCCAGGGAGTAAACTCATTTCCCGAACGATTTTTCAAATTATTTCTGCACCACTAGAACGAATGAGACTTGTAGTTTTCAAAAATGTTTTCATTTTTAATAAGACGCTTAATAAAAGAGTTTTAATCGCCGGCAAACGAAAACCCGCGATTTCTCGTAAATCCCGGGCTTGGCCCATATAGTTGAATGTATATAAAGAAGGTACCCAGAGAGTAAACTGATTTCCCGAACGATTTTTCAAATTATTTCTGCACCACAATAACGAATGAGACTTGTAGTTTTCAAAAATGTTTTCATTTTTAATGAGACGCTTAATGAAGGAGTTTTAATCGCCGGCAAACGAAAACCCGCGATTTCCCGTAAATCCCGGGCTTGGCCCGTATAGTTGAATGTATATAAAGAAGGTACCCAGGGAGTAAACTGATTTCCCGAACGATTTTTCAAATTATTTCTGCACCACTATAACGAATGAGACTTGTAGTTTCCAAAAATGTTTTCATTTTTAATGAGACACTTAATGAAAAAGGTCTAATCGCCGGCAAACGAAATACAACGATTTCCTTAAATCCCGGGCTTGTCCCGTATAGTCGAATGTTTACAAAGAAAGTACCCTGTGAGTAAACTCATTTCTAGAACGATTTTTTAAATTATCTTTTCACCACTAAAACGCATGAGACTTGTAGTTTTCAAAAATGTTTTCATTTTTGATGAGACGCTGAATAAAAGGAGTTTAATCGCCGGCAAACGAAAACACGCGGTTTTCCGTAAATCCCTGGCTTGGCCCGTATAGTTGAATGTATCTAAAGAAAGTACCCAGGGAGTAAACTAATTTCCCGAACGATTTTTCAAATTATTTCTGCACCACTAGAACGAATGAGACTTGTAGTTTTCAAAAATGTTTTCATTATTAATGAGACGCTTAATGAAAGAGGTTTAATCGCCGGCAAACGAAAACCTGCGATTTCCCGTAAATCCCGGGCTTGGCCCGTATAGTCGAATGTATACAAAGAAAGTACCCAGGGAGTAAACTCATTTCCCGAACGATTTTTTAAATTATTTTTTCTCCGCTAAAACGCATGAGACTTGTAGTTTTCAAAAATGTTTTCATTTTTGATGAGACGCTTAATGAAAGGGGTTTAATCGCCGGCAAATGAAAACCCGCGATTTCTCGTAAATCACGGGCTTGGCCCGTATAGTCGAATATATACAAAGAAAGTACCCTGTGAGTAAACTCATTTCCAGAACGATTTTTTAAATTATTTTTTCACCACTAAAACGCATAAGACTTGTAGTTTTCAAAAATGTTTTCATTTGTGATGAGTCGCTGAATAAAAGAAGTTTAATCGCCGGCAAACGAAAACCCACGATTTCCCGTAAATCCTGGGCTTGGCCCGTATAGTCAAAAGTATACAAAGAAAGTACCCAGGGAGTAAACTCCTTTCCCAAACGATTTTTTAAATTATTTTGTCACCACTAAAACGCATGAGACTTGTAGTTTTCAAAAGTGTTTTCATTTTTGATGAGACGCTGAATAAAAGAAGTTTAATCGCCGGCAAACGAAAACCCGCGATTTCCCGTAAATCCCGGGCTTGGCCCGTATAGTTAAATGTATCTAAAGAAAGTACCCAGGGAGTAAACTGATTTCCCGAACGATTTTTCAAATTATTTCTGCACCACTAGAACGAATGAGACTTGTAGTTTTCAAAAATGTTTTCATTTTTAATGAGACGCCTAATGAAAGAGTTTTAATCGCCGGCAAACGAAAACCCGCGATTTCCCGTAAATCCCGGGCTTGGCCCGTATAGTTGAATGTATATAAAGAAGGTACCCAGGGAGTAAACTGATTTCCCGAACGATTTTTCAAATTATTTCTGCACCACTATAACGAATGAGACTTGTAGTTTCCAAAAATGTTTTCATTTTTAATGAGACGCTTAATGAAAGAGGTTTAATCGCCAGCAAACGAAATACCACGATTTCCCTAAATCCCGGGCTTGTCCCGTATAGTCGAATGTTTACAAAGAAAGTACCCTGTGAGTAAACGCATTTCCAGAACGACTTTTTAAATTATCTTTTCACCACTAAAACGCATGAGACTTGTAGTTTTCAAAAATGATTTCATTTTTGATGAGACGCTGAATAAAAGGAGTTTAATCGCCGGCAAACGAAAACCCGCGGTTTCCCGTAAATCCCGGGCTTGGCCCGTATAGTTGAATGTATCTAAAGAAAGTACCCAGGGAGTAAACTGATTTCCCGAACGATTTTTCAAATTATTTCTGCACCACTAGAACGAATGAGACTTGTAGTTTTCAAAAATGTTTTCATTCTTAATGAGACGCTTAATGAAAGAGGTTTAATCGCCGACAAACGAAAACCCGCGATTTCCCGTAAATCCCGGGCTTGGCCCGTATAGTCGAATGTATACAAAGAAAGTACCCAGGGAGTAAACTCATTTCCCGAACGATGTTTTAAATTATTTTTTCTCCACTAAAACGCATGAGACTTGTAGTTTTCAAAAATGTTTTCATTTTTGATGAGACACTTAATGAAAGGGGTTTAATCGCCGGCAAATGAAAACCCGCGATTTCCCGTAAATCACGGGCTTGTCTCGTATAGTCAAATGTATACAAAGAAAGTACCCTGTGAGTAAACTCATTTCCAGAACTATTTTTTAAATAATTTTTTCACCACTAAAACGCATAAGACTTGTAGTTTTCAAAAACGTTTTCATTTTTGATGAGACGCTGAATAAAAGAAGTTTAATCGCCGGCAAACGAAAACCCACGATTTCCCGTAAATCCTGGGCTTGGCCCGTATAGTCAAAAGTATACAAAGAAAGTACCCAGGGAGTAAACTCATTTCCCGAACGATTTTTCAAATTATTTTTGCACCACTATAACGAATGAGACTTGTAGTTTCCAAAAATGTTTTCATTTTTAATGAGACGCTTAATGAAAGAGGTTTAATCGCCGGCAAAGGAAATACCACGATTTCCCTAAATCCCGGGCTTGTCCCGTATAGTCGAATGTTTACAAAGAAAGTACCCTGTGAGTAAACTTATTTCCAGAACGACTTTTTAAATTATCTTTTCACAACTAAAACGCATGAGACTTGCAGTTTTCAAAAATGATTTCATTTTTGATGAGACGCTGAATAAAAGGAGTTTAATCGCCGGCAAACGAAAACCCGCGGTGTCCCGTAAATCCCGGGATTGGCCCGTATAGTTGAATGTATCTAAAGAAAGTACCCAGGGAGTAAACTGATTTCCCGAACAATTTTTTAAATTATTTCTGCACCACTAAAACGCATAAGACTTGTAGTTTTCAAAAACGTTTTCATTTTTGATGAGACGCTGAATAAAAGAAGTTTAATCGCCGGCAAACGAAAACCCACGATTTCCCGTAAATCCTGGGCTTGGCCCGTATAGTCAAAAGTATACAAAGAAAGTACCCAGGGAGTAAACTCATTTCCCAAACGATTTTTCAAATTATTTCTGCACCACTATAACGAATGAGACTTGTAGTTTCCAAAAATGTTTTCATTTTTAATGAGACGCTTAATGAAAGATGTTTAATCGCCGGCAAATGAAAACCCGCGATTTCTCGTAAATCACGGGCTTGGCCCGTATAGTCGAATATATACAAAGAAAGTACCCTGTGAGTAAACTCATTTCCAGAACGATTTTTTAAATTATTTTTTCACCACTAAAACGCATAAGACTTGTAGTTTTCAAAAATGTTTTCATTTGTGATGAGTCGCTGAATAAAAGAAGTTTAATCGCCGGCAAACGAAAACCCACGATTTCCCGTAAATCCCGGGCTTGGCCCGTATAGTCAAAAGTAAACAAAGAAAGTACCCAGGGAGTAAACTCCTTTCCCAAACGATTTTTTAAATTATTTTGTCACCACTAAAACGCATGAGACTTGTAGTTTTCAAAAGTGTTTTCATTTTTGATGAGACGCTGAATAAAAGAAGTTTAATCGCCGGCAAACGAAAACCCGCGATTTCCCGTAAATCCCGGGCTTGGCCCGTATAGTTAAATGTATCTAAAGAAAGTACCCAGGGAGTAAACTGATTTCCCGAACGATTTTTCAAATTATTTCTGCACCACTAGAACGAATGAGACTTGTAGTTTTCAAAAATGTTTTCATTTTTAATGAGACGCCTAATGAAAGAGTTTTAATCGCCGGCAAACGAAAACCCGCGATTTCCCGTAAATCCCGGGCTTGGCCCGTATAGTTGAATGTATATAAAGAAGGTACCCAGGGAGTAAACTGATTTCCCGAACGATTTTTCAAATTATTTCTGCACCACTATAACGAATGAGACTTGTAGTTTCCAAAAATGTTTTCATTTTTAATGAGACGCTTAATGAAAGAGGTTTAATCGCCAGCAAACGAAATACCACGATTTCCCTAAATCCCGGGCTTGTCCCGTATAGTCGAATGTTTACAAAGAAAGTACCCTGTGAGTAAACGCATTTCCAGAACGACTTTTTAAATTATCTTTTCACCACTAAAACGCATGAGACTTGTAGTTTTCAAAAATGATTTCATTTTTGATGAGACGCTGAATAAAAGGAGTTTAATCGCCGGCAAACGAAAACCCGCGGTTTCCCATAAATCCCGGGCTTGGCCCGTATAGTCGAATGTATACAAAGAAAGTACTCAGGGAGTAAACTCATTTCCCGAACGATGTTTTAAATTATTTTTTCTCCACTAAAACGCATGAGACTTGTAGTTTTCAAAAATGTTTTCATTTTTGATGAGACACTTAATGAAAGGGGTTTAATCGCCGGCAAATGAAAACCCGCGATTTCCCGTAAATCACGGGCTTGGCTCGTATAGTCAAATGTATACAAAGAAAGTACCCTGTGAGTAAACTCATTTCCAGAACTATTTTTTAAATAATTTTTTCACCACTAAAACGCATAAGACTTGTAGTTTTCAAAAACGTTTTCATTTTTGATGAGACGCTGAATAAAAGAAGTTTAATCGCCGGCAAACGAAAACCCACGATTTCCCGTAAATCCTGGGCTTGGCCCGTATAGTCAAAAGTATACAAAGAAAGTACCCTGGGAGTAAACTCATTTCCCGAACGATTTTTCAAAATATTTCTGCACCACTATAACGAATGAGACTTGTAGTTTCCAAAAATGTTTTCATTTTTAATGAGACGCTTAATGAAAGAGGTTTAATCGCCGGCAAAGGAAATACCACGATTTCCCTAAATCCTGGGCTTGTCCCGTATAGTCGAATGTTTACAAAGAAAGTACCCTGTGAGTATACTTATTTCCAGAACGACTTTTTAAATTATCTTTTCACCACTAAAACGCATGAGACTTGCAGTTTTCAAAAATGATTTCATTTTTGATGAGACGCTGAATAAAAGGAGTTTAATCGCCGGCAAACGAAAACCCGCGGTTTCCCGTAAATCCCGGGATTGGCCCGTATAGTTGAATGTATCTAAAGAAAGTACCCAGGGAGTAAACTGATTTCCCGAACAATTTTTTAAATTATTTCTGCACCACTAGAACGAACGAGACTTGTAGTTTTTAAAAATATTTTCATTTTTAATGAGACGCTTAATGAAAGAGGTTTAATCGCCGACAAACGAAAACCCGCAATTTCCCGTAAATCCCGGGCTTGGCCCGTATAGTCGAATGTATACAAAGAAAGTACCCAGGGAGTAAACTCATTTCCCGAACGATTTTTTAAATTATTTTTTCTCCACTAAAACGCATGAGACTTGTAGTTTTCAAAAATGTTTTCATTTTTAATGAGACGCTTAATGAAAGAGGTTTAATCGCCGACAAACGAAAACCTGCGATTTCCCGTAAATCCCGGGCTTGGCCAGTATAGTTAAATGTATCTAAAGAAAGTACCCAGGGAGTAAACTGATTTCCCGAACGATTTTTCAAATTATTTCTGCACCACTAGAACGAATGAGACTTGTAGTTTTCAAAAATGTTTTCATTTTTAATGAGACGCTTAATGAAAGAGTTTTAATCGCCGGCAAACGAAAACCCGCGATTTCCCGTAAATCCCAGGCTTGGCCCGTATAGTTGAATGTATATAAAGAAGTTACCCAGGGAGTAAACTGATTTCCCGAACGATTTTTCAAATTATTTCTGCACCACTATAACGAATGAGACTTGTAGTTTCCAAAAATGTTTTCATTTTTAATGAGACGCTTAATGAAAGAGGTTTAATCGCCGGCAAACGAAATACCACGATTTCCCGTAAATCCCGGGCTTGGCCAGTATAGTTAAATGTATCTAAAGAAAGTACCAAGGGAGTAAACTGATTTCCCGAACGATTTTTCAAATTACTTCTGCACCACTAGAACGAATGAGACTTGTAGTTTTCAAAAATGTTTTCATTTTTAATGAGACGCTTAATGAAAGAGTTTTAATCGCCGTCAAACGAAAACCCGCGATTTCCCGTAAATCCCGGGCTTGGCCCGTATAGTTGAATGTATATAAAGAAGTTACCCAGGGATTAAACTGATTTCCCGAACGATTTTTCAAATTATTTCTGCACCACTATAACGAATGAGACTTGTAGTTTCCAAAAATGTTTTCATTTTTAATGAGACGCTTAATGAAAGAGGTTTAATCGCCGGCAAACGAAATACCACGATTTCCCTAAATCCCGGGCTTGTCCCGTATAGTCGAATGTTTACAAAGAAAGTACCCTGTGAGTAAACGCATTTCCAGAACGACTTTTTAAATTATCTTTTCACCACTAAAACGCATGAGACTTGTAGTTTTCAAAAATGATTTCATTTTTGATGAGACGCTGAATAAAAGGAGTTTAATCGCCGGCAAACGAAAACCCGCGGTTTCCCGTAAATCCCGGGCTTGGCCTGTATAGTTGAATGTATCTAAAGAAAGTACCCAGGGAGTAAACTAATTTCCCGAACGATTTTTCAAATTATTTCTGCACCACTAGAACGAATGAGACTTGTAGTTCCAAAAATGTTTTCATTTTTAATGAGACGCTTAATAAAAGAGGTTTAATCGCCGACAAATGAAAACCCGCGATTTCCCGTAAATCACGTGCTTGGCTCGTATAGTCAAATGTATACAAAGAAAGTACCCTGTGAGTAAACTCATTTCCAGAACGATTTTTTAAATTATTTTTTCACCACTAAAACGCATAAGACTTGTAGTTTTCAAAAACGTTTTCATTTTTGATGAGACGCTGAATAAAAGAAGTTTAATCGCCGGCAAACGAAAACCCACGATTTCCCGTAAATCCTGGGCTTGGCCCGTATAGTCAAAAGTATACAAAGAAAGTACCCAGGGAGTAAACTCATTTCCCGAACGATTTTTCAAATTATTTCTGCACCACTATAACGAATGAGACTTGTAGTTTCCAAAAATGTTTTCATTTTTAATGAGACGCTTAATGAAAGATGTTTAATCGCCGGCAAACGAAATACCAGGATTTCCCTAAATCCCGGGCTTGTCCCGTATAGTCGAATGTTTACAAAGAAAGTACCCCGTGAGTAAACTTATTTCCAGAACGACTTTTTAAATTATCTTTTCACCACTAAAACGCATGAGACTTGCAGTTTTCAAAAATGATTTCATTTTTGATTAGACGCTGAATAAAAGGAGTTTAATCGCCGGCAAACGAAAACCCGCGGTTTCCCGTAAATCCCGGGATTGGCCCGTATAGTTGAATGTATCTAAAGAAAGTACCCAGGGAGTAAACTGATTTCCCGAACAATTTTTTAAATTATTTCTGCACCACTAGAACGAATGAGACTTGTAGTTTTGAAAAATGTTTTCATTTTTAATGAGACGCTTAATGAAAGAGGTTTAATCGCCGACAAACGAAAACCCGCGATTTCCCGTAAATCCCGGGCTTGGCCCGTATAGTCGAATGTATACAAAGAAAGTACCCAGGAAGTAAACTCATTTCCCGAACGATTTTTTAAATTATTTTTTCTCCACTAAAACGCATGAGACTTGTAGTTTTCAAAAATGTTTTCATTTTTAATGAGACGCTTAATGAAAGAGGTTTAATCGCCGACAAACGAAAACCTGCGATTTCCCGTAAATCCCGGGCTTGGCCAGTATAGTTAAATGTATCTAAAGAAAGTACCCAGGGAGTAAACTGATTTCCCGAACGATTTTTCAAATTATTTCTGCACCACTAGAACGAATGAGACTTGTAGTTTTCAAAAATGTTTTCATTTTTAATGAGACGCTTAATGAAAGAGTTTTAATCGCCGGCAAACGAAAACCCGCGATTTCCCGTAAATCCCGGGCTTGGCCCGTATAGTTGAATGTATATAAAGAAGTTACCCAGGGAGTAAACTGATTTCCCGAACGATTTTTCAAATTATTTCTGCACCACTAAAACGAATGAGACTTGTAGTTTCCAAAAATGTTTTCATTTTTAATGAGACGCTTAATGAAAGAGGTTTAATCGCCGGCAAACGAAATACCACGATTTCCCTAAATCCCGGGCTTGTCCCGTATAGTCGAATGTTTACAAAGAAAGTACCCTGTAAGTAAACGCATTTCCAGAACGACTTTTTAAATTATTTTTTCACCACTAAAACGCATGAGACTTGTAGTTTTCAAAAATGATTTCATTTTTGATGAGACGCAGAATAAAAGGAGTTTAATCGCCGGCAAAAGAAAACCCGCGGTTTCCCGTAAATCCCGGGCTTGGCCCGTATAGTTGAATGTATCTAAAGAAAGTACCCAGGGAGTAAACTAATTTCCCGAACGATTTTTCAAATTATTTCTGCACCACTAGAACGAATGAGACTTGTAGTTTCCAAAAATGTTTTCATTTTTAATGAGACGCTTAATGAAAGAGGTTTAATCGCCGACAAACGAAAACCCGCGATTTCCCGTAAATCCCGGGCTTGGCCAGTATAGTTAAATGTATCTAAAGAAAGTACCCAGGGAGTAAACTGATTTCCCGAACGATTTTTCAAATTATTTCTGCACCACTAGAACGAATGAGACTTGTAGTTTTCAAAAATGTTTTCATTTTTAATGAGACGCTTAATGAAAGAGTTTTAATCGCCGGCAAACGAAAACCCGCGATTTCCCGTAAATCCCGGGCTTGGCCCGTATAGTTGAATGTATATAAAGAAGGTACCCAGGGAGTAAACTGATTTCCCGAACGATTTTTCAAATTATTTCTGCACCACTAAAACGAATGAGACTTGTAGTTTCCAAAAATGTTTTCATTTTTAATGAGACGCTTAATGAAAGAGGTTTAATCGCCGGCAAACGAAATACCACGATTTCCCTAAATCCCGGGCTTGTCCCGTATAGTCGAATGTTTACAAAGAAAGTACCCTGTAAGTAAACGCATTTCCAGAACGACTTTTTAAATTATTTTTTCACCACTAAAACGCATGAGACTTGTAGTTTTCAAAAATGATTTCATTTTTGATGAGACGCAGAATAAAAGGAGTTTAATCGCCGGCAAAAGAAAACCCGCGGTTTCCCGTAAATCCCGGGCTTGGCCCGTATAGTTGAATGTATCTAAAGAAAGTACCCAGGGAGTAAACTAATTTCCCGAACGATTTTTCAAATTATTTCTGCACCACTAGAACGAATGAGACTTGTAGTTTCCAAAAATGTTTTCATTTTTAATGAGACGCTTAATGAAAGAGGTTTAATCGCCGACAAACGAAAACCCGCGATTTCCCGTAAATCCCGGGCTTGGCCAGTATAGTTAAATGTATCTAAAGAAAGTACCCAGGGAGTAAACTGATTTCCCGAACGATTTTTCAAATTATTTCTGCACCACTAGAACGAATGAGACTTGTAGTTTTGAAAAATGTTTTCATTTTTAATGAGACGCTTAATGAAAGAGTTTTAATCGCCGGCAAACGAAAACCCGCGATTTCCCGTAAATCCCGGGCTTGGCCCGTATAGTTGAATGTATATAAAGAAGGTACCCAGGGAGTAAACTGATTTCCCGAACGATTTTTCAAATTATTTCTGCACCACTATAACGAATGAGACTTGTAGTTTCCAAAAATGTTTTCATTTTTAATGAGACGCTTAATGAAAGAGGTTTAATCGCCGGCAAACGAAATACCACGATTTCCCTAAATCCCGGGCTTGTCCCGTTTAGTCGAATGTTTACAAAGGAAGTACCCTGTGAGTAAACGCATTTCCAGAACGACTTTTTAAATTATCTTTTCGCCACTAAAACGCATGAGACTTGTTGTTTTCAAAAATGATTTCATTTTTGATGAGACGCTGAATAAAAGGAGTTTAATCGCCGGCAAACGAAAACCCGCGGTTTCCCGTAAATCCCGGGCTTGGCCCGTATAGTTGAATGTATCTAAAGAAAGTACCCAGGGAGTAAACTGATTTCCCGCACGATTTTTTAAATTACTTTTTCTCCACTAAAACGCATGACACTTGTAGTTTTCAAAAATGTTTTCATTTTTGATGAGACACTTAATAAAAGGGGTTTAATCGCCGGCAAATGAAAACCCGCGATTTCCCGTAAATCACGGGCTTGGCTCGTATAGTCGAATGTATACAAAGAAAGTACCCTGTGAGTAAACTCATTTCCAGAACGATTTTTTAAATTATTTTTTCACCACTAAAACGCATAAGACTTGTAGTTTTCAAAAATGTTTTCATTTTTGATGAGACGCTGAATAAAAGAAGTTTAATCGCCGGCAAACGAAAACCCACGAGTTCTTGTAAATCCTGGACTTGGCCCGTATAGTCAAAAGTATACAAAGAAAGTACCCAGGGAGTAAACTCATTTCCCGAACGATTTTTCAAATTATTTCTGCACCACTATAACGAATGAGACTTGTAGTTTCCAAAAATGTTTTCATTTTTAATGAGACGCTTAATAAAAGAGGTTTAATCGCCGACAAACGAAAACCTGCGATTTCCCGTAAATCCCGGGCTTGGCCCGTATAGTCGAATGTATACAAAGAAAGTACCCAGGGAGTAAACTCATTTCCCGAACGAGTTTTTAAATTATTTTTTCTCCACTAAAACGCATGGGACTTGTAGTTTTCAAAAATGTTTTCATTTTTGATGAGACACTTAATAAAAGGGGTTTAATCGCCGGCAAATGAAAACCCGCGATTTCCCGTTAATCACGGGCTTGGCTCGTATAGTCGAATGTATACAAAGAAAGTACCCTGTGAGTAAACTCATTTCCAGAACGATTTTTTAAATTATTTTTTCACCACTAAAACGCATAAGACTTGTAGTTTTCAAAAATGTTTTCATTTTTGATGAGACGCTGAATAAAAGAAGTTTAATCGCCGGCAAACGAAAACCCACGAGTTCTTGTAAATCCTGGGCTTGGCCCGTATAGTCAAAAGTATACAAAGAAAGTACCCAGGGAGTAAACTCATTTCCCGAACGATTTTTCAAATTATTTCTGCACCACTATAACGAATGAGACTTGTAGTTTCCAAAAATGTTTTCATTTTTAATGAGACGCTTAATGAAAGAGGTTTAATCGCCGGCAAACGAAATACCACGATTTCCCTAAATCCCGGGCTTGTCCCGTATAGTCGAATGTTTACAAAGAAAGTACCCTGTGAGTAAACTCATTTCCAGAACGACTTTTTAAATTATCTTTTCACCACTAAAACGCATGAGACTTGTAGTTTTCAAAAATGATTTCATTTTTGATGAGACGCTTAATGAAAGAGGTTTAATCGCCGACAAACGAAAACCCGCGATTTCCCGTAAATCCCGGGCTTGGCCAGTATAGTTAAATGTATCTAAAGAAAGTACCCAGGGAGTAAACTGATTTCCCGAACGATTTTTCAAATTATTTCTGCACCACTAGAACGAATGAGACTTGTAGTTTTCAAAAATGTTTTCATTTTTAATGAGACGCTTAATGAAAGAGTTTTAATCGCCGGCAAACGAAAACCCGCGATTTCCCGTAAATCCCGGGCTTGGCCCGTATAGTTGAATGTATATAAAGAAGGTACCCAGGGAGTAAACTGATTTCCCGAACGATTTTTCAAATTATTTCTGCACCACTATAACGAATGAGACTTGTAGTTTCCAAAAATGTTTTCATTTTTAATGAGACGCTTAATGAAAGAGGTTTAATCGCCGGCAAACGAAATACCACGATTTCCCTAAATCCCGGGCTTGTCCCGTTTAGTCGAATGTTTACAAAGGAAGTACCCTGTGAGTAAACGCATTTCCAGAACGACTTTTTAAATTATCTTTTCACCACTAAAACGCATGAGACTTGTTGTTTTCAAAAATGATTTCATTTTTGATGAGACGCTGAATAAAAGGAGTTTAATCGCCGGCAAACGAAAACCCGCGGTTTCCCGTAAATCCCGGGCTTGGCCCGTATAGTTGAATGTATCTAAAGAAAGTACCCAGGGAGTAAACTGATTTCCCGAACGATTTTTCAAATTATTTTTGCACCACTAGAACGAATGAGACTTGTAGTTTTCAAAAATGTTTTCATTTTTAATGAGACGCTTAATGAAAGAGGTTTAATCGCCGACAAACGAAAACCCGCGATTTCCCGTAAATCCCGGGCTTGGCCCGTATAGTCGAATGTATACAAAGAAAGTACCCAGGGAGTAAACTCATTTCCCGAACGATTTTTTAAATTACTTTTTCTCCACTAAAACGCATGACACTTGTAGTTTTCAAAAATGTTTTCATTTTTGATGAGACACTTAATAAAAGGGGTTTAATCGCCGGCAAATGAAAACCCGCGATTTCCCGTAAATCACGGGCTTGGCTCGTATAGTCGAATGTATACAAAGAAAGTACCCTGTGAGTAAACTCATTTCCAGAACGATTTTTTAAATTATTTTTTCACCACTAAAACGTATAAGACTTGTAGTTTTCAAAAATGTTTTCATTTTTGATGAGACGCTGAATAAAAGAAGTTTAATCGCCGGCAAACGAAAACCCACGAGTTCTTGTAAATCCTGGACTTGGCCCGTATAGTCAAAAGTATACAAAGAAAGTACCCAGGGAGTAAACTCATTTCCCGAACGATTTTTCAAATTATTTCTGCACCACTATAACGAATGAGACTTGTAGTTTCCAAAAATGTTTTCATTTTTAATGAGACGCTTAATGAAAGAGGTTTAATCGCCGGCAAACGAAATACCACGATTTCCCTAAATCCCGGGCTTGTCCCGTATAGTCGAATGTTTACAAAGAAAGTACCCTGTGAGTAAACTCATTTCCAGAACGACTTTTTAAATTATCTTTTCACCACTAAAACGCATGAGACTTGTAGTTTTCAAAAATGATTTCATTTTTGATGAGACGCTGAATAAAAGGAGTTTAATCACCGGCAAACGAAAACCCGCGGTTTCCCGTAAATCCAGGGCTTGGCCCGTATAGTTGAATGTATCTAAAGAAAGTACCCAGGGAGTAAACTGATTTCCCGAACAATTTTTTAAATTATTTCTGCACCACTAGAACGAATGAGACTTGTAGTTTTCAAAAATGTTTTCATTTTTAATGAGACGCTTAATGAAAGAGGTTTAATCGCCGACAAACGAAAACCCGCGATTTCCCGTAAATCCCGGGCTTGGCCCGTATAGTCGAATGTATACAAAGAAAGTACCCAGGGAGTAAACTCATTTCCCGAACGATTTTTTAAATTATTTTTTCTCCACTAAAACGCATGAGACTTGTAGTTTTTAAAAATGTTTTCATTTTTGATGAGACGCTTAATGAAAGGGGTTTAATCGCCGGCAAATGAAAACCCGCGATTTCCCGTAAATCACGGGCTTGGCGCGTATAGTTGAATATATACAAAGAAAGTACCCTGTGAGTAAACTCATTTCCAGAACGATTTTTTAAATTATTTTTTCACCACTAAAACGCATGAGACTTGTAGTTTTCAAAAATGTTTTCATTTTTGATGAGACGGTGAATGAAAGAAGTTTAATCGCCGGCAAACGAAAACACGCGGTTTTCCGTAAATCCCGGGCTTGGCCCGTATAGTTGAATGTATACAAAGAAAGTACCCAGGGAGTAAACTCATTTCCCGAACGATTTTTTAAATTATTTTTTCTCCACTAAAACGCATGAGACTTGTAGTTTTCAAAAATGTTTTCATTTTTGATGAGACGCTTAATGAAAGGGGTTTAATCGCCGGCAAATGAAAACCCGTGATTTCCCGTAAATCACGGGCTTGGCTCGTATAGACGAATGTATACAAAGAAAGTACCCTGTGAGTAAACTCATTTCCAAAATGATTTTTTAAATTATTTTTTCACCACTAAAACGCATAAGACTTGTAGTTTTCAAAAATGTTTTCATTTTTGATGAGACGCTGAATAAAAGAAGTTTAATCGCCGGCAAACGAAAACCCACGATTTCCCGTAAATCCTGGGCTTGGCCCGGATAGTCAAAAGTATAAAAAGAAATTACCCAGGGAGTAAACTCATTTCCGGAACGATTTTTCAAATTATTTCTGCACCACTATAACGAAAGAGACTTGTAGTTTCCAAAAATGTTTTCATTTTTAATGAGACGCTTAATGAAAGAGGTTTAATCGCCGGCAAACGAAATACCACGATTTTCCTAAATCCCGGGCTTGTCCCGTATAGTCGAATGTTTACAAAAAAAGTACCCTGTGAGTAAACTCATTTCCAGAACGACTTTTTAAATTATCTTTTCACCACTAAAACGCACGAGACTTGTAGTTTTCAAAAATGATTTCATTTTTGATGAGACGCTGAATAAAAGGAGTTTAATCGCCGGCAAACGAAAACCCGCGGTTTCCCGTAAATCCCGGGCTTGGCCCGTAAAGGTGAATGTATCTAAAGAAAGTACCCAGGGAGTAAACTAATTTCCCGAACGATTTTTCAAATTATTTCTGCACCACTAGAACTAATGAGACTTGTAGTTTTCAAAAATGTTTTCATTTTTAATGAGACGCTTAATGAAAGAGGTTTAATCGCCGACAAACGAAAACCCGCGATTTCCCGTAAATCCCGGGCTTGGCCCGTATAGTCGAATGTATACAAAAAAAGTACCCAGGGAGTAAACTCATTTCCCAAACGATTTTTTAAATTATTTTTTCTCCATTAAAACGCATGAGACTTGTAGTTTTCAAAAATGTTTTCATTTTTGATGAGACGCTTAATGAAAGGGGTTTAATCGCCGGCAAATGAAAACCCGCGATTTCCCGTATATCACGGGCTTGGCCCGTATAGTCGAATATATACAAAGAAAGTACCCTGTGAGTAAACTCATTTCCAGAACGATTTTTTAAATTATTTTTTTACCACTAAAACGCATAAGACTTGTAGTTTTTAAAAATGTTTTCATTTGTGATGAGACGCTGAATAAAAGAAGTTTAATCGCCGGCAAACGAAAACCCACGATTTCCCGTAAATCCCGGGCTTAGCCCGTATAGTCAAAAGTATACAAAGAAAGTACCCAGGGAGTAAACTCCTTTCCCAAACGATTTTTTAAATTATTTTGTCACCACTAAAACGCATGAGACTTGTAGTTTTCAAAAGTGTTTTCATTTTTGATGAGACGCTGAATAAAAGAAGTTTAATCGTCGGCAAACGAAAACCCGCGATTTCCCGTAAATCCCGGGCTTGGCCCGTATAGTTAAATGTATCTAAAGAAAGTACCCAGGGAGTAAACTGATTTCCCGAACGATTTTTCAAATTATTTCTGCACCACTAGAACGAATGAGACTTGTAGTTTTCAAAAATGTTTTCATTTTTAATGAGACGCTTAATGAAAGAGTTTTAATCGCCGGCAAACGAAAACCCGCGATTTACCGTAAATCCCGGGCTTGGCCCGTATAGTTGAATGTATATAAAGAAGGTACCCAGGGAGTAAACTGATTTCCCGAACGATTTTTCAAATTATTTTTGCACCACTATAACGAATGAAACTTGTAGTTTCCAAAAATGTTTTCATTTTTAATGAGACGCTTAATGAAAGAGGTTTAATCGCCGGCAAACGAAATACCACGATTTCCCTAAATCCCGGGCTTGTCCGTATAGTCGAATGTTTACAAAGAAAGTACCCTGTGAGTAAACTCATTTCCAGAACGACTTTTTAAATTATCTTTTCACCACTAAAACGCATGAGACTTGTAGTTTTCAAAAATGATTTCATTTTTGATGAGACGCTGAATAAAAGGAGTTTAATCGTCGGCAAACGAAAACCCGCGGTTTCCCGTAAATCCCGGGCTTGGCCCGTATAGTTGAATGTATCTAAAGAAAGTACCCAGGGAGTAAACTAATTTCCCGCAGGATTTTTCAAATTATTTTTGCACTACTAGAACGAATGAGACTTGTAGTTTTCAAAAATGTTTTCATTTTTGATGAGACGCTTAATGAAAGGGGTTTAATCGCCGGCAAATGAAAACCCGCGATTTCCCGTAAACCACGGGCTTGGCCCGTATAGTTGAATGTATCTAAAGAAAGTACCCAGGGAGTAAACTAATTTCCCGCAGGATTTTTCAAATTATTTCTGCACTACTAAAATGAATGAGACTTGTAGTTTTCAAAAATGTTTTCATTTTTGATGAGACGCTTAATGAAAGGGGTTTAATCGCCGGCAAATGAAAACCCGCGATTTCCCGTAAACCACGGGCTTGGCCCGTATAGTTGAATGTATCTAAAGAAAGTACCCAGGGAGTAAACTAATTTCCCGCAGGATTTTTCAAATTATTTCTGCACTACTAGAACGAATGAGACTTGTAGTTTTCAAAAATGTTTTCATTTTTAATGAGACGCTTAATGAAAGAGGTTTAATCGCCGGCAAACGAAATACCACGATTTCCCTAAATCCCGGGCTTGTCCGTATAGTCGAATGTTTACAAAGAAAGTACCCTGTGAGTAAACTCATTTCCAGAACGACTTTTTAAATTATCTTTTCACCACTAAAACGCATGAGACTTGTAGTTTTCAAAAATGATTTCATTTTTGATGAGACGCTTAATGAAAGAGGTTTAATCGCCGACAAACGAAAACCCGCGATTTCCCGTAAATCCCGGGCTTGGCCCGTATAGTCGAATGTATACAAAGAAAGTACCCAGGGAGTAAACTCATTTCCTGAACAATTTTTTAAATTATTTTTTCTCCACTAAAACGCATGAGACTTGTAGTTTTCAAAAATGTTTTCATTTTTGATGAGACGCTTAATGAAAGGGGTTTAATCGCCGGCAAATGAAAACCCGCGATTTCCCGTAAACCACGGGCTTGGCTCGTATAGTCGAATGTATACAAAGAAAGTACCCTGTGAGTAAACTCATTTCCAGAACGATTTTTTAAATTATTTTTTCACCACTAAAACGCATAAGACTTGTAGTTTTCAAAAATATTTTCATTTTTGATGAGACGCTGAATAAAAGAAGTTTAATCGCCGGCAAACGAAAACCCGCAATTTCCCGTAAATCCCGAGCTTCGCCCGTATAGTCGAATGTATACAAAGAAAGTACCCAGGGAGTAAACTCATTTCCCGACCAATTTTTAAATTATTTTTTCTCCACTAAAACGCATGATACTTGTAGTTTTCAAAAATGTTTTCATTTTTGATGAGACGCTGAATAAAAGAAGTTTAATCGCCGGCAAACGAAAACCCACGATTTCCCGTAAATCCCGGGCTTGGCCCGTATAGTCAAAAGTATACAAAGAAAGTACCCAGGGAGTAAACTGATTTCCCGAACGATTTTTCAAATTATTTCTGCACCACTATAACGAATGAGACTTGTAGTTTCCAAAAATGTTTTCATTTTTAATGAGACGCTTAATGAAAGAGGTTTAATCGCCCGCAAACGAAATACCACGATTTCCCTAAATTCCGGGCTTCTCCCGTATAGTCGAATGTTTACAAAGAAAGTACCCTGTGAGTAAACTCATTTCCAGAACGACTTTTTAAATTATCTTTTCACCACTAAAACGCATGAGACTTGTAGTTTTCAAAAATGTTTTCATTTTTGATGAGACGCTGAATAAAAGAAGTTTAATCGCCGGCAAACGAGAACCCGCAATTTCCCGTAAATCCCGGGCTTCGCCCGTATAGTCGAATGTATACAAAGAAAGTACCCAGGGAGTAAACTCATTTCCCGACCAATTTTTAAATTATTTTTTCTCCACTAAAACGCATGATACTTGTAGTTTTCAAAAATGTTTTCATTTTTGATGAGACGTTTAATGAAAGGGTTTAATCGCCGGCAAATGAAAACCCGCGATTTCCCGTAAATCACGGGCTTGGCCCGTATAGTCGAATATATACAAAGAAAGTACCCTGTGAGTAAACTCATTTCCAGAACGATTTTTTAAATTATTTTTTCACCACTAAAACGCATAAGACTTGTAGTTTTCAAAAATGTTTTCATTTGTGATGAGACGCTGAATAAAAGAAGTTTAATCGCCAGCAAACGAAAACCCACGATTTCCCGTAAATCCCGGGCTTGGCCCGTATAGTCAAAAGTATACAAAGAAAGTACCCAGGGAGTAAACTCCTTTCCCAAACGATTTTTTAAATTATTTCGTCACCACTAAAACGCATGAGACTTGTAGTTTTCAAAAGTGTTTTCATTTTTGATGAGACGCTGAATAAAAGAAGTTTAATCGCCGGCAAACGAAAACCCGCGATTTCCCGTAAATCCCGGGCTTGGTCCGTATAGTTAAATGTATCTAAAGAAAGTACCCAGGGAGTAAACTGATTTCCCGAACGATTTTTCAAATTATTTCTGCACCACTATAACGAATGAGACTTGTAGTTTCCAAAAATGTTTTCATTTTTAATGAGACGCTTAATGAAAGAGGTTTAATCGCCCGCAAACGAAATACCACGATTTCCCTAAATCCCGGGCTTCTCCCGTATAGTCGAATGTTTACAAAGAAAGTACCCTGTGAGTAAACTCATTTCCAGAACGACTTTTTAAATTATCTTTTCACCACTAAAACGCATGAGACTTGTAGTTTTCAAAAATGATTCATTTTTGATGAGACGCTGAATAAAAGGAGTTTAATCGTTGGCAAACGAAAACCCGCGATTTCCCGTAAATCCCGGGCTTGGCCCGTATAGTTGTATGTATCTAAAGAAAGTACCCAAAGAGTAAACTCATTTCCCAAACGATTTTTTAAATTATTTTTTCTCCACTAAAACGCATGAGACTTGTAGTTTTCAAAAATGTTTTCATTTTTGATGAGACGCTTAATGAAAGGGGTTTAATGGCAGGCAAATGAAAACCCGCGATTTCCCGTAAATCACGGGCTTGGCTCGTATAGTCGAATGTATACAAAGAAAGTACCCTGTGAGTAAACTCATTTCCAGAAAGATTTTTTAAATTATTTTTTCACCACTAAAACGCATAAGAATTGTAGTTTTCAAAAATGTTTTCATTTTTGATGAGACGCTGAATAAAAGAAGTTTAATCGCCGGCAAACGAAAACCCACGATTTCCCGTAAATCCCGGGCTTGGCCCGTATAGTCAAAAGTATACAAAGAAAGTACCCAGGGAGTAAACTCATTTCCCGAACGATTTTTTAAATTATTTTTTCTCCACTAAAACGCATGAGACTTGTAGTTTTCAAAAATGTTTTCATTTTTGATGAGACGCTTAATGAAAGGGGTTTAATCGCCGGCAAATGAAAACCCGCGATTTCCCGTAAATCACGGGCTTGGCTCGTATAGTCGAATGTATACAAAGAAAGTACCCTGTGAGTAAACTCATTTCCAGAACGATTTTTTAAATTATTTTTTCACCACTAAAACGCATAAGACTTGTAGTTTTCAAAAGTGTTTTCATTTTTGATGAGACGCTGAATAAAAGAAGTTTAATCGTCGGCAAACGAAAACCCGCGATTTCCCGTAAATCCCGGGCTTGGCCCGTATAGTTAAATGTATCTAAAGAAAGTACCCTGTGAGTAAACTCATTTCCAGAACGACTTTTTAAATTATCTTTTCACCACTAAAACGCATGAGACTTGTAGTTTTCAAAAATGATTTCATTTTTGATGAGACGCTGAATAAAAGGAGTTTAATCGTCGGCAAACGAAAACCCGCGGTTTCCCGTAAATCCCGGGCTTGGCCCGTATAGTTGAATGTATCTAAAGAAAGTACCCAGGGAGTAAACTAATTTCCCGCAAGATTTTTCAAATTATTTCTGCACTACTAGAACGAATGAGACTTGTAGTTTTCAAAAATGTTTTCATTTTTGATGAGACGCTTAATGAAAGGGGTTTAATCGCCGGCAAATGAAAACCCGCGATTTCCCGTAAACCACGGGCTTGGCCCGTATAGTCAAAAGTATACAAAGAAAGTACCCAGGGAGTAAACTCATTTCCCGAACGATTTTTTAAATTATTTTTTCTCCACTAAAACGCATGAGACTTGTAGTTTTCAAAAATGTTTTCATTTTTGATGAGACGCTTAATGAAAGGGGTTTAATCGCCGGCAAATGAAAACCCGCGATTTCCCGTAAATCACGGGCTTGGCTCGTATAGTCGAATGTATACAAAGAAAGTACCCTGTGAGTAAACTCATTTCCAGAACGATTTTTTAAATTATTTTTTCACCACTAAAACGCATAAGACTTGTAGTTTTCAAAAGTGTTTTCATTTTTGATGAGACGCTGAATAAAAGAAGTTTAATCGTCGGCAAACGAAAACCCGCGATTTCCCGTAAATCCCGGGCTTGGCCCGTATAGTTAAATGTATCTAAAGAAAGTACCCAGGGAGTAAACTGATTTCCCGAACGATTTTTCAAATTATTTCTGCACCACTAGAACGAATGAGACTTGTAGTTTTCAAAAATGTTTTCATTTTTAATGAGACACTTAATGAAAGAGTTTTAATCGCCGGCAAACGAAAACCCGCGATTTACCGTAAATCCCGGGCTTGGCCCGTATAGTTGAATGTATATAAAGAAGGTACCCAGGGAGTAAACTGATTTCCCGAACGATTTTTCAAATTATTTCTGCACCACTATAACGAATGAAACTTGTAGTTTCCAAAAATGTTTTCATTTTTAATGAGACGCTTAATGAAAGAGGTTTAATCGCCGGCAAACGAAATACCACGATTTCCCTAAATCCCGGGCTTGTCCGTATAGTCGAATGTTTACAAAGAAAGTACCCTGTGAGTAAACTCATTTCCAGAACGACTTTTTAAATTATCTTTTCACCACTAAAACGCATGAGACTTGTAGTTTTCAAAAATGATTTCATTTTTGATGAGACGCTGAATAAAAGGAGTTTAATCGTCGGCAAACGAAAACCCGCGGTTTCCCGTAAATCCCGGGCTTGGCCCGTATAGTTGAATGTATCTAAAGAAAGTACCCAGGGAGTAAACTAATTTCCCGCAAGATTTTTCAAATTATTTCTGCACTACTAGAACGAATGAGACTTGTAGTTTTCAAAAATGTTTTCATTTTTGATGAGACGCTTAATGAAAGGGGTTTAATCGCCGGCAAATGAAAACCCGCGATTTCCCGTAAACCACGGGCTTGGCCCGTATAGTTGAATGTATCTAAAGAAAGTAACCAGGGAGTAAACTAATTTCCCGCAGGATTTTTCAAATTATTTCTGCACTACTAAAACGAATGAGACTTGTAGTTTTCAAAAATGTTTTCATTTTTGATGAGACGCTTAATGAAAGGGGTTTAATCGCCGGCAAATGAAAACCCGCGATTTCCCGTAAACCACGTGCTTGGCCCGTATAGTTGAATGTATCTAAAGAAAGTACCCAGGAAGTAAACTAATTTCCCGCAGGATTTTTCAAATTATTTCTGCACTACTAGAACGAATGAGACTTGTAGTTTTCAAAAATGTTTTCATTTTTAATGAGACGCTTAATGAAAGAGGTTTAATCGCCGGCAAACGAAATACCACGATTTCCCTAAATCCCGGGCTTGTCCGTATAGTCGAATGTTTACAAAGAAAGTACCCTGTGAGTAAACTCATTTCCAGAACGACTTTTTAAATTATCTTTTCACCACTAAAACGCATGAGACTTGTAGTTTTCAAAAATGATTTCATTTTTGATGAGACGCTTAATGAAAGAGGTTTAATCGCCGACAAACGAAAACCCGCGATTTCCCGTAAATCCCGGGCTAGTTTTCAAAAATGTTTTCATTTTTAATGAGACACTTAATGAAAGAGTTTTAATCGCCGGCAAACGAAAACCCGCGATTTACCGTAAATCCCGGGCTTGGCCCGTATAGTTGAATGTATATAAAGAAGGTACCCAGGGAGTAAACTGATTTCCCGAACGATTTTTCAAATTATTTCTGCACCACTATAACGAATGAAACTTGTAGTTTCCAAAAATGTTTTCATTTTTAATGAGACGCTTAATGAAAGAGGTTTAATCGCCGGCAAACGAAATACCACGATTTCCCTAAATCCCGGGCTTGTCCGTATAGTCGAATGTTTACAAAGAAAGTACCCTGTGAGTAAACTCATTTCCAGAACGACTTTTTAAATTATCTTTTCACCACTAAAACGCATGAGACTTGTAGTTTTCAAAAATGATTTCATTTTTGATGAGACGCTGAATAAAAGGAGTTTAATCGTCGGCAAACGAAAACCCGCGGTTTCCCGTAAATCCCGGGCTTGGCCCGTATAGTTGAATGTATCTAAAGAAAGTACCCAGGGAGTAAACTAATTTCCCGCAAGATTTTTCAAATTATTTCTGCACTACTAGAACGAATGAGACTTGTAGTTTTCAAAAATGTTTTCATTTTTGATGAGACGCTTAATGAAAGGGGTTTAATCGCCGGCAAATGAAAACCCGCGATTTCCCGTAAACCACGGGCTTGGCCCGTATAGTTGAATGTATCTAAAGAAAGTAACCAGGGAGTAAACTAATTTCCCGCAGGATTTTTCAAATTATTTCTGCACTACTAAAACGAATGAGACTTGTAGTTTTCAAAAATGTTTTCATTTTTGATGAGACGCTTAATGAAAGGGGTTTAATCGCCGGCAAATGAAAACCCGCGATTTCCCGTAAACCACGTGCTTGGCCCGTATAGTTGAATGTATCTAAAGAAAGTACCCAGGAAGTAAACTAATTTCCCGCAGGATTTTTCAAATTATTTCTGCACTACTAGAACGAATGAGACTTGTAGTTTTCAAAAATGTTTTCATTTTTAATGAGACGCTTAATGAAAGAGGTTTAATCGCCGGCAAACGAAATACCACGATTTCCCTAAATCCCGGGCTTGTCCGTATAGTCGAATGTTTACAAAGAAAGTACCCTGTGAGTAAACTCATTTCCAGAACGACTTTTTAAATTATCTTTTCACCACTAAAACGCATGAGACTTGTAGTTTTCAAAAATGATTTCATTTTTGATGAGACGCTTAATGAAAGAGGTTTAATCGCCGACAAACGAAAACCCGCGATTTCCCGTAAATCCCGGGCTTGGCCCGTATAGTCGAATGTATACAAAGAAAGTACCCAGGGAGTAAACTCATTTCCTGAACAATTTTTTAAATTATTTTTTCTCCACTAAAACGCATGAGACTTGTAGTTTTCAAAAATGTTTTCATTTTTGATGAGACGCTTAATGAAAGGGGTTTAATCGCCGGCAAATGAAAACCCGCGATTTCCCGTAAACCACGGGCTTGGCTCGTATAGTCGAATGTATACAAAGAAAGTACCCTGTGAGTAAACTCATTTCCAGAACGATTTTTTAAATTATTTTTTCACCACTAAAACGCATAAGACTTGTAGTTTTCAAAAATATTTTCATTTTTGATGAGACGCTGAATAAAAGAAGTTTAATCGCCGGCAAACGAAAACCCGCAATTTCCCGTAAATCCCGAGCTTCGCCCGTATAGTCGAATGTATACAAAGAAAGTACCCAGGGAGTAAACTCATTTCCCGACCAATTTTTAAATTATTTTTTCTCCATTAAAACGCATGATACTTGTAGTTTTCAAAAATGTTTTCATTTTTGATGAGACGTTTAATGAAAGGGTTTAATCGCCGGCAAATGAAAACCCGCGATTTCCCGTAAATCACGGGCTTGGCCCGTATAGTCGAATATATACAAAGAAAGTACCCTGTGAGTAAACTCATTTCCAGAACGATTTTTTAAATTATTTTTTCACCACTAAAACGCATAAGACTTGTAGTTTTCAAAAATGTTTTCATTTGTGATGAGACGCTGAATAAAAGAAGTTTAATCGCCGGCAAACGAAAACCCACGATTTCCCGTAAATCCCGGGCTTGGCCCGTATAGTCAAAAGTATACAAAGAAAGTACCCAGGGAGTAAACTCCTTTCCCAAACGATTTTTTAAATTATTTCGTCACCACTAAAACGCATGAGACTTGTAGTTTTCAAAAGTGTTTTCATTTTTGATGAGACGCTGAATAAAAGAAGTTTTATCGCCGGCAAACGAAAACCCGCGATTTCCCGTAAATCCCGGGCTTGGTCCGTATAGTTAAATGTATCTAAAGAAAGTACCCAGGGAGTAAACTGATTTCCCGAACGATTTTTCAAATTATTTCTGCACCACTATAACGAATGAGACTTGTAGTTTCCAAAAATGTTTTCATTTTTAATGAGACGTTTAATGAAAGAGGTTTAATCGCCCGCAAACGAAATACCACGATTTCCCTAAATTCCGGGCTTCTCCCGTATAGTCGAATGTTTACAAAGAAAGTACCCTGTGAGTAAACTCATTTCCAGAACGACTTTTTAAATTATCTTTTCACCACTAAAACGCATGAGACTTGTAGTTTTCAAAAATGTTTTCATTTTTGATGAGACGCTGAATAAAAGAAGTTTAATCGCCGGCAAACGAGAACCCGCAATTTCCCGTAAATCCCGGGCTTCGCCCGTATAGTCGAATGTATACAAAGAAAGTACCCAGGGAGTAAACTCATTTCCCGACCAATTTTTAAATTATTTTTTCTCCACTAAAACGCATGATACTTGTAGTTTTCAAAAATGTTTTCATTTTTGATGAGACGTTTAATGAAAGGGTTTAATCGCCGGCAAATGAAAACCCGCGATTTCCCGTAAATCACGGGCTTGGCCCGTATAGTCGAATATATACAAAGAAAGTACCCTGTGAGTAAACTCATTTCCAGAACGATTTTTTAAATTATTTCTTCACCACTAAAACGCATAAGACTTGTAGTTTTCAAAAATGTTTTCATTTGTGATGAGACGCTGAATAAAAGAAGTTTAATCGCCAGCAAACGAAAACCCACGATTTCCCGTAAATCCCGGGCTTGGCCCGTATAGTCAAAAGTATACAAAGAAAGTACCCAGGGAGTAAACTCCTTTCCCAAACGATTTTTTAAATTATTTCGTCACCACTAAAACGCATGAGACTTGTAGTTTTCAAAAGTGTTTTCATTTTTGATGAGACGCTGAATAAAAGAAGTTTAATCGCCGGCAAACGAAAACCCGCGATTTCCCGTAAATCCCGGGCTTGGTCCGTATAGTTAAATGTATCTAAAGAAAGTACCCAGGGAGTAAACTGATTTCCCGAACGATTTTTCAAATTATTTCTGCACCACTATAACGAATGAGACTTGTAGTTTCCAAAAATGTTTTCATTTTTAATGAGACGCTTAATGAAAGAGGTTTAATCGCCCGCAAACGAAATACCACGATTTCCCAAAATCCCGGGCTTCTCCCGTATAGTCGAATGTTTACAAAGAAAGTACCCTGTGAGTAAACTCATTTCCAGAACGACTTTTTAAATTATCTTTTCACCACTAAAACGCATGAGACTTGTAGTTTTCAAAAATGATTCATTTTTGATGAGACGCTGAATAAAAGGAGTTTAATCGTTGGCAAACGAAAACCCGCGATTTCCCGTAAATCCCGGGCTTGGCCCGTATAGTTGTATGTATCTAAAGAAAGTACCCAAAGAGTAAACTCATTTCCCAAACGATTTTTTAAATTATTTTTTCTCCACTAAAACGCATGAGACTTGTAGTTTTCAAAAATGTTTTCATTTTTGATGAGACGCTTAATGAAAGGGGTTTAATGGCCGGCAAATGAAAACCCGCGATTTCCCGTAAATCACGGGCTTGGCTCGTATAGTCGAATGTATACAAAGAAAGTACCCTGTGAGTAAACTCATTTCCAGAACGATTTTTTAAATTATTTTTTCACCACTAAAACGCATAAGACTTGTAGTTTTCAAAAATGTTTTCATTTTTGATGAGACGCTGAATAAAAGAAGTTTAATCGCCGGCAAACGAAAACCCACGATTTCCCGTAAATCCCGGGCTTGGCCCGTATAGTCAAAAGTATACAAAGAAAGTACCCAGGGAGTAAACTCATTTCCCGAACGATTTTTTAAATTATTTTTTCTCCACTAAAACGCATGAGACTTGTAGTTTTCAAAAATGTTTTCATTTTTGATGAGACGCTTAATGAAAGGGGTTTAATCGCCGGCAAATGAAAACCCGCGATTTCCCGTAAATCACGGGCTTGGCTCGTATAGTCGAATGTATACAAAGAAAGTACCCTGTGAGTAAACTCATTTCCAGAACGATTTTTTAAATTATTTTTTCACCACTAAAACGCATAAGACTTGTAGTTTTCAAAAATGTTTTCATTTGTGAGGAGACGCTGAATAAAAGAAGTTTAATCGCCGGCAAACGAAAACCCACGATTTCCCGTAAAGCCCGGGCTTGGCCCGTATAGTCAAAAGTATACAAAGAAAGTACCCAGGGAGTAAACTCATTTCCCGAACGATTTTTCACATTATTTCTGCACCACTTTAACGAATGAGACTTGTAGCTTCCAAAAATGTTTTCATTTTTAATGAGACGCTTAATGAAAGAGGTTTAATCGCCGGCAAACGAAATACCACGATTTCCCTAAATCCCGGGCTTGACCCGTATAGTCGAATGTTTACAAAGAAAGTACCCTGTGAGTAAACTCATTTCCAGAACGACTTTTTAAATTATCTTTTCATCACTAAAATGCATGAGACTTGTAGTTTTCAAAAATGATTTCATTTTTGATGAGACGCTGAATAAAAGAAGTTTAATCGCCGGCAAACGAAAACCCAGGAAATTTTCCGTAAATCCCGGGCTTGGCCCGTATAGTCAAAAGTATACAAAGAAAGTACCCAGGTAGTAAACTCATTTCCAGAACGATTTTTTAAATTATTTTTTCTCCACCAAAACGCATGAGACTTGTAGTTTTCAAAAATGTATTCATTTTTAATGAGACGCTTAATGAAAGAGGTTTAATCGCCGGCAAACGAAATACCACGATTTCCCTAAATCCCGGGCTTGTCCCGTATAGTCGAATGTATACAAAGAAAGTACCCTGTGAGTAAACTCATTTCCAGAACGATTTTTTAAATTATTTCGTCACCACTAAAACGCATGAGACTTGTAGTTTTCAAAAGTGTTTTCATTTTTGATGAGACGCTGAATAAAAGAAGTTTAATCGCCGGCAAACGAAAACCCGCGATTTCCCGTAAATCCCGGGCTTGGTCCGTATAGTTAAATGTATCTAAAGAAAGTACCCAGGGAGTAAACTGATTTCCCGAACGATTTTTCAAATTATTTCTGCACCACTATAACGAATGAGACTTGTAGTTTCCAAAAATGTTTTCATTTTTAATGAGACGCTTAATGAAAGAGGTTTAATCGCCCGCAAACGAAATACCACGATTTCCCTAAATCCCGGGCTTCTCCCGTATAGTCGAATGTTTACAAAGAAAGTACCCTGTGAGTAAACTCATTTCCAGAACGACTTTTTAAATTATCTTTTCACCACTAAAACGCATGAGACTTGTAGTTTTCAAAAATGATTTCATTTTTGATGAGACGCTGAATAAAAGGAGTTTAATCGTTGGCAAACGAAAACCCGCAATTTCCCGTAAATCCCGGGCTTGGCCCGTATAGTTGTATGTATCTAAAGACAGTACCCAAAGAGTAAACTCATTTCCCAAACGATTTTTTAAATTATTTTTTCTCCACTAAAACGCATGAGACTTGTAGTTTTCAAAAATGTTTTCATTTTTGATGAGACGCTTAATGAAAGGGGTTTAATGGCCGGCAAATGAAAACCCGCGATTTCCCGTAAATCACGGGCTTGGCTCGTATAGTCGAATGTATACAAAGAAAGTACCCTGTGAGTAAACTCATTTCCAGAACGATTTTTTAAATTATTTTTTCACCACTAAAACGCATAAGACTTGTAGTTTTCAAAAATGTTTTCATTTTTGATGAGACGCTGAATAAAAGAAGTTTAATCGCCGGCAAACGAAAACCCACGATTTCCCGTAAATCCCGGGCTTGGCCCGTATAGTCAAAAGTATACAAAGAAAGTACCCAGGGAGTAAACTCATTTCCCGAACGATTTTTTAAATTATTTTTTCTCCACTAAAACGCATGAGACTTGTAGTTTTCAAAAATGTTTTCATTTTTGATGAGACGCTTAATGAAAGGGGTTTAATCGCCGGCAAGTGAAAACCCGCGATTTCCCGTAAATCACGGGCTTGGCTCGTATAGTCTAATGTATACAAAGAAAGTACCCTGTGAGTAAACTCATTTCCAGAACGATTTTTTAAATTATTTTTTCACCACTAAAACGCATAAGACTTGTAGTTTTCAAAAATGTTTTCATTTGTGAGGAGACGCTGAATAAAAGAAGTTTAATCGCCGGCAAACGAAAACCCACGATTTCCCGTAAATCCCGGGCTTGGCCCGTATAGTCAAAAGTATACAAAGAAAGTACCCAGGGAGTAAACTCATTTCCCAAACGATTTTTCACATTATTTCTGCACCACTTTAACGAATGAGACTTGTAGCTTCCAAAAATGTTTTCATTTTTAATGAGACGCTTAATGACAGAGGTTTAATCGCCGGCAAACGAAATACCACGATTTCCCTAAATCCCGGGCTTGACCCGTATAGTCGAATGTTTACAAAGAAAGTACCCTGTGAGTAAACTCATTTCCAGAACGACTTTTTAAATTATCTTTTCATCACTAAAACGCATGAGACTTGTAGTTTTCAAAAATGATTTCATTTTTGATGAGACGCTGAATAAAAGAAGTTTAATCGCCGGCAAACGAAAACCCAGGAAATTTTCCGTAAATCCCGGGCTTGGCCCGTATAGTCAAAAGTATACAAAGAAAGTACCCAGGTAGTAAACTCATTTCCAGAACGATTTTTTAAATTATTTTTTCTCCACTAAAACGCATGAGACTTGTAGTTTTCAAAAATGTATTCATTTTTAATGAGACGCTTAATGAAAGAGGTTTAATCGCCGGCAAACGAAATACCACGATTTCCCTAAATCCCGGGCTTGTCCCGTATAGTCGAATGTATACAAAGAAAGTACCCTGTGAGTAAACTCATTTCCAGAACGACTTTTTAAATTATCTTTTCACCACTAAAACGCATGAGACTTGTAGTTTTCAAAAATGATTTCATTTTTGATGAGACGCTGAATAAAAGGAGTTTAATCGTTGGCAAACGAAAACCCGTAATTTCCCGTAAATCCCGGGCTTGGCCCGTATAGTTGTATGTATCTAAAGACAGTACCCAAAGAGTAAACTCATTTCCCAAACGATTTTTTAAATTATTTTTTCTCCACTAAAACGCATGAGACTTGTAGTTTTTAAAAATGTTTTCATTTTTGATGAGACGCTTAATGAAAGGGGTTTAATGGCCGGCAAATGAAAACCCGCGATTTCCCGTAAATCACGGGCTTGGCTCGTATAGTCGAATGTATACAAAGAAAGTACCCTGTGAGTAAACTCATTTCCAGAACGATTTTTTAAATTATTTTTTCACCACTAAAACGCATAAGACTTGTAGTTTTCAAAAATGTTTTCATTTTTGATGAGACGCTGAATAAAAGAAGTTTAATCGCCGGCAAACGAAAACCCACGATTTCCCGTAAATCCCGGGCTTGGCCCGTATAGTCAAAAGTATACAAAGAAAGTACCCAGGGAGTAAACTCATTTCCCGAACGATTTTTTAAATTATTTTTTCTCCACTAAAACGCATGAGACTTGTAGTTTTCAAAAATGTTTTCATTTTTGATGAGACGCTTAATGAAAGGGGTTTAATCGCCGGCAAGTGAAAACCCGCGATTTCCCGTAAATCACGGGCTTGGCTCGTATAGTCTAATGTATACAAAGAAAGTACCCTGTGAGTAAACTCATTTCCAGAACGATTTTTTAAATTATTTTTTCACCACTAAAACGCATAAGACTTGTAGTTTTCAAAAATGTTTTCATTTGTGAGGAGACGCTGAATAAAAGAAGTTTAATCGCCGGCAAACGAAAACCCACGATTTCCCGTAAATCCCGGGCTTGGCCCGTATAGTCAAAAGTATACAAAGAAAGTACCCAGGGAGTAAACTCATTTCCCGAACGATTTTTCACATTATTTCTGCACCACTTTAACGAATGAGACTTGTAGCTTCCAAAAATGTTTTCATTTTTAATGAGACGCTTAATGACAGAGGTTTAATCGCCGGCAAACGAAATACCACGATTTCCCTAAATCCCGGGCTTGACCCGTATAGTCGAATGTTTACAAAGAAAGTACCCTGTGAGTAAACTCATTTCCAGAACGACTTTTTAAATTATCTTTTCATCACTAAAACGCATGAGACTTGTAGTTTTCAAAAATGATTTCATTTTTGATGAGACGCTGAATAAAAGAAGTTTAATCGCCGGCAAACGAAAACCCAGGAAATTTTCCGTAAATCCCGGGCTTGGCCCGTATAGTCAAAAGTATACAAAGAAAGTACCCAGGTAGTAAACTCATTTCCAGAACGATTTTTTAAATTATTTTTTCTCCACTAAAACGCATGAGACTTGTAGTTTTCAAAAATGTATTCATTTTTAATGAGACGCTTAATGAAAGAGGTTTAATCGCCGGCAAACGAAATACCACGATTTCCCTAAATCCCGGGCTTGTCCCGTATAGTCGAATGTATACAAAGAAAGTACCCTGTGAGTAAACTCATTTCCAGAACGATTTTTTAAATTATTTTTTCACCACTAAAACGCATAAGACTTGTAGTTTTCAAAAATGTTTTCATTTGTGAGGAGACGCTGAATAAAAGAAGTTTAATCGCCGGCAAACGAAAACCCACGATTTCCCGTAAATCCCGGGCTTGGCCCGTATAGTCAAAAGTATACAAAGAAAGTACCCAGGGAGTAAACTCATTTCCCGAACGATTTTTCACATTATTTCTGCACCACTTTAACGAATGAGACTTGTAGCTTCCAAAAATGTTTTCATTTTTAATGAGACGCTTAATGAAAGAGGTTTAATCGCCGGCAAACGAAATACCACGATTTCCCTAAATCCCGGGCTTGTCCCGTATAGTCGAATGTTTACAAAGAAAGTACCCTGTGAGTAAACTCATTTCCAGAACGACTTTTTAAATTATCTTTTCATCACTAAAACGCATGAGACTTGTAGTTTTCAAAAATGATTTCATTTTTGAAGAGACGCTGAATAAAAGGAGTTTAATCGCCGGCAAACGAAAACACGCGGTTTCCCGTAAATCCCGGGCTTGGCCCGTATAGTTGAATGTATCTAAAGAAAGTACCCAGGGAGTAAACTGATTTCCCGAACGATTTTTTAAATTATTTCAGCACCACTAGAACGAATGAGACTTGTAGTTTTCAAAAATGTTTTCATTTTTAATGAGACGCTTAATGAAAGAGGTTTAATCGCCGACAAACGAAAAACCGCGATTTCCCGTAAATCCCGGGCTTGGCCCGTATAGTCGAATGTATACAAAGAAAGTACCCTGTGAGTAAACTCATTTCGAGAGCGATTTTTTAAATTATTTTTTCACCACTAAAACGCATAAGACTTGTAGTTTTCAAAAATGTTTTCATTTTTGATGAGACGCTGAATAAAAGAAGTTTAATCGCCGGCAAACGAAAACCCAGGAAATTTCCCGTAAATCCCGGGTTTGGCCCGTATAGTCAAAAGTATACAAAGAAAGTACCCAGGGAGTAAACTCATTTCCAGAACGATTTTTTAAATTATCTTTTCACCACTAAAACGCATGAGACTTGTAGTTTTCAAAAATGATTTCATTTTTGATGAGAAGCTGAATAAAAGGAGTTTAATCGCCGGAAAACGAAAACTCGCGGTTTCCAGTAAATCCCGGGCTTGGCCCGTATAGTTGAATGTATCTAAAGAAAGTACCCAGGAAGTAAACTGATTTCCCGAACGATTTTTCAAATTATTTCTGCACCACTAGAACTAATGAGACTTGTAGTTTTCAAAAATGTTTTCATTTTTAATGAGACGCTTAATGAAAGAGGTTTAATCGCCGACAATCGAAAACCCGCGATTTCCCGTAAATACCGGGCTTAGCCCGTATAGTCGAATGTATACAAAGAAAGTACCCAGGGAGTAAACTCATTTCCCGAACGATTTTTTAAAAAATTTTTTCTCCACTAAAACGCATGAGATTTGTAGTTTTCAAAAATGTTTTCATTTTTGATGAGACGCCTAATGAAAGGGGTTTAATCGCCGGCAAATGAAAACCCGCGATTTCCCGTAAATCACGGGCTTGGCCCGTATAGTCGAATGTATACAAAGAAAGTACCCTGTGAGTAAACTCATTTCCAGAACGATTTTTTAAATTATTTTTTCACCACTAAAACGCATAAGACTTGTAGTTTTCAAAAATGTTTTCATTTTTAATGAGACGCTTAATGAAAGAGGTTTAATCGCCGGCAAACGAAATACCACGATTTCCCTAAATCCCGGGCTTGTCCCGTATAGTCGAATGTATACAAAGAAAGTACCCTGTGAGTAAACTCATTTCCAGAACGATTTTTTAAATTATTTTTTCACCACTAAAACGCATAAGATTTGTAGTTTTCAAAAATGTTTTCATTTTTGATGAGACGCTTAATGAAAGGGGTTTAATCGCCGGCAAATGAAAACCCGCGATTTCCCGTAAACCACGGGCTTGGCTCGTATAGTCGAATGTATACAAAGAAAGTACCCTGTGAGTAAACTCATTTCCAGAACGATTTTTTAAATTATTTTTTCACCACTAAAACGCATAAGACTTGTAGTTTTCAAAAATATTTTCATTTTTGATGAGACGCTGAATAAAAGAAGTTTAATCGCCGGCAAACGAGAACCCGCAATTTCCCGTAAATCCTGGGCTTCGCCCGTATAGTCGAATGTATACAAAGAAAGTACCCAGGGAGTAAACTCATTTCCCGACCAATTTTTAAATTATTTTTTCTCCACTAAAACGCATGATACTTGTAGTTTTCAAAAATGTTTTCATTTTTGATGAGACGTTTAATGAAAGGGTTTAATCGCCGGCAAATGAAAACCCGCGATTTCCCGTAAATCACGGGCTTGGCCCGTATAGTCGAATATATACAAAGAAAGTACCCTGTGAATAAACTCATTTCCAGAACGATTTTTTAAATTATTTTTTCACCACTAAAACGCATAAGACTTGTAGTTTTCAAAAATGTTTTCATTTGTGATGAGACGCTGAATAAAAGAAGTTTAATCGCCGGCAAACGAAAACCCACGATTTCCCGTAAATCCCGGGCTTGGCCCGTATAGTCAAAAGTATACAAAGAAAGTACCCAGGGAGTTAACTCCTTTCCCAAACGATTTTTTAAATTATTTCGTCACCACTAAAACGCATGAGACTTGTAGTTTTCAAAAGTGTTTTCATTTTTGATGAGACGCTGAATAAAAGAAGTTTAATCCTCGGCAAACGAAAACCCGCGATTTCCCGTAAATCCCGGGCTTGGTCCGTATAGTTAAATGTATCTAAAGAAAGTACCCAGGGAGTAAACTGATTTCCCGAACGATTTTTCAAATTATTTCTGCACCACTATAACGAATGAGACTTGTAGTTTCCAAAAATGTTTTCATTTTTAATGAGACGCTTAATGAAAGAGGTTTAATCGCCCGCAAACGAAATACCACGATTTCCGTAAATCCCGGGCTTCTCCCGTATAGTCGAATGTTTACAAAGAAAGTACCCTGTGAGTAAACTCATTTCCAGAACGACTTTTTAAATTATCTTTTCACCACTAAAACGCATGAGACTTGTAGTTTTCAAAAATGATTTCGTTTTTGATGAGACGCTGAATAAAAGGAGTTTAATCGTTGGCAAACGAAAACCCGCGTTTTCCCGTAAATCACGGGCTTGGCCCGTATAGTCGAATATATACAAAGAAAGTACCCTGTGAATAAACTCATTTCCAGAACGATTTTTTAAATTATTTTTTCACCACTAAAACGCATAAGACTTGTAGTTTTCAAAAATGTTTTCATTTGTGATGAGACGCTGAATAAAAGAAGTTTAATCGCCGGCAAACGAAAACCCACGATTTCCCGTAAATCCCGGGCTTGGCCCGTATAGTCAAAAGTATACAAAGAAAGTACCCAGGGAGTAAACTCCTTTCCCAAACGATTTTTTAAATTATTTCGTCACCACTAAAACGCATGAGACTTGTAGTTTTCAAAAGTGTTTTCATTTTTGATGAGACGCTGAATAAAAGAAGTTTAATCCTCGGCAAACGAAAACCCGCGATTTCCCGTAAATCCCGGGCTTGGTCCGTATAGTTAAATGTATCTAAAGAAAGTACCCAGGGAGTAAACTGATTTCCCGAACGATTTTTCAAATTATTTCTGCACCACTATAACGAATGAGACTTGTAGTTTCCAAAAATGTTTTCATTTTTAATGAGACGCTTAATGAAAGAGGTTTAATCGCCCGCAAACGAAATACCACGATTTCCGTAAATCCCGGGCTTCTCCCGTATAGTCGAATGTTTACAAAGAAAGTACCCTGTGAGTAAACTCATTTCCAGAACGACTTTTTAAATTATCTTTTCACCACTAAAACGCATGAGACTTGTAGTTTTCAAAAATGATTTCGTTTTTGATGAGACGCTGAATAAAAGGAGTTTAATCGTTGGCAAACGAAAACCCGCGTTTTCCCGTAAATCCCGGGCTTGGCCCGTATAGTTGTATGTATCTAAAGAAAGTACCCAAAGAGTAAACTCATTTCCCAAACGATTTTTTAAATTATTTTTTCTCCACTAAAACGCATGAGACTTGTAGTTTTCAAAAATGTTTTCATTTTTGATGAGACGCTTAATGAAAGGGGTTTAATGGCCGGCAAATGAAAACCCGCGATTTCCCGTAAATCACGGGCTTGGCTCGTATAGTCGAATGTATACAAAGAAAGTACCCTGTGAGTAAACTCATTTCCAGAACGATTTTTTAAATTATTTTTTCACCACTAAAACGCATAAGACTTGTAGTTTTCAAAAATGTTTTCATTTTTGATGAGACGCTGAATAAAAGAAGTTTAATCGCCGGCAAACGAAAACCCACGATTTCCCGTAAATCCCGGGCTTGGCCCGTATAGTCAAAAGTATACAAAGAAAGTACCCAGGAAGTAAACTCATTTCCCGAACGATTTTTTAAATTATTTTTTCTCCACTAAAACGCATGAGACTTGTAGTTTTCAAAAATGTTTTCATTTTTGATAAGACGCTTAATGAAAGGGGTTTAATCGCCGGCAAATGAAAACCCGCGATTTCCCGTAAATCACGGGCTTGGCTCGTATAGTCGAATGTATACAAAGAAAGTACCCTGTGAGTAAACTCATTTCCAGAACGATTTTTTAAATTATTTTTTCACCACTAAAACGCAGAAGACTTGTAGTTTTCAAAAATGTTTTCATTTGTGAGGAGACGCTGAATAAAAGAAGTTTAATCGCCGGCAAACGAAAACCCACGATTTCCCTTAAATCCCGGTCTTGGCCCGTATAGTCAAAAGTATACAAAGAAAGTACCCAGGGAGTAAACTCATTTCCCGAACGATTTTTCACATTATTTCTGCACGACTTTAACGAATGAGACTTGTAGCTTCCAAAAATGTTTTCATTTTTAATGAGACGCTTAATGAAAGAGGTTTAATCGCCGGCAAACGAAATACCACGATTTCCCTAAATCCCGGGCTTGACCCGTATAGTCGAATGTTTACAAAGAAAGTACCCTGTGAGTAAACTCATTTCCAGAACGACTTTTTAAATTATCTTTTCATCACTAAAACGCATGAGACTTGTAGTTTTCAAAAATGTTTTCATTTGTGATGAGACGCTGAATAAAAGAAGTTTAATCGCCGGCAAACGAAAACCCACGATTTCCCGTAAATCCCGGGCTTGGCCCGTATAGTCAAAAGTATACAAAGAAAGTACCCAGGGAGTAAACTCCTTTCCCAAACGATTTTTTAAATTATTTCGTCACCACTAAAACGCATGAGACTTGTAGTTTTCAAAAGTGTTTTCATTTTTGATGAGACGCTGAATAAAAGAAGTTTAATCCTCGGCAAACGAAAACCCGCGATTTCCCGTAAATCCCGGGCTTGGTCCGTATAGTTAAATGTATCTAAAGAAAGTACCCAGGGAGTAAACTGATTTCCCGAACGATTTTTCAAATTATTTCTGCACCACTATAACGAATGAGACTTGTAGTTTCCAAAAATGTTTTCATTTTTAATGAGACGCTTAATGAAAGAGGTTTAATCGCCCGCAAACGAAATACCACGATTTCCGTAAATCCCGGGCTTCTCCCGTATAGTCGAATGTTTACAAAGAAAGTACCCTGTGAGTAAACTCATTTCCAGAACGACTTTTTAAATTATCTTTTCACCACTAAAACGCATGAGACTTGTAGTTTTCAAAAATGATTTCGTTTTTGATGAGACGCTGAATAAAAGGAGTTTAATCGTTGGCAAACGAAAACCCGCGATTTCCCGTAAATCCCGGGCTTGGCCCGTATAGTTGTATGTATCTAAAGAAAGTACCCAAAGAGTAAACTCATTTCCCAAACCATTTTTTAAATTATTTTTTCTCCACTAAAACGCATGAGACTTGTAGTTTTCAAAAATGTTTTCATTTTTGATGAGACGCTTAATGAAAGGGGTTTAATGGCCGGCAAATGAAAACCCGCAATTTCCCGTAAATCACGGGCTTGGCTCGTATAGTCGAATGTATACAAAGAAAGTACCCTGTGAGTAAACTCATTTCCAGAACGATTTTTTAAATTATTTTTTCACCACTAAAACGCATAAGACTTGTAGTTTTCAAAAATGTTTTCATTTTTGATGAGACGCTGAATAAAAGAAGTTTAATCGCCGGCAAACGAAAACCCACGATTTCCCGTAAATCCCGGGCTTGGCCCGTATAGTCAAAAGTATACAAAGAAAGTACCCAGGAAGTAAACTCATTTCCCGAACGATTTTTTAAATTATTTTTTCTCCACTAAAACGCATGAGACTTGTAGTTTTCAAAAATGTTTTCATTTTTGATAAGACGCTTAATGAAAGGGGTTTAATCGCCGGCAAATGAAAACCCGCGATTTCCCGTAAATCACGGGCTTGGCTCGTATAGTCGAATGTATACAAAGAAAGTACCCTGTGAGTAAACTCATTTCCAGAACGATTTTTTAAATTATTTTTTCACCACTAAAACGCAGAAGACTTGTAGTTTTCAAAAATGTTTTCATTTGTGAGGAGACGCTGAATAAAAGAAGTTTAATCGCCGGCAAACGAAAACCCACGATTTCCCGTAAATCCCGGTCTTGGCCCGTATAGTCAAAAGTATACAAAGAAAGTACCCAGGGAGTAAACTCATTTCCCGAACGATTTTTCACATTATTTCTGCACCACTTTAACGAATGAGACTTGTAGCTTCCAAAAATGTTTTCATTTTTAATGAGACGCTTAATGAAAGAGGTTTAATCGCCGGCAAACGAAATACCACGATTTCCCTAAATCCCGGGCTTGACCCGTATAGTCGAATGTTTACAAAGAAAGTACCCTGTGAGTAAACTCATTTCCAGAACGACTTTTTAAATTATCTTTTCATCACTAAAACGCATGAGACTTGTAGTTTTCAAAAATGATTTCATTTTTGATGAGACGCTGGATAAAAGAAGTTTAATCGCCGGCAAACGAAAACCCAGGAAATTTTCCGTAAATCCCGGGCTTGGCCCGTATAGTCAAAAGTATACAAAGAAAGTACCCAGGTAGTAAACTCATTTCCAGAACGATTTTTTAAATTATTTTTTCTCCACTAAAACGCATGAGACTTGTAGTTTTCAAAAATGTATTCATTTTTAATGAGACGCTTAATGAAAGAGATTTAATCGCCGGCAAACGAAATACCACGATTTCCCTAAATCCCGGGCTTGTCCCGTATAGTCGAATGTATACAAAGAAAGTACCCTGTGAGTAAACTCATTTCCAGAACGATTTTTTAAATTATTTTTTCACCACTAAAACGCATAAGACTTGTAGTTTTCAAAAATGTTTTCATTTGTGAGGAGACGCTGAATAAAAGAAGTTTAATCGCCGGCAAACGAAAACCCACGATTTCCCGTAAATCCCGGGCTTGGCCCGTATAGTCAAAAGTATACAAAGAAAGTACCCAGGGAGTAAACTCATTTCCCGAACGATTTTTCACATTATTTCTGCACCACTTTAACGAATGAGACTTGTAGCTTCCAAAAATGTTTTCATTTTTAATGAGACGCTTAATGAAAGAGGTTTAATCGCCGGCAAACGAAATACCACGATTTCCCTAAATCCCGGGCTTGTCCCGTATAGTCGAATGTTTACAAAGAAAGTACCCTGTGAGTAAACTCATTTCCAGAACGACTTTTTAAATTATCTTTTCATCACTAAAACGCATGAGACTTGTAGTTTTCAAAAATGATTTCATTTTTGATGAGACGCTGAATAAAAGGAGTTTAATCGCCGGCAAACGAAAACACGCGGTTTCCCGTAAATCCCGGGCTTGGCCCGTATAGTTGAATGTATCTAAAGAAAGTACCCAGGGAGTAAACTGATTTCCCGAACGATTTTTTAAATTATTTCAGCACCACTAGAACGAATGAGACTTGTAGTTTTCAAAAATGTTTTCATTTTTAATGAGACGCTTAATGAAAGAGGTTTAATCGCCGACAAACGAAAAACCGCGATTTCCCGTAAATCCCGGGCTTGGCCCGTATAGTCGAATGTATACAAAGAAAGTACCCTGTGAGTAAACTCATTTCGAGAGCGATTTTTTAAATTATTTTTTCACCACTAAAACGCATAAGACTTGTAGTTTTCAAAAATGTTTTCATTTTTGATGAGACGCTGAATAAAAGAAGTTTAATCGCCGGCAAACGAAAACCCAGGAAATTTCCCGTAAATCCCGGGCTTGGCCCGTATAGTCAAAAGTATACAAAGAAAGTACCCAGGGAGTAAACTCATTTCCAGAACGATTTTTTAAATTATCTTTTCACCACTAAAACGCATGAGACTTGTAGTTTTCAAAAATGATTTCATTTTTGATGAGAAGCTGAATAAAAGGAGTTTAATCGCCGGCAAACGAAAACTCGCGGTTTCCAGTAAATCCCGGGCTTGGCCCGTATAGTTGAATGTATATAAAGAAAGTACCGAGGAAGTAAACTGATTTCCCGAACAATTTTTCAAATTATTTCTGCACCACTAGAACTAATGAGACTTGTAGTTTTCAAAAATGTTTTCATTTTTAATGAGACGCTTAATGAAAGAGGTTTAATCGCCGACAATCGAAAACCCGCGATTTCCCGTAAATACCGGGCTTAGCCCGTATAGTCGAATGTATACAAAGAAAGTACCTAGGGAGTAAACTCATTTCCCGAACGATTTTTTAAATAATTTTTTCTCCACTAAAACGCATGAGATTTGTAGTTTTCAAAAATGTTTTCATTTTTGATGAGACGCCTAATGAAAGGGGTTTAATCGCCGGCAAATGAAAACCCGCGATTTCCCGTAAATCACGGGCTTGGCCCGTATAGTCGAATGTATACAAAGAAAGTACCCTGTGAGTAAACTCATTTCCAGAACGATTTTTTAAATTATTTTTTCACCACTAAAACGCATTAGACTTGTAGTGTTCAAAAATGTTTTTATTTTTGATGAGACGCTGAATAAAAGGAGTTTAATCGCCGGCAAACGAAAACCCGCGGTTGCCCGTAAATCCCGGGCTTGGCCCGTATAGTTGAATGTATCTAAAGAAAGTACCCAGGGAGTAAACTAATTTCCCAAACGATTTTTTAAATTATTTTGTCACCACTAAAACGCATGAGACTTGTAGTATTCAAAAGTGTTTTCATTTTTGATGAGACGCTGAATAAAAGAAGTTTAATCGCCGGGAAACGAAAACCCGCGATTTCCCGTAAATCCCGGGCTTGGCCCGTATAGTTGAATGTATATAAAGAAAGTACCCAGGAAGTAAACTCATTTCCAGAACGATTTTTTAAATTATCTTTTCACCACTAAAACGCATGAGACTTGTAGTTTTCAAAAATGATTTCATTTTTGATGAGAAGCTGAATAAAAGGAGTTTAATCGCCGGCAAACGAAAACTCGCGGTTTCCAGTAAATCCCGGGCTTGGCCCGTATAGTTGAATGTATCTAAAGAAAGTACCCAGGAAGTAAACTGATTTCCCGAACGATTTTTCAAATTATTTCTGCACCACTAGAACTAATGAGACTTGTAGTTTTCAAAAATGTTTTCATTTTTAATGAGACGCTTAATGAAAGAGGTTTAATCGCCGACAATCGAAAACCCGCGATTTCCCGTAAATACCGGGCTTAGCCCGTATAGTCGAATGTATACAAAGAAAGTACCTAGGGAGTAAACTCATTTCCCGAACGATTTTTTAAATAATTTTCTCTCCACTAAAACGCATGAGATTTGTAGTTTTCAAAAATGTTTTCATTTTTGATGAGACGCCTAATGAAAGGGGTTTAATCGCCGGCAAATGAAAACCCGCGATTTCCCGTAAATCACGGGCTTGGCCCGTATAGTCGAATGTATACAAAGAAAGTACCCTGTGAGTAAACTCATTTCCAGAACGATTTTTTAAATTATTTTTTCACCACTAAAACGCATTAGACTTGTAGTGTTCAAAAATGTTTTCATTTTTGATGAGACGCTGAATAAAAGGAGTTTAATCGCCGGCAAACGAAAACCCGCGGTTGCCCGTAAATCCCGGGCTTGGCCCGTATAGTTGAATGTATCTAAAGAAAGTACCCAGGGAGTAAACTAATTTCCCAAACGATTTTTTAAATTATTTTGTCACCACTAAAACGCATGAGACTTGTAGTATTCAAAAGTGTTTTCATTTTTGATGAGACGCTGAATAAAAGAAGTTTAATCGCCGGGAAACGAAAACCCGCGATTTCCCGTAAATCCCGGGCTTGGCCCGTATAGTTGAATGTATATAAAGAAAGTACCCAGGAAGTAAACTCATTTCCAGAACGATTTTTTAAATTATCTTTTCACCACTAAAACGCATGAGACTTGTAGTTTTCAAAAATGATTTCATTTTTGATGAGAAGCTGAATAAAAGGAGTTTAATCGCCGGCAAACGAAAACCCGCGGTTTCCAGTAAATCCCGGGCTTGGCCCGTATAGTTGAATGTATCTAAAGAAAGTACCCAGGAAGTAAACTGATTTCCCGAACGATTTTTCAAATTATTTCTGCACCACTAGAACTAATGAGACTTGTAGTTTTCAAAAATGTTTTCATTTTTGATGAGACGCCTAATGAAAGGGGTTTAATCGCCGGCAAATGAAAACCCGCGATTTCCCGTAAATCACGGGCTTGGCCCGTATAGTCGAATGTATACAAAGAAAGTACCCTGTGAGTAAACTCATTTCCAGAACGATTTTTTAAATTATTTTTTCACCACTAAAACGCATAAGACTTGTAGTTTTCAAAAATGTTTTCATTTTTAATGAGACGCTTAATGAAAGAGGTTTAATCGCCGGCAAACGAAATACCACGATTTCCCTAAATCCCGGGCTTGTCCCGTATAGTCGAATGTATACAAAGAAAGTACCCTGTGAGTAAACTCATTTCCAGAACGATTTTTTAAATTATTTTTTCACCACTAAAACGCATAAGACTTGTAGTTTTCAAAAATATTTTCATTTGTGAGGAGACGCTGAATAAAAGAAGTTTAATCGCCGGCAAACGAAAACCCACGATTTCCCGTAAATCCCGGGCTTGGCCCGTATAGTCAAAAGTATACAAAGAAAGTACCCAGGGAGTAAACTCATTTCCCGAACGATTTTTCACATTATTTCTGCACCACTTTAACGAATGAGACTTGTAGCTTCCAAAAATGTTTTCATTTTTAATGAGACGCTTAATGAAAGAGGTTTAATCGCCGGCAAACGAAATACCACGATTTCCCTAAATCCCGGGCTTGTCCCGTATAGTCGAATGTTTACAAAGAAAGTACCCTGTGAGTAAACTCATTTCCAGAACGACTTTTTAAATTATCTTTTCATCACTAAAACGCATGAGACTTGTAGTTTTCAAAAATGATTTCATTTTTGATGAGACGCTGAATAAAAGGAGTTTAATCGCCGACAAACGAAAACACGCGGTTTCCCCTAAATCCCGGGCTTGGCCCGTATAGTTGAATGTATCTAAAGAAAGTACCCAGGGAGTAAACTGATTTCCCGAACGATTTTTTAAATTATTTCAGCACCACTAGAACGAATGAGACTTGTAGTTTTCAAAAATGTTTTCATTTTTAATGAGACGCCTAATGAAAGAGGTTTAATCGCCGACAAACGAAAAACCGCGATTTCCCGTAAATCCCGGGCTTGGCCCGTATAGTCGAATGTATACAAAGAAAGTACCCTGTGAGTAAACTCATTTCCAGAGCGATTTTTTAAATTATTTTTTCACCACTAAAACGCATAAGACTTGTAAATTTCAAAAATGTTTTCATTTTTGATGAGACGCTGAATAAAAGAAGTTTAATCTCCGGCAAACGAAAACCCAGGAAATTTCCCGTAAATCCCGGGCTTGGCCCGTATAGTCAAAAGTATACAAAGAAAGTACCCAGGGAGTAAACTCATTTCCAGAACGATTTTTTAAATTATCTTTTCACCACTAAAACGCATGAGACTTGTAGTTTTCAAAAATGATTTCATTTTTGATGAGAAGCTGAATAAAAGGAGTTTAATCGCCGGCAAACGAAAACTCGCGGTTTCCAGTAAATCCCGGGCTTGGCCCGTATAGTTGAATGTATCTAAAGAAAGTACCCAGGATGTAAACTGATTTCCCGAACGATTTTTCAAATTATTTCTGCACCACTAGAACTAATGAGACTTGTAGTTTTCAAAAATGTTTTCATTTTTAATGAGACGCTTAATGAAAGAGGTTTAATCGCCGACAATCGAAAACCCGCGATTTCCCGTAAATACCGGGCTTAGCCCGTATAGTCGAATGTATACAAAGAAAGTACCCAGGGAGTAAACTCATTTCCCGAACGATTTTTTAAATAATTTTTTCTCCACTAAAACGCATGAGATTTGTAGTTTTCAAAAATGTTTTCATTTTTGATGAGACGCCTAATGAAAGGGGTTTAATCGCCGGCAAATGAAAACCCGCGATTTCCCGTAAATCACGGGCTTGGCCCGTATAGTCGAATGTATACAAAGAAAGTACCCTGTGAGTAAACTCATTTCCAGAACGATTTTTTAAATTATTTTTTCACCACTAAAACGCATTAGACTTGTAGTGTTCAAAAATGTTTTCATTTTTGATGAGACGCTGAATAAAAGGAGTTTAATCGCCGGCAAACGAAAACCCGCGGTTGCGCGTAATTCCCGGGCTTGGCCCGTATAGTTGAATGTATCTAAAGAAAGTACCCAGGGAGTAAACTAATTTCCCAAACGATTTTTTAAATTATTTTGTCACCACTAAAACGCATGAGACTTGTAGTATTCAAAAGTGTTTTCATTTTTGATGAGACGCTGAATAAAAGAAGTTTAATCGCCGGGAAACGAAAACCCGCGATTTCCCGTAAATCCCGGGCTTGGCCCGTATAGTTGAATGTATATAAAGAAAGTACCCAGGAAGTAAACTCATTTCCAGAACGATTTTTTAAATTATCTTTTCACCACTAAAACGCATGAGACTTGTAGTTTTCAAAAATGATTTCATTTTTGATGAGAAGCTGAATAAAAGGAGTTTAATCGCCGGCAAACGAAAACCCGCGGTTGCCCGTAAATCCCGGGCTTGGCCCGTATAGTTGAATGTATCTAAAGAAAGTACCCAGGGAGTAAACTAATTTCCCGAACGATTTTTTAAATTATTTCTGCACCACTAAAACGAATGAGACTTGTAGTTTTCAAAAATGTTTTCATTTTTAATGAGACGCTTAATGAAAGAGGTTTATTCGCCGACAAACGAAAACCCGCGATTTTCCGTAAATCCCGGGCTTGGCCCGTATAGTCAAAAGTATACAAAGAAAGTACCCAGGGAGTAAACTCCTTTCCCAAACGATTTTTTAAATTATTTTGTCACCACTAAAACGCATGAGACTTGTAGTTTTCAAAAATGATTTCATTTTTGATGAGAAGCTGAATAAAAGGAGTTTAATCGCCGGCAAACGAAAACCCGCGGTTTCCAGTAAATCCCGGGCTTGGCCCGTATAGTTGAATGTATCTAAAGAAAGTACCCAGGAAGTAAACTGATTTCCCGAACGATTTTTCAAATTATTTCTGCACCACTAAAACGAATGAGACTTGTAGTTTTCAAAAATGTTTTCATTTTTAATGAGACGCTTAATGAAAGAGGTTTATTCGCCGACAAACGAAAACCCGCGATTTTCCGTAAATCCCGGGCTTGGCCCGTATAGTCAAAAGTATACAAAGAAAGTACCCAGGGAGTAAACTCCTTTCCCAAACGATTTTTTAAATTATTTTGTCACCACTAAAACGCATGAGACTTGTAGTATTCAAAAGTGTTTTCATTTTTGATGAGACGCTGAATAAAAGAAGTTTAATCGCCGGGAAACGAAATACCACGATTTCCTTAAATCCCGGGCTTGTCCCGTATAGTCGAATGTTTACAAAGAAAGTACCCTGTGAGTAAACTCATTTCTAGAACGATTTTTTAAATTATCTTTTCACCACTAAAACGCATTAGACTTGTAGTTTTCAAAAATGTTTTCATTTTTGATGAGACGCTGAATAAAAGGAGTTTAATCGCCGGCAAACGAAAACCTGCGGTTGCCCGTAAATCCCGGGCTTGGCCCGTATAGTTGAATGTATCTAAAGAAAGTACCCAGGGAGTAAACTAATTTCCCGAACGATTTTTCAAATTATTTCTGCACCACTAAAACGAATGAGACTTGTAGTTTTCAAAAATGTTTTCATTTTTAATGAGACGCTTAATGAAAGAGGTTTATTCGCCGACAAACGAAAACCCGCGATTTTCCGTAAATCCCGGGCTTGGCCCGTATAGTCAAAAGTATACAAAGAAAGTACCCAGGGAGTAAACTCCTTTCCCAAACGATTTTTTAAATTATTTTGTCACCACTAAAACGCATGAGACTTGTAGTATTCAAAAGTGTTTTCATTTTTGATGAGACGCTGAATAAAAGAAGTTTAATCGCCGGGAAACGAAAACCCGCGATTTCCCGTAAATCCCGGGCTTGGCCCGTATAGTTAAATGTATCTAAAGAAAGTACCCAGGGAGTAAACTGATTTCCCGAACGATTTTTCAAATTATTTCTGCACCACTAGAACGAATGAGACTTGTAGTTTTCAAAAATGTTTTCATTTTTAATGAGACGCTTAATGAAAGAGTTTTAATCGCCGGCAAACTAAAACCCGCGATTTCCCGTAAATCCCGGACTTGGCCCGTATAGTTGAATGTATATAAAGAAAGTACCCAGGAAGTAAACTCAATTCCAGAACGATTTTTTAAATTATCTTTTCACCACTAAAACGCATGAGACTTGTAGTTTTCAAAAATGATTTCATTTTTGATGAGAAGCTGAATAAAAAGAGTTTAATCGCCGGAAAACGAAAACTCGCGGTTTCCAGTAAATCCCGGGCTTGGCCCGTATAGTTGAATGTATCTAAAGAAAGTACCCAGGAAGTAAACTGATTTCCCGAACGATTTTTCAAATTATTTCTGCACCACTAGAACTAATGAGACTTGTAGTTTTCAAAAATGTTTTCATTTTTAATGAGACGCTTAATGAAAGAGGTTTAATCGCCGGCAAACGAAATACCACGATTTCCTTAAATCCCGGGCTTGTCCCGTATGGTCGAATGTTTACAAAGAAAGTACCCTGTGAGTAAACTCATTTCTAGAACGATTTTTTAAATTATCTTTTCACCACTAAAACGCATTAGACTTGTAGTTTTCAAAAATGTTTTCATTTTTGATGAGACGCTGAATAAAAGGAGTTTAATCGCCGACAAACGAAAACCCGCGATTTCCCGTAAATCCCGGGCTTGGCCCGTATAGTCGAATGTATACAAAGAAAGTACCCAGGGAGTAAACTCATTTCCCGAACGATTTTTTAAATTATTTTTTCTCCACTAAAACGCATGAGACTTATAGTTTTCAAAAATGTTTTCATTTTTGATGAGACGCTTAATGAAAGGGGTTTAATCGTCGGCAAATGAAAACCCGCGATTTCCCGTAAATCACGGGCTTGTCCCGTATAGTCGAATGTTTACAAAGAAAGTACCCTGTGAGTAAACTCATTTCTAGAACGATTTTTTAAATTATCTTTTCACCACCAAAACGCATTAGACTTGCAGTTTTTAAAAATGTTTTCATTTTTGATGAGACGCTGAATAAAAGGAGTTTAATCGCCGGCAAACGAAAACTCGCGGTTTCCCGTAAATCCCGGACTTGGCCCGTATAGTTGAATGTATATAAAGAAAGTACCCAGGAAGTAAACTCATTTCCAGAACGATTTTTTAAATTATCTTTTCACCACTAAAACGCATGAGACTTGTAGTTTTCAAAAATGATTTCATTTTTGATGAGAAGCTGAATAAAAGGAGTTTAATCGCCGGCAAACGAAAACCCGCGGTTTCCAGTAAATCCCGGGCTTGGCCCGTATAGTTGAATGTATCTAAAGAAAGTACCCAGGAAGTAAACTGATTTCCCGAACGATTTTTCAAATTATTTCTGCACCACTAGAACTAATGAGACTTGTAGTTTTCAAAAATGTTTTCATTTTTAATGAGACGCTTAATGAAAGAGGTTTAATCGCCGGCAAACGAAATACCACGATTTCCTTAAATCCCGGGCTTGTCCCGTATAGTCGAATGTTTACAAAGAAAGTACCCTGTGAGTAAACTCATTTCTAGAACGATTTTTTAAATTATCTTTTCACCACTAAAACGCATTAGACTTGTAGTTTTCAAAAATGTTTTCATTTTTGATGAGACGCTGAATAAAAGGAGTTTAATCGCCGACAAACGAAAACCCGCGATTTCCCGTAAATCCCGGGCTTGGCCGGTATAGTCGAATGTATACAAAGAAAGTACCCAGGGAGTAAACTCATTTCCCGAACGATTTTTTAAATTATTTTTTCTCCACTAAAACGCATGAGACTTATAGTTTTCAAAAATGTTTTCATTTTTGATGAGACGCTTAATGAAAGAAGTTTAATCGCCGACAAACGAAAACCCGCGATTTCCCGTAAATCCCGGGCTTGGCCGGTATTGTCGAATGTATACAAAGAAAGTACCCAGGGAGTAAACTCATTTCCCGAACGATTTTTTAAATTATTTTTTCTCCACTAAAACGCATGAGACTTATAGTTTTCAAAAATGTTTTCATTTTTGATGAGACGCTGAATAAAAGAAGTTTAATCGCCGGCAAACGAAAACCCACGATTTCCCGTAAATCCCGGGCTTGGCCCGTATAGTCAAAAGTATACAAAGAAAGTACCCAGGGAGTAAACTCCTTTCCCAAACGATTTTTTAAATTATTTTGTCACCACTAAAACGCATGAGACTTGTAGTATTCAAAAGTGTTTTCATTTTTGATGAGACGCTGAATAAAAGAAGTTTAATCGCCGGGAAACGAAATACCACGATTTCCTTAAATCCCGGGCTTGTCCCGTATAGTCAAATGTTTACAAAGAAAGTACCCTGTGAGTAAATTCATTTCTAGAACGATTTTTTAAATTATCTTTTCACCACTAAAACGCATTAGACTTGTAGTTTTTAAAAATGTTTTCATTTTTGATGAGACGCTGAATAAAAGGAGTTTAATCGCCGGCAAACGAAAACCCGCGGTTTCCCGTAAATCCTGGGCTTGGCCCGTATAGTTGAATGAATCTAAAGAAAGTACCCAGGGAGTAAACTAATTTCCCGAACGATTTTTTAAATTGTTTTTTCTCCACTAAAACGCATGAGACTTGTAGTTTCCAAAAATGTTTTCATTTTTAATGAGACGCTTAATGAAAGAGGTTTAATCGCCGGCAAACGAAATACCACGATTTCCTTAAATCCCGGGCTTGTCCCGTATAGTCGAATGTTTACAAAGAAAGTACCCTGTGAGTAAACTCATTTCTAGAACGATTTTTTAAATTATCTTTTCACCACCAAAACGCATTAGACTTGCAGTTTTCAAAAATGTTTTCATTTTTGATGAGACGCTGAATAAAAGGAGTTTAATCGCCGGCAAACGAAAACCCGCGGTTTCCCGTAAATCCCGGGCTTGGCCCGTATAGTTGAATGTATCTAAAGAAAGTACCCAGGGAGTAAACTAATTTCCCGAACGATTTTTCAAATTATTTCTGCACCACTAGAACGAATGAGACTTGTAGTTTTCAAAAATGTTTTCATTTTTAATGAGACGCTTAATGAAAGAGGTTTATTCGCCGACAAACGAAAACCCGCGATTTCCCGTAAATCCCGGGCTTGGCCCGTATAGTCGAATGTATACAAAGAAAGTACCCAGGGAGTAAACTCATTTCCCGAACGATTTTTTAAATTATTTTCTCTCCACTAAAACGCATGAGACTTATAGTTTTCAAAAATGTTTTCATTTTTGATGAGACGCTGAATAAAAGGAGTTTAATCGCCGGCAAACGAAAACCCGCGGTTTCCCGTAAATCCTGGGCTTGGCCCGTATAGTTGAATGAATCTAAAGAAAGTACCCAGGGAGTAAACTAATTTCCCGAACGATTTTTTAAATTGTTTTTTCTCCACTAAAACGCATGAGACTTGTAGTTTCCAAAAATGTTTTCATTTTTAATGAGACGCTTAATGAAAGAGGTTTAATCGCCGGCAAACGAAATACCACGATTTCCTTAAATCCCGGGCTTGTCCCGTATAGTCGAATGTTTACAAAGAAAGTACCCTGTGAGTAAACTCATTTCTAGAACGATTTTTTAAATTATCTTTTCACCACCAAAACGCATTAGACTTGCAGTTTTCAAAAATGTTTTCATTTTTGATGAGACGCTGAATAAAAGGAGTTTAATCGCCGGCAAACGAAAACCCGCGGTTTCCCGTAAATCCCGGACTTGGCCCGTATAGTTGAATGTATATAAAGAAAGTACCCAGGAAGTAAACTCATTTCCAGAACGATTTTTTAAATTATCTTTTCACCACTAAAACGCATGAGACTTGTAGTTTTCAAAAATGATTTCATTTTTGATGAGAAGCTGAATAAAAGGAGTTTAATCGCCGGCAAACGAAAACCCGCGGTTTCCAGTAAATCCCGGGCTTGGCCCGTATAGTTGAATGTATCTAAAGAAAGTACCCAGGAAGTAAACTGATTTCCCGAACGATTTTTCAAATTATTTCTGCACCACTAGAACTAATGAGACTTGTAGTTTTCAAAAATGTTTTCATTTTTAATGAGACGCTTAATGAAAGAGGTTTAATCGCCGGCAAACGAAATACCACGATTTCCTTAAATCCCGGGCTTGTCCCGTATAGTCGAATGTTTACAAAGAAAGTACCCTGTGAGTAAACTCATTTCTAGAACGATTTTTTAAATTATCTTTTCACCACTAAAACGCATTAGACTTGTAGTTTTCAAAAATGTTTTCATTTTTGATGAGACGCTGAATAAAAGGAGTTTAATCGCCGACAAACGAAAACCCGTGATTTCCCGTAAATCCCGGGCTTGGCCGGTATAGTCGAATGTATACAAAGAAAGTACCCAGGGAGTAAACTCATTTCCCGAACGATTTTTTAAATTATTTTTTCTCCACTAAAACGCATGAGACTTATAGTTTTCAAAAATGTTTTCATTTTTGATGAGACGCTTAATGAAAGGGGTTTAATCGTCGGCAAATGAAAACCCGCGATTTCCCGTAAATCACGGGCTTGACCCGTATAGTCGATTGTATACAAAGAAAGTACCCTGTGAGTAAACTCATTTCCAGAACGATTTTTTAAATTATTTTTTCACCACTAAAACACATAAGACTTGTAGTTTTCAAAAATGTTTTCATTTTTGATGAGACGCTGAATAAAAGAAGTTTAATCGCCGGCAAACGAAAACCCACGATTTCCCGTAAATCCCGGGCTTGGCCCGTATAGTCAAAAGTATACAAAGAAAGTACCCAGGGAGTAAACTCCTTTCCCAAACGATTTTTTAAATTATTTTGTCACCACTAAAACGCATGAGACTTGTAGTATTCAAAAGTGTTTTCATTTTTGATGAGACGCTGAATAAAAGAAGTTTAATCGCCGGGAAACGAAATACCACGATTTCCTTAAATCCCGGGCTTGTCCCGTATAGTCAAATGTTTACAAAGAAAGTACCCTGTGAGTAAATTCATTTCTAGAACGATTTTTTAAATTATCTTTTCACCACTAAAACGCATTAGACTTGTAGTTTTTAAAAATGTTTTCATTTTTGATGAGACGCTGAATAAAAGGAGTTTAATCGCCGGCAAACGAAAACCCGCGGTTTCCCGTAAATCCTGGGCTTGGCCCGTATAGTTGAATGAATCTAAAGAAAGTACCCAGGGAGTAAACTAATTTCGCGAACGATTTTTTAAATTGTTTTTTCTCCACTAAAACGCATGAGACTTGTAGTTTCCAAAAATGTTTTCATTTTTAATGAGACGCTTAATGAAAGAGGTTTAATCGCCGGCAAACGGAATACCACGATTTCCTTAAATCCCGGGCTTGTCCCGTATAGTCGAATGTTTACAAAGAAAGTACCCTGTGAGTAAAGTCATTTCTAGAACGATTTTTTAAATTATCTTTTCACCACCAAAACGCATTAGACTTGCAGTTTTCAAAAATGTTTTCATTTTTGATGAGACGCTGAATAAAAGGAGTTTAATCGCCGGCAAACGAAAACCCGCGGTTTCCCGTAAATCCCGGGCTTGGCCCGTATAGTTGAATGTATCTAAAGAAAGTACCCAGGGAGTAAACTAATTTCCCGAACGATTTTTCAAATTATTTCTGCACCACTAGAACGAATGAGACTTGTAGTTTTCAAAAATGTTTTCATTTTTAATGAGACGCTTAATGAAAGAGGTTTATTCGCCGACAAACGAAAACCCGCGATTTCCCGTAAATCCCGGGCTTGGCCCGTATAGTCGAATGTATACAAAGAAAGTACCCAGGGAGTAAACTCATTTCCCGAACGATTTTTTAAATTATTTTCTCTCCACTAAAACGCATGAGACTTATAGTTTTCAAAAATGTTTTCATTTTTGATGAGACGCTTAATGAAAGGGGTTTAATCGCCGGCAAATGAAAACCCGCGATTTCCCGTAAATCACGGGCTTGACCCGTATAGTCGAATGTATACAAAGAAAGTACCCTGTGAGTAAACTCATTTCCAGAACGATTTTTTAAATTATTTTTTTCACCACTAAAACACATGAGACTTGTAGTTTTCAAAAATGTTTTCTTTTTTGATGAAACGCTTAATGAAAGGGGTTTAATCGCCGGCAAACGAAAACCCGCGACTTCACGTAAATCCCGGGCTTGGCCCGTATTGTCGAATGTATACAAAGAAAGTACCCTATGAGTAAACTCATTTCCAGAACGATTTTTTAAATTAGTTTTTCACCACTAAAACGCATGAGACTTGTAGTTTTCAAAAATGTTTTCATTTTTAATGAGACGCTTAATGAAAGAGTTTTAATCGCCGGCAAACGAAAACCCGCGATTTCCCGTAAATCCCGGGCTTGGCCCGTATAGTTGAATGTATATAAAGAAGGTACCCAGGGAGTAAACTGATTTCCCGAACGATTTTTCAAATTATTTCTGCACCACTATAACGAATGAGACTTGTAGTTTCCAAAAATGTTTTCATTTTTAATGAGTCACTTAATGAAAGAGGTTTAATCGCCGGCAAACGAAATACCACGATTTCCCTAAATGCCGGGCTTGTCCTGTATAGTCGAATGTTTACCAAGAAAGTACCCTGTGAGTAAACTCATTTCCAGAACGATTTTTTAAATTATCTTTTCACCACTAAAACGCATGAGACTTGTAGTTTTCAAAAATGATTTCATTTTTGATGAGACGCTGAATAAAAGGAGTTTAATCGCCGGCAATCGAAAACCCGCGGTTTCCCGTAAATCCCGGGCTTGGGCCGTATAGTTGAATGTATCTAAAGAAAGTACCCAGGGAGTAAACTGATTTCCCGAACGATTTTTCAAATTATTTCTGCACCACTAGAACGAATGAGACTTGTAGTTTTCAAAAATGTTTTCATTTTAAATGAGACGCTTAATGAAAGAGGTTTAATCGCCGACAAACGAAAACCCGCGATTTCCCGTAAATCACGGGCTTGGCCCGTATAGTCGAATGTATACAAAGAAAGTACCCTGTGAGTAAACTCATTTCCAGAACGATTTTTTAAATTATTTTTTTACCACTAAAACGCATAAGACTTGTAGTTTTCAAAAATGTTTTCATTTTTGATGAGACGCTTAATGAAGGAGGTTTAATCGCCGGCAAACGAAAACCCGCCATTTCCCGTAAACCCAGGACTCGGCCCGTATAGTCAAAAGTTTACAAAGAAAGTACCCAGGTAGTAAACTCATTTCCCGAAAGTTTTTTTAAATTATCTTTTCACCACTAAAACGCATAAGACTTGTAGTTTTCAAAAATGTTTTCATTTTTGATGAGACGCTGAATAAAAGAAGTTTAATCGCCGGCAAACGAAAACCCACGATTTCCCGTAAATCCTGGGCTTGGCCCGTATAGTCAAAAGTATACAAAGAAAGTACCCAGGGAGTAAACTCATTTCCCAAACGATTTTTTAAATTATTTTGTCACCACTAAAACGCATAAGACTTGTAGTTTTCAAAAATGTTTTCATTTTTGATGAGACGCTTTATGAAAGGGGTTTAATCGCCGGCAAATGAAAATCCGCGATTTCCCGTAAATCACGGGCTTGGCCCGTTTAGTCGAATGTATACAAAGAAAGTACCCTGTGAGTAAACTCATTTCCAGAACGATTTTTTAAATTTTTTTTTCACCACTAAAACGCATAAGACTTGTAGTTTTCAAAAATGTTTTCATTTTTGATGAGACGCTGAATAAAAGAAGTTTAATCGCCGGCAAACGAAAACCCACGATTTCCCGTAAATCCTGGGCTTGGCCCGTATAGTCAAGAGTATACAAAGAAAGTACCCAGGGAGTAAACTCATTTCCCAAACGATTTTTTAAATTATTTTGTCACCACTAAAACGCATGAGACTTGTGGTTTTCAAAAGTGTTTTCATTTTTGATGAGACGCTGAATAGAAGAAGTTTAATCGCCGGCAAACGAAACCACTAAAACGCATAAGACTTGTAGTTTTCAAAAATGTTTTCATTTTTGATGAGACGCTTAATGAAAGGGGTTTAATCGCCGGCAAATGAAAATCCGCGATTTCCCGTAAATCACGGGCTTGGCCCGTTTAGTCGAATGTATACAAAGAAAGTACCCTGTGAGTAAACTCATTTCCAGAACGATTTTTTAAATTTTTTTTTCACCACTAAAACGCATAAGACTTGTAGTTTTCAAAAATGTTTTCATTTTTGATGAGACGCTGAATAAAAGAAGTTTAATCGCCGGCAAACGAAAACCCACGATTTCCCGTAAATCCTGGGCTTGGCCCGTATAGTCAAAAGTATACAAAGAAAGTACCCAGGGAGTAAACTCATTTCCCAAACGATTTTTTAAATTATTTTGTCACCACTAAAACGCATAAGACTTGTAGTTTTCAAAAATGTTTTCATTTTTGATGAGACGCTTTATGAAAGGGGTTTAATCGCCGGCAAATGAAAATCCGCGATTTCCCGTAAATCACGGGCTTGGCCCGTTTAGTCGAATGTATACAAAGAAAGTACCCTGTGAGTAAACTCATTTCCAGAACGATTTTTTAAATTTTTTTTTCACCACTAAAACGCATAAGACTTGTAGTTTTCAAAAATGTTTTCATTTTTGATGAGACGCTGAATAAAAGAAGTTTAATCGCCGGCAAACGAAAACCCACGATTTCCCGTAAATCCTGGGCTTGGCCCGTATAGTCAAGAGTATACAAAGAAAGTACCCAGGGAGTAAACTCATTTCCCAAACGATTTTTTAAATTATTTTGTCACCACTAAAACGCATGAGACTTGTGGTTTTCAAAAGTGTTTTCATTTTTGATGAGACGCTGAATAGAAGAAGTTTAATCGCCGGCAAACGAAAACCCGCGATTTCCCGTAAATCCCGGGCTTGGCCCGTATAGTTGAATGTATCTAAAGAAAGTACCCAGGGAGTAAACTGATTTCCCGAACGATTTTTCAAATTATTTCTGGACCACTAGAACGAATGAGACTTGTAGTTTTTAGAAATGTTTTCATTTTTGATGAGACGCTTAATGAATGTGGTTTAATCGCCGGCAAACGAAAACCCGAAATTTCCCGTAAATCCCGGGCTTGGCCCGTATAGTCGACTGTATACAAAGAAAGTACCCTGTGAGTAAATTCATTTCAAAAACGATTTTTTAAATTATTATTTCACCACGAAAGCCCATGAGACTTGTAGTTTTCAAAAATGTTTTCATTTTTGATGAGACGCTGAATAAAAGAAGTTTAATCGCCGGCAAACGAAAACCAGCCATTTCCCGTAAACCCCGGACTCGGCCCGTATAGTCAAAAGTATACAAAGAAAGTACCCAGGGAGTAAACTCATTTCCCGAACGATTTTTTAAATTATTATTTCACCACTAAAGCCCATGAGACTTGTACTTTTTAAAAATATTTTCATTTTTGATGAGACGGTGAATAAAAGAAGTTTAATCACTGGCAAACAAAAACCCGCGATTTCCCGTAAATCCCGGACTCGGCCTGTATAGTCAAAAGTATACAAAGAAAGTACCGAGGAAGTAAAATCATTTCCCGAACGATTTTTTAAATTATTTTTTCACCACTAAAACGCATGAGACTTGTAGTTTTTAGAAATGTTTTCATTTTTGATGAGACGCTTAATGAAAGTGGTTTAATCGCCGTCAAACGAAAACCCGCGATTTCCCGTAAATCCCGGGCTTGGCCCGTATAGTCGAATGTATACAAAGAAAGTACCCTGTGAGTAAACTCATTTCCAAAACGATTTTTTAAATTATCTTTTCACCACTAAAACGCATGAGACTTGTAGTTTTCAAAAAATGTTTTCATTTTTGATGAGACGCTGAATAAAAGAAGTTTAGTCGCCGGCAAACGAAAACCCGCCATTTCCCGTAAATTCCGGACTCGGCCCGTATAGTCAAAAGTATACAAAGAAAGTACCCAGGGAGTAAACTCATTTCCCGAACGATTTTTTAAATTATTTTTTCACCACTACAACGCATAAGACTTGTAGTTTTCAGAAATATTTTCATTTTTGATGAGACGCTTAATGAAAGTGGTTTAATCGCCGGCAAACGAAAACCCGCGATTTCCCGTAAATCCCAGGCTTGGCCCGTATAGTCGAATGTATACAAAGAAAGTACCCTGTGAGTAAATTCATTTCAAAAACGATTTTTTAAATTGTCTTTTCACCACTAAAACGCGTGAGACTTGTAGTTTTCAAAAATGTTGTCATTTTGGATGAGACGCTGAATAAAAGAAGTTTAATCCCCGGCAAACGAAAACCCGCCATTTCCCGTAAACCCCAGACTCGGCCCGTATAGTCAAAAGAATACAAAGAAAGTACCCAGGGAGTAAACGCATTTCCCGAACGATTTTTTAAATTATTATTTCACCACTAAAGCCCATGAGACTTGTAGTTTTTAAAAATGTTTTCATTTTTGATGAGACGGTGAATAAAAGAAGTTTAATCGCCGGCAAACGAAAACCCGCGATTACCCGTTAATCCCGGACTCGGCCTGTATAGTCAAAAGTATACAAAAAAAATACCCAGGGAGTAAACTCATTTCCCGAACGATTTTTTAAATTATTTTTTCACCACTAAAACGCATGAGACTTGTAGTTTTCAGAAATATTTTCATTTTTGATGAGACGCTTAATGAAAGTGGTTTAATCGCCGGCAAACGAAAACCCGCGATTTCCCGTAAATCCCGGGCTTGGCCCGTATAGTCGAATGTATACAAAGAAAGTACCCTGTGAGTAAACTCATTTCCAAAACGATTTTTTAAATTATCTTTTCACCACTAAAACACATGAGACTTGTAGTTTTCAAAAAATGTTTTCATTTTTGATGAGACGCTGAATAAAAGAAGTTTAGTCGCCGGCAAACGAAAACCCGCGATTTCCCGTAAATCCCGGACTCGGCCTGTATAGTCAAAAGTATACAAAGAAAGTACCCAGGAAGTAAAATCATTTCCCGAACGATTTTTTAAATTATTTTTTCACCACTAAAACGCATGAGACTTGTAGTTTTTAGAAATGTTTTCATTTTTGATGAGACGCTTAATGAAAGTGGCCTAATCGCCGTCAAACGAAAACCCGCGATTTCCCGTAAATCCCGGGCTTGGCCCGTGTAGTCGAATGTATACAAAGAAAGTACCCTGTGAGTAAACTCATTTCCAAAACGATTTTTTAAATTATCTTTTCACCACTAAAACGCATGAGACTTGTAGTTTTCAAAAAATGTTTTCATTTTTGATGAGACGCTGAATAAAAGAAGTTTAGTCGCCGGCAAACGAAAACCCGCCATTTCCCGTAAATTCCGGACTCGGCCCGTATAGTCAAAAGTATACAAAGAAAGTACCCAGGGAGTAAACTCATTTCCCGAACGATTTTTCAAATTATTTTTTCACCACTACAACGCATATGACTTGTAGTTTTCAGAAATATTTTCATTTTTGATGAGACGCTTAATGAAAGTGGTTTAATCGCCGGCAAACGAAAACCCGCGATTTCCCGTAAATCCCGGGCTTGGCCCGTATAGTCGAATGTATACAAAGAAAGTACCCTGTGAGTAAATTCATTTCAAAAACGATTTTTTAAATTGTCTTTTCACCACTAAAACGCGTGAGACTTGTAGTTTTCAAAAATGTTGTCATTTTGGATGAGACGCTGAATAAAAGAAGTTTAATCGCCGGCAAACGAAAACCCGCCATTTCCCGTAAACCCCAGACTCGGCCCGTATAGTCAAAAGAATACAAAGAAAGTACCCAGGGAGTAAACGCATTTCCCGAACGATTTTTTAAATTATTATTTCACCACTAAAGCCCATGAGACTTGTAGTTTTTAAAAATGTTTTCATTTTTGATGAGACGGTGAGTAAAAGAAGTTTAATCGCCGGCAAACGAAAACCCGCGATTTCCCGTTAATCCCGGACTCGGCCTGTATAGTCAAAAGTATACAAAAAAAATACCCAGGGAGTAAACTCATTTCCCGAACGATTTTTTAAATTATTTTTTCACCACTAAAACGCATGAGACTTGTAGTTTTCAGAAATATTTTCATTTTTGATGAGACGCTTAATGAAAGTGGTTTAATCGCCGGCAAACGAAAACCCGCGATTTCCCGTAAATCCCGGGCTTGGCCCGTATAGTCGAATGTATACAAAGAAAGTACCCTGTGAGTAAACTCATTTCCCGAACGATTTTTTAAATTATTATTTCACCTCTAAAGCCCATGAGACTTGTAGTTTTTAAAAAATATTTTCATTTTTGATGAGACGGTGAATAAAAGAAGTTTAATCGCCGGCAAACAAAAACCCGCGATTTCCCGTAAATCCCGGACTCGGCCTGTATAGTCAAAAGTATACAAAGAAAGTACCCAGGAAGTAAAATCATTTCCCGAACGATTTTTTAAATTATTTTTTCACCACTAAAACGCATGAGATTTGTAGTTTTCAGAAATATTTTCATTTTTGATGAGACGCTTAATGAAAGTGGTTTAATCGCCGGCAAACGAAAACCCGCGATTTCCCGTAAATCCCGGGCTTGGCCCGTATAGTCGAATGTATACAAAGAAAGTACCCTGTGAGTAAACTCATTTCCCGAACGATTTTTTAAATTATTATTTCACCACTAAAGCCCATGAGACTTGTAGTTTTTAAAAAATATTTTCATTTTTGATGAGACGCTTAATGAAAGTGGTTTAATCGCCGGCAAACGAAAACCCGCGATTTCCCGTAAATCCCGGGCTTGGCCCGTATAGTCGAATGTATACAAAGAAAGTACCCTGTGAGTAAACTCATTTCCCGAACGATTTTTTAAATTATTATTTCACCTCTAAAGCCCATGAGACTTGTAGTTTTTAAAAAATATTTTCATTTTTGATGAGACGGTGAATAAAAGAAGTTTAATCGCCGGCAAACAAAAACCCGCGATTTCCCGTAAATCCCGGACTCGGCCTGTATAGTCAAAAGTATACAAAGAAAGTACCCAGGAAGTAAAATCATTTCCCGAACGATTTTTTAAATTATTTTTTCACCACTAAAACGCATGAGATTTGTAGTTTTCAGAAATATTTTCATTTTTGATGAGACGCTTAATGAAAGTGGTTTAATCGCCGGCAAACGAAAACCCGCGATTTCCCGTAAATCCCGGGCTTGGCCCGTATAGTCGAATGTATACAAAGAAAGTACCCTGTGAGTAAACTCATTTCCCGAACGATTTTTTAAATTATTATTTCACCACTAAAGCCCATGAGACTTGTAGTTTTTAAAAAATATTTTCATTTTTGATGAGACGGTGAATAAAAGAAGTTTAATCGCCGGCAAACAAAAACCCGCGATTTCCCGTAAATCCCGGACTCGGCCTGTATAGTCAAAAGTATACAAAGAAAGTACCCAGGAAGTAAAATCATTTCCCGAACGATTTTTTAAATTATTTTTTCACCACTAAAACGCATGAGACTTGTAGTTTTTAGAAATGTTTTCATTTTTGATGAGACGCTTAATGAAAGTGGTTTAATCGCCGTCAAACGAAAACCCGCGATTTTCCGTAAATCCCGGGCTTGGCCCGTATAGTCGAATGTATAAAAAGAAAGTACCCTGTGAGTAAACTCATTTCCAAAACGATTTTTTAAATTATCTTTTCACCACTAAAACACATGAGACTTGTAGTTTTCAAAAAATGTTTTCATTTTTGATGAGACGCTGAATAAAAGAAGTTTAGTCGCCGGCAAACGAAAACCCGAAATTTCCCGTAAATTCCGGACTCGGCCCGTATAGTCAAAAGTATACAAAGAAAGTACCCAGGGAGTAAACTCATTTCCCGAACGATTTTTTAAATTATTTTTTCACCACTACAACGCATAAGACTTGTAGTTTTCAGAAATATTTTCATTTTTGATGAGACGTTTAATGAAGGTGGTTTAATCGCCGGCAAACGAAAACCCGCGATTTCCCGTAAATCCCGGGCTTGGCCCGTATAGTCGAATGTATACAAAGAAAGTACCCTGTGAGTAAACTCATTTCAAAAACAATTTTTTAAATTATCTTTTCACCACTAAAACGCATGAGACTTGTAGTTTTCAAAAATGTTGTCATTTTTGATGAGACGCTGAATAAAAGAAGTTTAATCGCCGGCAAACGAAAACCCGCCATTTCCCGTAAACGCCAGACTCGGCCCGTATAGTCAAAAGAATACAAAGAAAGTACCCAGGGAGTAAACGTATTTCCCGAACGATTTTTTAAATTATTATTTCACCACTAAAGCCTATGAGACTTGTAGTTTTTAAAAATGTTTTCATTTTTGATGAGACGGTGAATAAAAGACGTTTAATCGCCGGCAAACGAAAACCCGCGACTTCCCGTAAATCCAGGACTCGGCCTGTATAGTCAAAAGTATACAAAGAAAGTACCCAGGAAGTAAAACCATTTCCCGAACGATTTTTTAAATTATTTTTTCACCACTAAAGCCCATGAGACTTGTAGTTTTTAGAAATGTTTTCATTTTTGATGAGACGCTTAATGAAAGTGGCTTAATCGCCGTCAAACGAAAACCCGCGATTTGCCGTAAATCCCGGGCTTGGCCCGTATAGTCGAATGTATACAAAGAAAGTACCCTGTGAGTAAACTCATTTCCAAAACGATTTTTTAAATTATCTTTTCACCACTAAAACGCATGAGACTTGTAGTTTTCAAAAAATGTTTTCATTTTTGATGAGACGCTGAATAAAAGAAGTTTAGTCGCCGGCAAACAAAAACCCGCCATTTCCCGTAAATTCCGGACTCGGCCCGTATAGTCAAAAGTATACAAAGAAAGTACCCAGGGAGTAAACTCATTTCCCGAACGATTTTTTAAATTATTTTTTCACCACTACAACGCATAAGACTTGTAGTTTTCAGAAATATTTTCATTTTTGATGAGACGCTTAATGAAAGTGGTTTAATCGCCGGCAAACGAAAACCCGCGATTTCCCGTAAATCCCGGGCTTGGCCCGTATAGTCGAATCTATACAAAGAAAGTACCCTGTGAGTAAATTCATTTCAAAAACGATTTTTTAAATTGTCTTTTCACCACCAAAACGCGTGAGACTTGTAGTTTTCAAAAATGTTGTCATTTTGGATGAGACGCTGAATAAAAGAAGTTTAATCGCCGGCAAACGAAAACCCGCCATTTCCCGTAAACCCCAGACTCGGCCCGTATAGTCAAAAGAATACAAAGAAAGTACCCAGGGAGTAAACGCATTTCCCGAACGATTTTTTAAATTATTATTTCACCACTAAAGCCCATGAGACTTGTAGTTTTTAAAAATGTTTTCATTTTTGATGAGACGGGGAATAAAAGAAGTTTAATCGCCGGCAAACGAAAACCCGCGATTTCCCGTTAATCCCGGACTCGGCCTGTATAGTCAAAAGTATACAAAAAAAATACCCAGGGAGTAAACTCATTTCCCGAACGATTTTTTAAATTATTTTTTCACCACTAAAACGCATGAGACTTGTAGTTTTCAGAAATATTTTCATTTTTGATGAGACGCTTAATGAAAGTGGTTTAATCGCCGGCAAACGAAAACCCGCGATTTCCCGTAAATCCCGGGCTTGGCCCGTATAGTCGAATGTATACAAAGAAGGTACCCTGTGAGTAAACTCATTTCCAAAACGATTTTTTAAATTATCTTTTCACCACTAAAACGCATGAGACTTGTAGTTTTCAAAAATGTTTTCATTTTTGATGAGACGCTGAATAAAGGAAGTTTAATCGCCGGCAAACGAAAACCAGCCATTTCCCGTAAACCCCGGACTCGGCCCGTATAGTCAAAAGTATACAAAGAAAGTACCCAGGGAGTAAACTCATTTCCCGAACGATTTTTTGAATTATTATTTCACCACTAAAGCCCATGAGACTTGTAGTTTTTAAAAAATATTTTCATTTTTGATGAGACGGTGAATAAAAGAAGTTTAATCGCCGGCAAACAAAAACCCGCGATTTCCCGTAAATCCCGGACTCGGCCTGTATAATCAAAAGTATACAAAGAAAGTACCCAGGAAGTAAAATCATTTCCCGAACGATTTTTTAAATTATTTTTTCACCACTAAAACGCATGAGACTTGTAGTTTTTAGAAATGTTTTCATTTTTGATGAGACGCTTAATGAAAGTGGTTTAATCGCCGTCAAACGAAAACCCGCGATTTCCCGTAAATCCCGGGCTTGGCCCGTATAGTCGAATGTATACAAAGAAAGTACCCTGTGAGTAAACTCATTTCCAAAACGATTTTTTAAATTATCTTTTCACCATTAAAACGCATGAGACTTGTAGTTTTCAAAAAATGTTTTTATTTTTGATGAGACGCTGAATAAAAGAAGTTTAGTCGCCGGCAAACAAAAACCCGCCATTTCCCGTAAATTCCGGACTCGGCCCGTATAGTCAAAAGTATACAAAGAAAGTACCCAGGGAGTAAACTCATTTCCCGAACGATTTTTTAAATTATTATTTCACCACTAAAGCCCATGAGACTTGTAGTTTTTAAAAAATATTTTCATTTTTGATGAGACGGTGAATAAAAGAAGTTTAATCGCCGGCAAACAAAAACCCGCGATTTCCCGTAAATCCCGGACTCGGCCTGTATAGTCAAAAGTATACAAAGAAAGTACCCAGGAAGTAAAATCATTTCCCAAACGATTTTTTAAATTATTTTTTCACCACTAAAACGCATGAGACGTGTAGTTTTTAGAAATGTTTTCATTTTTGATGAGACGCTTAATGAAAGTGGTTTAATCGCCGTCAAACGAAAACCCGCGATTTCCCGTAAATCCCGGGCTTGGCCCGTATAGTCGAATGTATACAAAGAAAGTACCCTGTGAGTAAACTCATTTCCAAAACGATTTTTTAAATTATCTTTTCACCATTAAAACGCATGAGACTTGTAGTTTTCAAAAAATGTTTTCATTTTTGATGAGACGCTGAATAAAAGAAGTTTAGTCGCCGGCAAACAAAAACCCGCCATTTCCCGTAAATTCCGGACTCGGCCCGTATAGTCAAAAGTATACAAAGAAAGTACCCAGGGAGTAAACTCATTTCCCGAACGATTTTTTAAATTATTTTTTCACCACTACAACGCATAAGACTTGTAGTTTTCAGAAATATTTTCATTTTTGATGAGACGCTTAATGAAGGTGGTTTAATCGCCGGCAAACGAAAACCCGCGATTTCCCGTAAATCCCGGGCTTGGCCCGTATAGTCGAATGTATACAAAGAAAGTACCCTGTGAGTAAACTCATTTCAAAAACAATTTTTTAAATTATCTTTTCACCACTAAAACGCATGAGACTTGTAGTTTTCAAAAATGTTGTCATTTTTGATAAGACGCTGAATAAAAGAAGTTTAATCGCCGGCAAACGAAAACCCGCCATTTCCCGTAAACCCCAGACTCGGCCCGTATAGTCAAAAGATTACAAAGAAAGTACCCAGGGAGTAAACGCATTTCCCGAACGATTTTTTAAATTATTATTTCACCACTAAAGCCCATGAGACTTGTAGTTTTTAAAAATGTTTTCATTTTTGATGAGACGGTGAATAAAAGAAGTTTAATCGCCGGCAAACGGAAACCCGCGATTTCCCGTAAATCCAGGACTCGGCCTGTATAGTCAAAAGTATACAAAGAAAGTACCCAGGAAGTAAAACCATTTCCCGAACGATTTTTTAAATTATTTTTTCACCACTAAAGCCCATGAGACTTGTAGTTTTTAAAAATATTTTCATTTTTGATGAGACGCTGAATAAAAGAAGTTTAATCGCCGGCAAATAAAAACCTGCGATTTCCCGTAAATCCCGGACTCAGCCCGTATATTCAAAAGTATACAAAGAAAGTACCCAGGGTGTAAACTCATTTCCCGAACGATTTTTTAAATTATTATTTCACCACTAAAGCCCATGAGACTTGTAGTTTATGAAAATGTTTTCATTTTTGATGAGACGCTGAATAAAAGAAGTTTAATCGCCCTCAAACGAAAACCCGCGACTTCCCGTGAATCCCGGACTCGGCCCGTATAGCCAAAAGTATACAAAGAAAGTACCCAGGGAGTAAACTCATTTCCCGAACGATTTTTTAAATTATTTTTTCACCACTAAAACGCATGAGACTTGTAGTTTTCAGAAATGTTTTCATTTTTGATGAGACGCCTAATGACAGTGGTTTAATCGCCGCCAAACGAAAACCGGCGATTTCCCTTAAATCCTGGGCTTGGCCCGTATAGTCGAATGTATACAAAGAAAGTACCCTGTGAGTAAACTCATTTCCAAAACGATTTTTTAAATTATCTTTTCACCACTAAAACGCATGAGCCTTGTAGTTTTCAAAAATGTTTTCATTTTTGATGAGACGCTGAATAAAAGAAGTTTAATCGCCGGCAAACGAAAACCCGCCATTTCCCGTAAACTCCGGATCTGCCCGTATAGTCAAATATATACACAGAAAGTACCCAGGGAGTAAACTCATTTCCCGAACGATTTTTTAAATTATTTTTTCACCACTACAACGCATAAGACTTGTAGTTTTCAGAAATATTTTCATTTTTGATGAGACGCTTAATGAAAGTGGTTCAATCGCCGGCAAACGAAAAACCGCGATTTCCCGTAAATCCCGGGCTTGGCCCGTATAGTCGAATGTATACAAAGAAAGTACCCTGTGAGTAAACTCATTTCAAAAACAAATTTTTAAATTATCTTTTCACCACTAAAACGCATGAGACTTGTAGTTTTCAAAAATGTTGTCATTTTTGATGAGACGCTGAATAAAAGAAGTTTAATCGCCGGCAAACGAAAACCCGCCATTTCCCGTAAACCCCAGACTCGGCCCGTATAGTCAAAAGAATACAAAGAAAGTACCCAGGGAGTAAACGCATTTCCCGAACGATTTTTTAAATTATTATTTCACCACTAAAGCCCATGAGACTTATAGTTTTTAAAAATGTTTTCATTTTTGATGAGACGGTGTATAAAAGAAGTTTAATCGCCGGCAAACGAAAACCCGCGATTTCCCGTAAATCCAGGACTCGGTCTGTATAGTCAAAAGTATACAAAGAAAGTACCCAGGGAGTAAACTCATTTCCCGAACGATTTTTTAAATTATTTTTTCACCACTAAAACGCATGAGACTTGTAGTTTTCAGAAATATTTTCATTTTTGATGAGACGCTTAATGAAAGTGGTTTAATCGCCGGCAAACGAAAACCCGCGATTTCCCGTAAATCCCGGGCTTGGCCCGTATAGTCGAATGTATACAAAGAAAGTACCCTGTGAGTAAACTCATTTCCAAAACGATTTTTTAAATTATCTTTTCACCACTAAAACGCATGAGACTTGTAGTTTGAAAATGTTTTCATTTTTGATGAGACGCTGAATAAAAGAAGTTTAATCGCCGGCAAACGAAAACCAGCCATTTCCCGTAAACCCCGGACTCGGCCCGTATAGTCAAAAGTATACAAAGAAAGTACCCAGGGAGTAAACTCATTTCCCGAACGATTTTTTAAATTATTATTTCACCACTAAAGCCCATGAGACTTGTAGTTTTTAAAACTATTTTCATTTTTGATGAGACGGTGAATAAAAGAAGTTTAATCGCCGGCAAACAAAAACCCGCGATTTCCCGTAAATCCCGGACTCGGCCTGTATAGTCAAAAGTATACAAAGAAAGTACCCAGGAAGTAAAACCATTTCCCGAACGATTTTTTAAATTATTTTTTCACCACTAAAGCCCATGAGACTTGTAGTTTTTAAAAATATTTTCATTTTTGATGAGACGCTGAATAAAAGAAGTTTAATCGCCGGCAAACAAAAACCCGGGACTTCCCGTGAATCCCGGACTCGGCCCGTATAGCCAAAAGTATACAAAGAAAATACCCAGGGAGTAAACTCATTTCCCGAACAATTTTTTAAATTATTTTTTCACCACTAAAACGCATGAGACTTGTAGTTTTTAGAAATGTTTTCATTTTTGATGAGACGCCTAATGACAGTGGTTTAATCGCCGCCAAACGAAAACCGGCGATTTCCCTTAAATCCTGGGCTTGGCCCGTATAGTCGAATGTATACAAATAAAGTACCCTGTGAGTAAACTCATTTCCGAAACGATTTTTTAAATTATCTTTTCACCACTAAAACGCATGAGCCTTGTAGTTTTCAAAAATGTTTTCATTTTTGATGAGACGCTGAATAAAAGAAGTTTAATCGCCGGCAAACGAAAACCCGCCATTTCCCGTAAACTCCGGATCGGCCCGTATAGTCAAATATATACAAAGAAAGTACCCAGGGAGTAAACTCATTTCCCGAACGATTTTTTAAATTATTATTTCACCACTAAAGCCCATGAAACTTGTAGTTTTTAAAAATATTTTCATTTTTGATGAGACGGTGAATAAAAGAAGTTTTATCGCCGGCAAACGAAAACCCGCGATTTCCCGTAAATCCCGGACTCGGCCTGTATAGTCAAAAGTATACAAAGAAAGTACCCAGGGAGTAAACTCATTTCCCGAACGATTTTTTTAATTATTTTTTCACCACTAAAACGCATGAGACTTGTAGTTTTCAGAAATGTTTTCATTTTTGATGAGACGCTTAATGAAAGGGGTTTAATCGCCGGCAAACGAAAACCCGCGATTTCCCGTAAATCCCGGGCTTGGCCCGTATAGTCGAATGTATACAAAGAAAGTACCCTGTGAGTAAACTCATTTCCAAAACGATTTTTTAAATTATCTTTTCACCACTAAAACGCATGAGACTTGTAGTTTTCAAAAATGTTTTCATTTTTGATGAGACGATGAATAAAAGAAGTTTAGTCGCCGGCAAACGAAAACCCGCCATTTCCCGTAAACCCCGGACTCGGCCCGTATAGTCAAAAGTATACAAAGAAAGTACCCAGGGAGTAAACTTATTTCCCGAACGATTATTTAAATTATTTTTTCACCACTACAACGCATGAGACTTGTAGTTTGCAAAAATGTTTTCATTTTTGATGACACGCTGAATAAAAGAAGTTTCATCGCCGGCAAACAAAAACCTGCGATTTCCCGTAAATCCCGGACTCAGCCCGTATAGTCAAAAGTATACAAAGAAAGTACCCAGGGTGTAAACTTATTTCCCGAACGATTTTTTAAATTATTATTTCACCACTACAGCCCATGAGACTTGTAGTTTATAAAAATGTTTTCATTTTTGATGAGACGCTGAATAAAAGAAGTTTAATCGCCCTCAAACGAAAACCCGCGACTTCCCGTGAATCCCGGACTCGGCCCGTATAGCCAAAAGTATAAAAAGAAAGTACCCAGGGAGTAAACTCATTTCCCGAACGATTTTTTAAATTATTTTTTCACCACTAAAACGCATGAGACTTGTAGTTTTTAGAAATGTTTTCATTTTTGATGAGACGCCTAATGAAAGTGGTTTAATCGCCGGCAAACGAAAACCGGCGATCTCCCTTAAATCCTGGGCTTGGCCCGTATAGTCGAATGTATACAAAGAAAGTACTCTGTGAGTAAACTCATTTCCAAAACGATTTTTTAAATTATCTTTTCACCACTAAAACGCATGAGACTTGTAGTTTTTAAAAATATTTTCATTTTTGATGAGACGCTGAATAAAAGAAGTTTAATCGCCGGCAAACGAAAACCAGCCATTTCCCGTAAACCCCGGACTCGGCCCGTATAGTCAAAAGTATACAAAGAAAGTACCCAGGGAGTAAACTCATTTCCCGAACGATTTTTTAAATTATTATTTCACCACTAAAGCCCATGAGACTTGTAGTTTTTAAAACTATTTTCATTTTTGATGAGACGGTGAATAAAAGAAGTTTAATCGCCGGCAAACAAAAACCCGCGATTTCCCGTAAATCCCGGACTCGGCCTGTATAGTCAAAAGTATACAAAGAAAGTACCCAGGAAGTAAAACCATTTCCCGAACGATTTTTTAAATTATTTTTTCACCACTAAAACCCATGAGACTTGTAGTTTTTAAAAATATTTTCAGTTTTGATGAGACGCTGAATAAAAGAAGTTTAATCGCCGGCAAAAAAAAACCCGGGACTTCCCGTGAATCCCGGACTCGGCCCGTATAGCCAAAAGTATACAAAGAAAATACCCAGGGAGTAAACTCATTTCCCGAACAATTTTTTAAATTATTTTTTCACCACTAAAACGCATGAGACTTGTAGTTTTTAGAAATGTTTTCATTTTTGATGAGACGCCTAATGACAGTGGTTTAATCGCCGCCAAACGAAAACCGGCGATTTCCCTTAAATCCTGGGCTTGGCCCGTATAGTCGAATGTATACAAATAAAGTACCCTGTGAGTAAACTCATTTCCAAAACGATTTTTTAAATTATCTTTTCACCACTAAAACGCATGAGCCTTGTAGTTTTCAAAAATGTTTTCATTTTTGATGAGACGCTGAATAAAAGAAGTTTAATCGCCGGCAAACGAAAACCCGCCATTTCCCGTAAACTCCGGATCGGCCCGTATAGTCAAATATATACAAAGAAAGTACCCAGGGAGTAAACTCATTTCCCGAACGATTTTTTAAATTATTATTTCACCACTAAAGCCCATGAAACTTGTAGTTTTTAAAAATATTTTCATTTTTGATGAGACGGTGAATAAAAGAAGTTTTATCGCCGGCAAACGAAAACCCGCGATTTCCCGTAAATCCCGGACTCGGCCTGTATAGTCAAAAGTATACAAAGAAAGTACCCAGGGAGTAAACTCATTTCCCGAACGATTTTTTTAATTATTTTTTCACCACTACAACGCATGAGACTTGTAGTTTGCAAAAATGATTTCATTTTTGATGACACGCTGAATAAAAGAAGTTTCATCGCCGGCAAACAAAAACCTGCGATTTCCCGTAAATCCCGGACTCAGCCCGTATAGTCAAAAGTATACAAAGAAAGTACCCAGGGTGTAAACTTATTTCCCGAACGATTTTTTAAATTATTATTTCACCACTACAGCCCATGAGACTTGTAGTTTATAAAAATGTTTTCATTTTTGATGAGACGCTGAATAAAAGAAGTTTAATCGCCCTCAAACGAAAACCCGCGACTTCCCGTGAATCCCGGACTCGGCCCGTATAGCCAAAAGTATAAAAAGAAAGTACCCAGGGAGTAAACTCATTTCCCGAACGATTTTTTAAATTATTTTTTCACCACTAAAACGCATGAGACTTGTAGTTTTTAGAAATGTTTTCATTTTTGATGAGACGCCTAATGAAAGTGGTTTAATCGCCGGCAAACGAAAACCGGCGATCTCCCTTAAATCCTGGGCTTGGCCCGTATAGTCGAATGTATACAAAGAAAGTACTCTGTGAGTAAACTCATTTCCAAAACGATTTTTTAAATTATCTTTTCACCACTAAAACGCATGAGACTTGTAGTTTTCAAAAATGTTTTCATTTTTGATGAGACGCTGAATAAAAGAAGTTTAATCGCCGGCAAACGAAAACCCGCCATTTCCCGTAAACCCCGGATCTGCCCGTATAGTCAAAAGTATACAAAGAAAGTACCCAGGGAGTAAACTCATTTCCCGAACGATTTTTTATATTATTTTTTACCACTAAAGCCCATGAGACTTGTAGTTTTTAAAAATGTTTTCATTTTTGATGAGACGTTAAATAAAAGAAGTTTAATCGCCCTCAAACGAAAACCCGCGACTTCCCGTAAATCCCGGACTCGGCCCGTATAGTCAAAAGTATACAAAGAAAGTACCCAGGGAGTAAACTCATTTCCCGAACGATTTTTTAAATTATTATTTCACCACTATAGCCCATGAGACTTGTAGTTTTTAAAAATGTTTTCATTTTTGATGAGACGCTGAATAAAAGAAGTTTAGTCGCCGGCAAACGAAAACCCGCCATTTCCCGTAAACCCCGGACTCGGCCCGTATAGTCAAAAGTATACAAAGAAAGTACCCAGGGAGTAAACTCATTTCCCGAACGATTTTTTAAATTATTTTTTCACCACTACAACGCATGAGACTTGTAGTTTGCAAAAATGTTTTCATTTTTGATGAGACGCTGAATAAAACAAGTTTCATCGCCGGCAAACAAAAACCTGCCATTTCCCGTAAATCCCGGACTCAGCCCGTATAGTCAAAAGTATACAAAGAAAGTACCCACGGTGTAAACTTATTTCCCCAACGATTTTTTAAATTATTATTTCACCACTAAAGCCCATGAGACTTGTAGTTTATAAAAATGTTTTCATTTTTGATGAGACGCTGAATAAAAGAAGTTTAATCGCCCTCAAACGAAAACCCGCGACTTCCCCCTGAATCCCGGACTCGGCCCGTATAGCCAAAAGTATAAAAAGAAAGTACCCAGGGAGTAAACTCATTTCCCGAACGATTTTTTAAATTATTTTTCACCACTAAAACGCATGAGACTTGTAGTTTTCAGAAATGTTTTCATTTTTGATGAGACGCCTAATGAAAGGGGTTTAATCGCCGGCAAACGAAAACCGGCGATTTCCCTTAAATCCTGGGCTTGGCCCGTATAGTCGAATGTATACAAAGAAAGTACCCTGTGAGTAAACTCATTTCCAAAACGATTTTTTAAATTATCTTTTCACCACTAAAACGCATGAGACTTGTAGTTTGCAAAAATGTTTTCATTTTTGATGAGACGCTGAATAAAAGAAGTTTAATCGCCGGCAAACGAAAACCCGCCATTTCCCGTAAACCCCGGATCTGCCCGTATAGTCAAAAGTATACAAAGAAAGTACCCAGGGAGTAAACTCATTTCCCGAACGATTTTTTATATTATTTTTTACCACTAAAGCCCATGAGACTTGTAGTTTTTAAAAATGTTTTCATTTTTGATGAGACGTTAAATAAAAGAAGTTTAATCGCCCTCAAACGAAAACCCGCGACTTCCCGTAAATCCAGGACTCGGCCCGTATAGTCAAAAGTATACAAAGAAAGTACCCAGGGAGTAAACTCATTTCCCGAACGATTTTTTAAATTATTATTTCACCACTATAGCCCATGAGACTTGTAGTTTTTAAAAATGTTTTCATTTTTGATGAGACGCTGAATAAAAGAAGTTTAGTCGCCGGCAAACGAAAACCCGCCATTTTCCGTAAACCCCGGACTCGGCCCGTATAGTCAAAAGTATACAAAGAAAGTACCCAGGGAGTAAACTCATTTCCCGAACGATTTTTTAAATTATTATTTCACCACTATAGCCCATGAGACTTGTAGTTTTTAAAAATGTTTTCATTTTTGATGAGACGCTGAATAAAAGAAGTTTAGTCGCCGGCAAACGAAAACCCGCCATTTCCCGTAAACCCCGGACTCGGCCCGTATAGTCAAAAGTATACAAAGAAAGTACCCAGGGAGTAAACTCATTTCCCGAACGATTTTTTAAATTATTTTTTCACCACTACAACGCATGAGACTTGTAGTTTGCAAAAATGTTTTAATTTTTGATGAGACGCTGAATAAAAGAAGTTTAATCGCCGGCAAACAAAAACCTGCGATTTCATGTAAATCCCGGACTCAGCCCGTATAGTCAAAAGTATACAAAGAAAGTACCCAGGGAGTAAACTCATTTCCCGAACGATTTTTTAAATTATTTTTTCACCACTACAACGCATGAGACTTGTAGTTTGCAAAAATGTTTTCATTTTTGATGAGACGCTGAATAAAAGAAGTTTAATCGCCGGCAAACAAAAACCTGCGATTTCATGTAAATCCCGGACTCAGCCCGTATAGTCAAAAGTATACAAAGAAAGTACCCAGGGAGTAAACTCATTTCCCGAACGATTTTTTATATTATTTTTTACCACTAAAGCCCATGAGACTTGTAGTTTTCAAAAATGTTTTCATTTTTGATGAGACGATGAATAAAAGAAGTTTAGTCGCCGGCAAACGAAAACCCGCCATTTCCCGTAAACCCCGGACTCGGCCCGTATAGTCAAAAGTATACAAAGAAAGTACCCAGGGAGTAAACTTATTTCCCGAACGATTATTTAAATTATTTTTTCACCACTACAACGCATGAGACTTGTAGTTTGCAAAAATGTTTTCATTTTTGATGACACGCTGAATAAAAGAAGTTTCATCGCCGGCAAACAAAAACCTGCGATTTCCCGTAAATCCCGGACTCAGCCTGTATAGTCAAAAGTATACAAAGAAAGTACCCAGGGTGTAAACTTATTTCCCGAACGATTTTTTAAATTATTATTTCACCACTACAGCCCATGAGACTTGTAGTTTATAAAAATGTTTTCATTTTTGATGAGACGCTGAATAAAAGAAGGTTAATCGCCCTCAAACGAAAAAACGCGACTTCCCGTGAATCCCGGACTCGGCCCGTATAGCCAAAAGTATAAAAAGAAAGTACCCAGGGAGTAAACTCATTTCCCGAACGATTTTTTAAATTATTTTTTCACCACTAAAACGCATGAGACTTGTAGTTTTTAGAAATGTTTTCATTTTTGATGAGACGCCTAATGAAAGTGGTTTAATCGCCGGCAAACGAAAACCGGCGATCTCCCTTAAATCCTGGGCTTGGCCCGTATAGTCGAATGTATACAAAGAAAGTACTCTGTGAGTAAACTCATTTCCAAAACGATTTTTTAAATTATCTTTTCACCACTAAAACGCATGAGACTTGTAGTTTTCAAAAATGTTTTCATTTTTGATGAGACGCTGAATAAAAGAAGTTTAATCGCCGGCAAACGAAAACCCGCCATTTCCCGTAAACCCCGGATCTGCCCGTATAGTCAAAAGTATACAAAGAAAGTACCCAGGGAGTAAACTCATTTCCCGAACGATTTTTTATATTATTTTTTACCACTAAAGCCCATGAGACTTGTAGTTTTTAAAAATGTTTTCATTTTTGATGAGACGTTAAATAAAAGAAGTTTAATCGCCCTCAAACGAAAACCCGCGACTTCCCGTAAATCCCGGACTCGGCCCGTATAGTCAAAAGTATACAAAGAAAGTACCCAGGGAGTAAACTCATTTCCCGAACGATTTTTTAAATTATTATTTCACCACTATAGCCCATGAGACTTGTAGTTTTTAAAAATGTTTTCATTTTTGATGAGACGCCTAATGAAAGTGGTTTAATCGCCGGCAAACGAAAACCGGCGATCTCCCTTAAATCCTGGGCTTGGCCCGTATAGTCGAATGTATACAAAGAAAGTACTCTGTGAGTAAACTCATTTCCAAAACGATTTTTTAAATTATCTTTTCACCACTAAAACGCATGAGACTTGTAGTTTTCAAAAATGTTTTCATTTTTGATGAGACGCTGAATAAAAGAAGTTTAATCGCCGGCAAACGAAAACCCGCCATTTCCCGTAAACCCCGGATCTGCCCGTATAGTCAAAAGTATACAAAGAAAGTACCCAGGGAGTAAACTCATTTCCCGAACGATTTTTTATATTATTTTTTACCACTAAAGCCCATGAGACTTGTAGTTTTTAAAAATGTTTTCATTTTTGATGAGACCTTAAATAAAAGAAGTTTAATCGCCCTCAAACGAAAACCCGCGACTTCCCGTAAATCCCGGACTCGGCCCGTATAGTCAAAAGTATGCAAAGAAAGTACCCAGGGAGTAAACTCATTTCCCGAACGATTTTTTAAATTATTATTTCACCACTATAGCCCATGAGACTTGTAGTTTTTAAAAATGTTTTCATTTTTGATGAGACGCTGAATAAAAGAAGTTTAGTCGCCGGCAAACGAAAACCCGCCATTTCCCGTAAACCCCGGACTCGGCCCGTATAGTCAAAAGTATACAAAGAAAGTACCCAGGGAGTAAACTCATTTCCCGAACGATTTTTTAAATTATTTTTTCACCACTACAACGCATGAGACTTGTAGTTTGCAAAAATGTTTTCATTTTTGATGAGACGCTGAATAAAACAAGTTTCATCGCCGGCAAACAAAAACCTGCCATTTCCCGTAAATCCCGGACTCAGCCCGTATAGTCAAAAGTATACAAAGAAAGTACCCACGGTGTAAACTTATTTCCCCAACGATTTTTTAAATTATTATTTCACCACTAAAGCCCATGAGACTTGTAGTTTATAAAAATGTTTTCATTTTTGATGAGACGCTGAATAAAAGAAGTTTAATCGCCCTCAAACGAAAACCCGCGACTTCCCCCTGAATCCCGGACTCGGCCCGTATAGCCAAAAGTATAAAAAGAAAGTACCCAGGGAGTAAACTCATTTCCCGAACGATTTTTTAAATTATTTTTCACCACTAAAACGCATGAGACTTGTAGTTTTCAGAAATGTTTTCATTTTTGATGAGACGCCTAATGAAAGGGGTTTAATCGCCGGCAAACGAAAACCGGCGATTTCCCTTAAATCCTGGGCTTGGCCCGTATAGTCGAATGTATACAAAGAAAGTACCCTGTGAGTAAACTCATTTCCAAAACGATTTTTTAAATTATCTTTTCACCACTAAAACGCATGAGACTTGTAGTTTGCAAAAATGTTTTCATTTTTGATGAGACGCTGAATAAAAGAAGTTTAATCGCCGGCAAACGAAAACCCGCCATTTCCCGTAAACCCCGGATCTGCCCGTATAGTCAAAAGTATACAAAGAAAGTACCCAGGGAGTAAACTCATTTCCCGAACGATTTTTTATATTATTTTTTACCACTAAAGCCCATGAGACTTGTAGTTTTTAAAAATGTTTTCATTTTTGATGAGACGTTAAATAAAAGAAGTTTAATCGCCCTCAAACGAAAACCCGCGACTTCCCGTAAATCCCGGACTCGGCCCGTATAGTCAAAAGTATACAAAGAAAGTACCCAGGGAGTAAACTCATTTCCCGAACGATTTTTTAAATTATTATTTCACCATTATAGCCCATGAGACTTGTAGTTTTTAAAAATGTTTTCATTTTTGATGAGACGCTGAATAAAAGAAGTTTAGTCGCCGGCAAACGAAAACCCGCCATTTCCCGTAAACCCCGGACTCGGCCCGTATAGTCAAAAGTATACAAAGAAAGTACCCAGGGAGTAAACTCATTTCCCGAACGATTTTTTAAATTATTTTTTCACCACTACAACGCATGAGACTTGTAGTTTGCAAAAATGTTTTCATTTTTGATGAGACGCTGAATAAAACAAGTTTCATCGCCGGCAAACAAAAACCTGCCATTTCCCGTAAATCCCGGACTCAGCCCGTATAGTCAAAAGTATACAAAGAAAGTACCCACGGTGTAAACTTATTTCCCCAACGATTTTTTAAATTATTATTTCACCACTAAAGCCCATGAGACTTGTAGTTTATAAAAATGTTTTCATTTTTGATGAGACGCTGAATAAAAGAAGTTTAATCGCCCTCAAACGAAAACCCGCGACTTCCCCCTGAATCCCGGACTCGGCCCGTATAGCCAAAAGTATAAAAAGAAAGTACCCAGGGAGTAAACTCATTTCCCGAACGATTTTTTAAATTATTTTTCACCACTAAAACGCATGAGACTTGTAGTTTTCAGAAATGTTTTCATTTTTGATGAGACGCTGAATAAAAGAAGTTTAATCGCCAGCAAACGAAAACCCGCCATTTCCCGTAAACCCCGGATCTGCCCGTATAGTCAAAAGTATACAAAGAAAGTACCCAGGGAGTAAACTCATTTCCCGAACGATTTTTTATATTATTTTTTACCACTAAAGCCCATGAGACTTGTAGTTTTTAAAAATGTTTTCATTTTTGATGAGACGTTAAATAAAAGAAGTTTAATCGCCCTCAAACGAAAACCCGCGACTTCCCGTAAATCCCGGACTCGGCCCGTATAGTCAAAAGTATACAAAGAAAGTACCCAGGGAGTAAACTCATTTCCCGAACGATTTTTTAAATTATTATTTCACCACTATAGCCCATGAGACTTGTAGTTTTTAAAAATGTTTTCATTTTTGATGAGACGCTGAATAAAAGAAGTTTAGTCGCCGGCAAACGAAAACCCGCCATTTTCCGTAAACCCCGGACTCGGCCCGTATAGTCAAAAGTATACAAAGAAAGTACCCAGGGAGTAAACTCATTTCCCGAACGATTTTTTAAATTATTTTTTCACCACTACAACGCATGAGACTTGTAGTTTGCAAAAATGTTTTAATTTTTGATGAGACGCTGAATAAAAGAAGTTTAATCGCCGGCAAACAAAAACCTGCGATTTCATGTAAATCCCGGACTCAGCCCGTATAGTCAAAAGTATACAAAGAAAGTACCCAGGGAGTAAACTCATTTCCCGAACGATTTTTTAAATTATTTTTTCACCACTACAACGCATGAGACTTGTAGTTTGCAAAAATGTTTTCATTTTTGATGAGACGCTGAATAAAAGAAGTTTAATCGCCGGCAAACAAAAACCTGCGATTTCATGTAAATCCCGGACTCAGCCCGTATAGTCAAAAGTATACAAAGAAAGTACCCAGGGAGTAAACTCATTTCCCGAACGATTTTTTATATTATTTTTTACCACTAAAGCCCATGAGACTTGTAGTTTTTAAAAATGTTTTCATTTTTGATGAGACGTTAAATAAAAGAAGTTTAATCGCCCTCAAACGAAAACCCGCGACTTCCCGTAAATCCCGGACTCGGCCCGTATAGTCAAAAGTATACAAAGAAAGTTCCCAGGGAGTAAACTCATTTCCGAACGATTTTTTTTCATTTTTGATGAGACACCTAATGAAAGTGGTTTAATCGCCGGCAAAAGAAAATCTGCGATTTCCCTTAAATCCTGGGCTTGGCCCGTAAAGTCGAATGTATACAAAGAAAGTACCCAGGGAGTAAACTCATTTCCAGAACGATTTTTTAAATTATTTTTTCACCACTAGAACGAATGAGACTTGTAGTTTTCAGAAATGTTTTCATTTTTGATGAGACGCCTAATGAAAGTGGTTTAATTGCCGGCAAACGAAAACCGGCGATTTCTCTTAAATCCTGGGCTTGACCCCTATAGTCGAATGTATACAAAGAAAGTAACCTGTGAGTAAACTCATTTCCAAAACGATTTTTTAAATTATCTTTTCACCACTAAAACGCATGAGACTTGTAGTTTTCAAAAATGTTTTCATTTTTGATGAGACTCTGAATAAAAGAAGTTTAATCGCCGGCAAACGAAAACCCGCCATTTCCCGTAAACCCCGGATCTGCCCGTATAGTCAAAAGTATACAAAGATAGTACCCAGGGAGTAAACTCATTTCCCGAACGATTTTTTAAATTATTTTTTCACCACTACAACGCATGAGACTTGTAGTTTGCAAAAATGTTTTCATTTTTGATGAGACGCTGAATAAAACAAGTTTCATCGCCGGCAAACAAAAACCTGCGATTTCCCGTAAATCCCGGACTCAGCCCGTATAGTCAAAAGTATACAAAGAAAGTACCCACGGTGTAAACTTATTTCCCGAACGATTTTTTAAATTATTATTTCACCACTAAAGCCCATGAGACTTGTAGTTTATAAAAATGTTTTCATTTTTGATGAGACGCTGAATAAAAGAAGTTTAATCGCCCTCAAACGAAAACCCGCGACTTCCCCCTGAATCCCGGACTCGGCCCGTATAGCCAAAAGTATAAAAAGAAAGTACCCAGGGAGTAAACTCCTTTCCCGAACGATTTTTTAAATTATTTTTCACCACTAAAACGCATGAGACTTGTAGTTTTCAGAAATGTTTTCATTTTTGATGAGACGCCTAATGAAAGGGGTTTAATCGCCGGCAAACGAAAACCGGCGATTTCCCTTAAATCCTGGGCTTGGCCCGTATAGTCGAATGTATACAAAGAAAGTACCCTGTGAGTAAACTCATTTCCAAAACGATTTTTTAAATTATCTTTTCACCACTAAAACGCATGAGACTTGTAGTTTGCAAAAATGTTTTCATTTTTGATGAGACGCTGAATAAAAGAAGTTTAATCGCCGGCAAACGAAAACCCGCCATTTCCCGTAAACCCCAGGTCTGCCCGTATAGTCAAAAGTATACAAAGAAAGTACCCAGGGAGTAAACTCATTTCCCGAACGATTTTTTATATTATTTTTTACCACTAAAGCCCATGAGACTTGTAGTTTTTAAAAATGTTTTCATTTTTGATGAGACGTTAAATAAAAGAAGTTTAATCGCCCTCAAACGAAAACCCGCGACTTCCCGTAAATCCCGGACTCGGCCCGTATAGTCAAAAGTATACAAAGAAAGTACCCAGGGAGTAAACTCATTTCCCGAACGATTTTTTAAATTATTATTTCACCACTATAGCCCATGAGACTTGTAGTTTTTAAAAATGTTTTCATTTTTGATGAGACGCTGAATAAAAGAAGTTTAGTCGCCGGCAAACGAAAACCCGCCATTTCCCGTAAACCCCGGACTCGGCCCGTATAGTCAAAAGTATACAAAGAAAGTACCCAGGGAGTAAACTCATTTCCCGAACGATTTTTTAAATTATTTTTTCACCACTACAACGCATGAGACTTGTAGTTTGCAAAAATGTTTTAATTTTTGATGAGACGCTGAATAAAAGAAGTTTAATCGCCGGCAAACAAAAACCTGCGATTTCATGTAAATCCCGGACTCAGCCCGTATAGTCAAAAGTATACAAAGAAAGTACCCAGGGAGTAAACTCATTTCCCGAACGATTTTTTAAATTATTTTTTCACCACTACAACGCATGAGACTTGTAGTTTGCAAAAATGTTTTCATTTTTGATGAGACGCTGAATAAAAGAAGTTTAATCGCCGGCAAACAAAAACCTGCGATTTCATGTAAATCCCGGACTCAGCCCGTATAGTCAAAAGTATACAAAGAAAGTACCCAGGGAGTAAACTCATTTCCCGAACGATTTTTTACATTATTTTTTACCACTAAAGCCCATGAGACTTGTAGTTTTTAAAAATGTTTTCATTTTTGATGAGACGTTAAATAAAAGAAGTTTAATCGCCCTCAAACGAAAACCCGCGACTTCCCGTAAATCCCGGACTCGGCCCGTATAGTCAAAAGTATACAAAGAAAGTTCCCAGGGAGTAAACTCATTTCCGAACGATTTTTTTTCATTTTTGATGAGACACCTAATGAAAGTGGTTTAATCGCCGGCAAAAGAAAATCCGCGATTTCCCTTAAATCCTGGGCTTGGCCCGTAAAGTCGAATGTATACAAAGAAAGTACCCAGGAAGTAAACTCATTTCCAGAACGATTTTTTAAATTATTTTTTCACCACTAGAACGAATGAGACTTGTAGTTTTCAGAAATGTTTTCATTTTTGATGAGACGCCTAATGAAAGTGGTTTAATTGCCGGGAAACGAAAACCGGCGATTTCTCTTAAATCCTGGGCTTGACCCCTATAGTCGAATGTATACAAAGAAAGTAACCTGTGAGTAAACTCATTTCCAAAACGATTTTTTAAATTATCTTTTCACCACTAAAACGCATGAGACTTGTAGTTTTTAAAAATGTTTTCATTTTAGATGAGACTCTGAATAAAAGAAGTTTAATCGCCGGCAAACGAAAACCCGCCATTTCCCGTAAACCCCGGATCTGCCCGTATAGTCAAAAGTATACAAAGATAGTACCCAGGGAGTAAACTCATTTTCCGAACGATTTTTTATATTATTTTCTACCACTAAAGCCCATGAGACTTGTAGTTTTTAGAAATGTTTTCATTTTTGATGAGACGCTAAATAAAAGAAGTTTAATCGCCCTCAGACGAAAACCCGCGACTTCCCGTAAATCCCGGACTCGGCCCGTATAGTCAAAAGTATACAAAGAAAGTACCCAGGGAGTAAACTCATTTCCCGATAGATTTTTTTTCATTTTTGATGAGACACCTAATGAAAGTGGTTTAATCGCCGGCAAACGAAAACCCGCGATTTCCCTTAAATCCTGGGCTTGGCCCGTATAGTCGAATGTATACAAAGAAAGTACCCTGTAAGTAAACTCATTTCCCGAACGATTTTTTAAATTATTTCTGCACCACTAGAACGAATGAGACTTGTAGTTTTCAAAAATGTTTTCATTTTTAATGAGACGCTTAATGAAAGAGGTTTAATCGCCGGCAAACGAAAACCCGCGATTTCCCGTAACTCCCGGGCTTGTCCCGTATAGTCAAAAGTATACAAAGAAAGTACCCAGGGAGTAAACTCATTTCCCGAACGATTTTTTAAATTATTATTTCACCACTAAAGCCCATGAGACTTGTAGTTTTTAAAAATGTTTTCATTTTTGATGAGACGCTGAATAAAAGGAGTTTAATCGCCGGCAAACGAAAACCCGCCATTTCCCGTAAACCCAGGACTCGGCCCGTATAGTCAAAAGTATACAAAGAAAGTACCCAGGGAGTAAACTCATTTCCCGAACGATTTTTTATATTATTTTTTCACCACTAAAACGCATGAGACTTGTAGTTTTTAAAAATGTTTTCATTTTTGATGAGACGCTGGATAAAAGAAGTTTAATCGCCGGCAAACTAAAACCCGCGATTTCCCGTAAATCCCAGACTCGGCCCGTATAGTCAAAAGTATACAAAGAAAGTACCCAGGGAGTAAACTCATTTCCCGAACGATTTTTTAAATTATTTTTTCACCACTAAAACGCATGAGACTTGTAGTTTTTAGAAATGTTTTTATTTTTGATGAGACGCTTAATGAAAGTGGCTTAATCGCCGCCAAACGAAAAGCCGCGATTTCCCGTAAATCCCGGGCTTGGCCCTTATAGTCGAATGTATACAAAGAAAGTACCCTGTGAGTAAACTCATTTCCAAAACGATTTTTTAAATTATCTTTTCACCACTAAAACGCATGAGACTTGTAGTTTTCAAAAATGTTTTCATTTTTGATGAGACGCTGGATAAAAGAAGTTTAATCGCCGGCAAACGAAAACCCGCGATTTCCCGTAAATCCCCGACTCGGCCCGTATAATCAAAAGTATACAAAGAAAGTACCCAGGGAGTAAACTCATTAACCGAACGATTTTTTAAATTATTATTTCACCACTAAAGCCCATGAGACTTGTAGTTTTTAAAAATGTTTTCATTTTTGATGAGACGCTGAATAAAAGGAGTTTAATCGCCGGCAAACGAAAACCCGCTATTTCCCGTAAACCCAGGACTCGGCCCGTATAGTCAAAAGTATACAAAGAAAGTACCCAGGTAGTAAACTCATTTCCCGAACGATTTTTTAAATTATCTTTTCACCACTAAAACGCATGAGACTTGTAGTTTTCAAAAATGTTTTCATTTTTAATGAGACGCTAAATAAAAGAAGTTTAATTGCCGGCAAACGAAAACCCGCGATTTCCCGTAAATCCCGGACTCGGCCCGTATAGTAAAAAGTATACAAAGAAAGTACTCTTTGAGTAAACTCAATTCCCGAACGATTTTTTAAATTATTTCTGCACCACTAGAACGAATGAGACTTATAGTTTTCAAAAATGTTTTCATTTTTAATGAGACGTTTAATGAAAGAGGTTTAATCGCCGGCAAACGAAAACCCGCGATTTCCAGTAAATCCCCGACTCGGCCCGTATAATCAAAAGTATACAAAGAAAGTACCCTTTGAGTAAACTCATTTCCCGAACGATTTTTTAAATTATTTCTGCACCACTAGAACGAATGAGACTTGTAGTTTTTAAAAATGTTTTCATTTTTAATGAGACGCTTAATGAAAGAGGTTTAATCGCCGGCAAACGAAAACCCGCGATTTCCCGTAAACCCAGGACTCGGCCCGTATAGTCAAAAGTTTACAAAGAAAGTACCCAGGTAGTAAACTCATTTCCCGAACGATTTTTTAAATTATCTTTTCACCACTAAAACGCATGAGACTTGTAGTTTTCAAAAATGTTTTCATTTTTGATGAGACGCTGGATAAAAGAAGTTTAATTGCCGGCAAACGAAAACCCGCGATTTCCCGTAAATCCCGGACTCGGCCCGTATAGTCAAAAGTATACAAAGAAAGTACTCTTTGAGTAAACTCATTTCCCGAACGATTTTTTAAATTATTTCTGCACCACTAGAACGAATGAGACTTGTAGTTTTCAAAAATGTTTTCATTTTTATTGAGACGCTTAATGAAAGAGGTTTAATCGCCGGCAAACGAAAACCCGCGATTTCCCGTAACTCCCGGGCTTGTCCCGTATAGTCAAAAGTATACAAAGAAAGTACTCTTTGAGTAAACTCATTTCCCGAACGATTTTTTAAATTATTTCTGCACCACTAGAACGAATGAGACTTATAGTTTTCAAAAATGTTTTCATTTTTAATGAGACGCTTAATGAAAGAGGTTTAATCGCCGGCAAACGAAAACTCGCGATTTCCCGCAAATCCCCGACTCGGCCCGTATAATCAAAAGTATACAAAGAAAGTACCTTTTGAGTAAACTCATTTCCCGAACGATTTTTTAAATTATTTCTGCACCACTAGAACGAATGAGACTTGTAGTTTTCAAAAATGTTTTCATTTTTAATGAGACGCTTAATGAAGGAGGTTTAATCGCCGGCAAACGAAAACCCGCCATTTCCCGTAAACCCAGGACTCGGCCCGTATAGTCAAAAGTTTACAAAGAAAGTACCCAGGTAGTAAACTCATTTCCCGAACGTTTTTTTAAATTATCTTTTCACAACTAAAACGCATGAGACTTGTAGTTTTTAAAAATATTTTTATATTTGATGAGACGCTGAATAAAAGAAGTTTAATTGCCGGCAAACGAAAACCCGCGATTTCCCGTAAATCCCGGACTCGGCCCGTATAGTCAAAAGTATACAAAGAAAGTACTCTTTGAGTAAACTCATTTCCCGAACGATTTTTTAAATTATTTCTGCACCACTAGAACGAATGAGACTTGTAGTTTTCAAAAATGTTTTCATTTTTAATGAGACGCTTAATGAAAGAGGTTTAATCGCCGGCAAACGAAAACCCGCGATTTCCCGTAACTCCCGGGCTTGTCCCGTATAGTCAAAAGTATACAAAGAAAGTACCCAGGGAGTAAACTCATTTCCCGAACGATTTTTTAAATTATTATTTCTCCACTAAAACGCATGAGACTTGTAGTTTTTAAAAATGTTTTCATTTTTGATGAGACACTGAATAAAAGGAGTTTAATCGCCGGCAAGCGAAAACCCGCCATTTCCCGTAAACCCAGGACTCGGCCCGTATAGTCAAAAGTATACAAAGAAAGTACCCTTTGAGTAAACTCATTTCCTGAACGATTTTTTAAATTATTTCTGCACCACTAGAACGAATGAGACTTGTAGTTTTCAAAAATGTTTTCATTTTTAATGAGACGCTTAATGAAAGAGGTTTAATCGCCGGCAAACGAAAACCCGCGATTTCCCGTAAATCCCGGGCTTGTCCCGTATAGTGAAAAGTATACAAAGAAAGTACCCAGGGAGTAAACTCATTTCCCGAACGATTTTTTAAATTATTATTTCACCACTAAAGCCCATGAGACTTGTAGTTTTTAAAAATGTTTTCATTTTTGATGAGACGCTGAATAAAAGTAGTTTAATCGCCGGCAAACGAAAACCCGCCATTTCCCGTAAACCCAGGACTCGGCCCGTATAGTCAAAAGTATACAAAGAAAGTACCCAGGGAGTAAACTCATTTCCCGAACGATTTTTTAAATTATCTTTTCACCACTAAAACGCATGAGACTTGTAGTTTTCAGAAATGTTTTTATTTTTGATGAGACGCTTAATGAAAGTGGTTTAATCGCCGGCAAACGAAAACCCGCGATTTCCCGTAAATCCCGGGCTTGGCCCGTATAGTCGAATGTATACAAAGAAAGTACCTTGTGAGTAAACTCATTTCCCGAACGATTTTTTAAATTATTTCTGCACCACTAGAACGAATGAGACTTATAGTTTTCAAAAATGTTTTCATTTTTAATGAGACGCTTAATGAAAGAGGTTTAATCGCCGGCAAACGAAAACCCGCGATTTCCCGTAAATCCCGGGCTTGTCCCGTATAGTCGAATGTATACAAAGAAAGTACCCAGGGAGTAAACTCATTTCCCGAACGATTTTTTAAATCATTTTTTCTCCACTAAAACGCATGAGACTTGTAGTTTTCAAAAATGTTTTCATTTTTGATGATACGCTGGATAAAAGAAGTTTAATCGCCGGCAAACGAAAACCCGCGATTTCCCGTAAATCCCGGACTCGGCCCGTATAGTCAAAAGTATACAAAGAAAGTACCCTTTGAGTAAACTCATTTCCAAAACGATTTTTTAAATTATCTTTTCACCACTAAAACGCATGAGACTTGTAGTTTTCAAAAATGTTTTCATTTTTGATGACACGCTTAATGAAAGGGGTTTAATCGTCGGCAAATCAAAAACCCGCGATTTCCCGTAAATCACGGGCTTGGCCCGTATAGTCGAATGTATACAAAGAAAGTGCCCTGTGAGTAAACTCATTTCCAAAACGATTTTTTAAATTATCTTTTCACCACTAAAACGCGTGAGACTTGTAGTTTTCAAAAATGTTTTCATTTTTCATGAGACGCTGAATAAAAGAAGTTTAATCGCCGGCAAACAAAAACCCGCCATTTCCCGTAAACCCCGGATTTGGCCAGTATAGTCAAATGTATACAAAGAATGCCGGCAAACAAAAACCCGCGATTTCCCTTAAATCCTGGCTTGGCCCGTATAGTCGAATGTATACAAAGAAAGTACCCTGTGAGTAAACTCATTTCCCGAACGATTTTTTATATTATTTTTCACCACTAAAGCCCATGAGACTTGTAGTTTTTAAAAATGTTTTCATTTTTGATGAGACGCTGAATAAAAGAAGTTTAATCGCCCTCAAACGAAAACCCGCGACTTCCCGTAAATCCCGGACTCGGCCCGTATAGTCAAAAGTATACAAAGAAAGTACCCAGGGAGTAAACTCATTTCGCGAACGATTTTTTTTCATTTTTGATGAGACGCCTAATGAAAGTGGTTTAATCGCCGGCAAACGAAAACCCGCAATTTCCCTTAAATCCTGGGCTTGGTCCGTATAGTGGAATGTATACAAAGAAAGTACCCTGTGAGTAAACTCATTTCCCGAACGATTTTTCAAATTATTTCTGCACCACTAGAACGAATGAGACTTGTAGTTTTCAAAAATGTTTTCATTTTTAATGAGACGCTTAATGAAAGAGGTTTAATCGCCGCCAAACGAAAACCCGCGATTTCCCGTAAATCCCGGGCTTGTCCCGTATAGTCAAAAGTATACAAAGAAAGTACCCAGGGAGTAAACTCATTTCCCGAACGATTTTTTTTCATTTTTGATGAGACGCCTAATGAAAGTGGTTTAATCGCCGGCAAACGAAAACCCGCCATTTCCCGTAAACCCAGGACTCGGCCCGTATAGTCAAAAGTATACAAAGAAAGTACCCAGGGTGTAAACTCATTTCCCGAACGATTTTTTAAATTATCTTTTCACCACTAAAACGCATGAGACTTGTAGTTTTCAGAAATGTTTTTATTTTGATGAGACGCTTAATTAAAGTGGTTTAATCGCCGGCAAACGAAAACCCGCGATTTCCCGTAAATCCCGGGCTTGGCCCGTATAGTCGAATGTATACAAAGAAAGTACCCTGTGAGTAAACTCATTTCCAAAACGATTTTTTGAATTATCTTTTCACCACTAAAACGCATGAGACTTGTAGTTTTCAAAAATGTTTTTATTTTTGATGAGACGCTGGATAAAAGAAGTTTAATCGCCGGCAAACGAAAACGCGCGATTTCCCGTAAATCCCGGACTCGGCCCGTATAATCAAAAGTATACAAAGAAAGTACTCTTTGAGTAAACTCATTTCCCGAACGATTTTTTAAATTATTTCTGCACCACTAGAACGAATGAGACTTATAGTTTTCAAAAATGTTTTCATTTTTAATGAGACGCTTAATGAAAGAGGTTTAATCGCCGGCAAACGAAAACCCGCGATTTCCCGTAAATCCCGGGCTTGTCCCGTATAGTCGAATGTATACAAAGGAAGTACCCAGGGAGTAAACTCATTTCCCGGACGATTTTTTAAATTATTTTTTCTCCACTAAAACGCATGAGACTTGTAGTTTTCAAAAATGTTTTCATTTTTGATGAGACGCTGGATAAAAGAAGTTTAATCGCCGGCAAACGAAAACCCGCGATTTCCCGTAAATCCCGGACTCGGCCCGTATAGTCGAATGTATACAAAGGAAGTACCCAGGGAGTAAACTCATTTCCCGGACGATTTTTTAAATTATTTTTTCTCCACTAAAACGCATGAGACTTGTAGTTTTCAAAAATGTTTTCATTTTTGATGAGACGCTGGATAAAAGAGGTTTAATCGCCGGCAAACGAAAACCCGCGATTTCCCGTAAGTCCCGGGCTTGTCCCGTATAGTCGAATGTATACAAAGAAAGTGCCCTGTGAGTAAACTCATTTCCCGAACGATTTTTTAAATTATTTTTTCTCCACTAAAACGCATGAGTCTTGTAGTTTTCAAAAATGTTTTCATTTTTGATGAGACGCTGAATAAAAGAAGTTTATTCGCCGGCAAACAAAAACCCGCCATTTCCCGTAAACCCCGGACTCGGCCAGTATAGTCATATGTATACAAAGAAGGCCGGCAAACGAAAACCGGCGATTTCCCTTAAATCCTGGGCTTGGGCCGTATAGTCGAATGTATACAAAGAAAGTACCCTGTGAGTAAACTCATTACCCGAACGATTTTTCAAATTATTTCTGCTCCACTAGAACGAATGAGATTTGTAGTTTTCAAAAATGTTTTAATTTCTAATGAGACGCTTAATGAAAGAGGTTTAATCGCCGGCAAACGAAAACCCGCGATTTCCCGCAAATCCCGGGCTTGTCCCGTATAGTCAAAAGTATACAAAGAAAGTACCCAGGGAGTAAACTCATTTCCCGAACGATTTTTTAAATTATTATTTCACCACTAAAGCCCATGAGACTTGTAGTTTTTAAAAATGTTTTCATTTTTGATGAGACCCTGAATAAAAGGAGTTTAATCGCCGGCAAACGAAAACCCGCCATTTCCCGTAAACCCAGGACTCGGCCCGTATAGTCAAAAGTATACAAAGAAAGTACCCAGGGAGTAAACTCATTTCCCGAACGATTTTTTAAATTACTTTTTCACCACTAAAACGCATGACACTTGTAGTTTTTAAAAATGTTTTCATTTTTGATGAGACGCTGAATAAAAGAAGTTTAATTGCCGGCAAACGAAAACCCGCCATTTCCCGTAAACCCAGGACTCGGCCCGTATTGTCAAAAGTATACAAAGAAAGTGCCCAGGGAGTAAACTCATTTCCCAAACGATTTTTTAAATTATTTTTTCACCACTAAAACGCATGAGACTTGTAGTTTTCAAAAATGTTTTCATTTTTGATGAGACGCTGGATAAAAGAAGTTTAATCGCCGGCAAACGAAAACCCGCGATTTCCCGTAAATCCCGGACTCGGCCCGTATAGTCAAAAGTATACAAAGAACGAACCCAGGGAGTAAACTCATTTCCCGAACGATTTTTTAAATTAGTTTTTCACCACTAAAACGCATGAGACTTGTAGTTTTCAAAAATGTTTTCATTTTTGATGAGACGCTGAATAAAAAAAGTTTAATCGCTGTCAAACGAAAACCCGCGATTTCCCGTAAATCGCGGGCTTGGCCCGTATAGTCAAAAGTATACAAAGAAAGTACCCTGTGAGTAAACTCATTTCAAGAACGATTTTTTAAATTATTATTTCACCACTAAAGCCCATGAGACTAGTACTTTTTAAAAATGTTTTCATTTTTGATGAGACGCTGAATAAAAGGAGTTTAATCGCCGGCAACCGAAATCCCGCCATTTCCCGTAAACCCAGGACTCGGCCCGTATAGTCAAAAGTATACAAAGAAAGTACCCAGGGAGTAAACTCATTTCCCGAACGATTTTTTAAATTATTTTTTCACCACTAAAACGCATGAGACTTGTAGTTTTCAAAAATGTTTTCATTTTTGATGAGACGCTGGATAAAAGAAGTTTAATCGCCGGCAAACGAAAACCCGCAATTTCCCGTAAATCCCGGACTCGGCCCGTATAGTCAAAAGTATACAAAGAAAGTACCCAGGGAGTAAACTCATTTCCTGAACAATTTTTTAAACTATTTTTTCACCACTAAAACGCATGAGACTTGTAGTTTTCAAAAATGTTTTCATTTTTGATGAAACGCTTAATGAAAGTGGTTTAATCGCCGGCAAACGAAAACCCGCGATTTCCCGTAAATCCCGGGCTTGGCCCGTATAGTCGAATGTATACAAAGAAAGTACCCTATGAGTAAACTCATTTCCAGAACGATTTTTTAAATTAGTTTTTCACCACTAAAACGCATAAAACTTCTAGTTTTCAAAAATGTTTTCATTTTTGATGAGACGCTGAATAAAGGAAGTTTAATCGCCGTCAAACGAAAACCCGCGATTTCCCGTAAATCCCGGGCTTGGCCCGTATAGTCAAAAGTATACAAAGAAAGTACCCAGGGAGTAAACTCATTTCCCAAACGATTTTTTAAATTATTTTGTCACCACTAAAACGCATGAGACTTGTAGTTTTCAAAAATGTTTTCATTTTTGATGAGACGCTGGATAAAAGAAGTTTAATCGCCGGCAAACGAAAACCCGCGATTTCCCGTAAATCCCGGACTCGGCCCGTATAGTCAAAAGTATACAAAGCACGAACCCAGGGAGTAAACTCATTTCCCGAACGATTTTTTAAATTAGTTTTTCACCACTAAAACGCATGAGACTTGTAGTTTTCAAAAGTGTTTTCATTTTTGATGAAACGCTTAATGAAAGTGGTTTAATCGCCGGCAAACGAAAACCTGCGATTTCCCGTAAATCCCGGGCTTGGCCCGTATAGTCGAATGTATACAAAGAAAGTACCCAGGGAGTAAACTCATTTCCTAAACAATTTTTTAAATTAGTTTTTCACCACTAAAACGCATAAAACTTCTAGTTTTCAAAAATGTTTTCATTTTTGATGAGACGCTGAATAAAGGAAGTTTAATCGCCGTCAAACGAAAACCCGCGATTTCCCGTAAATCCCGGGCTTGGCCCGTATAGTCAAAAGTATACAAAGAAAGTACCTAGGGAGTAAACTCATTTCCCAAACGATTTTTTAAATTATTTTGTCACCACTAAAACGCATGAGACTTGTAGTTTTCAAAAGTGTTTTCATTTTTGATGAGACGCTGAATAAAAGAAGTTTAATCGCCGGCAAACGAAAACCCACGATTTCACGTAAATCCCAGGCTTGGCCCGTATAGTCGAATGTATACAAAGAAAGTACCCTGTGAGTAAACTCATTTCCAGAACGATTTTTTAAATTATTATTTCACCACTAAAGCCCATGGGACTTGTAGTTTTTAAAAATGTTTTCATTTTTGATGAGACGCTGAATAAAAAGAGTTTAATCGCCGCAAACGAAAACCCGCCATTTCCTGTAAACCCAGGACTCGGACCGTATAGTCAAAAGTATACAAAGAAAGTACCCAGGGAGTAAACTCATTTGCCGAACGATTTTTTAAATTATTTTTTCACCACTAAAACGCATGAGACTTGTAGTTTTCAAAAATGTTTTCATTTTTGATGAGACGCTGGATAAAAGAAGTTTAATCGCCGGCAAACGAAAACCCGCGATTTCCCGTAAATCCCGGACTCGGCCCGTATAGTCAAAAGTATACAAAGAAAGTACCCAGGGAGTAAACTCATTTCCCGAACGATTTTTTAAATTATTTTTTCACCACTAAAACGCATGAGACTTGTAGTTTTCAGAAATGTTTTCATTTTTGATGAGACGTCTAATGAAAGTGGTTTAATCGCCGGCAAACGAAAACCCGCGATTTCCCGTAAATCCCGGGCTTGGCCCGTACAGTCAAATGTATACAAAGAAAGTACCCAGGGAGTAAACTCATTTCCCGAACGATTTTTTAAATTATTTTTTCACCACTAAAACGCATGAGACTTGTAGTTTTCAAAAATGTTTTCATTTTTGATGAAATGCTTAATAAAAGGGGTTTAATCGCCGGCAAACGAAAACCCGCCATTTCCCGTAAATCCCGGGCTTGGCCCGTATAGTCGAATGTATACAAAGAAAGTACCCTATGAGTAAACTAATTTCCAGAACGATTTTTTAAATTACTTTTTCACCACTAAAACGCATGACACTTGTAGTTTTTAAAAATGTTTTCATTTTTGATGAGACGCTGAATAAAAGAAGTTTAATTGCCGGCAAACGAAAACCCGCCATTTCCCGTAAACCCAGGACTCGGCCCGTATTGTCAAAAGTATACAAAGAAAGTGCCCAGGGAGTAAACTCATTTCCCAAACGATTTTTTAAATTATTTTTTCACCACTAAAACGCATGAGACTTGTAGTTTTCAAAAATGTTTTCATTTTTGATGAGACGCTGGATAAAAGAAGTTTAATCGCCGGCAAACGAAAACCCGCGATTTCCCGTAAATCCCGGACTCGGCCCGTATAGTCAAAAGTATACAAAGAACGAACCCAGGGAGTAAACTCATTTCCCGAACGATTTTTTAAATTAGTTTTTCACCACTAAAACGCATGAGACTTGTAGTTTTCAAAAATGTTTTCATTTTTGATGAGACGCTGAATAAAAGAAGTTTAATCGCTGTCAAACGAAAACCCGCGATTTCCCGTAAATCGCGGGCTTGGCCCGTATAGTCAAAAGTATACAAAGAAAGTACCCTGTGAGTAAACTCATTTCAAGAACGATTTTTTAAATTATTATTTCACCACTAAAGCCCATGAGACTAGTACTTTTTAAAAATGTTTTCATTTTTGATGAGACGCTGAATAAAAGGAGTTTAATCGCCGGCAACCGAAATCCCGCCATTTCCCGTAAACCCAGGACTCGGCCCGTATAGTCAAAAGTATACAAAGAAAGTACCCAGGGAGTAAACTCATTTCCCGAACGATTTTTTAAATTATTTTTTCACCACTAAAACGCATGAGACTTGTAGTTTTCAAAAATGTTTTCATTTTTGATGAGACGCTGGATAAAAGAAGTTTAATCGCCGGCAAACGAAAACCCGCAATTTCCCGTAAATCCCGGACTCGGCCCGTATAGTCAAAAGTATACAAAGAAAGTACCCAGGGAGTAAACTCATTTCCTGAACAATTTTTTAAACTATTTTTTCACCACTAAAACGCATGAGACTTGTAGTTTTCAAAAATGTTTTCATTTTTGATGAAACGCTTAATGAAAGTGGTTTAATCGCCGGCAAACGAAAACCCGCGATTTCCCGTAAATCCCGGGCTTGGCCCGTATAGTCGAATGTATACAAAGAAAGTACCCTATGAGTAAACTCATTTCCAGAACGATTTTTTAAATTAGTTTTTCACCACTAAAACGCATAAAACTTCTAGTTTTCAAAAATGTTTTCATTTTTGATGAGACGCTGAATAAAGGAAGTTTAATCGCCGTCAAACGAAAACCCGCGATTTCCCGTAAATCCCGGGCTTGGCCCGTATAGTCAAAAGTATACAAAGAAAGTACCCAGGGAGTAAACTCATTTCCCAAACGATTTTTTAAATTATTTTGTCACCACTAAAACGCATGAGACTTGTAGTTTTCAAAAATGTTTTCATTTTTGATGAGACGCTGGATAAAAGAAGTTTAATCGCCGGCAAACGAAAACCCGCGATTTCCCGTAAATCCCGGACTCGGCCCGTATAGTCAAAAGTATACAAAGCACGAACCCAGGGAGTAAACTCATTTCCCGAACGATTTTTTAAATTAGTTTTTCACCACTAAAACGCATGAGACTTGTAGTTTTCAAAAGTGTTTTCATTTTTGATGAAACGCTTAATGAAAGTGGTTTAATCGCCGGCAAACGAAAACCTGCGATTTCCCGTAAATCCCGGGCTTGGCCCGTATAGTCGAATGTATACAAAGAAAGTACCCAGGGAGTAAACTCATTTCCTAAACAATTTTTTAAATTAGTTTTTCACCACTAAAACGCATAAAACTTCTAGTTTTCAAAAATGTTTTCATTTTTGATGAGACGCTGAATAAAGGAAGTTTAATCGCCGTCAAACGAAAACCCGCGATTTCCCGTAAATCCCGGGCTTGGCCCGTATAGTCAAAAGTATACAAAGAAAGTACCTAGGGAGTAAACTCATTTCCCAAACGATTTTTTAAATTATTTTGTCACCACTAAAACGCATGAGACTTGTAGTTTTCAAAAGTGTTTTCATTTTTGATGAGACGCTGAATAAAAGAAGTTTAATCGCCGGCAAACGAAAACCCACGATTTCACGTAAATCCCAGGCTTGGCCCGTATAGTCGAATGTATACAAAGAAAGTACCCTGTGAGTAAACTCATTTCCAGAACGATTTTTTAAATTATTATTTCACCACTAAAGCCCATGGGACTTGTAGTTTTTAAAAATGTTTTCATTTTTGATGAGACGCTGAATAAAAAGAGTTTAATCGCCGCAAACGAAAACCCGCCATTTCCTGTAAACCCAGGACTCGGACCGTATAGTCAAAAGTATACAAAGAAAGTACCCAGGGAGTAAACTCATTTGCCGAACGATTTTTTAAATTATTTTTTCACCACTAAAACGCATGAGACTTGTAGTTTTCAAAAATGTTTTCATTTTTGATGAGACGCTGGATAAAAGAAGTTTAATCGCCGGCAAACGAAAACCCGCGATTTCCCGTAAATCCCGGACTCGGCCCGTATAGTCAAAAGTATACAAAGAAAGTACCCAGGGAGTAAACTCATTTCCCGAACGATTTTTTAAATTATTTTTTCACCACTAAAACGCATGAGACTTGTAGTTTTCAGAAATGTTTTCATTTTTGATGAGACGTCTAATGAAAGTGGTTTAATCGCCGGCAAACGAAAACCCGCGATTTCCCGTAAATCCCGGGCTTGGCCCGTACAGTCAAATGTATACAAAGAAAGTACCCAGGGAGTAAACTCATTTCCCGAACGATTTTTTAAATTATTTTTTCACCACTAAAACGCATGAGACTTGTAGTTTTCAAAAGTGTTTTCATTTTTGATGAGACGCTGAATAAAAGAAGTTTAATCGCCGGCAAACGCAAACCTGCGATTTCCCGTAAATCCCGAGCTTGGCCCGTATAGTCGAATGTATACAAAGAAAGTACCCAGGGAGTAAACTCATTTACCGAACAATTTTTTAAACTATTTTTTCACCACTAAAACGCATGAGACTTGTAGTTTTCAAAAAAGTTTTCATTCTTGATGAGACGCTTAATGAAAGGGGTTTAATCGCCGGCAAACGAAAACCCGCGATTTCCCGTAAATCCCGGGCTTGGCCCATATAGTCGAATGTATACATAGAAAGTACCCAGGGAGTAAACTCATTTCCCGAACAATTTTTTAAACTATTTTTTCACCACTAAAACGCATGAGACTTGTAGTTTTCAAAAATGTTTTCATTTTTGATGAAATGCTTAATAAAAGGGGTTTAATCGCCGGCAAACGAAAACCCGCGATTTCCCGTAAATCCCGGGCTTGGCCCGTATAGTCGAATGTATACAAAGAAAGTACCCTATGAGTAAACTAATTTCCAGAACGATTTTTTAAATTAGTTTTTCACCACTAAAACGCATAAGACTTGTAGTTTTCAAAAATGTTTTCATTTTTGATGAGACGCTGAATAAAAGAAGTTTAATCGCCGGCAAACGCAAACCTGCGATTTCCCGTAAATCCCGGGCTTGGCCCGTATAGTCGAATGTATACAAAGAAAGTACCCAGGGAGTAAACTCATTTACCGAACGATTTTTTAAAATTATTTTCTCACCACTAAAACGCATGAGACTTGTAGTTTTCAAAAAAGTTTTCATTCTTGATGAGACGCTTAATGAAAGTGGTTTAATCACCGGCAAACGAAAACCCGCGATTTCCCGTAAATCCCGGGCTTGGCCCGTATAGTCGAATGTATACAAAGAAAGTACCCTGTGAGTAAACTCATTTCCAGAACGATTTTTTAAATTATTATTTCACCACTAAAGCCCATGAGACTTGTAGTTTTCAGTAATGTTTTCATTCTTGATGAGACGCTTAATGAAAGGGGTTTAATCGCCGGCAAACGAAAACCCGCGATTTCCCGTAAATCCCGGGCTTGGCCCGTATAGTCGAATGTATACAAAGAAAGTACCCTATGAGTAAACTAGTTTCCAGAACGATTTTTTAAACTAGTTTTTCACCACTAAAACGCATAAGACTTGTAGTTTTCAAAAATGTGTTCATTTTTGATGAGACGCTGAATAAAAGAAGTTTAATCGCCGGCAAACGAAAACCTGCGATTTCCCGTAAATCCCGGGCTTGGCCCGTATAGTCGAATGTATACATAGAAAGTACCCAGGGAGTAAACTCATTTCCCGAACAATTTTTTAAACTATTTTTTCACCACTAAAACGCATGAGACTTGTAGTTTTCAAAAAGGTTTTCATTTTTGATGAAACGCTTAATGAAAGGGGTTTAATCGCCGGCAAACGAAAACCCGCGATTTCCCGTAAATCCCGGGCTTGGCCCGTATAGTCGAATGTATACAAAGAAAGTACCCTATGAGTAAACTAATTTCCAGAACGATTTTTTAAATTAGTTTTTCACCACTAAAACGCATAAGACTTGTAGTTTTCAAAAATGTTTTCATTTTTGATGAGACGCTGAACAAAAGAAGTTTAGTCGCCGGCAAACGCAAACCTGCGATTACCCGTAAATCCCGGGCTTGGCCCGTATAGTCGAATGTATACAAAGAAAGTACCCAGGGAGTAAACTCATTTACCGAACGATTTTTTAAATTATTTTCTCACCACTAAAACGCATGAGACTTGTAGTTTTCAAAAAAGTTTTCATTCTTGATGAGACTCTTAATGAAAGGGGTTTAATCGCCGGCAAACGAAAACCTGCGATTTCCCGTAAATCCCGGGCTTGGCCCGTATAGTCGAATGTATACATAGAAAGTACCCAGGGAGTAAATTCATTTCCCGAACAATTTTTTAAACTATTTTTTCACCACTAAAACGCATGAGACTTGTAGTTTTCAAAAATGTTTTCATTTTTGATGAAACGCTTAATGAAAGGGGTTTAATCGCCGGCAAACGAAAACCCGCGATTTCCCGTAAATCCCGGGCTTGGCCCGTATAGTCGAATGTATACAAAGAAAGTACCCTATGAGTAAACTAATTTCCAGAACGATTTTTTAAATTAGTTTTTCACCACTAAAACGCATAAGACTTGTAGTTTTCAAAAATGTTTTCATTTTTGATGAGACGCTGAATAAAAGAAGTTTAATCGCCGTCAAACGAAAACCCGCGATTTCCCGTAAATCACGGGCTTGGCCCGTATAGTCAAAAGTATACAAAGAAAGTGCCCAGGGAGTAAACTCATTTCCCAAACGATTTTTTAAATTATTTTGTCACCACTAAAACGCATGAGACTTGTAGTTTTCAAAAGTGTTTTCATTTTTGATGAGACGCTGAATAAAAGAAGTTTAATCGTTGGCAAACGAAAACCCGCAATTTCCCGTAAATCCCAGGCTTGGCCCGTATAGTTGTATGTATCTAAAGAAAGTACCCAGGGAGTAAACTGATTTTCCGAACGATTTTTCAAATTATTTCTGCACCACTAGAAAAAATGAGACTTGTAGTTTTCAAAAATGTTTTCATTTTTAATGAGAAGATTAATGAAAGAGGTCTAATCGCCGGCAAACGAAAACCCGCGATTTCCCTTAAATCCCGGACTCGGCCCATATTGTCAAAAGTATACAAAGAAAGTACCCAGGGAGTAAACTGATTTCCCGAACGATTTTTTAAATTATTTTTTCACCACTAAAACGCATGAGACTTGTAGTTTTCAGAAATGTTTTCATTTTTGATGAGACGCCTGATGAAAGTGGTTTAATCGCCGGCAAACGAAAACCCGCGATTTCCCGTAAATCCCGGGCTTGGCCCGTATAGTCGAATGTATACAAAGAAAGTACCCTGCGAGTAAACTCATTTCCCAAACGTTTTTTTAAATTATTATTTCACCACTAAAACGCATGAGACTTGTAGTTTTCAAAAAAGTTTTCATTCTTGATGAGACGCTTAATGAAAGGGGTTTAATCGCCGGCAAACGAAAACCCGCGATTTCCCGTAAATCCCGGGCTTGGCCCGTATAGTCGAATGTATACATAGAAAGTACCCAGGGAGTGAACTCATTTCCCGAACAATTTTTTAAACTATTTTTTCACCACTAAAACGCATGAGACTTGTAGTTTTCAAAAATGTTTTCATTTTTGATGAAACGCTTAATGAAAGGGGTTTAATCGCCGGCAAACGAAAACCCGCGATTTCCCGTAAATCCCGGGCTTGGCCTGTATAGTCGAATGTATACAAAGAAAGTACCCTATGAGTAAACTCATTTCCAGAACGATTTTTTAAATTAGTTTTTCACCACTAAAACGCATAAGACTTGTAGTTTTCAACAATGTTTTCATTTTTGATGAGACGCTGAATAAAAGAAGTTTAATCGCCGTCAAACGAAAACCCGCGATTTCCCGTAAATCCCGGGCTTGGCCCGTATAGTCAAAAGTATACAAAGAAAGTACCCAGGGAGTAAACTCAATTCCCAAACGATTTTTTAAATTATTTTGTCACCACTAAAACGCATGAGACTTGTAGTTTTCAAAAGTGTTTTTATTTTTGACGAGACGCTGAATAAAAGAAGTTTAATCGTTGGCAAACGAAAACCCGCAATTTCCCGTAAATCCCAGGCTTGGCCCGTATAGTTGTATGTATCTAAAGAAAGTACCCAGGGAGTAAACTGATTTTCCGAACGATTTTTCAAATTATTTCTGCACCACTAGAACAAATGAGACTTGTAGTTTTCAAAAATGTTTTCATTTTTAATGAGAAGATTAATGAAAGAGGTTTAATCGCCGGCAAACGAAAACCCGCGATTTCCCGTAAATCCCGGACTCGGCCCGTATAGTCAAAAGTATGCAAAGAAAGTACCCAGGGAGTAAACTCATTTCCCGAACGATTTTTAAATTATTTTTTCACCACTAAAGCGCATGAGACTTGTAGTTTTCAGAAATGTTTTCATTTTTGATGAGACGCTTAATGAAAGTGGTTTAATCGCCGGCAAACGAAAACCCGCGATTTCCCGTAAATCCCGGGCTTGGCCCGTATAGTCGAATGTATACAAAGAAAGTACCCTGTGCGTAAACTCATTTCCAGAACGATTTTTTTAATTATTTTTCCACCACTAAAACGCATAAGACTTGTAGTTTTCAAAAGTGTTTTCATTTTTGATGAGACGCTGAATAAAAGAAGTTTAATCGCCGTCAAACGAAAACCCGCGATTTCCCGTAAATCCCGGGCTTGGCCCGTATAGTCAAAAGTATACAAAGAAAGTACTCAGGGAGTAAACTCATTTCCCAAACGATTTTTTAAATTATTTTGTCACCACTAAAACGCATGAGACTTGTAGTTTTCAAAAGTGTTTTTATTTTTGACGAGACGCTGAATAAAAGAAGTTTAATCGTTGGCAAACGAAAACCCGCAATTTCCCGTAAATCCCAGGCTTGGCCCGTATAGTTGTATGTATCTAAAGAAAGTACCCAGGGAGTAAACTGATTTTCCGAACGATTTTTTAAATTATTTCTGCACCACTAGAACAAATGAGACTTGTAGTTTTCAAAAATGTTTTCATTTTTAATGAGAAGAATAATGAAAGAGGTTTAATCGCCGGCAAACGAAAACCCGCGATTTCCCGTAAATCCCGGACTCGGCCCGTATAGTCAAAAGTATGCAAAGAAAGTACCCAGGGAGTAAACTCATTTCCCGAACGATTTTTAAATTATTTTTTCACCACTAAAGCGCATGAGACTTGTAGTTTTCAGAAATGTTTTCATTTTTGATGAGACGCTTAATGAAAGTGGTTTAATCGCCGGCAAACGAAAACCCGCGATTTCCCGTAAATCCCGGGCTTGGCCCGTATAGTCGAATGTATACAAAGAAAGTACCCTGTGCGTAAACTCATTTCCAGAACGATTTTTTTAATTATTTTTCCACCACTAAAACGCATAAGACTTGTAGTTTTCAAAAGTGTTTTCATTTTTGATGAGACGCTGAATAAAAGAAGTTTAATCGCCGTCAAACGAAAACCCGCGATTTCCCGTAAATCCCGGGCTTGGCCCGTATAGTCAAAAGTATACAAAGAAAGTACCCAGGGACTAAACTCATTTCCCAAACGATTTTTTAAATTATTTTGTCACCACTAAAACGCATGAGACTTGTAGTTTTCAAAAGTGTTTTCATTTTTGATGAGACGCTGAATAAAAGAAGTTTAATCGTTGGCAAACGAAAACCCGCAATTTCCCGTAAATCCCAGGCTTGGCCCGTATAGTTGTATGTATCTAAAGAAAGTACCCAGGGAGTAAACTGATTTTCCGAACGATTTTTCAAATTATTTCTGCACCACTAGAAAAAATAAGACTTGTAGTTTTCAAAAATGTTTTCATTTTTGATGAAACGCTTAATGAAAGGGGTTTAATCGCCGGCAAACGAAAACCCGCGATTTCCCGTAAATCCCGGGCTTGGCCCGTATAGTCGAATGTATACAAAGAAAGTACCCTATGAGTAAACTAATTTCCAGAACGATTTTTTAAATTAGTTTTTCACCACTAAAACGCATAAGACTTGTAGTTTTCAAAAATGTTTTCATTTTTGATGAGACGCTGAATAAAAGAAGTTTAATCGCCGTCAAACGAAAACCCGCGATTTCCCGTAAATCACGGGCTTGGCCCGTATAGTCAAAAGTATACAAAGAAAGTGCCCAGGGAGTAAACTCATTTCCCAAACGATTTTTTAAATTATTTTGTCACCACTAAAACGCATGAGACTTGTAGTTTTCAAAAGTGTTTTCATTTTTGATGAGACGCTGAATAAAAGAAGTTTAATCGTTGGCAAACGAAAACCCGCAATTTCCCGTAAATCCCAGGCTTGGCCCGTATAGTTGTATGTATCTAAAGAAAGTACCCAGGGAGTAAACTGATTTTCCGAACGATTTTTCAAATTATTTCTGCACCACTAGAAAAAATGAGACTTGTAGTTTTCAAAAATGTTTTCATTTTTAATGAGAAGATTAATGAAAGAGGTCTAATCGCCGGCAAACGAAAACCCGTGATTTCCCGTAAATCCCGGACTCGGCCCATATTGTCAAAAGTATACAAAGAAAGTACCCAGGGAGTAAACTCATTTCCCGAACGATTTTTTAAATTATTTTTTCACCACTAAAACGCATGAGACTTGTAGTTTTCAGAAATGTTTTCATTTTTGATGAGACGCCTGATGAAAGTGGTTTAATCGCCGGCAAACGAAAACCCGCGATTTCCCGTAAATCCCGGGCTTGGCCCGTATAGTCGAATGTATACAAAGAAAGTACCCTGCGAGTAAACTCATTTCCCAAACGTTTTTTTAAATTATTATTTCACCACTAAAACGCATGAGACTTGTAGTTTTCAAAAAAGTTTTCATTCTTGATGAGACGCTTAATGAAAGGGGTTTAATCGCCGGCAAACGAAAACCCGCGATTTCCCGTAAATCCCGGGCTTGGCCCGTATAGTCGAATGTATACATAGAAAGTACCCAGGGAGTGAACTGGTTTCCCGAACGATTTTTCAAATTATTTCTGCACCACTAGAACAAATGAGACTTGTAGTTTTCAAAAATGTTTTCATTTTTAATGAGAAGATTAATGAAAGAGGTTTAATCGCCGGCAAACGAAAACCCGCGATTTCACGTAAATCCCGGGCTTGGCCCGTATAGTCGAATGTATACAAAGAAAGTACCCAGGGAGTAAACTCATACACCAAACGATTTTTTAAATTATTATTTCACCACTAAAGCCCATGAGACTTGTAGTTTTTAAAAATGTTTTCATTTTTGATGAGATGCTGAATAAAAGAAGCTTAATCGCCGGCAAACGAAAACCCGCGATTTCCCATAAATCCCGGACTCGGCCCGTATAGTCAAAAGTATACAAAGAAAGTACCCAGGGAGTAAACTCATTTCCCGAACGATTTTTTAAAATATTTTTTCACCACTAAAACGCATGAGACTTGTAGTTTTTAGAAATGTTTTCATTTTTGATGAGACGCTTAATGAAAGTGGTTTAATCGCCGGCAAACGAAAACCCGCGATTTCCCGTAAATCCCGGGCTTGGCCCGTATAGTCGAATGTATACAAAGAAAGTACCCTATGAGTAAACTCATTTCCAGAACGATTTTTTAAATTAGTTTTTCACCACTAAAACGCATGAGACTTGTAGTTTTCAAAAGTGTTTTCATTTTTGATGAGACGCTGAATAAAAGAAGTTTAATCGTTGGCAAACGAAAACCCGCGATTTCCCGTAAATCCCGGGCTTGGCCCGTATAGTTGTATGTATCTGAAGAAAGTACCCAGGGAGTAAACTGGTTTCCCGAACGATTTTTCAAATTATTTCTGCACCACTAGAACAAATGAGACTTGTAGTTTTCAAAAATGTTTTCATTTTTAATGAGAAGATTAATGAAAGAGGTTTAATCGCCGGCAAACGAAAACCCGCGATTTCACGTAAATCCCGGGCTTGGCCCGTATAGTCGAATGTATACAAAGAAAGTACCCAGGGAGTAAACTCATTCACCAAACGATTTTTTAAATTATTATTTCACCACTAAAGCCCATGAGACTTGTAGTTTTTAAAAATGTTTTCATTTTTGATGAGATGCTGAATAAAAGAAGTTTAATCGCCGGCAAACGAAAACCCGCGATTTCCCGTAAATCCCGGACTCGGCCCGTATAGTCAAAAGTATACAAAGAAAGTACCCAGGGAGTAAACTCATTTCCCGAACGATTTTTTAAAGTATTTTTTCACCATTAAAACGCATGAGACTTGTAGTTTTTAGAAATGTTTTCATTTTTGATGAGACGCTTAATGAAAGTGGTTTAATCGCCGGCAAACGAAAACCCGCGATTTCCCGTAAATCCCGGGCTTGGCCCGTATAGTCGAATGTATACAAAGAAAGTACCCTGTGAGTAAACTCATTTCCAGAACGATTTTTTAAATTAGTTTTTCACCACTAAAACGCATAAGACTTGTAGTTTTCAAAAATGTTTTCATTTTTGATGAGACGCTGATTAAAAGAAGTTTAATCGCCGACAAACGAAAACCCGCGATTTTCCGTAAATCCCGGGCTTGGCCCGTATAGTCAAAAGTATGCAAAGAAAGTACCCAGGGAGTAAACTCATTTCCCGAACGATTTTTTAAAATATTTTTTCACCACTAAAACGCATGAGACTTGTAGTTTTTAGAAATGTTTTCATTTTTGATGAGACGCTTAATGAAAGTGGTTTAATCGCCGGCAAACGAAAACCCGCGATTTCCCGTAAATCCCGGGCTTGGCCCGTATAGTCGAATGTATACAAAGAAAGTACCCTATGAGTAAACTCATTTCCAGAACGATTTTTTAAATTAGTTTTTCACCACTAAAACGCATGAGACTTGTAGTTTTCAAAAGTGTTTTCATTTTTGATGAGACGCTGAATAAAAGAAGTTTAATCGTTGGCAAACGAAAACCCGCGATTTCCCGTAAATCCCGGGCTTGGCCCGTATAGTTGTATGTATCTGAAGAAAGTACCCAGGGAGTAAACTGGTTTCCCGAACGATTTTTCAAATTATTTCTGCACAACTAGAACAAATGAGACTTGTAGTTTTCAAAAATGTTTTCATTTTTAATGAGAAGATTAATGAAAGAGGTTTAATCGCCGGCAAACGAAAACCCGCGATTTCACGTAAATCCCGGGCTTGGCCCGTATAGTCGAATGTATACAAAGAAAGTACCCAGGGAGTAAACTCATTCACCAAACGATTTTTTAAATTATTATTTCACCACTAAAGCCCATGAGACTTGTAGTTTTTAAAAATGTTTTCATTTTTGATGAGATGCTGAATAAAAGAAGTTTAATCGCCGGCAAACGAAAACCCGCGATTTCCCGTAAATCCCGGACTCGGCCCGTATAGTCAAAAGTATACAAAGAAAGTACCCAGGGAGTAAACTCATTTCCCGAACGATTTTTTAAAGTATTTTTTCACCATTAAAACGCATGAGACTTGTAGTTTTTAGAAATGTTTTCATTTTTGATGAGACGCTTAATGAAAGTGGTTTAATCGCCGGCAAACGAAAACCCGCGATTTCCCGTAAATCCCGGGCTTGGCCCGTATAGTCGAATGTATACAAAGAAAGTACCCTGTGAGTAAACTCATTTCCAGAACGATTTTTTAAATTAGTTTTTCACCACTAAAACGCATAAGACTTGTAGTTTTCAAAAATGTTTTCATTTTTGATGAGACGCTGATTAAAAGAAGTTTAATCGCCGACAAACGAAAACCCGCGATTTTCCGTAAATCCCGGGCTTGGCCCGTATAGTCAAAAGTATGCAAAGAAAGTACCCAGGGAGTAAACTCATTTCCCAAACGATTTTTTAAATTATTTTGTCACCACTAAAACGCATGAGACTTGTAGTTTTCAAAAGTGTTTTCATTTTTGATGAGACGCTAAATAAAAGAAGTTTAATCGTTGGCAAACGAAAACCCGCGATTACCCGTAAATCCCGGGCTTGGCCCGTATAGTTGTATGTATCTAAAGAAAGTACCCAGGGAGTAAACTCATTTCCCAAAGGATTTTTTAAATTATTTTGTCACCACTAAAACGCATGAGACTTGTAGTTTTCAAAAGTGTTTTCATTTTTGATGAGACGCTGAATAAAAGAAGTTTAATCGTTGGCAAACGAAAACCCGCGATTTCCTGTAAATCCCGGGCTTGGCCCGTATAGTTGTATGTATCTAAAGAAAGTACCCAGGGAGTAAACTGATTTCCCGAACGATTTTTCAAATTATTTCTGCACCACTAGAACAAATGAGACTTGTAGTTTTCAAAAATGTTTTCATTTTTAATGAGAAGATTAATGAAAGAGGTTTAATCGCCGGCAAACGAAAACCCGCGATTTCACGTAAATCCCGGGCTTGGCCCGTATAGTCGAATGTATACAAAGAAAGTACCCTATGAGTAAACTCATTTCCAGAACGATTTTTTAAATTAGTTTTTCACCACTAAAACGCATGAGACTTTTAGTTTTCAAAAGTGTTTTCATTTTTGATGAGACGTTGAATAAAAGAAGTTTAATCGTTGGCAAACGAAAACCCGCGATTTCCCGTAAATCCCGGGCTTGGCCCGTATAGTTGTATGTATCTAAAGAAAGTACCCAGGGAGTAAACTGGTTTCCCGAACGATTTTTCAAATTATTTCTGCACCACTAGAACAAATGAGACTTGTAGTTTTCAAAAATGTTTTCATTTTTAATGAGAAGATTAATGAAAGAGGTTTAATCGCCGGCAAACGAAAACCCGCGATTTCACGTAAATCCCGGGCTTGGCCCGTATAGTCGAATAGGTACAAAGAAAGTACCCAGGGAGTAAACTCATTCCCCAAACGATTTTTTAAATTATTATTTCACCACTAAAGCCCATGAGACTTGTAGTTTTTAAAAATGTTTTCATTTTTGATGAGATGCTGAATAAAAGAAGTTTAATCGCCGGCAAACGAAAACCCGCGATTTCCCGTAAATCCCGGACTCGGCCCGTATAGTCCAAATTATACAAAGAAAGTACCCAGGGAGTAAACTCATTTCCCGAAAGATTTTTTAAAATATTTTTTCACCACTAAAACGCATGAGACTTGTAGTTTTCAGAAATGTTTTCATTTTTGATAAGACGCTTAATGAAAGTGTTTTAATCGCCGGCAAACGAAAACCCGCGATTTCCCGTAAATCCCGGGCTTGGCCCGTATAGTCGAATGTATACAAAGAAAGTACCCTGTGAGTAAACTCATTTCCAGAACGATTTTTTAAATTAGTTTTTCACCACTAAAACGCATAAGACTTGTAGTTTTCAAAAATGTTTTCATTTTTGATGAGACGCTGAATAAAAGAAGTTTAATCGCCGACAAACGAAAACCCGCGATTTTCCGTAAATCCCGGGCTTGGCCCGTATAGTCAAAAGTATGCAAAGAAAGTACCCAGGGAGTAAACTCATTTCCCAAACGATTTTTTAAATTATTTTGTCACCACTAAAACGCATGAGACTTGTAGTTTTCGAAAGTGTTTTCATTTTTGATGAGACGCTGAATAAAAGAAGTTTAATCGTTGGCAAACGAAAACCCGCGATTACCCGTAAATCCCGGGCTTGGCCCGTATAGTTGTATGTATCTAAAGAAAGTACCCAGGGAGTAAACTCAGTTCCCAAACGATTTTTTAAATTATTTTGTCACCACTAAAACGCATGAGACTTGTAGTTTTCAAAAGTGTTTTCATTTTTGATGAGACGCTGAATAAAAGAAGTTTAATCGTTGGCAAACGAAAACCCGCGATTTCCCGTAAATCCCGGGATTAGCCCGTATAGTTGTATGTATCTAAAGAAAGTACCCAGGGAGTAAACTGATTTCCCGAACGATTTTTCAAATTATTTCTGCACCACTAGAACAAATGAGACTTGTAGTTTTCAAAAATGTTTTCATTTTTGATGAGACGCTGAATAAAAGAAGTTTAATCGCCGTCAAACGAAAACCCGCGATTTCCCGTAAATCCCGGGCTTGGCCCGTATAGTCAAAAGTATACAAAGAAAGTACCCAGGGAGTAAACTCATTTCCCAAACGATTTTTTAAATTATTTTGTCACCACTAAAACGCATGAGACTTGTAGTTTTCAAAAGTGTTTTCATTTTTGATGAGACGCTGAATAAAAGAAGTTTAATCGTTGGCAAACGAAAACCCGCGATTTCCCGTAAATCCCGGGCTTGGCCCGTATAGTTGTATGTATCTAAAGAAAGTACCCAGGGAGTAAACTGGTTTCCCGAACGATTTTTCAAATTATTTTTGCACCACTAGAAGAAATGAGACTTGTAGTTTTCAAAAATGTTTTCATTTTTAATGAGAAGATTAATGAAAGAGGTTTAATCGCCGGCAAACGAAAACCCGCGATTTCACGTAAATCCCGGGCTTGGCCCGTATAGTCGAATGTATACAAAGAAAGTACCCTATGAGTAAACTCATTTCCAGAACGATTTTTTAAATTAGTTTTTCACCACTAAAACGCATAAGACTTGTAGTTTTTAAAAATGTTTTCATTTTTGATGAGACGCTGAATAAAAGAAGTTTAATCGTTGGCAAACGAAAACCCGCGATTTCCCGTAAATCCCGGGCTTGGCCCGTATAGTCAAAAGTATACAAAGAAAGTACCCAGGTAGTAAACTCATTTCCCAAACGATTTTTTAAATTATTTTGTCACCACTAAAACGCATGAGACTTGTAGTTTTCAAAAGTGTTTTCATTTTTGATGAGACGCTGAATAAAAGAAGTTTAATCGTTGGCAAACGAAAACCCGCGATTTCCCGTAAATCCCGGGCTTGGCCCGTATAGTCAAAAGTATACAAAGAAAGTACCCAGGGAGTAAACTCATTTCCCAAACGATTTTTTAAATTATTTTGTCACCACTAAAACGCATGAGACTTGTAGTTTTCAAAAGTGTTTTCATTTTTGATGAGACGCTGAATAAAAGAAGTTTAATCGCCGTCAAACGAAAACCCGCGATTTCCCGTAAATCCCGGGCTTGGCCCGTATAGTCAAAAGTATACAAAGAAAGTACCCAGGGAGTAAACTCATTTCCCAAACGATTTTTTAAATTATTTTGTCACCACTAAAACGCATGAGACTTGTAGTTTTCAAAAGTGTCTTCATTTTTGATGAGACGCTGAATAAAAGAAGTTTAATCGTTGGCAAACGAAAACCCGCGATTTCCCGTAAATCCCGGGCTTGGCCCGTATAGTTGTATGTATCTAAAGAAAGTACCCAGGGAGTAAACTGATTTCCCGAACGATTTTTCAAATTATTTCTGCACCACTAGAACAAATGAGACTTGTAGTTTATAAAAATGTTTTCATTTTTGATGAGACGCTGAATAAAAGAAGTTTAATCGTTGGCAAACGAAAACCCGCGATTTCCCGAAAATCCCGGGCTTGGCCCGTATAGTCAAAAGTATACAAAGAAAGTACCCAGGGAGTAAACTCATTTCCCAAACGATTTTTTAAATTATTTTGTCACCACTAAAACGCATGAGACTTGTAGTTTTCAAAAGTGTTTTCATTTTTGATGAGACGCTGAATAAAAGAAGTTTAATCGTTGGCAAACGAAAACCCGCGATTTCCCGTAAATCCCGGGCTTGGCCCGTATAGTTGTATGTATCTAAAGAAAGTACCCAGGGAGTAAACTGATTTCCCGAACGATTTTTCAAATTATTTCTGCACCACTAGAACAAATGAGACTTGTAGTTTTCAAAAATGTTTTCATTTTTATTGAGAAGATTAATGAAAGAGGTTTAATCGCCGGCAAACGAAAACCCGCGATTTCACGTAAATCCCGGGCTTGGCCCGTATAGTCGAATGTATACAAAGAAAGTACCCAGGGAGTAAACTCATTCCCCAAACGATTTTTTAAATTATTATTTCACCACTAAAGCCCATGAGACTTGTAGTTTTTAAAAATGTTTTCATTTTTGATGAGACGCTGAATAAAAGAAGTTTAATTGCCGGCAAACGAAAACCCACGATTTCCCGTAAATCCCAGACTCGGCCCGTATAGTCAAAAGTATACAAAGAAAGTACCCAGGGAGTAAACTCATTTCCCGAACGATTTTTTAAATTAGTTTTTCACCACTAAAACGCATAAGACTTGTAGTTTTCAAAAATGTTTTCATTTTTGATGAGACGCTGAATAAAAGAAGTTTAATCGCCGACAAACGAAAACCCGCGATTTTCCGTAAATCCCGGGCTTGGCCCGTATAGTCAAAGGTATGCAAAGAAAGTACCCAGGGAGTAAACTCATTTCTCAAACGATTTTTTAAATTATTTCTGCACCACTAGAACAAATGAGACTTGTAGTTTTCAAAAATGTTTTCATTTTTATTGAGAAGATTAATGAAAGAGGTTTAATCGCCGGCAAACGAAAACCCGCGATTTCACGTAAATCCCGGGCTTGGCCCGTATAGTCGAATGTATACAAAGAAAGTACCCAGGGAGTAAACTCATTCCCCAAACGATTTTTTAAATTATTATTTCACCACTAAAGCCCATGAGACTTGTAGTTTTTAAAAATGTTTTCATTTTTGATGAGACGCTGAATAAAAGAAGTTTAATTGCCGGCAAACGAAAACCCACGATTTCCCGTAAATCCCAGACTCGGCCCGTATAGTCAAAAGTATACAAAGAAAGTACCCAGGGAGTAAACTCATTTCCCGAACGATTTTTTAAATTAGTTTTTCACCACTAAAACGCATAAGACTTGTAGTTTTCAAAAATGTTTTCATTTTTGATGAGACGCTGAATAAAAGAAGTTTAATCGCCGACAAACGAAAACCCGCGATTTTCCGTAAATCCCGGGCTTGGCCCGTATAGTCAAAGGTATGCAAAGAAAGTACCCAGGGAGTAAACTCATTTCTCAAACGATTTTTTAAATTATTTTGTCACCACTAAAACGCATGAGACTTGTAGTTTTCAAAAGTGTTTTCATTTTTGATGAGACGCTGAATAAAAGAAGTTTAATCGCTGGCAAACGAAAAACCGCGATTTCCCGTAAATCCCGGGCTTGGCCCGTGTAGTTGTATGTATCTAAAGAAAGTACCCAGGGAGTAAACTGATTTCCCGAACGATTGCTTAAATTATTATTCCACCACTAAAACGCATAAGACTTGTAGTTCACAAAAATTTTTTCATTTTTGATGAGACGCTGAATAAAAGAAGTTTAATCGCCGGCAAACAAAAACCCGCGATTTCCCGTAAATCCCGGACTCCGCCCGTATAATCAAAAGTATACAAAGAAAGTACCCAGGGAGTAAACGCATTTCCCGAACGATTTTTTAAATTATTTTTTCACCACTAAAATGCATGAGACTTGTAGTTTTCAGAAATGTTTTCATTTTTAATGAGACGCTTAATGAAAGTGGTTTAATCGCCGGCAAACGAGAAACCGCGATTTCCCGTAAATCCCGGGCTTGGCCCGTATAGTCGAATGTATACAAAGAAAGTACCCTGTGAGTAAACTCATTTCCAAAAGGATTTTTTAAATTATCTTTTCACCACTAAAACGCATGAGACTTGTAGTTTTCAAAAATGTTTTCATTTTTGATGAGACGCTGAATAAAAGAAATTTAATCGCCGGCAAACAAAAACCCGCCATTTCCCGTAAACCCCGGACTCGGCCAGTATAGTCAAATGTATACAAAGAAGGCCGGCAAACGAAAACCTGCGATTTCCCGTAAATCCCGAGCTTGGCCCGTATAGTCGAATGTATACAAAGAAAGTACCCTGTGAGTAAACTCATTTCCAGAACGATTTTTTAAATTATTTTTCCACCACTAAAACGCATAAGACTTGTAGTTTACAAAAATTTTTTCATTTTTGATGAAACGCTGAATAAAAAAAGTTTAATCGCCGGCAAACGAAAACCCGCGATTTCCCGTAAATCCCGGGCTTGGCCCGTATAGTCAAAAAAATACAAAGAAAGTACCCAGGGAGTAAACTCATTTCCCGAACGATTTTTTAAATTATTTTGTCACCACAAAAACGCATGAGACTTGTAGTTTTCAAAAGTGTTTTCATTTTTGATGAGACGCTGAATAAAAGAAGTTTAATCGCCGGCAAACGCAAACCTGCGATTTTCCGTAAATCCCGGGCTTGGCCCGTATAGTCGAATGTATACATAGAAAGTACCCAGGGAGTAAACTCATTTCCCGAACAATTTTTTAAACTATTTTTTCACCACTAAAACGCATGAGACTTGTAGTTTTCAAAAATGTTTTCATTTTTGATGAAACGCTTAATGAAAGGGGTTTAATCGCCGGCAAACGAAAACCCGCGATTTCCCGTAAATCCCGGGCTTGGCCCGTATAGTCGAATGTATACAAAGAAAGTACCCTGTGAGTAAACTCATTTCCAGAGAAATTTTTTAAATTAGTTTTTCACCACTAAAGGCATAAGACTTGTAGTTTTCAAAAATGTTTTCATTTTTGATGAGACGCTGAATAAAAGAAGTTTAATCGCCGTCAAACGAAAACCCGCGATTTCCCGTAAATCCCGGGCTTGGCCCGTATAGTCAAAAGTATACAAAAAAAGTACCCAGGGAGTAAACTCATTTCCCAAACGATTTTTTAAATTATTTTGTCACCATTAAAACGCATGTGACTTGTAGTTTTCAAAAGGGTTTTCATTTTTGATGAGACGCTGAATAAAAGAAGTTTAATCGCTGGTAAACGAAAACCCGCGATTTCCCGTAAATCCCGGGCTTGGCCCGTATAGTTGTATGTATCTAAAGAAAGTACCCAGGGAGTAAACTGATTTCCCGAACGATTTTTCAAATTATTTCTGCACCACTAGAACAAATGAGAGTTGTAGTTTTCAAAAATGTTTTCATTTTTAATGAGAAGATTAATGAAAGAGGTTTAATCGCCGGCAAACGAAAACCCGCGATTTCACGTAAATCCCGGGCTTGGCCCGTATAGTCGAATGTATACAAAGAAAGTACCCAGGGAGTAAACTCATTCCCAAAACGATTTTTTAAATTATTATTTCACCACTAAAGCCCATGAGAGTTGTAGTTCTTAAAAATGCTTTCATTTTTGATGAGACACTGAATAAAAGAAGTTTAATCGCCGGCAAACGAAAACCCACGATTTCCCGTAAATCCCGGACTCGGCCCGTATAGTCAAAAGTATACAAAGAAAGTACCCAGGGAGTAAACTCATTTCCCGAACGACTTTTAAAATTAGTTTTTCACCACTAAAACGCATAAGACTTGTAGTTTTTAAAATTGTTTTCATTTTTGATGAGACGCTGAATAAAAGAAGTTTAATCGCCGACAAACGAAAACCCGCGATTTTCCGTAAATCGCGGGCTTGGCCCGTATAGTCAAAGGTATGCAAAGAAAGTACCCAGGGAGTAAACTCATTTCCCAAACGATTTTTTAAATTATTTTCTCACCACTAAAACGCATGAGACTTGTAGTTTTCAAAAGTGTTTTCATTTTTGATGAGACGCTGAATAAAAGAAGTTTAATCGCTGGCAAACGAAAAACCGCGATTTCCCGTAAATCCCGGGCTTGGCCCGTGTAGTTGTATGTATCTAAAGAAAGTACCCAGGGAGTAAACGCATTTCCCGAACGATTTTTTAAATTATTTTTTCACCACTAAAATGCATGAGACTTGTAGTTTTCAGAAATGTTTTCATTTTTAATGAGACGCTTAATGAAAGTGGTTTAATCGCCGGCAAACGACAACCCGCGATTTCCCGTAAATCCCGGGCTTGGCCCGTATAGTCGAATGTATACAAAGAAAGTACCCTGTGAGTAAACTCATTTCCAAAAGGATTTTTTAAATTATCTTTTCACCACTAAAACGCATGAGAGTTGTAGTTTTCAAAAATGTTTTCATTTTTGATGAGACGCTGAATAAAAGAAATTTAATCGCCGGCAAACAAAAAACCGCCATTTCCCGTAAACCCCGGACTCGGCCAGTATAGTCAAATGTATACAAAGAAGGCCGGCAAACGAAAACCCGCGATTTCCCGTAAATCCCGGGCTTGGCCCGTATAGTCGAATGTATACAAAGAAAGTACCCTGTGAGTAAACTCATTTCCAAAACGATTTTTTAAATTATTTTTCCACCACTAAAACGCATAAGACTTGTAGTTTACAAAAATTTTTTCATTTTTGATGAGACGCTGAATAAAAAAAGTTTAATCGCCGGCAAACGAAAACCCGCGATTTCCCGTAAATCCCGGGCTTGGTCCGTATAGTCAAAAAAATACAAAGAAAGTACCCAGGGAGTAAACTCATTTCCCGAACGATTTTTTAAATTGTTTTGTCACCACAAAAACGCATGAGACTTGTAGTTTTCAAAAGTGTTTTCATTTTTGATGAGACGCTGAATAAAAGAAGTTTAATCGCCGGCAAACGCAAACCTGCGATTTCCCGTAAATCCCGGGCTTGGCCCGTATAGTCGAATGTATACATAGAAAGTACCCAGGGAGTAAACTCATTTCCCGAACAATTTTTTAAACTATTTTTTCACCACTAAAACGCATGAGACTTGTAGTTTTCAAAAATGTTTTCATTTTTGATGAAACGCTTAATGAAAGGGGTTTAATCGCCGGCAAACGAAAACCCGCGATTTCCCGTAAATCCCGGGCTTGGCCCGTATAGTCGAATGTATACAAAGAAAGTACCCTGTGAGTAAACTCATTTCCAGAAAAATTTTTTAAATTAGTTTTTCACCACTAAAGGCATAAGACTTGTAGTTTTCAAAAATGTTTTCATTTTTGATGAGACGCTGAATAAAAGAAGTTTAATCGCCGTCAAACGAAAACCCGCGATTTCCCGTAAATCCCGGGCTTGGCCCGTATAGTGAAAAGTATACAAAAAAAGTACCCAGGGAGTAAACTCATTTCCCAAACGATTTTTTGAATTATTTTGTCACCATTAAAACGCATGTGACTTGTAGTTTTCAAAAGTGTTTTCATTTTTGATGAGACGCTGAATAAAAGAAGTTTAATCGCTGGTAAACGAAAACCTGCGATTTCCCGTAAATCCCGGGCTTGGCCCGTATAGTTGTATGTATCTAAAGAAAGTACCCAGGGAGTAAACTGATTTCCCGAACGATTTTTCAAATTATTTCTGCACCACTAGAACAAGTGAGACTTGTAGTTTTTAAAAATGTTTTCATTTTTAATGAGAAGATTAATGAAGGAGGTTTAATCGCCGGTAAACGAAAACCCGCGATTTCCCGTAAATCCCGGGCTTGGCCCGTATAGTCGAATGTATACAAAGAAAGTACCCAGGGAGTAAACTCATTTTCCAAACGATTTTTTAAATTATTATTTCACCAATAAAGCCCATGAGACTTGTAGTTTTTAAAAATGTTTTCATTTTTGATGAGACGCTGAATAAAAGAAGTTTAATCGCCGGCAAACGAAAACCCGCGATTTCCCGTAAATCCCGGGCTTGGCCCGTATAGTCGAAAGTATACAAAGAAAGTACCCAGGGAGTAAACTCATTTCCAGAGAAATTTTTTAAATTAGTTTTTCACCACTAAAGGCATAAGACTTGTAGTTTTCAAAAATGTTTTCATTTTTGATGAGACGCTGAATAAAAGAAGTTTAATCGCCGTCAAACGAAAACCCGCGATTTCCCGTAAATCCCGGGCTTGGCCCGTATAGTCAAAAGTATACAAAAAAAGTACCCAGGGAGTAAACTCATTTCCCAAACGATTTTTTAAATTATTTTGTCACCATTAAAACGCATGTGACTTGTAGTTTTCAAAAGGGTTTTCATTTTTGATGAGACGCTGAATAAAAGAAGTTTAATCGCTGGTAAACGAAAACCCGCGATTTCCCGTAAATCCCGGGCTTGGCCCGTATAGTTGTATGTATCTAAAGAAAGTACCCAGGGAGTAAACTGATTTCCCGAACGATTTTTCAAATTATTTCTGCACCACTAGAACAAATGAGAGTTGTAGTTTTCAAAAATGTTTTCATTTTTAATGAGAAGATTAATGAAAGAGGTTTAATCGCCGGCAAACGAAAACCCGCGATTTCACGTAAATCCCGGGCTTGGCCCGTATAGTCGAATGTATACAAAGAAAGTACCCAGGGAGTAAACTCATTCCCAAAACGATTTTTTAAATTATTATTTCACCACTAAAGCCCATGAGAGTTGTAGTTTTTAAAAATGCTTTCATTTTTGATGAGACACTGAATAAAAGAAGTTTAATCGCCGGCAAACGAAAACCCACGATTTCCCGTAAATCCCGGACTCGGCCCGTATAGTCAAAAGTATACAAAGAAAGTACCCAGGGAGTAAACTCATTTCCCGAACGACTTTTAAAATTAGTTTTTCACCACTAAAACGCATAAGACTTGTAGTTTTCAAAAATGTTTTCATTTTTGATGAGACGCTGAATAAAAGAAGTTTAATCGCCGACAAACGAAAACCCGCGATTTTCCGTAAATCGCGGGCTTGGCCCGTATAGTCAAAGGTATGCAAAGAAAGTACCCAGGGAGTAAACTCATTTCCCAAACGATTTTTTAAATTATTTTCTCACCACTAAAACGCATGAGACTTGTAGTTTTCAAAAGTGTTTTCATTTTTGATGAGACGCTGAATAAAAGAAGTTTAATCGCTGGCAAACGAAAAACCGCGATTTCCCGTAAATCCCGGGCTTGGCCCGTGTAGTTGTATGTATCTAAAGAAAGTACCCAGGGAGTAAACGCATTTCCCGAACGATTTTTTAAATTATTTTTTCACCACTAAAATGCATGAGACTTGTAGTTTTCAGAAATGTTTTCATTTTTAATGAGACGCTTAATGAAAGTGGTTTAATCGCCGGCAAACGACAACCCGCGATTTCCCGTAAATCCCGGGCTTGGCCCGTATAGTCGAATGTATACAAAGAAAGTACCCTGTGAGTAAACTCATTTCCAAAAGGATTTTTTAAATTATCTTTTCACCACTAAAACGCATGAGAGTTGTAGTTTTCAAAAATGTTTTCATTTTTGATGAGACGCTGAATAAAAGAAATTTAATCGCCGGCAAACAAAAAACCGCCATTTCCCGTAAACCCCGGACTCGGCCAGTATAGTCAAATGTATACAAAGAAGGCCGGCAAACGAAAACCCGCGATTTCCCGTAAATCCCGGGCTTGGCCCGTATAGTCGAATGTATACAAAGAAAGTACCCTGTGAGTAAACTCATTTCCAAAACGATTTTTTAAATTATTTTTCCACCACTAAAACGCATAAGACTTGTAGTTTACAAAAATTTTTTCATTTTTGATGAGACGCTGAATAAAAAAAGTTTAATCGCCGGCAAACGAAAACCCGCGATTTCCCGTAAATCCCGGGCTTGGTCCGTATAGTCAAAAAAATACAAAGAAAGTACCCAGGGAGTAAACTCATTTCCCGAACGATTTTTTAAATTGTTTTGTCACCACAAAAACGCATGAGACTTGTAGTTTTCAAAAGTGTTTTCATTTTTGATGAGACGCTGAATAAAAGAAGTTTAATCGCCGGCAAACGCAAACCTGCGATTTCCCGTAAATCCCGGGCTTGGCCCGTATAGTCGAATGTATACATAGAAAGTACCCAGGGAGTAAACTCATTTCCCGAACAATTTTTTAAACTATTTTTTCACCACTAAAACGCATGAGACTTGTAGTTTTCAAAAATGTTTTCATTTTTGATGAAACGCTTAATGAAAGGGGTTTAATCGCCGGCAAACGAAAACCCGCGATTTCCCGTAAATCCCGGGCTTGGCCCGTATAGTCGAATGTATACAAAGAAAGTACCCTGTGAGTAAACTCATTTCCAGAAAAATTTTTTAAATTAGTTTTTCACCACTAAAGGCATAAGACTTGTAGTTTTCAAAAATGTTTTCATTTTTGATGAGACGCTGAATAAAAGAAGTTTAATCGCCGTCAAACGAAAACCCGCGATTTCCCGTAAATCCCGGGCTTGGCCCGTATAGTGAAAAGTATACAAAAAAAGTACCCAGGGAGTAAACTCATTTCCCAAACGATTTTTTAAATTATTTTGTCACCATTAAAACGCATGTGACTTGTAGTTTTCAAAAGTGTTTTCATTTTTGATGAGACGCTGAATAAAAGAAGTTTAATCGCTGGTAAACGAAAACCTGCGATTTCCCGTAAATCCCGGGCTTGGCCCGTATAGTTGTATGTATCTAAAGAAAGTACCCAGGGAGTAAACTGATTTCCCGAACGATTTTTCAAATTATTTCTACACCACTAGAACAAGTGAGACTTGTAGTTTTTAAAAATGTTTTCATTTTTAATGAGAAGATTAATGAAGGAGGTTTAATCGCCGGTAAACGAAAACCCGCGATTTCCCGTAAATCCCGGGCTTGGCCCGTATAGTCGAATGTATACAAAGAAAGTACCCAGGGAGTAAACTCATTTTCCAAACGATTTTTTAAATTATTATTTCACCAATAAAGCCCATGAGACTTGTAGTTTTTAAAAATGTTTTCATTTTTGATGAGACGCTGAATAAAAGAAGTTTAATCGCCGGCAAACGAAAACCCGCGATTTCCCGTAAATCCCGGGCTTGGCCCGTATAGTCGAAAGTATACAAAGAAAGTACCCAGGGAGTAAACTGATTTTCCGAACGATTTTTTAAATTATTTTTTAATCACTAAAACGCATGGGACTTGTAGTTTTTAAAAATGCTTTCATTTTTGATGAGACGTTGAATAAAAGAAGTTTAATCGCCGGCAAACGAAAACCTGCGATTACCCGTAAATACCGGAATCGGCCCGTATAATCAAAAGTATACAAAGAAAGTACCCAGGGAGTAAACTCATTTCCTGAACGATTTTTTAAATTTTTTTTTAATCACTAAAACGCATGAGACTTGTAGTTTTTAAAAATGTTTTCATTTTTGATGAGACGCTGAATAAAAGAAGTTTAATCGCCGGCAAACGAAAACCCGCGATTTCCCGTAAATCCCGGGCTTGGCCCGTATAGTCGAATGTATATAAAGAAAGTACCCAGGGAGTAAACTGATTTCTCGAACGATTTTTTAAATTATTTTTTCACCTCTAAAACGCATGAGACTTGTAGTTTTCAAAAATGTTTTCATTTTTGATGAGACGCTGAATAAAAGAAGTTTAATAGCCGGCAAACGAAAACCCGCGATTTCCCGTAAATCTCGGGCTTGGCCCGTATAGTCCAATGTATACAAAGAAAGTACCCAGGGAGTAAACTGATTTTCCGAACGATTTTTTAAATTATATTTTAATCACTAAAACGCATGAGACTTGTAGTTTTTAAAAATGCTTTCATTTTTGATGACACGTTGAATAAAAGAAGTTTAATCGCCGGCAAACGAAAACCCGCGATTACCCGTAAATACCGGAATCGGCCCGTATAATCAAAAGTATAGCCCGCGATTTCCCGTAAATCCCGGGCTTGGCCCGTATAGTCGAATGTATACAAAGAAAGTACCCTGTGAGTAAACTCATTTCCAGAACGATTTTTTAAATTATTTTTCCACCACTAAAACGCATAAGACTTGTAGTTTAAAAAATGTTTTTCATTTTTGATGAGACGCTGAATAAAAAAAGTTTAATAGCCGGCAAACGAAAACCCGCGATTTCCCGTAAATCCCGGGCTTGGTCCGTATAGTCAAAAAAATACAAAGAAAGTACCCAGGGAGTAAACTCATTTCCCGAACGATTTTTTAAATTATTTTGTCACCACAAAAACGCATGAGACTTGTAGTTTTCAAAAGTGTTTTCATTTTTGATGAGACGCTGAATAAAAGAAGTTTAATCGCCGGCAAATGCAAACCTGCGATTTCCCGTAAATCCCGGGCTTGGCCCGTATAGTCGAATGTATACATAGAAAGTACCCAGGGAGTAAACTCATTTCCCGAACAATTTTTTAAACTATTTTTTCACCACTACAACGCATGAGACTTGTAGTTTTCAAAAATGTTTTCATTTTTGATGAAACGCTTAATGAAAGGGGTTTAATCGCCGGCAAACGAAAACCCGCGATTTCCCGTAAATCCCGGGCTTGGCCCGTATAGTCGAATGTATACAAAGAAAGTACCCTGTGAGTAAACTCATTTCCAGAAAAATTTTTTAAATTAGTTTTTCACCACTAAAGGCATAAGACTTGTAGTTTTCAAAAATGTTTTCATTTTTGATGAGACGCTGAATAAAAGAAGTTTAATCGCCGTCAAACGAAAACCCGCGATTTCCCGTAAATCCCGGGCTTGGCCCGTATAGTCAAAAGTATACAAAAAAAGTACCCAGGGAGTAAACTCATTTCCCAAACGATTTTTTAAATGATTTTGTCACCATTAAAACGCATGTGACTTGTAGTTTTCAAAAGTGTTTTCATTTTTGATGAGACGCTGAATAAAAGAAGTTTAATCGCTGGTAAACGAAAACCCGCGATTTCCCGTAAATCCCGGGCTTGGCCCGTATAGTTGTATGTGTCTGAAGAAAGTACCCAGGGAGTAAACTGATTTCCCGAACGATTTTTCAAATTATTTCTGCACCACTAGAACAAGTGAGACTTGTAGTTTTCAAAAATGTTTTCATTTTTAATGAGAAGATTAATGAAGGAGGTTTAATCGCCGGTAAACGAAAACCCGCGATTTCCCGTAAATCCCGGGCTTGGCCCGTATAGTCGAATGTATACAAAGAAAGTACCCAGGGAGTAAACTCATTTTCCAAACGATTTTTTAAATTATTATTTCACCAATAAAGCCCATGAGACTTTTAGTTTTTAAAAATGTTTTCATTTTTGATGAGACGCTGAATAAAAGAAGTTTAATCGCCGGCAAACGAAAACCCGCGATTTCCCGTAAATCCCGGGCTTGGCCCGTATAGTCGAAAGTATACAAAGAAAGTACCCAGGGAGTAAACTGATTTTCCGAACGATTTTTTAAATTATTTTTTAATCACTAAAACGCATGAGACTTGTAGTTTTTAAAAATGCTTTCATTTTTGATGAGACGTTGAATAAAAGAAGTTTAATCGCCGGCAAACGAAAACCCGCGATTACCCGTAAATACCGGAATCGGCCCGTATAATCAAAAGTATACAAAGAAAGTACCCAGGGAGTAAACTCATTTCCTGAACGATTTTTTAAATTTTTTTTTAATCACTAAAACGCATGAGACTTGTAGTTTTTAAAAATGTTTTCATTTTTGATGAGACGCTGAATAAAAGAAGTTTAATCGCCGGCAAACGAAAACCCGCGATTTCCCGTAAATCCCGGGCTTGGCCCGTATAGTCGAATGTATATAAAGAAATTACCCAGGGAGTAAACTGATTTCTCGAACGATTTTTTAAATTATTTTTTCACCTCTAAAACGCATGAGACTGGTAGTTTTCAAAAATGTTTTCATTTTTGATGAGACGCTGAATAAAAGAAGTTTAATAGCCGGCAAACGAAAACCCGCGATTTCCCGTAAATCTCGGGCTTGGCCCGTATAGTCCAATGTATACAAAGAAAGTACCCAGGGAGTAAACTGATTTTCCGAACGATTTTTTAAATTATATTTTAATCACTAAAACGCATGAGACTTGTAGTTTTTAAAAATGCTTTCATTTTTGATGACACGTTGAATAAAAGAAGTTTAATCGCCGGCAAACGAAAACCCGCGATTACCCGTAAATACCGGAATCGGCCCGTATAATCAAAAGTATACAAAGAAAGTACCCAGGGAGTAAACTCATTTCCTGAACGATTTTTTGAATTTTTTTAATCACTAAAACGCATGAGACTTGTAGTTTTTAAAAATGTTTTCATTTTTGATGAGACGCTGAATAAAAGAAGTTTGATCGCCGGCAAACGAAAACCTGCGATTTCCCGTAAAACCCCAGCTTGGCCCGTATAGTCGAATGTATACAAAGAAAGTACCCAGGGATTAAACTGATTTTCCGAACGATTTTTTAAATTATTTTTTCACCTCTAAAACGCATGAGACTTGTAGTTTTCAAAAATGTTTTCATTTTTGATGAGACGCTGAATAAAAGAAGTTTAATCGCCGGCAAACGAAAACCCGCCATTTCCCGTAAATACCGGAATCGACCCGTATAGTCAAAAGTATACAAAGAAAGTACCCAAGGAGTAAACTCATTTCCCGAACGATTTTTTAAATTTTTTTTTAATCACTAAAACGCATGAGACATGTAGTTTTTAAAAATGTTTTCATTTTTGATGAGACGCTGAATAAAAGAAGTTTAATCGCCGGAAAACGAAAACCCGCGATTTCCCGAAAATACCGAAATCGGCCAGTATAGTCAACAGTATACAAAGAAAGTTCCCAGGGAGTAAACTCATTTCCCGAACGATTTTTTAAATTATTTTTTCACCTCTAAAACGCATGAGACTTGTAGTTTTAAAAAATGTTTTCATTTTTGATGAGACGCTGAATAAAAGAAGTTTAATCGCCGGCAAACAAAAACCCGCGATTTCCCGAAAATCCCGGGCTTGGCTTGTATAGTCGAATGTAAACAAACAAAGTACCCAGGGAGTAAACTGATTTCCCGAACGATTTTTTAAATAATTTCTGCACCACTAGAACGAATGAGACTTGTAGTATTCAAAAATGTTCACATTTTTGATGAGACGCTGAATAAAAGAAGTTTAATAGCCGGTAAACGAAAACCCGTGATTTCCCGTAAACCCCGGGCTTGGCCCGTATAGTCGAATGTATACAAAAAAAGTACCCAGGGAGTAAATTCATTTCCCGACCGATTTTTTAAATTATTTTTTAATCACTGAAACGCTTGAGACTTGTAGTTTTCAAGAATGTTTTCATTTTTGATGAGACGCTGACTAAAAGAAGTTTAATCGCCGGCAAACGAAAACCCGCGATTTCCCGTAAATCCCGGGCTTGGTCGTATAGTCGAATGTATACAAAGAAAGTACCCAGGGAGTAAATTAATTTCCCGAACGATTTTTTAAATAATTTCTGCACCACTAGAACGAATGAGACTTGTAGTATTCAAAAATGTTTACATTTTTGGTGAGACGCTGAATAAAAGAAGTTTAATCGCCGGCAAACGAAAACCCGCGTTAACCTAAATCCCGGACTCGGCCCGTATAATTAAAAGTGTACAAAGAAAGTACCCAGGGATTAAACTGATTTCCCGAACGATTTTTTAAATAATCTCTGCACCACTAGAACGAATGAGACTTGTAGTATTCAAAAATGTTTACATTTTTGGTGAGACGTTGAATAAAAGCAGTTTAATCTCCCGCAAACGAAAACCTGCGATTTCGCAATAATCCCGGGCTTGGCTTGTATAGTCCAATGTATGCAAATAAAGTACCCAGGGAGTAAACTGATTTTCCAAACGATTTTTTAAATTATATTTTAATCACTAAAACGCATGAGACTTGTAGTTTTTAAAAATGCTTTCATTTTTGATGACGCGTTGAATAAAAGAAGTTTAATCGCCGGCAAACGAAAACCCGCGATTACCCGTAAATACCGGAATCGGCCCGTATAATCAAAAGTATACAAAGAAAGTACCCAGGGAGTAAACTCATTTCCTGAACGATTTTTTCAATTTTTTTAATTACTAAAACGCATGAGACTTGTAGTTTTTAAAAATGTTTTCATTTTTGATGAGACGCTGAATAAAAGAAGTTTGATCGCCGGAAAACGAAAACCCGCGATTTCCCGAAAATACCGGGCTTGGCCGGTATATTCGAATGTATACAAAGAAAGTACCCAGGGTGTAAACTAATTTCCCGAACGATTTTTTAAACTATTTTTTAATCACTTAAACGCACGAGACTTGTAGTTTTCAAAAATGTTTTTATTTTTGATGAGACGTTGAATAAAAGAAGTTTAATCGCCGGCAAACGAAAACCTGCGATTTCCCGAAAATACCGAAATCGGCCAGTATAGTCAACAGTAAACAAAGAAAGTTCCCAGGGAGTAAACTCATTTCCCGAACGATTTTTTAAATTATTTTTTCACCTCTAAAACGCATGAGACTTGTAGTTTTAAAAAATGTTTTCATTTTTGATGAGACGCTGAATAAAAGAAGTTTAATCGCCGGCAAACAAAAACCCGCGATTTCCAGTAAATACCGAAATTGGCCCGTATAGTCGAATGTATACAAAGAAAGTACCCAGGGAGTAAACTAATTTTCCGAACAATTTTTTAAATAATTTTTTCACCTCTAAAACGCATGAGACTTGGAGTTTTAAAAAATGTTTTCATTTTTGATGAGACGCTGAATAAAAGAAGTTTAATCGCCGGCAAACGAAAACCCGCGATTTCCCGAAAATCCCGGGCTTGGCTTGTATAGTCGAATGTAAACAAACAAAGTACCCAGGGAGTAAACTGATTTCCCGAACGATTTTTTAAATAATTTCTGCACCACTAGAACGAATGAGACTTGTAGTATTCAAAAATGTTCACATTTTTGATGAGACGCTGAATAAAAGAAGTTTAATAGCCGGTAAACGAAAACCCGCGATTTCCCGTAAACCCCGGGCTTGGCCCGTATAGTCGAATGTATACAAAAAAAGTACCCAGGGAGTAAATTCATTTCCCGACCGATTTTTTAAATTATTTTTTAATCACTGAAACGCTTGAGACTTGTAGTTTTCAAGAATGTTTTCATTTTTGATGAGACGCTGAATAAAAGAAGTTTAATCGCCGGCAAACGAAAACCGGCGATTTCCCGTAAATTCTGGAATCAGCCCGTATAGTCAAAAGTATACAAGGAAAGTACCAAGGGAGTAAACTCATTTCCCGAACGATTTTTTAAATTATTTTTTCACCAATAAAACGCATGAGACTTGTAGATTTCAAAAATCGTTTCATTTTTGATGAGACGCTGACTAAAAGAAGTTTAATCGCCGGCAAACGAAAACCCGCGATTTCCCGTAAATCCCGGGCTTGGTCGTATAGTCGAATGTATACAAAGAAAGTACCCAGGGAGTAAATTGATTTCCCGAACGATTTTTTAAATAATTTCTGCACCACTAGAACGAATGAGACTTGTAGTATTCAAAAATGTTTACATTTTTGGTGAGACGCTGAATAAAAGAAGTTTAATCGCCGGCAAACGAAAACCCGCGTTAACCTAAATCCCGGACTCGGCCCGTATAATTAAAAGTGTACAAAGAAAGTACCCAGGGATTAAACTGATTTCCCGAACGATTTTTTAAATAATCTCTGCACCACTAGAACGAATGAGACTTGTAGTATTCAAAAATGTTTACATTTTTGGTGAGACGTTGAATAAAAGCAGTTTAATCTCCCGCAAACGAAAACCTGCGATTTCGCGAAAATCCCGGGCTTGGCTTGTATAGTCCAATGTATACAAATAAAGTACCCAGGGAGTAAACTGATTTCCCGAACGATTTTTTAAATAATTTCTGCACCACTAGAACGAATGAGACTTGTAGTATTCAAAAATGTTCACATTTTTGATGAGACGCTGAATAAAAGAAGTTTAATAGCCGGCAAACGAAAACCCGCGATTTCCCGTAAATCCCGGGCTTGGCCCGTATAGTCGAATGTATACAAAGAAAGTACCCAGGGAGTAAATTCATTTCCCGAACGATTTTTTAAATTTTTTTTTAATCACTGAAACGCTTGCGACTTGTAGTTTTCAAAAATGTTTTCATTTTTGATGAGACGCTGAATAAAAGAAGTTTAATAGCCGGCAAACGAAAACCCGCGATTTCCCGTAAATCTCGGGCTTGGCCCGTATAGTCCAATGTATACAAAGAAAGTACCCAGGGAGTAAACTGATTTTCCGAACGATTTTTAAATTATATTTTAATCACTAAAACGCATGAGACTTGTAGTTTTTAAAAATGCTTTCATTTTTGATGACACGTTGAATAAAAGAAGTTTAATCGCCGGAAAACGAAAACCCGCGATTACCCGTAAATACCGGAATCGGCCCGTATAATCAAAAGTATACAAAGAAAGTACCCAGGGAGTAAACTCATTTCCTGAACGATTTTTTGAATTTTTTTAATCACTAAAACGCATGAGACTTGTAGTTTTTAAAAATGTTTTCATTTTTGATGAGACGCTGAATAAAAGAAGTTTAATCGCCGGCAAACGAAAACCTGCGATTTCCCGTAAATACCGAATCGGCCCGTATAATCAAAAGTATACAAAGAAAGTACCCAGGGAGTAAACTCATTTTCTGAACGATTTTTTGAATTTTTTTAATCACTAAAACGCATGAGACTTGTAGTTTTTAAAAATGTTTTCATTTTTGATGAGACGCTGAATAAAAGAAGTTTAATCGCCGGCAAACGAAAACCTGCGATTTCCCGTAAAACCCCGGGCTTGGCTTGTATAGTCCAATGTATACAAATAAAGTACCCAGGGAGTAAACTGATTTCCCGAACGATTTTTTAAATAATTTCTGCACCACTAGAACGAATGAGACTTGTAGTATTCAAAAATGTTCACATTTTTGATGAGACGCTGAATAAAAGAAGTTTAATAGCCGGCAAACGAAAACCCGCGATTTCCCGTAAATCCCGGGCTTGGCCCGTATAGTCGAATGTATACAAAGAAAGTACCCAGGGAGTAAATTCATTTCCCGAACGATTTTTTAAGTTTTTTTTGTAATCACTGAAACGCTTGCGACTTGTAGTTTTCAAAAATGTTTTCATTTTTGATGAGACGCTGAATAAAAGAAGTTTAATAGCCGGCAAACGAAAACCCGCGATTTCCCGTAAATCTCGGGCTTGGCCCGTATAGTCCAATGTATACAAAGAAAGTACCCAGGGAGTAAACTGATTTTCCGAACGATTTTTTAAATTATATTTTAATCACTAAAACGCATGAGACTTGTAGTTTTTAAAAATGCTTTCATTTTTGATGACACGTTGAATAAAAGAAGTTTAATCGCCGGCAATCGAAAACCCGCGATTACCCGTAAATACCGGAATCGGCCCGTATAATCAAAAGTATACAAAGAAAGTACCCAGGGAGTAAACTCATTTCCTGAACGATTTTTTGAATTTTTTTAATCACTAAAACGCATGAGACTTGTAGTTTTTAAAAATGTTTTCATTTTTGATGAGACGCTGAATAAAAGAAGTTTAATCGCCGGCAAACGAAAACCCGCCATTTCCCGTAAATACCGGAATCGACCCGTATAGTCAAAAGTATACAAAGAAAGTACCCAAGGAGTAAACTCATTTCCCGAACGATTTTTTAAATTTTTTTTTAATCACTAAAACGCATGAGACATGTAGTTTTTAAAAATGTTTTCATTTTTGATGAGACGCTGAATAAAAGAAGTTTAATCGCTGGAAAACGAAAACCCGCGATTTCCCGAAAATACCGGGCTTGGCCGGTATATTCGAATGTATACAAAGAAAGTACCCAGGGTGTAAACTGATTTCCCAACGATTTTTTAAACTATTTTTTAATCACTAAAACGCACGAGACTTGTAGTTTTCGAAAATGTTTTTATTTTTGATGAGACGTTGAATAAAAGAAGTTTACTCGCCGGCAAACGAAAACCCGCGATTTCCCGAAAATACCGAAATCGGCCAGTATAGTCAACAGTATACAAAGAAAGTTCCCAGGGAGTAAACTCATTTCCCGAACGATTTTTTAAATTATTTTTTCACCTCTAAAACGCATGAGACTTGTAGTTTTAAAAAATGTTTTCATTTTTGATGAGACGCTGAATAAAAGAAGTTTAATCGCCGGCAAACAAAAACCCGCGATTTTCAGTAAATACCGAAATTGGCCCGTATAGTCGAATGTATACAAAGAAAGTACCCAGGGAGTAAACTCATTTTCCGAACGATTTTTTAAATTATTTTTTCACCAATAAAACGCATGAGACTTGTAGTTTTCAAAAATCGTTTCATTTTTGATGAGACGCTGACTAAAAGAAGTTTAATCGCCGGCAAACGAAAACCCGCGATTTCCCGTAAATCCCGGGCTTGGTCGTATAGTCGAATGTATACAAAGAAAGTACCCAGGGAGTAAATTGATTTCCCGAACGATTTTTTAAATAATTTCTGCACCACTAGAACGAATGAGACTTGTAGTATTCAAAAATGTTTACATTTTTGGTGAGACGCTGAATAAAAGAAGTTTAATCGCCGGCAAACGAAAACCCGCGTTAACCTAAATCCCGGACTCGGCCCGTATAATTAAAAGTGTACAAAGAAAGTACCCAGGGATTAAACTGATTTCCCGAACGATTTTTTAAATAATCTCTGCACCACTAGAACGAATGAGACTTGTAGTATTCAAAAATGTTTACATTTTTGGTGAGACGTTGAATAAAAGCAGTTTAATCTCCCGCAAACGAAAACCTGCGATTTCGCGAAAATCCCGGGCTTGGCTTGAATAGTCCAATGTATACAAATAAAGTACCCAGGGAGTAAACTGATTTCCCGAACGATTTTTTAAATAATTTCTGCACCACTAGAACGAATGAGACTTGTAGTATTCAAAAATGTTCACATTTTTGATGAGACGCTGAATAAAAGAAGTTTAATAGCCGGCAAACGAAAACCCGCGATTTCCCGTAAATCCCGGGCTTGGCCCGTATAGTCGAATGTATACAAAGAAAGTACCCAGGGAGTAAATTCATTTCCCGAACGATTTTTTAAATTTTTTTTTAATCACTGAAACGCTTGCGACTTGTAGTTTTCAAAAATGTTTTCATTTTTGATGAGACGCTGAATAAAAGAAGTTTAATAGCCGGCAAACGAAAACCCGCGATTTCCCGTAAATCTCGGGCTTGGCCCGTATAGTCCAATGTATACAAAGAAAGTACCCAGGGAGTAAACTGATTTTCCGAACGATTTTTAAATTATATTTTAATCACTAAAACGCATGAGACTTGTAGTTTTTAAAAATGCTTTCATTTTTGATGACACGTTGAATAAAAGAAGTTTAATCGCCGGAAAACGAAAACCCGCGATTACCCGTAAATACCGGAATCGGCCCGTATAATCAAAAGTATACAAAGAAAGTACCCAGGGAGTAAACTCATTTCCTGAACGATTTTTTGAATTTTTTTAATCACTAAAACGCATGAGACTTGTAGTTTTTAAAAATGTTTTCATTTTTGATGAGACGCTGAATAAAAGAAGTTTAATCGCCGGCAAACGAAAACCTGCGATTTCCCGTAAATACCGGAATCGGCCCGTATAATCAAAAGTATACAAAGAAAGTACCCAGGGAGTAAACTCATTTTCTGAACGATTTTTTGAATTTTTTTAATCACTAAAACGCATGAGACTTGTAGTTTTTAAAAATGTTTTCATTTTTGATGAGACGCTGAATAAAAGAAGTTTAATCGCCGGCAAACGAAAACCTGCGATTTCCCGTAAAACCCCGGGCTTGGCTTGTATAGTCCAATGTATACAAATAAAGTACCCAGGGAGTAAACTGATTTCCCGAACGATTTTTTAAATAATTTCTGCACCACTAGAACGAATGAGACTTGTAGTATTCAAAAATGTTCACATTTTTGATGAGACGCTGAATAAAAGAAGTTTAATAGCCGGCAAACGAAAACCCGCGATTTCCCGTAAATCCCGGGCTTGGCCCGTATAGTCGAATGTATACAAAGAAAGTACCCAGGGAGTAAATTCATTTCCCGAACGATTTTTTAAGTTTTTTTTGTAATCACTGAAACGCTTGCGACTTGTAGTTTTCAAAAATGTTTTCATTTTTGATGAGACGCTGAATAAAAGAAGTTTAATAGCCGGCAAACGAAAACCCGCGATTTCCCGTAAATCTCGGGCTTGGCCCGTATAGTCCAATGTATACAAAGAAAGTACCCAGGGAGTAAACTGATTTTCCGAACGATTTTTTAAATTATATTTTAATCACTAAAACGCATGAGACTTGTAGTTTTTAAAAATGCTTTCATTTTTGATGACACGTTGAATAAAAGAAGTTTAATCGCCGGCAATCGAAAACCCGCGATTACCCGTAAATACCGGAATCGGCCCGTATAATCAAAAGTATACAAAGAAAGTACCCAGGGAGTAAACTCATTTCCTGAACGATTTTTTGAATTTTTTTAATCACTAAAACGCATGAGACTTGTAGTTTTTAAAAATGTTTTCATTTTTGATGAGACGCTGAATAAAAGAAGTTTAATCGCCGGCAAACGAAAACCCGCCATTTCCCGTAAATACCGGAATCGACCCGTATAGTCAAAAGTATACAAAGAAAGTACCCAAGGAGTAAACTCATTTCCCGAACGATTTTTTAAATTTTTTTTTAATCACTAAAACGCATGAGACATGTAGTTTTTAAAAATGTTTTCATTTTTGATGAGACGCTGAATAAAAGAAGTTTAATCGCCGGAAAACGAAAACCCGCGATTTCCCGAAAATACCGGGCTTGGCCGGTATATTCGAATGTATACAAAGAAAGTACCCAGGGTGTAAACTGATTTCCCGAACGATTTTTTAAACTATTTTTTAATCACTAAAACGCACGAGACTTGTAGTTTTCGAAAATGTTTTCATTTTTGATGAGACGCTGAATAAAAGAAGTTTAATCGCCGGCAAACAAAAACCCGCGATTTTCAGTAAATACCGAAATTGGCCCGTATAGTCGAATGTATACAAAGAAACTACCCAGGCAGTAAACTAATTTTCCGAACAAATTTTTAAATAATTTTTTTACCTCTAAAACGCATGAGACTTGTAGTTTTAAAAAATGTTTTCATTTTTGATGAGACGCTGAATAAAAGAAGTTTAATCGCCGGCAAACGAAAACCCGCGATTTCCCGAAAATCCCGGGCTTGGCTTGTATAGTCGAATGTAAACAAACAAAGTACCCAGGGAGTAAACTGATTTCCCGAACGATTTTTTAAATAATTTCTGCACCACTAGAACGAATGAGACTTGTAGTATTCAAAAATGTTCACATTTTTGATGAGACGCTGAATAAAAGAAGTTTAATAGCCGGTAAACGAAAACCCGCGATTTCCCGTAAACCCCGGGCTTGGCCCGTATAGTCGAATGTATACAAAAAAAGTACCCAGGGAGTAAATTCATTTCCCGAACGATTTTTTAAATTATTTTTTAATCACTAAAACGCTTGAGACTTGTAGTTTTCAAGAATGTTTTCATTTTTGATGAGATGCTGAATAAAAGAAGTTTAATCGCCGGCAAACGAAAACCGGCGATTTCCCGTAAATTCTGGAATCAGCCCGTATAGTCAAAAGTATACAAGGAAAGTACCCAGGGAGTAAACTCATTTCCCGAACGATTTTTTAAATTATTTTTTCACCAATAAAACGCATGAGACTTGTAGTTTTCAAAAATCGTTTCATTTTTGATGAGACGCTGACTAAAAGAAGTTTAATCGCCGGCAAACGAAAACCCGCGATTTCCCGTAAATCCCGGGCTTGGCCGTATAGTCGAATGTATACAAAGAAAGTACCCAGGGAGTAAATTGATTTCCCGAACGCTTTTTTAAATAATTTCTGCACCACTAGAACGAATGAGACTTGTAGTATTCAAAAATGTTTACATTTCCCGAAAATCCCGGGCTTGGCTTGTATAGTCGAATGTAAACAAACAAAGTACCCAGGGAGTAAACTGATTTCCCGAACGATTTTTTAAATAATTTCTGCACCACTAGAACGAATGAGACTTGTAGTATTCAAAAATGTTCACATTTTTGATGAGACGCTGAATAAAAGAAGTTTAATAGCCGGTAAACAAAAACCCGCGATTTTCCGTAAACCCCGGGCTTGGCCCGTATAGTCGAATGTATACAAAAAAGTACCCAGGGAGTAAATTCATTTCCCGACCGATTTTTTAAATTATTTTTTAATCACTGAAACGCTTGAGACTTGTAGTTTTCAAGAATGTGTTCATTTTTGATGAGACGCTGAATAAAAGAAATTTAATCGCCCGCAAACGAAAACCGGCGATTTCCCGTAAATTCTGGAATCAGCCCGTATAACCAAAGGTTTACAAGGAAAGTACCCAGGGAGTAAACTCATTTCCCGAACGATTTTTTAAATTATTTTTTCACCAATAAAACGCATGAGACTTGTAGTTTTCAAAAATCGTTTCATTTTTGATGAGACGCTGACTAAAAGAAGTTTAATCGCCGGCAAACGAAAACCCGCGATTTCCCGTAAATCCCGCGCTTGGCCGTATAGTCGAATGTATACAAAGAAAGTACCCAGGGAGTAAATTGATTTCCCGAACGATTTTTTAAATAATTTCTGCACCACTAGAACGAATGAGACTTGTAGTATTCAAAAATGTTTACATTTTTGGTGAGACGCTGAATAAAAGAAGTTTAATCGCCGGCAAACGAAAACCCGCGTTAACCTAAATCCCGGACTCGGCCCGTATAATTAAAAGTGTACAAAGAAAGTACCCCGGGGATTAAACTGATTTCCCGAACGATTTTTTAAATAATCTCTGCACCACTAGAACGAATGAGACTTGTAGTATTCAAAAATGTTTACATTTTTGGTGAGACGTTGAATAAAAGCAGTTTAATCTCCCGCAAACGAAAACCTGCGATTTCGCGAAAATCCCGGGCTTGGCTTGTATAGTCCAATGTATACAAATAAAGTACCCAGGGAGTAAACTGATTTCCCGAACGATTTTTTAAATAATTTCTCCACCACTAGAACGAACGAGACTTGTAGTATTCAAAAATGTTCACATTTTTGATGAGACGTTGAATAAAAGAAGTTTAATAGCCGGCAAACGAAAACCCGCGATTTCCCGTAAATCCCGGGCTTGGCCCGTATAGTCGAATGTATACAAAGAAAGTACCCAGGGCGTAAATTCATTTCCCGAACGATTTTTTAAATTTTTTTTTAATCACTGAAACGCTTGCGACTTGTAGTTTTAAAAAATGTTTTCATTTTTGATGAGACGCTGAATAAAAGAAGTTTAATCGCCGGCAAACGAAAACCCGCGATTTCCCGAAAATCCCGGGCTTGGCTTGTATAGTCGAATGTAAACAAACAAAGTACCCAGGGAGTAAACTGATTTCCCGAACGATTTTTTAAATAATTTCTGCACCACTAGAACGAATGAGACTTGTAGTATTCAAAAATGTTCACATTTTTGATGAGACGCTGAATAAAAGAAGTTTAATAGCCGGTAAACGAAAACCCGCGATTTCCCGTAAACCCCGGGCTTGGCCCGTATAGTCGAATGTATACAAAAAAAGTACCCAGGGAGTAAATTCATTTCCCGAACGATTTTTTAAATTATTTTTTAATCACTAAAACGCTTGAGACTTGTAGTTTTCAAGAATGTTTTCATTTTTGATGAGATGCTAAATAAAAGAAGTTTAATCGCCGGCAAACGAAAACCGGCGATTTCCCGTAAATTCTGGAATCAGCCCGTATAGTCAAAAGTATACAAGGAAAGTACCCAGGGAGTAAACTCATTTCCCGAACGATTTTTTAAATTATTTTTTCACCAATAAAACGCATGAGACTTGTAGTTTTCAAAAATCGTTTCATTTTTGATGAGACGCTGACTAAAAGAAGTTTAATCGCCGGCAAACGAAAACCCGCGATTTCCCGTAAATCCCGGGCTTGGCCGTATAGTCGAATGTATACAAAGAAAGTACCCAGGGAGTAAATTGATTTCCCGAACGCTTTTTTAAATAATTTCTGCACCACTAGAACGAATGAGACTTGTAGTATTCAAAAATGTTTACATTTCCCGAAAATCCCGGGCTTGGCTTGTATAGTCGAATGTAAACAAACAAAGTACCCAGGGAGTAAACTGATTTCCCGAACGATTTTTTAAATAATTTCTGCACCACTAGAACGAATGAGACTTGTAGTATTCAAAAATGTTCACATTTTTGATGAGACGCTGAATAAAAGAAGTTTAATAGCCGGTAAACAAAAACCCGCGATTTTCCGTAAACCCCGGGCTTGGCCCGTATAGTCGAATGTATACAAAAAAGTACCCAGGGAGTAAATTCATTTCCCGACCGATTTTTTAAATTATTTTTTAATCACTGAAACGCTTGAGACTTGTAGTTTTCAAGAATGTGTTCATTTTTGATGAGACGCTGAATAAAAGAAGTTTAATCGCCCGCAAACGAAAACCGGCGATTTCCCGTAAATTCTGGAATCAGCCCGTATAGTCAAAAGTATACAAGGAAAGTACCCAGGGAGTAAACTCATTTCCCGAACGATTTTTTAAATTATTTTTTCACCAATAAAACGCATGAGACTTGTAGTTTTCAAAAATCGTTTCATTTTTGATGAGACGCTGACTAAAAGAAGTTTAATCGCCGGCAAACGAAAACCCGCGATTTCCCGTAAATCCCGCGCTTGGCCGTATAGTCGAATGTATACAAAGAAAGTACCCAGGGAGTAAATTGATTTCCCGAACGATTTTTTAAATAATTTCTGCACCACTAGAACGAATGAGACTTGTAGTATTCAAAAATGTTTACATTTTTGGTGAGACGCTGAATAAAAGAAGTTTAATCGCCGGCAAACGAAAACCCGCGTTAACCTAAATCCCGGACTCGGCCCGTATAATTAAAAGTGTACAAAGAAAGTACCCCGGGGATTAAACTGATTTCCCGAACGATTTTTTAAATAATCTCTGCACCACTAGAACGAATGAGACTTGTAGTATTCAAAAATGTTTACATTTTTGGTGAGACGTTGAATAAAAGCAGTTTAATCTCCCGCAAACGAAAACCTGCGATTTCGCGAAAATCCCGGGCTTGGCTTGTATAGTCCAATGTATACAAATAAAGTACCCAGGGAGTAAACTGATTTCCCGAACGATTTTTTAAATAATTTCTCCACCACTAGAACGAATGAGACTTGTAGTATTCAAAAATGTTCACATTTTTGATGAGACGTTGAATAAAAGAAGTTTAATAGCCGGCAAACGAAAACCCGCGATTTCCCGTAAATCCCGGGCTTGGCCCGTATAGTCGAATGTATACAAAGAAAGTACCCAGGGCGTAAATTCATTTCCCGAACGATTTTTTAAATTTTTCTTTAATCACTGAAACGCTTGCGACTTGTAGTTTTCAAGAATGTTTTCATTTTTGTTGAGACGCTGAATAAAAGAAGTTTAATCGCCGGCAAACAAAAACCGGCGATTTCCCGTAAATTCTGGAATCAGCCCGTATAGTCAAAAGTATACAAGGAAAGTACCCAGGGAGTAAACTCATTTCCCGAAGGATTTTTATATTATTTTTTAATCACTAAAACGCATGAGACTTGTAGTTTTCAAAAATGTTTTCATTTTTGATAAGACGCTGAATAAAAGAAGTTTAATCGCCGGCAAACGAAAACCCGCGATTACCCGTAAATACCGGAATCGGCCCGTATAGTCAAAAGTATACAAAGAAAGTACCCAGGGAGTAAACTCATTTCCCGAACGATTTTTTAATTTATTTTTTCACCAATAAAAGCATGAGACTTGTAGTTTTCAAAAATCGTTTCATTTTTGATGAGACGCTGACTAAAAGAAGTTTAATCGCCGGCAAACGAAAACCCGCGATTTCCCTAAATCCCGGCCTCGGCCCGTGTAATTAAAAGTATACAAAGAAAGTACCCAGGGAGTAAACTGATTTCCCGAACGATTTTTTAAATAATCTCTGCACCACTAGAACGAATGAGACTTGTAGTATTCAAAAATGTTTACATTTTTGGTGAGACGCTGAATAAAAGCAGTTTAATCTCCGGGAAACGAAAACCCGCGATTTCCCCTAAATCCCGGACTCGGCCCGTATAATTGAAAGTATACAAAGAAAGTACCCAGGGAGTAAACTCATTTCCCGAACGATTTTTTATATTATATTTTAATCACTAAAACGCATGAGACTTGTAGTTTTCAAAAATGTTTTCATTTTTGATGAGACGCTGAATAAAAGAAGTTTAATCGCCGGCAAACGAAAACCCGCAATTTCCCGTAAATACTGGAATCGGCCCGTATAGTCAAAAGTATACAAAGAAAGTACCCAGGGAGTAAACTCATTTCCCGAACGATTTTTTAAATTATTTTTTAATCACTAAAACGCATGAGACTTGTAGTTTTCAAAAATGCTTTCATTTTTGATGAGACGTTGAATAAAAGAAGTTTAATCGCCGGCAAACGAAAACCCGCGATTTCCCGTAAATCCCGGGCTTGGCCCGTATAGTCGAATGTATACAAAGAAAGTACCCAGGGATTAAATTAATTTCCCGAACGATTTTTTAAATAATTTCTGCACCACTAGAACGAATGAGACTTGTAGTATTCAAAAATGTTTACATTTTTGGTGAGACGCTGAATAAAAGAAGTTTAATCGCCGGCAAACGAAAACCCGCGTTACCCTAAATCCCGGACTCGGCCCGTATAATTGAAAGTATACAAAGAAAGTACCCAGGGAGTAAACTCATTTCCCGAAGGATTTTTTATATTATAATTTAATCACTAAAACGCATGAGACTTGTAGTTTTCAAAAATGTTTCATTTTTCATGATACGCTGAATAAAAGAAGTTAAATCGCCGGCAAACGAAAACCCGCGTTACCCTAAATCCCGGACTCAGCCCGTATAATTAAAAGTATACAAAGAAAGTACGCAGGGAGTAAACTGATTTCCCGAACGATTTTTTAAATAATTTCTGCACCACTAGAACGAATGAGACTTGAAGTATTCAAAAATGTGTACATTTTTCATGATACGCTGAATAAAAGAAGTTTAATCGCCGGAAAACGAAAACCCGCGATTTCCCGAAAATACCGGGCTTCGCCGGTATACTCGAATGTATACAAAGAAAGTACCCAGGGAGTAAACTGATTTCCCGAACGATTTTTGAAATTATTTTTTAATCACTAAAACGCACGAGACTTGTAGTTTTCAAAAATGTTTTTATTTTTGATGAGACGTTGAATAAAAGAAGTTTAATCGCCGGCAAACGAAAACCCGCGATTTCCCGAAAATACCGAAATCGGCCAGTATAGTCAACAGTATACAAAGAAAGTACCCAGGGAGTAAACTCATTTCCCGAACGATTTTTTAAATTATTTTTTCACCTCTAAAACGCATGAGACTTGCAGTTTTAAAAAATGTTTTCATTTTTGATGAGACGCTGAATAAAAGAAGTTTAATCGCCGGCAAACGAAAACCCGCGATTTCCCGTAAATCCCTGGCTTGGCCCGTATAGTCGAATGTATACAAAGAAAGTACCCAGGGAGTAAATTCATTTCCCGAACGATTTTTTAAATTATTTTTTAATCACTGAAACGCTTGAGACTTGTAGTTTTCAAGAATGTTTTCATTTTTGATGAGACGCTGAATAAAAGAAGTTTAATCGCCGGCAAACGAAAACCGGCGATTTCCCGTAAATTCTGGAATCAGCCCGTATAGTCAAAAGTATACAAGGAAAGTACCCAGGGAGTAAACTCATTTCCCGAAGGATTTTTATATTATTTTTTAATCACTAAAACGCATGAGACTTGTAGTTTTCAAAAATGTTTTCATTTTTGATAAGACGCTGAATAAAAGAAGTTTAATCGCCGGCAAACGAAAACCCGCGATTACCCGTAAATACCGGAATCGGCCCGTATAGTCAAAAGTATACAAAGAAAGTACCCAGGGAGTAAACTCATTTCCCGAACGATTTTTTAAATCATTTTTTTACCAATAAAACGCATGAGACTTGTAGTTTTCAAAAATCGTTTCATTTTTGATGAGACGCTGACTAAAAGAAGTTTAATCGCCGGCAAACGAAAACCCGCGATTTCCCGTAAATCCGGACTTGGCCGTATAGTCGAATGTATACAAAGAAAGTACCCAGGGAGTAAATTGATTTCCCGAACGATTTTTTAAATAATTTCTGCACCACTAGAACAAATGAGACTTGTAGTATTCAAAAATGTTTACATTTTTGGTGAGACGCTGAATAAAAGAAGTTTAATCGCCGGCAAACGAAAACCCGCGTTAACCTAAATCCCGGACTCGGCCCGTATAATTAAAAGTGTACAAAGAAAGTACCCAGGGAGTAAACTGATTTCCCGAACGATTTTTTAAGTAATCTCTGCACCACTAGAACGAATGAGACTTGTAGTATTCAAAAATGATTACATTTTTGGTGAGACGTTGAATAAAAGCAGTTTAATCTCCCGCAAACGAAACCCGCGATTTCGCGAAAATCCCGGGCTTGGCTTGTATAGTCCAATGTATACAAACAAAGTACCCAGGGAGTAAACTGATTTCCCGAACGATTTTTTAAATTATTTTTCACCCCTAAAACGCATGAGACTTGTAGTTTTCAGAAATGTTTTTATTTTTGATGAGACGCTTAATGAAAGTGGTTTAATCGCCGGCAAACGAAAACCCGCGATTTCCCGTAAATCCCGGGCTTGGCCCATATAGTCGAATGTATACAAAGAAAGTACCCTGTGAGTAAACTCATTTCCAAAACGATTTTTTAAATTATCTTTTCACCACTAAAACGCATGGGACTTGCAGTTTTCAAAAATGCTTTCATTTTTGATGAGACGTTGAATAAAAGAAGTTTAATCGCCGGCAAACGAAAACCCGCGATTTCCCGTAAATCCCGGGCTTGGCCCGTATAGTCGAATGTATACAAAGAAAGTACCCAGGGATTAAATTAATTTCCCGAACAATTTTTTAAATAATTTCTGCACCGCTAGAACGAATGAGACTTGTAGTATTCAAAAATGTTTACATTTTTGGTGAGAAGCTGAATAAAAGAAGTTTAATCGCCGACAAACGAAAACCCGCGTTACCCTAAATCCCGGACTCGGCCCGTATAATTAAAAGTATACAAAGAAAGTACCCAGGGAGTAAACTCATTTCCCGAAGGATTTTTATATTATATTTTAATCACTAAAACGCATGAGACTTGTAGTTTTCAAAAATATTTCATTTTTCATGATACGCTGAATAAAAGAAGTTAAATCGCCGGCAAACGAAAACCTGCAATTTCCCGTAAATACAGAAATCGGCCCGTATAGTCAACAGTATACAAAGAAAGTACCCAGGGAGTAATCTCATTTCCCGAACGATTTTTTAAATTATTTTTTCACCTCTAAAACGCATGAGACTTGTAGATTTCAAAAATGCTTTCATTTTTGATGAGACGCTGAATAAAAGAAGTTTAATCGCCGGCAAACGGAAACCCGCGATTTCCCGTAAATCACGAGCTTGACCCGTATAGTCGAATGTATACAAAGGAAGTTCCAAGGGAGTAAACTGATTTCCCAACGATTTTCTAAATTATTTTTTAATCACTAAAACGCACGAGACTTATAGTTTTCAAAAATGTTTTTATTTTTGATGAGACGTTGAATAAAAGAAGTTTAATCGCCGGCAAACGAAAACCCGCGATTTCCCGAAAATACCGAAATCGGCCAGTATAGTCAACAGTATACAAAGAAAGTACCCAGGGAGTAAACTCATTTCCCGAACGATTTTTTAAATTATTTTTTCACCTCTAAAACGCATGAGACTTGTAGTTTTAAAAAATGTTTTCATTTTTGATGAGACGCTGAATAAAAGAAGTTTAATCGCCGGCAAACGAAAACCCGCCATTTCCCGTAAATCCCGGGCTTGGCCCGTATAGTCGAATGTATACAAAGAAAGTACCCAGGGAGTAAATTCATTTTCCGAACGATTTTTTAAATTATTTTTTAATCACTGAAACGCTTGAGACTTGTAGTTTTCAAGAATGTTTTTATTTTTGATGAGACGCTGAATAAAAGAAGTTTAATCGCCGGCAAACGTAAACCCGCGATTTCCCGAAAATACCGAAATCGGCCAGTATTGTCAACAGTATACAAAGAAAGTACCCAGGGAGTAAACTCATTTCCCGAACGATTTTTTAATTTATTTTTTCACCTCTAAAACGCATGAGACTTGTAGTTTTAAAAAATGTTTTCATTTTTGATGAGACGCTGAATAAAAGAAGTTTAATCGCCGGCAAACGAAAACCCGCGATTTCCCGTAAATCCCGGGCTTGGCCCGTATAGTCGAATGTATACAAAGAAAGTACCCAGGGAGTAAATTCATTTCCCGAACGATTTTTTAAATTATTTTTTAATCACTGAAACGCTTGAGACTTGTAGTTTTCAAGAATGTTTTCATTTTTGATGAGACGCTGAATAAAAGAAGTTTAATCGCCGGCAAACGAAAACCGGCGATTTCCCGTAAATTCTGGAATCAGCCCGTATAGTCAAAAGTATACAAGGAAAGTACCCAGGGAGAAAACTCATTTCCCGAAGGATTTTTATATTATTTTTTAATCAATAAAACGCATGAGACTTGTAGTTTTCAAAAATGTTTTCATTTTTGATAAGACGCTGAATAAAAGAAGTTTAATCGCCGGCAAACGAAAACCCGCGATTACCCGTAAATACCGGAATCGGCCCGTATAGTCAAAAGTATACAAAGAAAGTACCCAGGGAGTAAACTCATTTCCCGAACGATTTTTGAAATTATTTTTTTACCAATAAAACGCATGAGACTTGTAGTTTTCAAGAATGTTTTTATTTTTGATGAGACGCTGAATAAAAGAAGTTTAATCGCCGGCAAACGAAAACCCGCGATTTCCCGAAAATACCGAAATCGGCCAGTATTGTCAACAGTATACAAAGAAAGTACCCAGGGAGTAAACTCATTTCCCGAACGATTTTTTAATTTATTTTTTCACCTCTAAAACGCATGAGACTTGTAGTTTTAAAAAATGTTTTCATTTTTGATGAGACGCTGAATAAAAGAAGTTTAATCGCCGGCAAACGAAAACCCGCGATTTCCCGTAAATCCCGGGCTTGGCCCGTATAGTCGAATGTATACAAAGAAAGTACCCAGGGAGTAAATTCATTTCCCGAACGATTTTTTAAATTATTTTTTAATCACTGAAACGCTTGAGACTTGTAGTTTTCAAGAATGTTTTCATTTTTGATGAGACGCTGAATAAAAGAAGTTTAATCGCCGGCAAACGAAAACCGGCGATTTCCCGTAAATTCTGGAATCAGCCCGTATAGTCAAAAGTATACAAGGAAAGTACCCAGGGAGAAAACTCATTTCCCGAAGGATTTTTATATTATTTTTTAATCAATAAAACGCATGAGACTTGTAGTTTTCAAAAATGTTTTCATTTTTGATAAGACGCTGAATAAAAGAAGTTTAATCGCCGGCAAACGAAAACCCGCGATTACCCGTAAATACCGGAATCGGCCCGTATAGTCAAAAGTATACAAAGAAAGTACCCAGGGAGTAAACTCATTTCCCGAACGATTTTTGAAATTATTTTTTTACCAATAAAACGCATGAGACTTGTAGTTTTCAAAAATCGTTTCATTTTTGATGAGACGCTGACTAAAAGAAGTTTAATCGCCGGCAAACGAAAACCCGCGATTTCCCGTAAATCCCGGGCTTGGCCGTATAGTCGAATGTATACAAAGAAAGTACCCAGGGAGTAAATTGATTTCCCGAACGATTTTTTAAATAATTTCTGCACCACTAGAACGAATGAGACTTGTAGTATTCAAAAATGTTTACATTTTTGGTGAGACGCTGAATAAAAGAAGTTTAATCGCCGGCAAACGAAAACCCGCGTTAACCTAAATCCCGGACTCGGCCCGTATAATTAAAAGTGTACAAAGAAAGTACCCAGGGAGTAAACTGATTTCCCGAACGATTTTTTAAAAAATCTCTGCACCACTAGAACGAATGAGACTTGTAGTATTCAAAAATGATTACATTTTTGGTGAGACGTTGAATAAAAGCAGTTTAATCGCCCGCAAACGAAAACACGCGATTTCGCGAAAATCCCGGGCATGGCTTGTATAGTCCAATGTATACAAACAAAGTACCCAGGGAGTAAACTGATTTCCCGAACGATTTTTTAAATAATTTCTGCACCACTAGAACAAATGAGACTTGTAGTATTCAAAAATGTTCACATTTTTGATGAGACGCTGAATAAAAGAAGTTTAATAGCCGGCAAACGAAAACCCGCGATTTCCCGTAAATCCCAGGCTTGGCCCGTATAGTCGAATGTATGCAAAGAAAGTACCAAGGGAGTAAATTCATTTCCCGAACGATTTTTTAAATTATTTTTTAATCACTGAAACGCTTGAGACTTGTAGTTTTCAAGAATGTTTTCATTATTGATGAGACGCTGAATAAAAGAAGTTTAATCGCCGGCAAACGAAAACCGGCGATTTCCCGTAAATTCTGGAATCAGCCCGTATAGTCAAAAGTATACAAGGAAAGTACCCAGGGAGTAAACTCATTTCCCGAACGATTTTTTAAATAATTTCTGCACCACTAAAACGAATGAGACTTTTAGTATTCAAAAATGTTTACATTTTTGGTGAGACGCTGATTAAAAGAAGTTTAATCGCCGGCAAACGAAAACCCGCGTTACCCTAAATCCCGGACTCGGTCCGTATAATTAAAAGTATACAAAGAAAGTACCCAGGGAGTAAACTGATTTCCCGAACGATTTTTTAAATAATCTCTGCACCACTAGAACGAATGAGACTTGTAGTGTTCAAAAATGTTTACATTTTTGGTAAGACGCTGAATAAAAGCAGTTTAATCTCCGGCAAACGAAAACCCGCGATTTCCCCTAAATCCCGGACTCGGCCCGTATAATTGAAAGTATACAGAGAAAGTACCCAGGGAGTAAACTCATTTCCCAAAGGATTTTTTATATTATATTTTAATCACTAAAACGCATGAGACTTGTAGTTTTCAAAAATGTTTCGTTTTTCATGATACGCTGAATAAAAGAAGTTAAATCGCCGGCAAACCAAAACCTGCGATTTCCCGTAAATACAGAAATCGGCCCGTATAGTCAACAGTATACAAAGAAAGTACCCAGGGAGTAAACTCATTTCCCGAACGATTTTTTAAATTATTTTTTCACCTCTAAAACGCATGAGACTTGTAGTTTTCAAAAATGTTTTCATTTTTGATGAGACGCTGAATAAAAGAAGTTTAATCGCCGGCAAACGAGAACCCGCAATTTCCCGTAAATACTGGAATCGGCCCGTATAGTCAAAAGTATACAAAGAAAATACCCAGGGAGTACACTCATTTCCCGAACGATTTTTTAAATTATTTTTTAATCACTAAAACGCATGAGACTTGTAGTTTTCAAAAATGTTTCATTTTTCATGATACGCTGAATAAAAGAAGTTAAATCGCCGGAAAACGAAAACCTGCGATTTCCCGTAAATACAGAAATCGGCCCGTATAGTCAACAGTATACAAAGAAAGTACCCAGGGAGTAATCTCATTTCCCGAACGATTTTTTAAATTATTTTTTCACCTCTAAAACGCATGAGACTTGTAGTTTTCAAAAATGCTTTCATTTTTGATGAGACGCTGAATAAAAGAAGTTTAATCGCCGGCAAACGGAAACCCGCGATTTCCCGTAAATCCCGAGCTTGACCCGTATAGTCAAATGTATACAAAGGAAGTTCCCAGGGAGTAAACTGATTTCCCAACGATTTTCTAAATTATTTTTTAATCATTAAAACGCACGAGACTTGTAGTATTAAAAAATGTTTACATTTTTGGTGAGACGCTGAATAAAAGAAGTTTAATCGCCGGCAAACGAAAACCCGCGTTACCCTAAATCCCGGACTCGGCCCGTATAATTAAAAATATACAAAGAAAGTCGGCAGGGAGTAAACTGATTTCCCGAACGATTTTTTAAATAATTTTTGCACCACTAGAACGAATGAGACTTGTAGTATTCAAAAATGTTTACATTTTTGGTGAGACGCTGAATAAAAGAAGTTTAATCGCCGGCAAACGAAAACCCGCGTTAACCTAAATCCCGGACTCGGCCCGTATAATTAAAAGTGTACAAAGAAAGTACCCAGGGAGTAAACTGATTTCCCGAACGATTTTTTAAAAAATCTCTGCACCACTAGAACGAATGAGACTTGTAGTATTCAAAAATGATTACATTTTTGGTGAGACGTTGAATAAAAGCAGTTTAATCGCCCGCAAACGAAAACACGCGATTTCGCGAAAATCCCGGGCATGGCTTGTATAGTCCAATGTATACAAACAAAGTACCCAGGGAGTAAACTGATTTCCCGAACGATTTTTTAAATAATTTCTGCACCACTAGAACAAATGAGACTTGTAGTATTCAAAAATGTTCACATTTTTGATGAGACGCTGAATAAAAGAAGTTTAATAGCCGGCAAACGAAAACCCGCGATTTCCCGTAAATCCCAGGCTTGGCCCGTATAGTCGAATGTATGCAAAGAAAGTACCAAGGGAGTAAATTCATTTCCCGAACGATTTTTTAAATTATTTTTTAATCACTGAAACGCTTGAGACTTGTAGTTTTCAAGAATGTTTTCATTATTGATGAGACGCTGAATAAAAGAAGTTTAATCGCCGGCAAACGAAAACCGGCGATTTCCCGTAAATTCTGGAATCAGCCCGTATAGTCAAAAGTATACAAGGAAAGTACCCAGGGAGTAAACTCATTTCCCGAACGATTTTTTAAATAATTTCTGCACCACTAAAACGAATGAGACTTTTAGTATTCAAAAATGTTTACATTTTTGGTGAGACGCTGATTAAAAGAAGTTTAATCGCCGGCAAACGAAAACCCGCGTTACCCTAAATCCCGGACTCGGTCCGTATAATTAAAAGTATACAAAGAAAGTACCCAGGGAGTAAACTGATTTCCCGAACGATTTTTTAAATAATCTCTGCACCACTAGAACGAATGAGACTTGTAGTGTTCAAAAATGTTTACATTTTTGGTAAGACGCTGAATAAAAGCAGTTTAATCTCCGGCAAACGAAAACCCGCGATTTCCCCTAAATCCCGGACTCGGCCCGTATAATTGAAAGTATACAGAGAAAGTACCCAGGGAGTAAACTCATTTCCCAAAGGATTTTTTATATTATATTTTAATCACTAAAACGCATGAGACTTGTAGTTTTCAAAAATGTTTCGTTTTTCATGATACGCTGAATAAAAGAAGTTAAATCGCCGGCAAACCAAAACCTGCGATTTCCCGTAAATACAGAAATCGGCCCGTATAGTCAACAGTATACAAAGAAAGTACCCAGGGAGTAAACTCATTTCCCGAACGATTTTTTAAATTATTTTTTCACCTCTAAAACGCATGAGACTTGTAGTTTTCAAAAATGTTTTCATTTTTGATGAGACGCTGAATAAAAGAAGTTTAATCGCCGGCAAACGAGAACCCGCAATTTCCCGTAAATACTGGAATCGGCCCGTATAGTCAAAAGTATACAAAGAAAATACCCAGGGAGTACACTCATTTCCCGAACGATTTTTTAAATTATTTTTTAATCACTAAAACGCATGAGACTTGTAGTTTTCAAAAATGTTTCACTTTTCATGATACGCTGAATAAAAGAAGTTAAATCGCCGGAAAACGAAAACCTGCGATTTCCCGTAAATACAGAAATCGGCCCGTATAGTCAACAGTATACAAAGAAAGTACCCAGGGAGTAATCTCATTTCCCGAACGATTTTTTAAATTATTTTTTCACCTCTAAAACGCATGAGACTTGTAGTTTTCAAAAATGCTTTCATTTTTGATGAGACGCTGAATAAAAGAAGTTTAATCGCCGGCAAACGGAAACCAGCGATTTCCCGTAAATCCCGAGCTTGACCCGTATAGTCAAATGTATACAAAGGAAGTTCCCAGGGAGTAAACTGATTTCCCAACGATTTTCTAAATTATTTTTTAATCATTAAAACGCACGAGACTTGTAGTATTAAAAAATGTTTACATTTTTGGTGAGACGCTGAATAAAAGAAGTTTAATCGCCGGCAAACGAAAACCCGCGTTACCCTAAATCCCGGACTCGGCCCGTATAATTAAAAGTATACAAAGAAAGTCGGCAGGGAGTAAACTGATTTCCCGAACGATTTTTTAAATAATTTTTGCACCACTAGAACGAATGAGACTTGTAGTATTCAAAAATGTTTACATTTTTGGTGAGACGCTGAATAAAAGAAGTTTAATCGCCGGCAAATGAAAACCCGCGATTTCCCCTAAATCCCGGACTCGGCCCGTATAATTGAAAGTATACAAAGAAAGTACCCATGGAGTAAACTCATTTCCCGAAGGATTTTTTATATTATATTTTAATCACTAAAACGTATGAGACTTTTAGTTTTCAAAAATGTTTTCATTTTTGATGAGACGCTGAATAAAAGAAGTTTAATCGCCGGCAAACGAAAACCCGCAATTTCCCGTAAATACCGAAATCGGCCCGTATAGTCGAATGTATACAAAGAAAGTACCCAGGGAGTAAACTGATTTTCCGAACGATTTTTTAAATTATTTTTTAATCACTAAAACGCATGAGACTTGCAGTTTTTAAAAATGCTTTCATTTTTGATGAGACGTTGAATAAAACAAGTTTAATCGCCGGCAAACGGAAACCCGCGATTTCCCGTAAATCCCGAGCTTGACCGGTATAGTCGAATGTATACAAAGAAAGTACCCAGGGAGTAAACTGATTTCCCAACGATTTTCTAAATTATTTTTTAATCACTAAAACGCACGAGACTTGTAGTTTTCAAAAATGTTTTCATTTTTGGTGAGACGCTGAATGAAAGAAGTTTAATCGCCGGCAAGCAAAAACCCGCGATTTCCCGTAAATCCTGGGCTTGGCCCGTATAGTCGAATGTATACAAAGAAAGTACCCAGGGAGTAAACTGATTTCCCGAACGATTTTTTAAATAATTTGTGCACCACTAGACCGAATGAGACTAGTAGTATTCAAAAATGTTTACATTTTTGGTGAGACGCTGAATAAAGGTAGTTTAATCGCCGGCAAACGAAAACCCGCGATTTCCCCTAAATCCCGGGCTTGGCCCGTATAGTCGTATGTATACAAAGAAAGTACCCTGCAAGTAAACTCATTTCCAGAACGATTTTTTAAAATATTTTTTCACCGTTAAAACGCATGAGACTTGAAGTTTTCAAAAATGTTTTCATTTTTCATGAGACGCTGAAAAAAAGAAATTAAATTGCCGGCAAACGAAAACCGGCGATTTCCCGTAAATTCTGGAATCGGCCCGTATAGTCAAAAGTATACAAGGAAAGTACCCAGGGAGTAAACTCATTTCCCGAAGGATTTTTATATTATTTTTTAATCACTAAAACGCATGAGACTTGTAGTTTTCAAAAATGTTTTCATTTTTGATAAGACGCTGAATAAAAGAAGTTTAATCGCCGGCAAACGAAAACCCGCGTTAACCTAAATCCCGGACTCGGCCCGTATAATTGAAAGTATACAAAGAAAGTACCCATGGAGTAAACTCATTTCCCGAAGGATTTTTTATAGTATATTTTAATCACTAAAACGTATGAGACTTTTAGTTTTCAAAAATGTTTTCATTTTTAATGAGACGCTGAATAAAAGAAGTTTAATCGCCGGCAAACGAAAACCCGCAATTTCCCGTAAATACCGAAATCGGCCCGTATAGTCGAATGTATACAAAGAAAGTACCCAGGGAGTAAACTGATTTTCCGAACGATTTTTTAAATTATTTTTTAATCACTAAAACGCATGAGACTTGCAGTTTTTAAAAATGCTTTCATTTTTGATGAGACGTTGAATAAAACAAGTTTAATCGCCGGCAAACGGAAACCCGCGATTTCCCGTAAATCCCGAGCTTGACCGGTATAGTCGAATGTATACAAAGAAAGTACCCAGGGAGTAAACTGATTTCCCAACGATTTTCTAAATTATTTTTTAATCACTAAAACGCACGAGACTTGTAGTTTTCAAAAATGTTTTCATTTTTGGTGAGACGCTGAATGAAAGAAGTTTAATCGCCGGCAAGCAAAAACCCGCGATTTCCCGTAAATCCTGGGCTTGGCCCGTATAGTCGAATGTATACAAAGAAAGTACCCAGGGAGTAAACTGATTTCCAGAACGATTTTTTAAATAATTTGTGCACCACTAGACCGAATGAGACTTGTAGTATTCAAAAATGTTTACATTTTTGGTGAGACGCTGAATAAAGGTAGTTTAATCGCCGGCAAACGAAAACCCGCGATTTCCCCTAAATCCCGGGCTTGGCCCGTATAGTCGTATGTATACAAAGAAAGTACCCTGCAAGTAAACTCATTTCCAGAACGATTTTTTAAAATATTTTTTCACCGTTAAAACGCATGAGACTTGTAGTTTTCAAAAATGTTTTCATTTTTGATGAGACGCTGAATAAAAGAAGTTTAATCGCTGGTAAACGAAAACCCGCGATTTCCCGTAAATCCCGGGCTTGGCCCGTATAGTTGTATGTATCTAAAGAAAGTACCCAGGGAGTAAACTGATTTCCCGAACGATTTTTCAAATTATTTCTGCACCACTAGAACAAATGAGAGTTGTAGTTTTCAAAAATGTTTTCATTTTTAATGAGAAGATTAATGAAAGAGGTTTAATCGCCGGCAAACGAAAACCCGCGATTTCACGTAAATCCCGGGCTTGGCCCGTATAGTCGAATGTATGCAAAGAAAGTACCCAGGGAGTAAATTCATTTCCCGAGCGATTTTTTAAATTATTTTTTAATCACTGAAACGCTTGAGACTTGTAGTTTTCAAGAATGTTTTCATTTTTGATGAGACGCTGAATAAAAGAAGTTTAATCGCCGGCAAACGAAAACCGGCGATTTCCCGTAAATTCTGGAATCAGCCCGTATAGTCAAAAGTATACAAGGAAAGTACCCAGGGAGTAAACTCATTTCACGAAGGATTTTTATATTATTTTTTAATCACTAAAACGCATGAGATTTGTAGTGTTCAAAAATGTTTACATTTTTGGTAAGACGCTGAATAAAAGCAGTTTAATCTCCGGCAAACGAAAACCCGCGCTTTCCCCTAAATCCCGGACTCGGCCCGTATAATTGAAAGTATACAGAGAAAGTACCCAGGGAGTAAACTCATTTCCCGAAGGATTTTTTATATTATATTTTAATCACTAAAACGCATGAGACTTGTAGTTTTCTAAAATGTTTCGTTTTTCATGATACGCTGAATAAAAGAAGTTAAATCGCCGGCAAACCAAAACCTGCGATTTCCCGTAAATACAGAAATCGGCCCGTATAGTCAACAGTATACAAAGAAAGTACCCAGGGAGTAAACTCATTTCCCGAACGATTTTTTAAATTATTTTTTCACCTCTAAAACGCATGAGACTAGTAGTTTTCAAAAATGTTTTCATTTTTGATGAGACGCTGAATAAAAGAGGTTTAATCGCCGGCAAACGAGAACCCACAATTTCCCGTAAATCCCGAGCTTGACCCGTATAGTCGAATGTATACAAAGAAAGTCGGCAGGGAGTAAACTGATTTCCCGAACGATTTTTTAAATAATTTTTGCACCACTAGAACGAATGAGACTTGTAGTATTCAAAAATGTTTACATTTTTGGTGAGACGCTGAATAAAAGAAGTTTAATCGCCGGCAAATGAAAACCCGCGATTTCCCCTAAATCCCGGACTCGGCCCGTATAATTGAAAGTATACAAAGAAAGTACCCATGGAGTAAACTCATTTCCCGAAGGATTTTTTATATTATATTTTAATCACTAAAACGTATGAGACTTTTAGTTTTCAAAAATGTTTTCATTTTTGATGAGACGCTGAATAAAAGAAGTTTAATCGCCGGCAAACGAAAACCCGCAATTTCCCGTAAATACCGAAATCGGCCCGTATAGTCGAATGTATACAAAGAAAGTACCCAGGGAGTAAACTGATTTTCCGAACGATTTTTTAAATTATTTTTTAATCACTAAAACGCATGAGACTTGCAGTTTTTAAAAATGCTTTCATTTTTGATGAGACGTTGAATAAAACAAGTTTAATCGCCGGCAAACAGAAACCCGCGATTTCCCGTAAATCCCGAGCTTGACCGGTATAGTCGAATGTATACAAAGAAAGTACCCAGGGAGTAAACTGATTTCCCAACGATTTTCTAAATTATTTTTTAATCACTAAAACGCACGAGACTTGTAGTTTTCAAAAATGTTTTCATTTTTGGTGAGACGCTGAATGAAAGAAGTTTAATCGCCGGCAAGCAAAAACCCGCGATTTCCCGTAAATCCTGGGCTTGGCCCGTATAGTCGAATGTATACAAAGAAAGTACCCAGGGAGTAAACTGATTTCCCGAACGATTTTTTAAATAATTTGTGCACCACTAGACCGAATGAGACTTGTAGTATTCAAAAATGTTTACATTTTTGGTGAGACGCTGAATAAAGGTAGTTTAATCGCCGGCAAACGAAAACCCGCGATTTCCCCTAAATCCCGGGCTTGGCCCGTATAGTCGTATGTATACAAAGAAAGTACCCTGCAAGTAAACTCATTTCCAGAACGATTTTTTAAAATATTTTTTCACCGTTAAAACGCATGAGACTTGTAGTTTTCAAAAGTGTTTTCATTTTTCATGAGACGCTGAATAAAAGAAATTAAATTGCCGGCAAACGAAAACCGGCGATTTCCCGTAAATTCTGGAATCGGCCCGTATAGTCAAAAGTATACAAGGAAAGTACCCAGGGAGTAAACTCATTTCCCGAAGGATTTTTATATTATTTTTTAATCACTAAAACGCATGAGACTTGTAGTTTTCAAAAATGTTTTCATTTTTGATAAGACGCTGAATAAAAGAAGTTTAATCGCCGGCAAACGAAAACCCGCGATTACCCGTAAATACCGGAATCGGCCCGTATAGTCAAAAGTATACAAAGAAAGTACCCAGGGAGTAAACTCATTTCCCGAACGATTTTTTAAATTATTTTTTTACCAATAAAACGCATGAGACTTGTAGTTTTCAAAAATCGTTTCATTTTTGATGAGACGCTGACTAAAAGAAGTTTAATCGCCGGCAAACGAAAACCCGCGATTTCCCGTAAATCCCGGGCTTGGCCGTATAGTCGAATGTATACAAAGAAAGTACCCAGGGAGTAAATTGATTTCCCGAACGATTTTTTAAATAATTTCTGCACCACTAGAACGAATGAGACTTGTAGTATTCAAAAATGTTTACATTTTTGGTGAGACGCTGAATAAAAGAAGTTTAATCGCCGGCAAACGAAAACCCGCGTTAACCTAAATCCCGGACTCGGCCCGTATAATTAAAAGTGTACAAAGAAAGTACCCAGGGAGTAAACTGATTTCCCGAACGATTTTTTAAATAATCTCTGCACCACTAGAACGAATGAGACTTGTAGTATTCAAAAATGATTACATTTTTGGTGAGACGTTGAATAAAAGCAGTTTAATCGCCCGCAAACGAAAACCTGCGATTTTGCGAAAATCCCGGGCTTGGCTTGTATAGTCCAATGTATACAAACAAAGTACCCAGGGAGTAAACTGATTTCCCGAACGATTTTTTAATTAATTTCTGCACCAATAGAACAAATGAGAATTGTAGTATTCAAAAATGTTCACATTTTTGATGAGACGCTGAATAAAAGAAGTTTAATAGCCGGCAAACGAAAACCCGCGATTTCCCGTAAATCCCAGGCTTGGCCCGTATAGTCGAATGTATGCAAAGAAAGTACCCAGGGAGTAAATTCATTTCCCGAACGATTTTTTAAATTATTTTTTAATCACTGAAACGCTTGAGACTTGTAGTTTTCAAGAATGTTTTCATTTTTGATGAGACGCTGAATAAAAGAAGTTTAATCGCCGGCAAACGAAAACCGGCGATTTCCCGTAAATTCTGGAATCAGCCCGTATAGTCAAAAGTATACAAGGAAAGTACCCAGGGAGTAAACTCATTTCCCGAAGGATTTTTATATTATTTTTTAATCACTAAAACGCATGAGATTTGTAGTTTTCAAAAATGTTTTCATTTTTGATAAGACGCTGAATAAAAGAAGTTTAATCGCCGGCAAACGAAAACCCGCAATTACCCGTAAATACAGGAATCGGCCCGTATAGTCAAAAGTATACAAAGAAAGTACCCAGGGAGTAAACTCATTTCCCGAACGATTTTTTAAATAATTTCTGCACCACTAAAACGAATGAGACTTGTAGTATTCAAAAATGTTTACATTTTTGGTGAGACGCTGAATAAAAGAAGTTTAATCGCCGGCAAACGAAAACCCGCGTTACCCTAAATCCCGGACTCGGTCCGTATAATTAAAAGTATACAAAGAAAGTACCCAGGGAGTAAACTGATTTCCCGAACGATTTTTTAAATAATCTCTGCACCACTAGAACGAATGAGACTTGTAGTGTTCAAAAATGTTTACATTTTTGGTAAGACGCTGAATGAAAGCAGTTTAATCTCCGGCAAACGAAAACCCGCGATTTCCCCTAAATCCCGGACTCGGCCCGTATAATTGAAAGTATACAGAGAAAGTACCCAGGGAGTAAACTCATTTCCCGAAGGATTTTTTATATTATATTTTGATCACTAAAACGCATGAGACTTGTAGTTTTCAAAAATGTTTCGTTTTTCATGATACGCTGAATAAAAGAAGTTAAATCGCCGGCAAACCAAAACCTGCAATTTCCCGTAAATACAGAAATCGGCCCGTATAGTCAACAGTATACAAAGAAAGTACCCAGGGAGTAAACTCATTTCCCGAACGATTTTTTAAATTATTTTTTCACCTCTAAAACGCATGAGACTTGTAGTTTTCAAAAATGTTTTCATTTTTGATGAGACGCTGAATAAAAGAAGTTTAATCGCCGGCAAACGAGAACCCGCAATTTCCCGTAAATACTGGAATCGGCCCGTATAGTCAAAAGTATACAAAGAAAATACCCAGGGAGTACACTCATTTCCCGAACGATTTTTTAAATTATTTTTTAATCACTAAAACGCATGAGACTTGTAGTTTTCAAAAATGTTTCATTTTTCATGATACGCTGAATAAAAGAAGTTAAATCGCCGGCAAACGAAAACCTGCGATTTCCCGTAAATACAGAAATCGGCCCGTATAGTCAACAGTATACAAAGAAAGTACCCAGGGAGTAATCTCATTTCCCGAACGATTTTTTAAATTATTTTTTCACCTCTAAAACGCATGAGACTTGTAGTTTTCAAAAATGCTTTCATTTTTGATGAGACGCTGAATAAAAGAAGTTTAATCGCCGGCAAACGGAAACCCGCGATTTCCCGTAAATCCCGAGCTTGACCCGTATAGTCGAATGTATACAAAGGAAGTTCCCAGGGAGTAAACTGATTTCCCAACGATTTTCTAAATTATTTTTTAATCATTAAAACGCACGAGACTTGTAGTTTTAAAAAATGTTTACATTTTTGGTGAGACGCTGAATAAAAGAAGTTTAATCGCCGGCAAACGAAAACCCGCGTTACCCTAAATCCCGGACTCGGCCCGTATAATTAAAAGTATACAAAGAAAGTCGGCAGGGATTAAACTGATTTCCCGAACGATTTTTTAAATAATTTTTGCACCACTAGAACGAATGAGACTTGTAGTATTCAAAAATGTTTACATTTTTGGTGAGACGCTGAATAAAAGAAGTTTAATCGCCGGCAAATGAAAACCCGCGATTTCCCCTAAATCCCGGACTCGGCCCGTATAATTGAAAGTATACAAAGAAAGTACCCATGGAGTAAACTCATTTCCCGAAGGATTTTTTATATTATATTTTAATCACTAAAACGTATGAGACTTTTAGTTTTCAAAAATGTTTTCATTTTTGATGAGACGCTGAATAAAAGAAGTTTAATCGCCGGCAAACGAAAACCCGCAATTTCCCGTAAATACCGAAATCGGCCCGTATAGTCGAATGTATACAAAGAAAGTACCCAGGGAGTAAACTGATTTTCCGAACGATTTTTTAAATTATTTTTTAATCACTAAAACGCATGAGACTTGCAGTTTTTAAAAATGCTTTCATTTTTGATGAGACGTTGAATAAAACAAGTTTAATCGCCGGCAAAGGGAAACCCGCGATTTCCCGTAAATCCCGAGCTTGACCGGTATAGTCGAATGTATACAAAGAAAGTACCCAGGGAGTAAACTGATTTCCCAACGATTTTCTAAATTATTTTTTAATCACTAAAACGCACGAGACTTGTAGTTTTCAAAAATGTTTTCATTTTTGGTGAGACGCTGAATGAAAGAAGTTTAATCGCCGGCAAGCAAAAACCCGCGATTTCCCGTAAATCCTGGGCTTGGCCCGTATAGTCGAATGTATACAAAGAAAGTACCCAGGGAGTAAACTGATTTCCCGAACGATTTTTTAAATAATTTGTGCACCACTAGACCGAATGAGACTTGTAGTATTCAAAAATGTTTACATTTTTGGTGAGACGCTGAATAAAGGTAGTTTAATCGCCAGCAAACGAAAACCCGCGATTTCCCCTAAATCCCGGGCTTGGCCCGTATAGTCGTATGTATACAAAGAAAGTACCCTGCAAGTAAACTCATTTCCAGAACGATTTTTTAAAATATTTTTTCACCGTTAAAACGCATGAGACTTGTAGTTTTTAAAAATGTTTTCATTTTTCATGAGACGCTGAATAAAAGAAATTAAATTGCCGGCAAACGAAAACCTGCGATTTCCCGTAAATACCGAAATCGGCCCGTATAGTCAACAGTATACAAAGAAAGTACCCAGGGAGTAAACTCATTTCCCGAAGGATTTTTTAAATTATTTTTTCACCTCTAAAACGCATGAGACTTGTAGTTTTCAAAAATGTTTTCATTTTTGGTGAGACGCTGAATGAAAGAAGTTTAATCGCCGGCAAGCAAAAACCCGCGATTTTCCGTAAATCCTGGGCTTGGCCCGTATAGTCGAATGTATACAAAGAAAGTACCAAGGGAGTAAACTAATTTCCCGAACGATTTTTTAAATAATTTGTGCACCACTAGACCGAATGAAACTTGTAGTATTCAAAAATGTTTACATTTTTGGTGAGACGCTGAATAAAGGTAGTTTAATCGCCGGCAAACGAAAACCCGCGATTTCCCCTAAATCCCGGCTTGGCCCGTATAGTCGTATGTATACAAAGAAAGTACCCAGGGAGTAAACTCATTTCCCGAAGGATTTTTATATTATTTTTTAATCACTAAAACGCATGAGACTTGTAGTTTTCAAAAATGTTTTCATTTTTGATAAGACGCTGAATAAAAGAAGTTTAATCGCCGGCAAACGAAAACCCGCGTTAACCTAAATCCCGGACTCGGCCCGTATAATTAAAAGTGTACAAAGAAAGTACCCAGGGAGTAAACTGATTTCCCGAACGATTTTTTAAATAATCTCTGCACCACTAGAACGAATGAGACTTGTAGTATTCAAAAATGATTACATTTTTGGTGAGACGTTAAATAAAAGCAGTTTAATCGCCCGCAAACGAAAACCCGCGATTTCGCGAAAATCCCGGGCTTGGCTTGTATAGTCGAATGTATACAAAGAAAGTACCCAGGGAGTAAACTGATTTCCCGAACGATTTTTTAAATAATTTGTGCACCACTAGACCGAATGAGACTTGTAGTATTCAAAAATGTTTACATTTTTGGTGAGACGCTGAATAAAGGTAGTTTAATCGCCGGCAAACGAAAACCCGCGATTTCCCCTAAATCCCGGGCTTGGCCCGTATAGTCGTATGTATACAAAGAAAGTACCCTGCAAGTAAACTCATTTCCCGAACGATTTTTTAAATTATTTTTTAATCACTGAAACGCTTGAGACTTGTAGTTTTCAAGAATGTTTTCATTTTTGATGAGACGCTGAATAAAAGAAGTTTAATCGCCGGCAAACGAAAACCGGCGATTTCCCGTAAATTCTGGAATCAGCCCGTATAGTCAAAAGTATACAAGGAAAGTACCCAGGGAGTAAACTCATTTCCCGAAGGATTTTTATATTATTTTTTAATCACTAAAACGCATGAGATTTGTAGTTTTCAAAAATGTTTTCATTTTTGATAAGACGCTGAATAAAAGAAGTTTAATCGCCGGCAAACGAAAACCCGCAACTACCCGTAAATACAGGAATCGGCCCGTATAGTCAAAAGTATACAAAGAAAGTACCCAGGAAGTAAACTCATTTCCCGAACGATTTTTTAAATAATTTCTGCACCACTAAAACGAATGAGACTTGTAGTATTCAAAAATGTTTACATTTCTGGTGAGACGCTGAATAAAAGAAGTTTAATCGCCGGCAAACGAAAACCCGCGTTACCCTAAATCCCGGACTCGGTCCGTATAATTAAAAGTATACAAAGAAAGTACCCAGGAAGTAAACTGATTTCCCGAACGATTTTTTAAATAATCTCTGCACCACTAGAACGAATGAGACTTGTAGTGTTCAAAAATGTTTCATTTTTCATGATACGCTGAATAAAAGAAGTTAAATCGCCGGCAAACGAAAACCTGCGATTTCCCGTAAATACAGAAATCGGCCCGTATAGTCAACAGTATACAAAGAAAGTACCCAGGGAGTAATCTCATTTCCCGAACGATTTTTTAAATTATTTTTTCACCTCTAAAACGCATGAGACTTGTAGTTTTCAAAAATGCTTTCATTTTTGATGAGACGCTGAATAAAAGAAGTTTAATCGCCGGCAAACGGAAACCCGCGATTTCCCGTAAATCCCGAGCTTGACCCGTATAGTCGAATGTATACAAAGGAAGTTCCCAGGGAGTAAACTGATTTCCCAACGATTTTCTAAATTATTTTTTAATCATTAAAACGCACGAGACTTGTAGTATTAAAAAATGTTTACATTTTTGGTGAGACGCTGAATAAAAGAAGTTTAATCGCCGGCAAACGAAAACCCGCGTTACCCTAAATCCCGGACTCGGCCCGTATAATTAAAAGTATACAAAGAAAGTCGGCAGGGAGTAAACTGATTTCCCGAACGATTTTTTAAATAATATTTGCACCACTAGAACGAATGAGACTTGTAGTATTCAAAAATGTTTACATTTTTGGTGAGACGCTGAATAAAAGAAGTTTAATCGCCGGCAAATGAAAACCCGCGATTTCCCCTAAATCCCGGACTCGGCCCGTATAATTGAAAGTATACAAAGAAAGTACCCATGGAGTAAACTCATTTCCCGAAGGATTTTTTATATTATATTTTAATCACTAAAACGTATGAGACTTTTAGTTTTCAAAAATGTTTTCATTTTTGATGAGACGCTGAATAAAAGAAGTTTAATTGCCGGCAAACGAAAACCCGCAATTTCCTGTAAATACCGAAATCGGCCCGTATAGTCGAATGTATACAAAGAAAGTACCCAGGGAGTAAACTGATTTTCCGAACGATTTTTTAAATTATTTTTTAATCACTAAAACGCATGAGACTTGCAGTTTTTAAAAATGCTTTCATTTTTGATGAGACGTTGAATAAAACAAGTTTAATCGCCGGCAAACGGAAACCCGCGATTTCCCGTAAATCCCGAGCTTGACCGGTATAGTCGAATGTATACAAAGAAAGTACCCAGGGAGTAAACTGATTTCCCAACGATTTTCTAAATTATTTTTTAATCACTAAAACGCACGAGACTTGTAGTTTTCAAAAATGTTTTCATTTTTGGTGAGACGCTGAATGAAAGAAGTTTAATCGCCGGCAAGCAAAAACCCGCAATTTCCCGTAAATCCTGGGCTAGGCCCGTATAGTCGAATGTATACAAAGAAAGTACCCAGGGAGTAAACTGATTTCCCGAACGATTTTTTAAATAATTTTTGCACCACTAGAACGAATGAGACTTGTAGTATTCAAAAATGTTTACATTTTTGGTGAGACGCTGAATAAAGGTAGTTTAATCGCCGGCAAACGAAAACCCACGATTTCCCCTAAATCCTGGGCTTGGCCCGTATAGTCGTATGTATACAAAGAAAGTACCCTGCAAGTAAACTCATTTCCAGAACGATTTTTTAAATTATTTTTTCACCGTTAAAACGCATGAGACTTGTAGTTTTCAAAAAGGTTTTCATTTTTCATGAGACGCTGAATAAAAGAAATTAAATTGCCGGCAAACGAAAACCGGCGATTTCCCGTAAATTCTGGAATCGGCCCGTATAGTCAAAAGTATACAAAGAAAGTACCCAGGGAGTAAACTCATTTCCCGAACGATTTTTTAAATTATTTTTTTACCAATAAAACGCATGAGACTTGTAGTTTTCAAAAATCGTTTCATTTTTGATGAGACGCTGACTAAAAGAAGTTTAATCGCCGGCAAACGAAAACCCGCGATTTCCCGTAAATCCCGGGCTTGGCCGTATAGTCGAATGTATACAAAGAAAGTACCCAGGGAGTAAATTGATTTCCCGAACGATTTTTTAAATAATTTCTGCACCACTAGAACGAATGAGACTTGTAGTATTCAAAAATGTTTACATTTTTGGTGAGACGCTGAATAAAAGAAGTTTAATCGCCGGCAAACGCTTGAGACTTGTAGTTTTCAAGAATGTTTTCATTTTTGATGAGACGCTGAATAAAAGAAGTTTAATCGCCGGCAAACGAAAACCGGCGATTTCCCCTAAATTCTGGAATCAGCCCGTATAGTCAAAAGTATACAAGGAAAGTACCCAGGGAGTAAACTCATTTCCCGAAGGATTTTTATATTATTTTTTAATCACTAAAACGCATGAGATTTGTAGTTTTCAAAAATGTTTTCATTTTTGATAAGACGCTGAATAAAAGAAGTTTAATCGCCGGCAAACGAAAACCCGCAATTACCCGTAAATACAGGAATCGGCCCGTATAGTCAAAAGTATACAAAGAAAGTACCCAGGGAGTAAACTCATTTCCCGAACGATTTTTTAAATAATTTCTGCACCACTAAAACGAATGAGACTTGTAGTATTCAAAAATGTTTACATTTTTGGTGAGACGCTGAATAAAAGAAGTTTAATCGCCGGCAAACGAAAACCCGCGTTAACCTAAATCCCGGACTCGGCCCGTATAATTAAAAGTGTACAAAGAAAGTACCCAGGGAGTAAACTGATTTCCCGAACGATTTTTTAAATAATCTCTGCACCACTAGAACGAATGAGACTTGTAGTATTCAAAAATGATTACATTTTTGGTGAGACGTTGAATAAAAGCAGTTTAATCGCCCGCAAACGAAAACCCGCGATTTCGCGAAAATCCCGGGCTTGGCTTGTATAGTCCAATGTATACAAACAAAGTACCCAGGGAGTAAACTGATTTCCCGAACGATTTTTTAAATAATTTCTGCACCAATAGAACAAATGAGACTTGTAGTATTCAAAAATGTTCACATTTTTGATGAGACGCTGAATAAAAGAAGTTTAATAGCCGGCAAACGAAAACCCGCGATTTCCCGTAAATCCCAGGCTTGGCCCGTATAGTCGAATGTATGCAAAGAAAGTACCCAGGGAGTAAATTCATTTCCCGAACGATTTTTTAAATTATTTTTTAATGACTGAAACGCTTGAGACTTGTAGTTTTCAAGAATGTTTTCATTTTTGATGAGACGCTGAATAAAAGAAGTTTAATCGCCGGCAAACGAAAACCGGCGATTTCCCCTAAATTCTGGAATCAGCCCGTATAGTCAAAAGTATACAAGGAAAGTACCCAGGGAGTAAACTCATTTCCCGAAGGATTTTTATATTATTTTTTAATCACTAAAACGCATGAGATTTGTAGTTTTCAAAAATGTTTTCATTTTTGATAAGACGCTGAATAAAAGAAGTTTAATCGCCGGCAAACGAAAACCCGCAATTACCCGTAAATACAGGAATCGGCCCGTATAGTCAAAAGTATACAAAGAAAGTACCCAGGGAGTAAACTCATTTCCCGAACGATTTTTTAAATAATTTCTGCACCACTAAAACGAATGAGACTTGTAGTATTCAAAAATGTTTACATTTTTGGTGAGACGCTGAATAAAAGAAGTTTAATCGCCGGCAAACGAAAACCCGCGTTACCCTAAATCCCGGACTCGGTCCGTATAATTAAAAGTATACAAAGAAAGTACCCAGGGAGTAAACTGATTTCCCGAACGATTTTTTAAATAATCTCTGCACCACTAGAACGAATGAGACTTGTAGTGTTCAAAAATGTTTACATTTTTGGTAAGACGCTGAATGAAAGCAGTTTAATCTCCGGCAAACGAAAACCCGCGATTTCCCCTAAATCCCGGACTCGGCCCGTATAATTGAAAGTATACAGAGAAAGTACCCAGGGAGTAAACTCATTTCCCGAAGGATTTTTATATTATATTTTAATCACTAAAACGCATGAGACTTGTAGTTTTCAAAAATGTTTCGTTTTTCATGATACGCTGAATAAAAGAAGTTAAATCGCCGGCAAACCAAAACCTGCGATTTCCCGTAAATACAGAAATCGGCCCGTATAGTCAACAGTATACAAAGAAAGTACCCAGGGAGTAAACTCATTTCCCGAACGATTTTTTAAATTATTTTTTCACCTCTAAAACGCATGAGACTTGTAGTATTAAAAAATGTTCACATTTTTGATGAGACGCTGAATAAAAGCAGTTTAATCGCCGGCAAACGAAAACCCGCGATTTCCGGTAAATCCCGGGCTTGGCCCGTATAGTCAAAAGTATACAAAGAAAGTACCCTGCAAGTAAACTCATTTCCAGAACGATTTTTTAAATTATTTTTTCACCGTTAAAACGCATGAGACTTGTAGTTTTCAAAAAGGTTTTCATTTTTCATGAGACGCTGAATAAAAGAAATTAAATTGCCGGCAAACGAAAACCGGCGATTTCCCGTAAATTCTGGAATCGGCCCGTATAGTCAAAAGTATACAAAGAAAGTACCCAGGGAGTAAACTCATTTCCCGAACGATTTTTTAAATTATTTTTTTACCAATAAAACGCATGAGACTTGTAGTTTTCAAAAATCGTTTCATTTTTGATGAGACGCTGACTAAAAGAAGTTTAATCGCCGGCAAACGAAAACCCGCGATTTCCCGTAAATCCCGGGCTTGGCCGTATAGTCGAATGTATACAAAGAAAGTACCCAGGGAGTAAATTGATTTCCCGAACGATTTTTTAAATAATTTCTGCACCACTAGAACGAATGAGACTTGTAGTATTCAAAAATGTTTACATTTTTGGTGAGACGCTGAATAAAAGAAGTTTAATCGCCGGCAAACGAAAACCCGCGTTAACCTAAATCCCGGACTCGGCCCGTATAATTAAAAGTGTACAAAGAAAGTACCCAGGGAGTAAACTGATTTCCCGAACGATTTTTTAAATAATCTCTGCACCACTAGAACGAATGAGACTTGTAGTATTAAAAAATGTTCACATTTTTGATGAGACGCTGAATAAAAGCAGTTTAATCGCCGGCAAACGAAAACCCGCGATTTCCGGTAAATCCCGGGCTTGGCCCGTATAGTCAAAAGTATACAAAGAAAGTACCCTGCAAGTAAACTCATTTCCAGAACGATTTTTTAAATTATTTTTTCACCGTTAAAACGCATGAGACTTGTAGTTTTCAAAAAGGTTTTCATTTTTCATGAGACGCTGAATAAAAGAAATTAAATTGCCGGCAAACGAAAACCGGCGATTTCCCGTAAATTCTGGAATCGGCCCGTATAGTCAAAAGTATACAAAGAAAGTACCCAGGGAGTAAACTCATTTCCCGAACGATTTTTTAAATTATTTTTTTACCAATAAAACGCATGAGACTTGTAGTTTTCAAAAATCGTTTCATTTTTGATGAGACGCTGACTAAAAGAAGTTTAATCGCCGGCAAACGAAAACCCGCGATTTCCCGTAAATCCCGGGCTTGGCCGTATAGTCGAATGTATACAAAGAAAGTACCCAGGGAGTAAATTGATTTCCCGAACGATTTTTTAAATAATTTCTGCACCACTAGAACGAATGAGACTTGTAGTATTCAAAAATGTTTACATTTTTGGTGAGACGCTGAATAAAAGAAGTTTAATCGCCGGCAAACGAAAACCCGCGTTAACCTAAATCCCGGACTCGGCCCGTATAATTAAAAGTGTACAAAGAAAGTACCCAGGGAGTAAACTGATTTCCCGAACGATTTTTTAAATAATCTCTGCACCACTAGAACGAATGAGACTTGTAGTATTCAAAAATGATTACATTTTTGGTGAGACGTTGAATAAAAGCAGTTTAATCGCCCGCAAACGAAAACCCGCGATTTCGCGAAAATCCCGGGCTTGGCTTGTATAGTCCAATGTATACAAACAAAGTACCCAGGGAGTAAACTGATTTCCCGAACGATTTTTTAAATAATTTCTGCACCAATAGAACAAATGAGACTTGTAGTATTCAAAAATGTTCACATTTTTGATGAGACGCTGAATAAAAGAAGTTTAATAGCCGGCAAACGAAAACCCGCGATTTCCCGTAAATCCCAGGCTTGGCCCGTATAGTCGAATGTATGCAAAGAAAGTACCCAGGGAGTAAATTCATTTCCCGAACGATTTTTTAAATTATTTTTTAATGACTGAAACGCTTGAGACTTGTAGTTTTCAAGAATGTTTTCATTTTTGATGAGACGCTGAATAAAAGAAGTTTAATCGCCGGCAAACGAAAACCGGCGATTTCCCCTAAATTCTGGAATCAGCCCGTATAGTCAAAAGTATACAAGGAAAGTACCCAGGGAGTAAACTCATTTCCCGAAGGATTTTTATATTATTTTTTAATCACTAAAACGCATGAGATTTGTAGTTTTCAAAAATGTTTTCATTTTTGATAAGACGCTGAATAAAAGAAGTTTAATCGCCGGCAAACGAAAACCCGCAATTACCCGTAAATACAGGAATCGGCCCGTATAGTCAAAAGTATACAAAGAAAGTACCCAGGGAGTAAACTCATTTCCCGAACGATTTTTTAAATAATTTCTGCACCACTAAAACGAATGAGACTTGTAGTATTCAAAAATGTTTACATTTTTGGTGAGACGCTGAATAAAAGAAGTTTAATCGCCGGCAAACGAAAACCCGCGTTACCCTAAATCCCGGACTCGGTCCGTATAATTAAAAGTATACAAAGAAAGTACCCAGGGAGTAAACTGATTTCCCGAACGATTTTTTAAATAATCTCTGCACCACTAGAACGAATGAGACTTGTAGTGTTCAAAAATGTTTACATTTTTGGTAAGACGCTGAATGAAAGCAGTTTAATCTCCGGCAAACGAAAACCCGCGATTTCCCCTAAATCCCGGACTCGGCCCGTATAATTGAAAGTATACAGAGAAAGTACCCAGGGAGTAAACTCATTTCCCGAAGGATTTTTATATTATATTTTAATCACTAAAACGCATGAGACTTGTAGTTTTCAAAAATGTTTCGTTTTTCATGATACGCTGAATAAAAGAAGTTAAATCGCCGGCAAACCAAAACCTGCGATTTCCCGTAAATACAGAAATCGGCCCGTATAGTCAACAGTATACAAAGAAAGTACCCAGGGAGTAAACTCATTTCCCGAACGATTTTTTAAATTATTTTTTCACCTCTAAAACGCATGAGACTTGTAGTATTAAAAAATGTTCACATTTTTGATGAGACGCTGAATAAAAGAAGTTTAATAGCCGGCAAACGAAAACCCGCGATTTCCCGTAAATCCCAGGCTTGGCCCGTATAGTCGAATGTATGCAAAGAAAGTACCCAGGGAGTAAATTCATTTCCCGAACGATTTTTTAAATTATTTTTTAATGACTGAAACGCTTGAGACTTGTAGTTTTCAAGAATATTTTCATTTTTGATGAGACGCTGAATAAAAGAAGTTTAATCGCCGGCAAACGAAAACCGGCGATTTCCCGTAAATTCTGGAATCAGCCCGTATAGTCAAAAGTATACAAGGAAAGTACCCAGGGAGTAAACTCATTTCCCGAAGGATTTTTATATTATTTTTTAATCACTAAAACGCATGAGATTTTTAGTTTTCAAAAATGTTTTCATTTTTGATAAGACGCTGAATAAAAGAAGTTTAATCGCCGGCAAACGAAAACCCGCAATTACCCGTAAATACAGGAATCGGCCCGTATAGTCAAAAGTATACAAAGAAAGTACCCAGGGAGTAAACTCATTTCCCGAACGATTTTTTAAATAATTTCTGCACCACTAAAACGAATGAGACTTGTAGTATTCAAAAATGTTTACATTTTTGGTGAGACGCTGAATAAAAGAAGTTTAATCGCCGGCAAACGAAAACCCGCGTTACCCTAAATCCCGGACTCGGTCCGTATAATTAAAAGTATACAAAGAAAGTACCCAGGGAGTAAACTCATTTCCCGAAGGATTTTTATAATATATTTTAATCACTAAAACGCATGAGACTTGTAGTTTTCAAAAATGTTTCGTTTTTCATGATACGCTGAATAAAAGAAGTTAAATCGCCGGCAAACCAAAACCTGCGATTTCCCGTAAATACAGAAATCGGCCCGTATAGTCAACAGTATACAAAGAAAGTACCCAGGGAGTAAACTCATTTCCCGAACGATTTTTTAAATTATTTTTTCACCTCTAAAACGCATGAGACTTGTAGTTTTCAAAAATGTTTTCATTTTTGATGAGACGCTGAATAAAAGAAGTTTAATCGCCGGCAAACGAGAACCCGCAATTTCCCGTAAATACTGGAATCGGCCCGTATAGTCAAAAGTATACAAAGAAAATACCCAGGGAGTACACTCATTTCCCGAACGATTTTTTAAATTATTTTTTAATCACTAAAACGCATGAGACTTGTAGTTTTCAAAAATGTTTCATTTTTCATGATACGCTGAATAAAAGAAGTTAAATCGCCGGCAAACGAAAACCTGCGATTTCCCGTAAATACAGAAATCGGCCCGTATAGTCAACAGTATACAAAGAAAGTACCCAGGGAGTAATCTCATTTCCCGAACGATTTTTTAAATTATTTTTTCACCTCTAAAACGCATGAGACTTGTAGTTTTCAAAAATGCTTTCATTTTTGATGAGACGCTGAATAAAAGAAGTTTAATCGCCGGCAAACGGAAACCCGCGATTTCCCGTAAATCCCGAGCTTGACCCGTATAGTCGAATGTATACAAAGGAAGTTCCCAGGGAGTAAACTGATTTCCCAACGATTTTCTAAATTATTTTTTAATCATTAAAACGCACGAGACTTGTAGTATTAAAAAATGTTTACATTTTTGGTGAGACGCTGAATAAAAGAAGTTTAATCGCCGGCAAACGAAAACCCGCGTTACCCTAAATCCCGGACTCGGCCCGTATAATTAAAAGTATACAAAGAAAGTCGGCAGGGAGTAAACTGATTTCCCGAACGATTTTTTAAATAATTTTTGCACCACTAGAACGAATGAGACTTGTAGTATTCAAGAATGTTTACATTTTTGGTGAGACGCTGAATAAAAGAAGTTTAATCGCCGGCAAATGAAAACCCGCGATTTCCCCTAAATCCCGGACTCGGCCCGTATAATTGAAAGTATACAAAGAAAGTACCCATGGAGTAAACTCATTTCCCGAAGGATTTTTTATATTATATTTTAATCACTAAAACGTATGAGACTTTTAGTTTTCAAAAATGTTTTCATTTTTGATGAGACGCTGAATAAAAGAAGTTTAATCGCCGGCAAACGAAAACCCGCAATTTCCCGTAAATACCGAAATCGGCCCGTATAGTCGAATGTATACAAAGAAAGTACCCAGGGAGTAAACTGATTTTCCGAACGATTTTTTAAATTATTTTTTAATCACTAAAACGCATGAGACTTGCAGTTTTTAAAAATGCTTTCATTTTTGATGAGACGTTGAATAAAACAAGTTTAATCGCCGGCAAACGGAAACCCGCGATTTCCCGTAAATCCCGAGCTTGACCGGTATAGTCGAATGTATACAAAGAAAGTACCCAGGGAGTAAACTAATTTCCCAACGATTTTCTAAATTATTTTTTAATCACTAAAACGCACGAGACTTGTAGTTTTCAAAAATGTTTTAATTTTTGGTGAGACGCTGAATGAAAGAAGTTTAATCGCCGGCAAGCAAAAACCCGCGATTTCCCGTAAATCTTGGGCTTGGCCCGTATAGTCGAATGTATACAAAGAAAGTACCCAGGGAGTAAACTGATTTCCCGAACGATTTTTTAAATAATTTGTGCACCACTAGACCGAATGAGACTTGTAGTATTCAAAAATGTTTACATTTTTGGTGAGACGCTGAATAAAGGTAGTTTAATCGCCGGCAAACGAAAACCCGCGATTTCCCCTAAATCCCGGGCTTGGCCCGTATAGTCGTATGTATACAAAGAAAGTACCCTGCAAGTAAACTCATTTCCAGAACGATTTTTTAAAATATTTTTTCACCGTTAAAACGCATGAGACTTGTAGTTTTCAAAAATGTTTTCATTTTTCATGAGACGCTGAATAAAAGAAATTAAATTGCCGGCAAACGAAAACCTGCGATTTCCCGTAAATACCGAAATCGGCCCGTATAGTCAACAGTATACAAAGAAAGTACCCAGGGAGTAAACTCATTTCCCGAAGGATTTTTTAAATTATTTTTTCACCTCTAAAACGCATGAGACTTGTAGTTTTCAAAAATGTTTTCATTTTTGATGAGACGCTGAATAAAAGAAGTTTAATCGCCGGCAAACAGAAACCCGCCATTTCCCGTAAATACCGGAATCGGCCCGTATAGTCAAAAGTATACAAAGAAAGTACCCAGGGAGTAAACTCATTTCCCGAACGATTTTTTAAATTATTTCTTCACCATAAAAACGAATGAGACTTGTAGTTTTTAAAAATCTTTTCATTTTTAATGACACGCTGACTAAAAGAAGTTTAATCGCCGGCAAACGAAAACCCGCGATTTCCCCTAAATCCCGGACTCGGCCCGTATAATTGAAAGTATACAAAGAAAGTACCCAGGGAGTAAACTCACTTCCTGAAGGATTTTTTATATTATTTTTTATTCACTAAAACGCATGAGACTTGTAGTTTTCAAAAATGTTTTCATTTTTCATGAGACGCTGAATAAAAGAAGTTAAATCGCCGGCAAACGAAAACCTGCGATTTCCCGTAAATACCGAAATCGGCCCGTAGAGTCAACAGTATACAAAGAAAGTGCCCAGGGAGTAAACTCATTTCCCGAAAGATCTTTTGAATTATTTTTTCAACTCTAAAAGGCATGAGACTTGTAGTTTTCAAAAATGTTTTCATTATTGATGAGACGCTGAATAAGAGAAGTTTAGTCGATAAAAGAAGTTTAATCCCCGGCAAACGAAAACCCGCCATTTCCCGTAAATACCGGAATCGGCCCGTATAGTCAAAAGTATACAAAGAAAGTACCCAGGGAGTAAACTCATTTCCTGAACGATTTTTTAATTTTTTTTTTTAAACACTAAAACGCATGAGACTTGTAGTTTTTAAAAATGTTTTCATTTTTGATGAGACGCTGAATAAAAGAAGTGTAATCGCCGGCAAACGCAAACCCGCGATTTCCCGTAAATCCCGGGCTTGGCCTGTATAGTCGAATGTATACAAAGAAAGTACCCAGGGAGTAAACTGATTTCCCGAACGATTTTTTAAATAATTTCTGCACCACTAGAACGAATAAGACTTGTAGTATTCAAAAATGTTTACATTTTTGGTGAGACGCTGAATAAAAGAAGTTTAATCGCCGGCAAACGAAAACCCGCGATTTCCCCTAAATCCCGGACTCGGCCCGTATAATTGAAAGTATGCAAAGAAAGTACCCAGGGAGTCTTTTCATTTTTGATGAGACGTTGAATGAAAGAAGTTTAATCGCCGGCAAACGAAAACCCGCGATTTCCCGAAAATACCGGGCTTGGCCGGTATACTCGAATGTATACAAAGAAAGTACCCAGGGAGTAAACTGATTTCTCGAACGATTTCTTAAATTATTTTTTAATCACTAAAACGCACGAGACTTGTAGTTTTCAAAAATGTTTTCATTTTTGATGAGACGTTGAATAAAAGAAGTTTAATCGCCGGCAAACCAAAACCCGCGATTTCCCGAAAATACCGAAATCGGCCCGTATAGTCAACAGTATACAAAGAAAGTACCCAGGGAGTAAACTTATTTTCCGAACAATTTTTTAAATTATTTTTTAATCACTAAAACGCATGAGACTTGTAGTTTTTAAAAATGCTTTCATTTTTGATGAGACGTTGATTAAAAGAAGTTTAATCGCCGGCAAACGAAAACCCGCGATTACCCATAAATACCTGAATCGGCCCGTATAGTCAAAAGTATACAAAGAAAGTACCCAGGGAGTAAACTCATTTCCTGAACGATTTTTTAAATTTTTTTTAATCACTAAAACGCATGAGACTTTTAGTTTTTAAAAATGTTTTCATTTTCGATGGACGCTGAATAAAAGAAGTTTAACCGCCGGCAAAAGAAAACCCGCGATTTCCCGTATATCCCGGGCTTGGAAATATGTGACACAACCGTTGAAACTCAAACGGACTGACACCGTTAGAAAGTCAATGAAATGTAGTTTTTGAAACTGTCGCTATTTCCTCAGCACGCGATAATGGCTAGGATTGGTCCCACAATAAAAAAATGACTTTTTTTATCATAATTCTTAAATGAAGAGCTACCACAGAGCACGGTGTAATCGCTGAGTTCCGGCAATCACGTCAAATTAAAAAGAATGTTATTTCTTGCAGTCCAATAGTCTCATTTATCACATTAATCAGGTCAGAGTCTAAAGTTAGTTCAATTAAGTCCAACAGTCAATCGTTTCATAGTTAAAAACGATGCAACCTAGTAATATCAGAAAAATATCGCTAAATACATGTTGGTACGAAGATGTGACCAAACCGTTGTAACTGAAACGGACTGACACCGTTAGAGAGTCAATGAAATTTAGTTTTTGAAACTGTCGCTATTTCTTCAGCGGGTGATAACGGATAGGATTGGTCCCACAGTAAAGAATGACTTATTTATCTAAACTCTTAAATAAAGCGCTACCACAGCGGCCAGTGTAATCGCTGAGTTCCGGCAATCACGTCAAATTTAGAAGAATGTTATTTCTTGGAGTCCAATTGTCTGATTTTTCACATTTATCAGGTCACAGTCCAAAGTTAGTTTAATTAAGTCGCACAGTCAACGTTTCATGGTTAAAAGCGATGCAACCTAGTAATATCAAAAAAATATCGCTAAATACATGTCGGAACGAATATGTGACCCAACCGTGGTAACTCAAACGGACTGACACTGTGTTAGAAAGTCAATGAAATTTAGTTTTTGAAACTGTCGCTATTTCTTCAGCGGGCGATAACGGATAGGATTGGTACCACAGTAAAGAATGACTTATTTATCTAAACTCTTAAATAAAGCGCTACCACAGCGCCCAGTGTAATCGCTGAGTTCCAGCAATCACGTCAAATTTAGAAGAATGTTATTTCTTGGAGTCCAATTGTCTGATTTTTCACATTTATCAGGTCACAGTCCAAAGTTAGTTCAATTAAGTCCCACAGTCAATCGTTTCATTGTTAAAAGTTATACAACCTAGTAATATCAAAAAAATATCGCTAAATACATGTTGGTACGAATATGTGACACAACCGTCGAAACTCAAACGGACTGACACCATTAGAAAGTCAATGAAATTTAGTTTTTGAAACTGTCGCTATTTCTTCAGCGGGCGATAACGGATAGGATTGGTACCACAGTAAAGAATGACTTATTTATCTAATTTCTTAAATAAAGCGCTACCACAGCGGCCAGTGTAATCGCTGAGTTCCGGCAATCACGTCAAATTTAGAAGAATGTTATTTCTTTGAGTCCAATTGTCTGATTTTTCACATTTATCAGGTCACAGTCCAAAGTTAGTTCAATTAAGTCCCACAGTCAACGTTTCATTGTTAAAAGCGATGCAACCTAGTAATATCAAAAAAATATCGCTAAATACATGTTGGTACGAATATGTGACACAACCGTCGAAACTCAAACGGACTGACACCGTTAGAAAGTCAATGAAATTTAGTTTTTGAAACTGTCGCTATTTCTTCAGCGGGCGATAACGGATAGGATTGGTACCACAGTAAAGAATGACTTATTTATCTAATTTCTTAAATAAAGCGCTACCACAGCGGCCAGTGTAATCGCTGAGTTCCGGCAATCACGTCAAATTTAGAAGAATGTTATTTCTTGGAGTCCAATTGTCTGATTTTTCACATTTATCAGGTCACAGTCCAAAGTTAGTTCAATTAAGTCCCACAGTCAACGTTTCATTGTTAAAAGCGATGCAACCTAGTAATATCAAAAAAATATCGCTAAATACATGTTGGTACGAATATGTGACCCCCTTGTTCTAACTCAAACGGACTGACACTGTTAGAAAGTCAATGAAATGTAGTTTTTGAAAGTGTCGCTTTTTCTTCACCGCGCGCTAACGGCTAGGATAGGTTCCACAGTAAAAAAAATGACTTTTTTTAGCTTAATTTTAAAATGAAGCGCTACCACAGTGCCCAGTGTAATCGCTGAGTTCCGGCAATCACGTCAAATTATCAAGAATGTTATTTCTTGGAGTCCAATTGTCTCATTTACCACATTTATCAGGTCACAGTCCAAAGTTAGTCCAATTAAGTACCACAGTCAATCGTTTCATTGTTGAAAGCGATGCAACCTAGTAATATCAGAAAAATATCGGTAAATACATGTTGGTACGAATATGTGACCCAACCGTTGTAACTCAAACGGACTGACACCGTTAGAAAGTCAATGAAATGTAGTTTTTGAAACTGTCGCTATTTCTTCAGCGCGCGTTAACGGTTAGGATTGGTCCCACAATAAAAAAATGACATTTTTATCTTAATACTTAAATGAAGCGCTACCACAGAGCCAAGTGTAATCGCTAAGTTTCGGTAATCATGTCAAATTAAGAAGAATGTTATTTCTTGGAGTCCAATTGTCTCATTTATCACATTTGTCAGGCCAGAGTCCAAAGTTAGTTCAGTTAAGTCCCACAGTCAATCGTTTCATAGTTAAAAGCGATGCAACCTAGTAATATCAGAAAAATATCGCTAAATACATGTTGGTACGAATATGTGACACAACCGTTGAAACTCAAACGGACTGACACCGTTAGAAAGTCAATGAAATGTAGTTTTTGAAACTGTCGCTATTTCTTCAACGGGTGATAACGGATAGGATTGGTCCCACAGTAAAGAATGACTTATTTATCTAAACTCTTAAATAAAGCGCTACCACAGCGGCCAGTGTAATCGCTGAGTTCCGGCAATCACGTCAAATTTAGAAGAATGTTATTTCTTGGAGTCCAATTGTCTGATTTTTCGCATTTATCAGGTCACAGTCCAAAGTTAGTTTAATTAAGTCGCACAGTCTACGTTTCATGGTTAAAAGCGATGCAACCTAGTAATATCAAAAAAATATCGCTAAATACATGTCGGAACGAATATGTGACCCAACCGTTGTAACTCAAACGGACTGACACCGTTAGAAAGTCAATGAAATGTAGTTTTTGAAAGTGTCGCTTTTTCTTCAACGCGCGCTAACGGCTAGGATAGGTCCCACAGTAAAAAAAAATGACTTTTTTTAACTTATTTTTTAAATAAAGCGCTACCACAGTGCCCAGTGTAATCGCTCAGTTCCGGCAATCACGTCAAATTAACAAGAAAGTTATTTCTTGGAGTCCAATTGTCTCATTTACCACATTTATCAGGTCACAGTTCAAAGTTAGTCCAATTAAGTCCCACAGTCAATCGTTTCATTGTTGAAAGCGATGCAACCTAGTAATCTCAGAAAAATATCGCTAAATACATGTTGGTACGAATATGTGACCCAACCGTTGTAACTCAAACGGACTGACACCGTTAGAAAGTCAATGAAATGTAGTTTTTGAAAGTGTCGCTTTTTCTTCAACGCGCGCTAACGGCTAGGATAGGTCCCACAGTAAAAAAAAATGACTTTTTTTAGCTTAATTTTGAAATGAAGCGCTACCACAGTGCCCAATGTAATCGCTGAGTTCCGGCAATCACATCAAATTAAGAAGAATGTTATTTCTTGGAGTCCAATTGTCTCATTTATCACATTGATCAGGTCAGAGTCTAAAGTTAGTTCAATTAAGTCCAACAGTCAATCGTTTCATAGTTAAAAACGATGCAACCTAGTAATATCAGAAAAATATCGCTAAATACATGTTGGTACGAATATGTGACCAAACCGTTGTAACTGAAACGGACTGACACCGTTAGAAAGTCAATGAAATTTAGTTTTTGAAACTGTCGCTATTTCTTCAGCGGGCGATAACGGATAGGATTGGTACCACAGTAAAGAATGACTTTTTTTAGCTTAATTTTTAAATGAAGCGCTACCACAGTGCCCAGTGTAATCGCTTAGTTCCGGCAATCACGTCAAATTAAAAAGAATGTTATTTCTTCGAGTCCAATTGTCTCATTTATCACATTGATCAGGTCACAGTCCAAAGTTAGTTCAATTAAGTCCCACAGTCAATCGTTTATTAGTTAAAAGCGATGCAACCTAGTAATATCAGAAAAATATCGCTAAATACATGTTGGTACGAATATGTGACACAACCGTTGAAACTAAAACGGACTGGTACCGTTAGAAAGTCAATGAAATGTAGTTTTTGAAAGTGTCGCTTTTTCTTCAACGCGCGATAACGGCTAGGATAGGTCCCACAGTAAAAAAAATGACTTTTTTTAGCTTAATTTTTAAATGAAGCGCTACCACAGTGCCCAATGTAATCGCTGAGTTCCGGCAATCACGTCAAATTAAGAAGAATGTTATTTCTTGGAGTCCAATTGTCTCATTTATCACATTGATTAGGTCAGAGTCTAAAGTTAGTTCAATTAAGTCCAACAGTCAATCGTTTCATAGTTAAAAACGATGCAACCTAGTAATATCAGAAAAATATCGCTAAATACATGTTGTACGAATATGTGACCAAACCGTTGTAACTGAAACGGACTGACACCGTTAGAAAGTCAATGAAATTTAGTTTTTGAAACTGTCGCTATTTCTTCAGCGGGCGATAACGGATAGGATTGGTACCACAGTAAAAAAATGACTTATTTATCTAAACTCTTAAATAAAGCGCTACCACAGCGGCCAGTGTAATCGCTAAATTCCGGCAATCACTTCAAAGTATGAAGAATGTTATTTCTTGGAGTCCAATTGTCTCATTTACCACATTTATCAGGTCACAGTCCAAAGTTAGTCTAATTAAGTCCCACAGGCAATCGTTTCATTGTTGAAAGCGATGCAACCTAGTAATATCAGAAAAATATCGCTAAATACATGTTGGTACGAATATGTTACCCAACCGTTGTAACTCAAACGGACTGACACCGTTAGAAAGTCAATGAAATGTAGTTTTTGAAAGTGTCGCTTTTTCTTCAACGCGCGCTAACGGCTAGGATAGGTCCACAGTAAAAAAAATGACTTTTTTTAGCTTAATTTTTAATTGAAGCGCTACCACAGTGCCCAGTGTAATCGCTGAGTTCCGGCAATCACGTCAAATTAACAAGAATTTTCTTTCTTGGAGTCCAATTGTCTCATTTACCACATTTATCAGGTCACAGTCCAAAGTTAGTCCAATTAAGTCCCACAGTCAATCGTTTCATTGTTGAAAGCGATGCAACCTAGTAATATCAGAAAAATATCGCTAAATACATGTTGGTACGAATATGTGACCGAACCGTTGTAACTCAAACGGACTGACACCGTTAGAAAGTCAATGAAATGTAGTTTTTGAAACTGTCGCTATTTCTTCAGCGCGCGATAACGGCTAGGATTGGTCCCACAATAAAAAAATGACATTTTTATCTTAATACTTAAATGAAGCGCTACCACAGAGCCCAGTGTAATCGCTGAGTTCCGGCAATCACGTCAAATTAAAAAGAATGTTACTTCTTGGAGTCCAATTGTCTCATTTATCACATTGCTCAGGTCACAGTCCAAAGTTAGTTCAATTAAGTCCCACAGTCAATCGTTTCATTGTTAAAAGCGATGCAACCTAGTAATATCAAAAAAATATCGCTAAATACATGTTGGTACGTATTTGTGACACAACCGTTGAAACTCAAACGGACTGACACCGTTAGAAAGACAATGAAATGTAGTTTTTGAAACTGTCGCTATTTCCACAGCGCGCGATTACGTCTAGGATTGGTCCCACAATAAAAAAATGACTTTTTTTAACTTAATTCTTAAATGAAGCGCTACCACAGAGCCAAGTGTAATCGCTAAGTTTCAGCAATCATGTCAAATTAAGAAGAATGTTATTTCTTGGAGTCCAATTGTCTCATTTATTACATTTATCAGGTCAGAGTTCAAAGTTAGTTCAATTAAGTCCCACAGTCAATCGTTTCATAGTTAAAAGCGATGCAACCTAGTAATATCAGAAAAAAATGGCTAAATACATGTTGGTACGAATATGTGACACAACCGTTGAAACTCAAACGGACTGACACCATTAGAAAGTCAATGAAATGTAGTTTTTGAAATTGTCGCTATTTCCTCAGCGCGCGATAATGGCTAGGATTGGTCCCACAATAAAAAAATGACTTTTTTATTATAATTCTTAAATGAAGCGCTACCACAGAGCCAAGTGTAATCGCCGAGTTTCGGCAATCATGTCAAATTAAGAAAAATGTTTTTTCTTGGAGTCCAATTGTCTCCTTTATCACATTTATCAGGTGACAGTCCAAGGTTAGCCCAATTAAGTCCCACAGTCAATCGTTTCAGAGTTAAAAGCGATGCAACCTGGTAATATCAGAAACATATCGCTAAATACATGTTGGTACGTATTTGTGACCAAACCGTTGTAACTGAAAGGTACTGACACCGTTAGAAAGTCAATGAAATGTAGTTTTTGAAACTGTCGCGATTTCTTCAGCGCGCGATAACGGATAGGATTGGTCCCACAGTAAATTATGACTTATTTATCTAAACTCTTAAATGAAGCGCTACCACAGCGGCCAGTGTAATGGCTGAGTTCCAGCAATCACGTCAAATTAAGAAGAATGTTTTTTCTTGGAGTCCAATTGTCTCATTATTCACATTTATCAGGTCACAGTCCAAAGTTAGTTCAATTAAGTCCCACAGTCAATCGTTTCATTGTTAAAAGCTATGCAACCTAGTAATATCAAAAAAATATCGCTAAATACATTTTGGTACGAATATGTGACACAACAGTCGAAACTCAAGCGGACTGACACCGTTACAAAGTCAATGAAATTTAGTTTTTGAAACTGTCGCTATTTCTTCAGCGGGCGATAACGGATAGGATTGGTACCACAGTAAAGAATGACATATTTATCATAACTTATTTATCTAAACTCTTAAATAAAGCGCTACCACAGCGGCCAGTGTAATCACTGAGTTCCGGCAATCACGTCAAATTTAGAAGAATGTTATTTCTTGGAGTCCAATTGTCTGATTTTTCACATTTATCAGGTCACAGTCCAAAGTTAGTTCAATTAAGTCCCACAGTCAACGTTTCATTGTTAAAAGCGATGCAACCTAGTAATATCAAAAAAATATCGCTAAATACATGTTGGTACGAATATGTGACCCAACCGTTGTAACTCAAACGGACTGACACTGTTAGAAAGTCAATGAAATGTAGTTTTTGAAAGTGTCGCTTTTTCTTCACCGCGCGCTAACGGCTAGGATAGGTTCCACAGTAAAAAAAATGACTTTTTTTAGCTTAATTTTTAAATGAAGCGCTACCACAGCGACCAGTGTAATCGCTGAGTTCCGGCAATCACGTCAAATTTAGAAGAATGTTATTTCTTGGAGTCCAATTGTCTGATTTTTCACATTTATCTGGTCACAGTCCAAAGTTAGTTCAATTAAGTCCCACAGTCAACGTTTCATTGTTAAAAGCGATGCAACCTAGTAATATCAAAAAATATCGCTAAATACATGTTGGTACGAATATTTGACCCAACCGCTCTAACTCAAACGGACTGACACTGTTAGAAAGTCAATGAAATGTAGTTTTTGAAAGTGTCGCTTTTTCTTCACCGCGCGCTAACGGCTAGGATAGGTTCCACAGTAAAAAAAATGACTTTTTTTAGCTTAATTTTAAAATGAAGCGCTACCACAGTGCCCAGTGTAATCGCTGAGTTCCGGCAATCACGTCAAATTATCAAGAATGTTATTTCTTGGAGTCCAATTGTCTCATTTATCACATTCGTCAGGTCACAGTCCAAAGTTAGTTCAATTAAGTCCCACAGTCAATCGTTTCATAGTTAAAAGCGATGCAACCTAGTAATATCAGAAAAATATCGCTAAATACATGTTGGTACGAATATGTGACACAACCGTTGAAACTCAAACGGACTGACACCGTTAGAAAGTCAATGAAATGTAGTTTTTGAAATTTTTGCTATTTCCTCAGCGCGCGATAATGGCTAGGATTGGTCCCACAATAAAAAAATGACTTTTTTATTATAATTCTGAAATGAAGCGCTACCACAGAGCCAAGTGTAATCGCCGAGTTTCGGCAATCATATCAAATTAAGAAAAATGTTTTTTCTTGGAGTCCAATTGTCTCCTTTATCACATTTATCAGGTTACAGTCCAAGGTTAGCTCAATTAAGTCCCACAGTCAATCGTTTCATAGTTAAAAGCGATGCAACCTAGTAATATCAGAAACATATCGCTAAATACATGTTGGTACGTATTTGTGACCAAACCGTTGTAACTGAAAGGTACTGACACCGTTAGAAAGTCAATGAAATGTAGTTTTTGAAACTGTCGCGATTTCTTCAGCGCGCGATAACGGATAGGATTGGTCCCGCAGTAAAATATGACTTATTTATCTAAACTCTTAAATGAAGCGCTACCACAGTGGCCAGTGTAATCTCTGACTTCCGGCAATCACGTCAAATTAAGAAGAATGTTTTTTCTTGGAGTCCAATTGTCTCATTTTTCACATTTATCAGGTCACAGTCCAAAGTTAGTTCAATTAAGTCCCACAGTCAATCGTTTCATTGTTAAAAGCTATGCAACCTAGCAATATCAAAAAAATATCGCTAAATACATGTTGGTACGAATATGTGACACAACCGTCGAAACTCAAACGGACTGACACCGTTAGAAAGTCAATGAAATGTAGTTTTTGAAACTCTCGCTATTTCTTCAGCGCGCGTTAACGGTTAGGATTGGTCCCACAATAAAAAAATGACATTTTTATCTTAATACTTAAATGAAGCGCTACCACAGAGCCCAGTGTAATCGCTGAGTTCCGGCAATCACGTCAAATTAAAAAGAATGTTATTTCTTGGAGTCCAATTGTCTCATTTATCACATTGCTCAGGTCACAGTCCAAAGTTAGTTCAATTAAGTCCCACAGTCAATCGTTTCATTGTTAAAAGCGATGCAACCTAGTAATATCAAAAAATATCGCTAAATACATGTTGGTGCGTATTTGTGACACAACCGTTGAAACTCAACCGGACTGACACCGTTAGAAAGACAATGAAATGGAGTTTTTGAAACTGTCGCTATTTCCACAGCACGCGATTACGTTTAGGATTGGTCCCACAATAAAAAAATGACTTTTTTTAACTTAATTCTTAAATGAAGCGCTACCACAGAGCCAAGTGTAATCGCTAAGTTTCGGCAATCATGTCAAATTAAGAAGAATGTTTTTTCTTGGAGTCCAATTGTCTCATTTTTCACATTTATCAGGTCACAGTCCAAAGTTAGTTCAATTAAGTCCCACAGTCAATCGTTTCATTGTTAAAAGCTATGCAACCTAGTAATATCAAAAAAATATCGCTAAATACATGTTGGTACGAATATGTGACACAACCGTCGAAACTCAAACGGACTGAAACCGTTAGAAAGTCAATAAAATTTAGTTTTTGAAACTGTCGCTATTTCTTCAGCGGGCGATAACGGATAGGATTGGTACCACAGTAAAGAATGACTTATTTATCTAAACTCTTAAATAAAGCGCTACCACAGCGACCAGTGTAATCGCTGAGTTCCGGCAATCACGTCAAATTTAGAAGAATGTTATTTCTTGGAGTCCAATTGTCTGATTTTTCACATTTATCTGGTCACAGTCCAAAGTTAGTTCAATTAAGTCCCACAGTCAACGTTTCATTGTTAAAAGCGATGCAACCTAGTAATATCAAAAAAATATCGCTAAATACATGTTGGTACGAATATGTGACCCAACCGCTCTAACTCAAACGGACTGACACTGTTAGAAAGTCAATGAAATGTAGTTTTTGAAAGTGTCGCTTTTTCTTCACCGCGCGCTAACGGCTAGGATAGGTTCCACAGTAAAAAAAATGACTTTTTTTAGCTTAATTTTAAAATGAAGCGCTACCACAGTGCCCAGTGTAATCGCTGAGTTCCGGCAATCACGTCAAATTATCAAGAATGTTATTTCTTGGAGTCCAATTGTCTCATTTATCACATTCGTCAGGTCACAGTCCAAAGTTAGTTCAATTAAGTCCCACAGTCAATCGTTTCATAGTTAAAAGCGATGCAACCTAGTAATATCAGAAAAATATCGCTAAATACATGTTGGTACGAATATGTGACACAACCGTTGAAACTCAAACGGACTGACACCGTTAGAAAGTCAATGAAATGTAGTTTTTGAAATTTTTGCTATTTCCTCAGCGCGCGATAATGGCTAGGATTGGTCCCACAATAAAAAAATGACTTTTTTATTATAATTCTGAAATGAAGCGCTACCACAGAGCCAAGTGTAATCGCCGAGTTTCGGCAATCATATCAAATTAAGAAAAATGTTTTTTCTTGGAGTCCAATTGTCTCCTTTATCACATTTATCAGGTTACAGTCCAAGGTTAGCTCAATTAAGTCCCACAGTCAATCGTTTCATAGTTAAAAGCGATGCAACCTAGTAATATCAGAAACATATCGCTAAATACATGTTGGTACGTATTTGTGACCAAACCGTTGTAACTGAAAGGTACTGACACCGTTAGAAAGTCAATGAAATGTAGTTTTTGAAACTGTCGCGATTTCTTCAGCGCGCGATAACGGATAGGATTGGTCCCGCAGTAAAATATGACTTATTTATCTAAACTCTTAAATGAAGCGCTACCACAGTGGCCAGTGTAATCTCTGAGTTCCGGCAATCACGTCAAATTAAGAAGAATGTTTTTTCTTGGAGTCCAATTGTCTCATTTTTCACATTTATCAGGTCACAGTCCAAAGTTAGTTCAATTAAGTCCCACAGTCAATCGTTTCATTGTTAAAAGCTATGCAACCTAGCAATATCAAAAAAATATCGCTAAATACATGTTGGTACGAATATGTGACACAACCGTCGAAACTCAAACGGACTGACACCGTTAGAAAGTCAATGAAATGTAGTTTTTGAAACTGTCGCTATTTCTTCAGCGGGCGATAACGGATAGGATTGGTACCACAGTAAAGAATGACTTATTTATCTAAACTCTTAAATAAAGCGCTACCACAGCGACCAGTGTAATCGCTGAGTTCCGGCAATCACGTCAAATTTAGAAGAATGTTATTTCTTGGAGTCCAATTGTCTGATTTTTCACATTTATCTGGTCACAGTCCAAAGTTAGTTCAATTAAGTCCCACAGTCAACGTTTCATTGTTAAAAGCGATGCAACCTAGTAATATCAAAAAAATATCGCTAAATACATGTTGGTACGAATATGTGACCCAACCGCTCTAACTCAAACGGACTGACACTGTTAGAAAGTCAATGAAATGTAGTTTTTGAAAGTGTCGCTTTTTCTTCACCGCGCGCTAACGGCTAGGATAGGTTCCACAGTAAAAAAATGACTTTTTTTAGCTTAATTTTAAAATGAAGCGCTACCACAGTGCCCAGTGTAATCGCTGAGTTCCGGCAATCACGTCAAATTATCAAGAATGTTATTTCTTGGAGTCCAATTGTCTCATTTATCACATTCGTCAGGTCACAGTCCAAAGTTAGTTCAATTAAGTCCCACAGTCAATCGTTTCATAGTTAAAAGCGATGCAACCTAGTAATATCAGAAAAATATCGCTAAACACATGTTGTTACGAATATGTGACACAACCGTTGAAACTCAAACGGACTGACACCGTTAGAAAGTCAATGAAATGTAGTTTTTGAAATTTTTGCTATTTCCTCAGCGCGCGATAATGGCTAGGATTGGTCCCACAATAAAAAAATGACTTTTTTATTATAATTCTTAAATGAAGCGCTACCACAGAGCCAAGTGTAATCGCCGAGTTTCGGCAATCATATCAAATTAAGAAAAATGTTTTTTCTTGGAGTCCAATTGTCTCATTTTTCACATTTATCAGGTCACAGTCCAAAGTTAGTTCAATTAAGTCCCACAGTCAATCGTTTCATTGTTAAAAGCGATGCAACCTAGTAATATCAAAAAAATATCGCTAAATACATGTTGGTACGAATATGTGACACAACCGTCGAAACTCAAACGGACTGACACCGTTAGAAAGTCAATGAAATGTAGTTTTTGAAACTGTCGCTATTTCCACAGCGCGCGATTACGTTTAGGATTGGTCCCACAATAAAAAAATGACTTTTTTTAACTTAATTCTTAAATGAAGCGCTACCACAGAGCCAAGTGTAATCGCTAAGTTTCGGCAATCATGTCAAATTAAGAAGAATGTTTTTTCTTGGAGTCCAATTGTCTCATTTTTCACATTTATCAGGTCACAGTCCAAAGTTAGTTCAATTAAGTCCCACAGTCAATCGTTTTATTGTTAAAAGCTATGCAACCTAGTAATATCAAAAAAATATCGCTAAATACATGTTGGTACGAATATGTGACACAACCGTCGAAACTCAAACGGACTGAAACCGTTAGAAAGTCAATGAAATTTAGTTTTTGAAACTGTCGCTATTTCTTCAGCGGGCGATAACGGATAGGATTGGTACCACAGTAAAGAATGACTTATTTATCTAAACTCTTAAATAAAGCGCTACCACAGCGACCAGTGTAATCGCTGAGTTCCGGCAATCACGTCAAATTTAGAAGAATGTTATTTCTTGGAGTCCAATTGTCTGATTGTTCACATTTATCAGGTCACAGTCCAAAGTTAGTTCAATTAAGTCCCACAGTCAACGTTTCATTGTTAAAAGCGATGCAACCTAGTAATATCAGAAAAATATCGCTAAATACATGTTGGTACGAATATGTGACCCAACCGTTGTAACTCAAACGGACTGACACCGTTAGAAAGTCAATAAAATGTAGTTTTTGAAACTGTCGCTATTTCTTCAGCGCGCGTTAACGGTTAGGATTGGTCCCACAATAAAAGAATGACATTTTTATCTTAATTCTTAAATGAAGCGCTACCACAGAGCCAAGTGTAATCGCTAAGTTTCGGCAATCATGTCAAATTAAGAAGAATGTTATTTCTTGGAGTCCAATTGTCTCATTTATCACATTTATCAGGCCAGAGTCCAAAGTTAGTTCAATTAAGTCCCACAGTCAATCGTTTCATAGTTAAAAGCGATGCAACCTAGTAATATCAGAAAAATATCGCTAAATACATGTTGGTACGAATATGTGACACAACCGTTGAGACTCAAACGGACTGACACCGTTAGAAAGTCAATGAAATGTAGTTTTTGAAAGTGTCGCTTTTTCTTCAACGCGCGCTAACGGAATGGATTGGTACCACAGTAAAAAAAATGACTTTTTTTAGCTTAATTTTTAAATGAAGCGCTACCACAGTGTCCAGTGTAATCGCTGAGTTCCGGCAATCACGTCAAATTATAAAGAATGTTATTTCTTGGAGTCCAATTGTCTCATTTACCACATTTATCAGGTCACAGTCCAAAGTTAGTCCAATTAAGTCCCACAGTCAATCGTTTCATTGTTGAAAGCGATGCAACCTAGTAATATCAGAAAAATATCGCTAAACACATGTTGGTACGAATATGTGACCCAACCGTTGTAATTCAAACGGACTGACACCGTTAGAAAGTCAATGAAATGTAGTTTTTGAAAGTGTCGCTTTTTCTTCAACGCGCGCTAACGGCTAGGATAGGTTCCACAGTAAAAAAAATGACTTTTTAGCTTAATTTTTAATTGAAGCGCTACCACAGTGCCCAGTGTAATCGCTGAGTTCCGGCAATCACGTCAAATTAACAAGACTGTTCTTTCTTGGAGTCCAATTGTCTCATTTACCACATTTATCAGGTCACAGTCCAAAGTTAGTCCAATTAAGTCCCACAGTCAATCGTTTCATTGTTGAAAGCGATGCAACCTAGTAATATCAGAAAAATATCGCTAAATACATGTTGGTACGAATATGTGACCCAACCGTTGTAACTCAAACGGACTGACACCGTTAGCAAGTCAATGAAATGTAGTTTTTGAAACTGTCGCTATTTCTTCATCGCGCGTTAACGGTTAGGATTGGTCCCACAATAAAAAAATGACATTTTTATCTTAATACTTAAATGAAGCGCTACCACAGAGCCCAGTGTAATCGCTGAGTTCCGGCAATCACGTCAAATTAAAAAGAATGTTATTTCTTGGAGTCCAATTGTCTCATTTATCACATTGCTCAGGTCACAGTCCAAAGTTAGTTCAATTAAGTCCCACAGTCAATCGTTTCATTGTTAAAAGCGATGCAACCTAGTAATATCAAAAATTATCGCTAAATACATGTTGGTACGTATTTGTGACACAACCGTTGAAACTCAAACGGACTGACACCGTTAGAAAGACAATGAAATGGAGTTTTTGAAACTGTCGCAATTTCCACAGCGCGCGATTACGTCTAGGATTGGTCCCACAATAAAAAATGACTTTTTTTAACTTAATTCTTAAATGAAGCGCTACCACAGAGCCAAGTGTAATCGCTGAGTTCCGGCAATCACGTCAAATTAACAAGACTGTTCTTTCTTGGAGTCCAATTGTCTCATTTACCACATTTATCAGGTCACAGTCCAAAGTTAGTCCAATTAAGTCCCACAGTCAATCGTTTCATTGTTGAAAGCGATGCAACCTAGTAATATCAGAAAAATATCGCTAAATACATGTTGGTACGAATATGTGACCCAACCGTTGTAACTCAAACGGACTGACACCGTTAGCAAGTCAATGAAATGTAGTTTTTGAAACTGTCGCTATTTCTTCATCGCGCGTTAACGGTTAGGATTGGTCCCACAATAAAAAAATGACATTTTTATCTTAATACTTAAATGAAGCGCTACCACAGAGCCCAGTGTAATCGCTGAGTTCCGGCAATCACGTCAAATTAAAAAGAATGTTATTTCTTGGAGTCCAATTGTCTCATTTATCACATTGCTCAGGTCACAGTCCAAAGTTAGTTCAATTAAGTCCCACAGTCAATCGTTTCATTGTTAAAAGCGATGCAACCTAGTAATATCAAAAATTATCGCTAAATACATGTTGGTACGTATTTGTGACACAACCGTTGAAACTCAAACGGACTGACACCGTTAGAAAGACAATGAAATGGAGTTTTTGAAACTGTCGCAATTTCCACAGCGCGCGATTACGTCTAGGATTGGTCCCACAATAAAAAATGACTTTTTTTAACTTAATTCTTAAATGAAGCGCTACCACAGAGCCAAGTGTAATCGCTAAGTTTCGGCAATCATGTCAAATTAAGAAGAATGTTATTTCTTGGAGTCCAATTGTCTCATTTATCACATTTATCAGGCCAGAGTCCAAAGTTAGTTCAATTAAGTCCCACAGTCAATCGTTTCATAGTTAAAAGCGATGCAACGTAGTAATATCAGAAAAATATCGCTAAATACATGTTGGTACGAATATGTGACACAACCGTTGAAACTCAAACGGACTGACACCGCTAGAAAGTCAATGAAATTTAGTTTTTGAAACTGTCGCTATTTCTTCAGCGGGCGATAACGGATAGGATTGGTACCACAGTAAAGAATGACTTATTTATCTAAACTCTTAAATAAAGCGCTACCACAGCGACCAGTGTAATCGCTGAGTTCCGGCAATCACGTCAAATTTAGAAGAATGTTATTTCTTGGAGTCCAATTGTCTGATTGTTCACATTTATCAGGTCACAGTCCAAAGTTAGTTCAATTAAGTCCCACAGTCAACGTTTCATTGTTAAAAGCGATGCAACCTAGTAATATCAGAAAAATATCGCTAAATACATGTTGGTACGAATATGTGACCCAACCGTTGTAACTCAAACGGACTGACACCGTTAGAAAGTCAATAAAATGTAGTTTTTGAAACTGTCGCTATTTCTTCAGCGCGCGTTAACGGTTAGGATTGGTCCCACAATAAAAGAATGACATTTTTATCTTAATTCTTAAATGAAGCGCTACCACAGAGCCAAGTGTAATCGCTAAGTTTCGGCAATCATGTCAAATTAAGAAGAATGTTATTTCTTGGAGTCCAATTGTCTCATTTATCACATTTATCAGGCCAGAGTCCAAAGTTAGTTCAATTAAGTCCCACAGTCAATCGTTTCATAGTTAAAAGCGATGCAACCTAGTAATATCAGAAAAATATCGCTAAATACATGTTGGTACGAATATGTGACACAACCGTTGAGACTCAAACGGACTGACACCGTTAGAAAGTCAATGAAATGTAGTTTTTGAAAGTGTCGCTTTTTCTTCAACGCGCGCTAACGGAATGGATTGGTACCACAGTAAAAAAAATGACTTTTTTTAGCTTAATTTTTAAATGAAGCGCTACCACAGTGTCCAGTGTAATCGCTGAGTTCCGGCAATCACGTCAAATTATAAAGAATGTTATTTCTTGGAGTCCAATTGTCTCATTTACCACATTTATCAGGTCACAGTCCAAAGTTAGTCCAATTAAGTCCCACAGTCAATCGTTTCATTGTTGAAAGCGATGCAACCTAGTAATATCAGAAAAATATCGCTAAACACATGTTGGTACGAATATGTGACCCAACCGTTGTAATTCAAACGGACTGACACCGTTAGAAAGTCAATGAAATGTAGTTTTTGAAAGTGTCGCTTTTTCTTCAACGCGCGCTAACGGCTAGGATAGGTTCCACAGTAAAAAAAATGACTTTTTAGCTTAATTTTTAATTGAAGCGCTACCACAGTGCCCAGTGTAATCGCTGAGTTCCGGCAATCACGTCAAATTAACAAGACTGTTCTTTCTTGGAGTCCAATTGTCTCATTTACCACATTTATCAGGTCACAGTCCAAAGTTAGTCCAATTAAGTCCCACAGTCAATCGTTTCATTGTTGAAAGCGATGCAACCTAGTAATATCAGAAAAATATCGCTAAATACATGTTGGTACGAATATGTGACCCAACCGTTGTAACTCAAACGGACTGACACCGTTAGCAAGTCAATGAAATGTAGTTTTTGAAACTGTCGCTATTTCTTCATCGCGCGTTAACGGTTAGGATTGGTCCCACAATAAAAAAATGACATTTTTATCTTAATACTTAAATGAAGCGCTACCACAGAGCCCAGTGTAATCGCTGAGTTCCGGCAATCACGTCAAATTAAAAAGAATGTTATTTCTTGGAGTCCAATTGTCTCATTTATCACATTGCTCAGGTCACAGTCCAAAGTTAGTTCAATTAAGTCCCACAGTCAATCGTTTCATTGTTAAAAGCGATGCAACCTAGTAATATCAAAAATTATCGCTAAATACATGTTGGTACGTATTTGTGACACAACCGTTGAAACTCAAACGGACTGACACCGTTAGAAAGACAATGAAATGGAGTTTTTGAAACTGTCGCAATTTCCACAGCGCGCGATTACGTCTAGGATTGGTCCCACAATAAAAAATGACTTTTTTTAACTTAATTCTTAAATGAAGCGCTACCACAGAGCCAAGTGTAATCGCTGAGTTCCGGCAATCACGTCAAATTAACAAGACTGTTCTTTCTTGGAGTCCAATTGTCTCATTTACCACATTTATCAGGTCACAGTCCAAAGTTAGTCCAATTAAGTCCCACAGTCAATCGTTTCATTGTTGAAAGCGATGCAACCTAGTAATATCAGAAAAATATCGCTAAATACATGTTGGTACGAATATGTGACCCAACCGTTGTAACTCAAACGGACTGACACCGTTAGCAAGTCAATGAAATGTAGTTTTTGAAACTGTCGCTATTTCTTCATCGCGCGTTAACGGTTAGGATTGGTCCCACAATAAAAAAATGACATTTTTATCTTAATACTTAAATGAAGCGCTACCACAGAGCCCAGTGTAATCGCTGAGTTCCGGCAATCACGTCAAATTAAAAAGAATGTTATTTCTTGGAGTCCAATTGTCTCATTTATCACATTGCTCAGGTCACAGTCCAAAGTTAGTTCAATTAAGTCCCACAGTCAATCGTTTCATTGTTAAAAGCGATGCAACCTAGTAATATCAAAAATTATCGCTAAATACATGTTGGTACGTATTTGTGACACAACCGTTGAAACTCAAACGGACTGACACCGTTAGAAAGACAATGAAATGGAGTTTTTGAAACTGTCGCAATTTCCACAGCGCGCGATTACGTCTAGGATTGGTCCCACAATAAAAAATGACTTTTTTTAACTTAATTCTTAAATGAAGCGCTACCACAGAGCCAAGTGTAATCGCTAAGTTTCGGCAATCATGTCAAATTAAGAAGAATGTTATTTCTTGGAGTCCAATTGTCTCATTTATCACATTTATCAGGCCAGAGTCCAAAGTTAGTTCAATTAAGTCCCACAGTCAATCGTTTCATAGTTAAAAGCGATGCAACGTAGTAATATCAGAAAAATATCGCTAAATACATGTTGGTACGAATATGTGACACAACCGTTGAAACTCAAACGGACTGACACCGCTAGAAAGTCAATGAAATGTAGTTTTTGAAAGTGTCGCTTTTTCTTCAACGCGCGCTAACGGCTAGGATAGGTCCCACAGTAAAAAAAATGACTTTTTTTAGCTTAATTTTTAAATGAAGCGCTACCACAGTGCCCAATGTAATCGCTGAGTTCCGGCAATCACGTCAAATTAAGAAGAATGTTATTTCTTGGAGTCCAATTGTCTCATTTATCACATTGATCAGGACAGAGTCTAAAGTTAGTTCAAGTAAGTCCAACAGTCAATCGTTTCATAGTTAAAAACGATGCAACCTAGTAATATCAGAAAAATATCGCTAAACACATGTTGGTACGAATATGTGACCCAACCGTTGTAACTCAAACGGACTGACACCGTTAGAAAGTCAATGAAATGTAGTTTTTGAAACTGTCGCTATTTCTTCAGCGGGCGGTAACGGATAGGATTGGTACCACAGTAAAGAATGACTTATTTATCTAAACTCTTAAATGAAGCGCTACCACAGTGTCCAGTGTAATCGCTGAGTTCCGGCAATCACGTCAAATTATCAAGAATGTTATTTCTTGGAGTCCAATTGTCTCATTTACCACATTTATCAGGTCACAGTCCAAAGTTAGTCCAATTAAGTCCCACAGTCAATCGTTTCATTGTTGAAAGCGATGCAACCTAGTAATATCAGAAAAATATCGCTAAATACATGTTGGTACGAATATGTGACACAACCGTTGTAACTGAAACGGACTGACACCGTTAGAAAGACAATGAAATGTAGTTTTTGAAACTGTCGCTATTTCCTCAGCGCGCGATAACGGCTAGGATTGGTCCAACAATAAAAAAATGACATTTTTATCTTAATACTTAAATGAAGCGCTACCACAGAGTCCAGTGTAATCTCTGAGTTCCGGCAATCACGTCAAATTAAAAACAATGTTATTTCTTGGAGTCCAATTGTCTCATTTATCACATTGCTCAGGTCACAGTCCAAAGTTAGTTCAATTAAGTCCCACAGTCAATCGTTTCATTGTTAAAAGCGATGCAACCTAGTAATATCAAAAAAATATCGCTAAATACATATTGGTACGTATTTGTGACACAACCGTTGTAACTCAAACGGACTGACACCGTTAGAAAGTCAATGAAATGTAGTTTTTGAAAGTGTCGCTTTTTCTTCAACGCGCGCTAACGGCTAGGATAGGTCCCACAGTAAAAAAAATGATTTTTTTAGCTTAATTTTTAATTGAAGCGCTACCACAGTGCCCAGTGTAATCGCTGAGTTCCGGTAATCACGTCAAATTAACAAGAATGTTTTTCTTGGAGTCCAATTGTCTCATTTACCACATTTATCAAGTCACAGTCAGAAGTTAGTCCAATTAAGTCCCACAGTCAATCGTTTCATTGTTGAAAGCGATGCAACCTAGTAATATCAGAAAAATATCTCTAAATACATGTTGGTACGAATATGTGACCCAACCGTTGTAACTCAAACGGACTGACACCGTTAGAAAGTCAATGAAATGTAGTTTTTGAAACTGTCGCTATTTCTTCATCGCGCGTTAACGGTTAGGATTGGTCCCACAATAAAAAAATGACATTTTTATCTTAATACTTAAATAAAGCGCTACGACAGAGCCCAGTGTAATCGCTGAGTTCCGGCAATCACGTCAAATTAAAAAGAATGTTATTTCTTGGAGTCCAATTGTCTCATTTATCACATTGCTCAGGTCACAGTCCAAAGTTAGTTCAATTAAGTCCCACAGTCAATCTTTTCATTGTTAAAAGCGATGCAACCTAGTATTATCAAAAAATATCGCTAAATACATGTTGGTACGTATTTGTGACACAACCGTTGAAACTCAAACGGACTGACACCGTTAGAAAGACAATGAAATGGAGTTTTTGAAACTGTCGCTATTTCCACAGCGCGCGATTACGTCTAGGATAGGTCCCACAGTAAAAAAAATGACTTGTTTTAGCTTAATTTTTAAATGAAGCGCTACCACAGTGCCCAATGTAATCGCTGAGTTCCGGCAATCACGTCAAATTAAGAAGAATGTTATTTCTTGGAGTCCAATTGTCTCATTTATCACATTGATCAGGTCAGAGTCTAAAGTTAGTTCAAGTAAGTCCAACAGTCAATCGTTTCATAGTTAAAAACGATGCAACCTAGTAATATCAGAAAAATATCGCTAAATACATGTTGGTACGAATATGTGACCCAACCGTCGTAACTGAAACGGACTGACACCGTCAGAAAGTCAATGAAATTTAGTTTTTGAGACTGTCGCTATTTCTTCAGCGGGCGGTAACGGATAGGATTGGTACCACAGTAACGAATGACTTATTTATCTAAACTCTTAAATGAAGCGCTACCACAGTGTCCAGTGTAATCTCTGAGTTCCGGCAATCACGTCAAATTAAAAACAATGTTATTTCTTGGAGTCCAATTGTCTCATTTATCACATTGCTCAGGTCACAGTCCAAAGTTAGTTCAATTAAGTCCCACAGTCAATCGTTTCATTGTTAAAAGCGATGCAACCTAGTAATATCAAAAAAATATCGCTAAATACATATTGGTACGTATTTGTGACACAACTGTTGTATCTCAAACGGACTGACACCGTTAGAAAGTCAATAAAATGTAGTTTCTGAAAGTGTTGCTTTTTCTTCAACGCGCGCTAACGGCTAGGATAGGTCCCACAGTAAAAAAAATGACTTTTTTAGCTTAATTTTTAATTGAAGCGCTACCACAGTGCCCAGTGTAATCGCTGAATTCCGGCAATCACGTCAAATTAACAAGAATGTTTTTCTTGGAGTCCAATTGTCTCATTTACCACATTTATCAGGTCACAGTCAGAAGTTAGTCCAATTAAGTCCCACAGTCAATCGTTTCATTGTTGAAAGCGATGCAACCTAGTAATATCAGAAAAATATCGCTAAATACATGTTGGTACGAAGATGTGACCCAACCGTTGTAACTCAAACGGACTGACACCGTTAGAAAGTCAATGAAATGTAGTTTTTGAAACTGTCGCTATTTCTTCATCGCGCGTTAACGGTTAGGATTGGTCCCACAATAAAAAAATGACATTTTTATCTTAATACTTAAATGAAGCGCTACCACAGAGCCCAGTGTAATCGCTGAGTTCCGGCAATCACGTCAAATTAAAAAGAATGTTATTTCTTGGAGTCCAATTGTCTCATTTATCACATTGCTCAGGTCACAGTCCAAAGTTAGTTCAATTAAGTCCCACAGTCAATCGTTTCATTGTTAAAAGCGATGCAACCTAGTATTATCAAAAAATATCGCTAAATACATGTTGGTACGTATTTGTGACACAACCGTTGAAACTCAAACGGACTGACACCGTTAGAAAGACAATGAAATGGAGTTTTTGAAAGTGTCGCTATTTCCACAGCGCGCGATTACGTCTAGGATTGGTCCCACAATAAAAAAATGACTTTTTTTAACTTAATTCTTAAATGAAGCGCTACCACAGAGCCAAGTGTAATCGCTAAGTTTCGGCAATCATGTCAAATTAAGAAGAATGTTATTTCTTGGAGTCCAATTGTCTCATTTATCACATTTATCAGGCCAGAGTCAAAAGTTAGTTCAATTAAGTCCCACAGTCAATCGTTTCATAGTTAAAAGCGATGCAACCTAGTAATATCAAAAATTATCGCTAAATACATGTTGGTACGAATATGTGACACAACCGTTGAAACTCAAACGGACTGACACCGTTAGAAAGTCAATGAAATGGAGTTTTTGAAATTGTCGCTTTTTCTTCAACGCGCGCTAACGGCTAGGATAGGTCCCACAGTAAAAAAAATGACTTTTTTTAACTTAATTCTTAAATAAAGCGCTACCACAGAGCCAAGTGTAATCGCTAAGTTTCGGCAATCATGTCAAATTAAGAAGAATGTTATTTCTTGGAGTCCAATTGTCTCATTTATCACATTTATCAGGCCAGAGTCCAAAGTTAGTTCAATTAAGTCCAACAGTCAATCGTTTCATAGTTAAAAACGATGCAACCTAGTAATATCAGAAAAATATCGCTAAATACATGTTGGTACGAATATGTGACCAAACCGTTGTAACTGAAACGGACTGACACCGTCAGAAAGTCAATGAAATTTAGTTTTTGAGACTGTCGCTATTTCTTCAGCGGGCGGTAACGGATAGGATTGGTACCACAGTAAAGAATGACTTATTTATCTAAACTCTTAAATGAAGCGCTACCACAGTGTCCAGTGTAATCGCTGAGTTCCGGCAATCACGTCAAATTGTCAAGAATGTTATTTCTTGGAGTCCATATGTCTCATTTACCACATTTATCAGGTCACAGTCCAAAGTTAGTCCAATTAAGTCCCACAGTCAATCGTTTCATTGTTGAAAGCGATGCAACTTAGTAATATCAGAAAAATATCGCTAAACACATGTTGGTACGAATATGTGACCCAACCGTTGTAACTCAAACGGACTGACACCGTTAGAAAGTCAATGAAATGTAGTTTTTGAAAGTGTCGCTTTTTCTTCAACGCGCGCTAACGGCTAGGATAGGTCCCACAGTAAAAAAAATGATTTTTTTAGCTTAATTTTTAATTGAAGCGCTACCACAGTGCCCAGTGTAATCGCTGAGTTCCGGTAATCACGTCAAATTAACAAGAATGTTTTTCTTGGAGTCCAATTGTCTCATTTACCACATTTATCAAGTCACAGTCAGAAGTTAGTCCAATTAAGTCCCACAGTCAATCGTTTCATTGTTGAAAGCGATGCAACCTAGTAATATCAGAAAAATATCGCTAAATACATGTTGGTACGAATATGTGACCCAACCGTTGTAACTCAAACGGACTGACACCGTTAGAAAGTCAATGAAATGTAGTTTTTGAAACTGTCGCTATTTCTTCATCGCGCGTTAACGGTTAGGATTGGTCCCACAATAAAAAAATGACATTTTTATCTTAATACTTAAATAAAGCGCTACGACAGAGCCCAGTGTAATCGCTGAGTTCCGGCAATCACGTCAAATTAAAAAGAATGTTATTTCTTGGAGTCCAATTGTCTCATTTATCACATTGCTCAGGTCACAGTCCAAAGTTAGTTCAATTAAGTCCCACAGTCAATCTTTTCATTGTTAAAAGCGATGCAACCTAGTATTATCAAAAAATATCGCTAAAAACATGTTGGTACGTATTTGTGACACAACCGTTGAAACTCAAACGGACTGACACCGTTAGAAAGACAATGAAATGGAGTTTTTGAAACTGTCGCTATTTCCACAGCGCGCGATTACGTCTAGGATAGGTCCCACAGTAAAAAAAATGACTTGTTTTAGCTTAATTTTTAAATGAAGCGCTACCACAGTGCCCAATGTAATCGCTGAGTTCCGGCAATCACGTCAAATTAAGAAGAATGTTATTTCTTGGAGTCCAATTGTCTCATTTATCACATTGATCAGGTCAGAGTCTAAAGTTAGTTCAAGTAAGTCCAACAGTCAATCGTTTCATAGTTAAAAACGATGCAACCTAGTAATATCAGAAAAATATCGCTAAATACATGTTGGTACGAATATGTGACCCAACCGTTGTAACTGAAACGGACTGACACCGTCAGAAAGTCAATGAAATTTAGTTTTTGAGACTGTCGCTATTTCTTCAGCGGGCGGTAACGGATAGGATTGGTACCACAGTAACGAATGACTTATTTATCTAAACTCTTAAATGAAGCGCTACCACAGTGTCCAGTGTAATCTCTGAGTTCCGGCAATCACGTCAAATTAAAAACAATGTTATTTCTTGGAGTCCAATTGTCTCATTTATCACATTGCTCAGGTCACAGTCCAAAGTTAGTTCAATTAAGTCCCACAGTCAATCGTTTCATTGTTAAAAGCGATGCAACCTAGTAATATCAAAAAAATATCGCTAAATACATATTGGTACGTATTTGTGACACAACTGTTGTATCTCAAACGGACTGACACCGTTAGAAAGTCAATAAAATGTAGTTTTTGAAAGTGTCGCTTTTTCTTCGACGCGCGCTAACGGCTAGGATAGGTCCCACAGTAAAAAAAATGACTTTTTTAGCTTAATTTTTAATTGAAGCGCTACCACAGTGCCCAGTGTAATCGCTGAATTCCGGCAATCACGTCAAATTAACAAGAATGTTTTTCTTGGAGTCCAATTGTCTCATTTACCACATTTATCAGGTCACAGTCAGAAGTTAGTCCAATTAAGTCCCACAGTCAATCGTTTCATTGTTGAAAGCGATGCAACCTAGTAATATCAGAAAAATATCGCTAAATACATGTTGGTACGAAGATGTGACCCAACCGTTGTAACTCAAACGGACTGACACCGTTAGAAAGTCAATGAAATGTAGTTTTTGAAACTGTCGCTATTTCTTCATCGCGCGTTAACGGTTAGGATTGGTCCCACAATAAAAAAATGACATTTTTATCTTAATACTTAAATGAAGCGCTACCACAGAGCCCAGTGTAATCGCTGAGTTCCGGCAATCACGTCAAATTAAAAAGAATGTTATTTCTTGGAGTCCAATTGTCTCATTTATCACATTGCTCAGGTCACAGTCCAAAGTTAGTTCAATTAAGTCCCACAGTCAATCGTTTCATTGTTAAAAGCGATGCAACCTAGTATTATCAAAAAATATCGCTAAATACATGTTGGTACGTATTTGTGACACAACCGTTGAAACTCAAACGGACTGACACCGTTAGAAAGACAATGAAATGGAGTTTTTGAAACTGTCGCTATTTCCACAGCGCGCGATTACGTCTAGGATTGGTCCCACAATAAAAAAATGACTTTTTTTAACTTAATTCTTAAATGAAGCGCTACCACAGAGCCAAGTGTAATCGCTAAGTTTCGGCAATCATGTCAAATTAAGAAGAATGTTATTTCTTGGAGTCCAATTGTCTCATTTATCACATTTATCAGGCCAGAGTCAAAAGTTAGTTCAATTAAGTCCCACAGTCAATCGTTTCATAGTTAAAAGCGATGCAACCTAGTAATATCAGAAAAATATCGCTAAATACATGTTGGTACGAATATGTGACACAACCGTTGAAACTCAAACGGACTGACACCGTTAGAAAGTCAATGAAATGTAGTTTTTGAAATTGTCGCTTTTTCTTCAACGCGCGCTAACGGCTAGGATAGGTCCCACAGTAAAAAAAATGACTTGTTTTAGCTTAATTTTTAAATAAAGCGCTACCACAGTGCCCAATGTAATCGCTGAGTTCCGGCAATCACGTCAAATTAAGAAGAATGTTATTTCTTGGAGTCCAATTGTCTCATTTATCACATTGATCAGGTCAGAGTCTAAAGTTAGTTCAAGTAAGTCCAACAGTCAATCGTTTCATAGTTAAAAACGATGCAACCTAGTAATATCAGAAAAATATCGCTAAATACATGTTGGTACGAATATGTGACCAAACCGTTGTAACTGAAACGGACTGACACCGTCAGAAAGTCAATGAAATTTAGTTTTTGAGACTGTCGCTATTTCTTCAGCGGGCGGTAACGGATAGGATTGGTACCACAGTAAAGAATGACTTATTTATCTAAACTCTTAAATGAAGCGCTACCACAGTGTCCAGTGTAATCGCTGAGTTCCGGCAATCACGTCAAATTGTCAAGAATGTTATTTCTTGGAGTCCATATGTCTCATTTACCACATTTATCAGGTCACAGTCCAAAGTTAGTCCAATTAAGTCCCACAGTCAATCGTTTCATTGTTGAAAGCGATGCAACTTAGTAATATCAGAAAAATATCGCTAAACACATGTTGGTACGAATATGTGACCCAACCGTTGTAACTCAAACGGACTGACACCGTTAGAAAGTCAATGAAATGTAGTTTTTGAAAGTGTCGCTTTTTCTTCAACGCGCGCTAACGGCTAGGATAGGTCCCACAGTAAAAAAAATGACTTTTTTAGTTTAATTTTTAATTGAAGCGCTACCACAGTGCCCAGTGTAATCGCTGAGTTCCGGCAATCACGTCAAATTAACAAGAATGTTCTTTCTTGGAGTCCAATTGTCTCCTTTATCACATTTATCAGGTGACAGTCCAAGGTTAGCTCAATTAAGTCCCACAGTCAATCGTTTCATAGTTAAAAGCGATGCAACCTAGTAATATCAGATAAATATTGCTAAATACATGTTGATACGAATATGTGACCCAACCGTTGTAACTCAAACAGACTTACATCGTTAGAAAGTCAATGAAATGTAGTTTTTGAAACTTTTGCTACTTCTTCAGCGCGCGATAACGGCTAGGATTGGTCCCACAATAAAAAAAATGACTTTTTTATCCTAATACTTAAATGAAGCGCTACCACAGAGCCCAGTGTAATCGCTGAGTTCCGGCAATCACGTCAAATTAAAAAGAATGTTATTTCTTGGAGTCCAATTGTCTCATTTACCACATTTATCAGGTCACAGTCAGAAGTTAGTCCAATTAAGTCCCACAGTCAATCGTTTCATTGTTGAAAGCGAGGCAACCTAGTAATATCAGAAAAATATCGCTAAATACATGTTGGTACGAAGATGTGACCCAACCGTTGTAACTCAAACGGACTGACACCGTTAGAAAGTCAATGAAATGTAGTTTTTGAAACTGTCGCTATTTCTTCATCGCGCGTTAACGGTTAGGATTGGTCCCACAATAAAAAAATGACATTTTTATCTTAATACTTAAATGAAGCGCTACCACAGAGCCCAGTGTAATCGCTGAGTTCCGGCAATCACGTCAAATTAAAAAGAATCTTATTTCTTGGAGTCCAATTGTCTCATTTATCACATTGCTCAGGTCACAGTCCAAAGTTAGTTCAATTAAGTCCCACAGTCAATCGTTTCATTGTTAAAAGCGATGCAACCTAGTATTATCAAAAAATATCGCTAAATACATGTTGGTACGTATTTGTGACACAACCGTTGAAACTCAAACGGACTGACACCGTTAGAAAGACAATGAAATGGAGTTTTTGAAACTGTCGCTATTTCCACAGCGCGCGATTACGTCTAGGATTGGTCCCACAATAAAAAAATGACTTTTTTTAACTTAATTCTTAAATGAAGCGCTACCACAGAGCCAAGTGTAATCGCTAAGTTTCGGCAATCATGTCAAATTAAGAAGAATGTTATTTCTTGGAGTCCAATTGTCTCATTTATCACATTTATCAGGCCAGAGTCAAAAGTTAGTTCAATTAAGTCCCACAGTCAATCGTTTCATAGTTAAAAGCGATGCAACCTAGTAATATCAGAAAAATATCGCTAAATACATGTTGGTACGAATATGTGACACAACCGTTGAAACTCAAATGGACTGACACCGTTAGAAAGTCAATGAAATGTAGTTTTTGAAATTGTCGCTTTTTCTTCAACGCGCGCTAACGGCTAGGATAGGTCCCACAGTAAAAAAAATGACTTGTTTTAGCTTAATTTTTAAATGAAGCGCTACCACAGTGCCCAATGTAATCGCTGAGTTCCGGCAATCACGTCAAATTAAGAAGAATGTTATTTCTTGGAGTCCAATTGTCTCATTTATCACATTGATCAGGTCAGAGTCTAAAGTTAGTTCAAGTAAGTCCAACAGTCAATCGTTTCATAGTTAAAAACGATGCAACCTAGTATTATCAAAAAATATCGCTAAATACATGTTGGTACGTATTTGTGACACAACCGTTGAAACTCAAACGGACTGACACCGTTAGAAAGACAATGAAATGGAGTTTTTGAAACTGTCGCTATTTCCACAGCGCGCGATTACGTCTAGGATTGGTCCCACAATAAAAAAATGACTTTTTTTAACTTAATTCTTAAATGAAGCGCTACCACAGAGCCAAGTGTAATCGCTAAGTTTCGGCAATCATGTCAAATTAAGAAGAATGTTATTTCTTGGAGTCCAATTGTCTCATTTATCACATTTATCAGGCCAGAGTCAAAAGTTAGTTCAATTAAGTCCCACAGTCAATCGTTTCATAGTTAAAAGCGATGAAACCTAGTAATATCAGAAAAATATCGCTAAATACATGTTGGTACGAATATGTGACACAACCGTTGAAACTCAAACGGACTGACACCGTTAGAAAGTCAATGAAATGTAGTTTTTGAAATTGTCGCTTTTTCTTCAACGCGCGCTAACGGCTAGGATAGGTCCCACAGTAAAAAAAATGACTTGTTTTAGCTTAATTTTTAAATGAAGCGCTACCACAGTGCCCAATGTAATCGCTGAGTTCCGGCAATCACGTCAAATTAAGAAGAATGTTATTTCTTGGAGTCCAATTGTCTCATTTATCACATTGATCAGGTCAGAGTCTAAAGTTAGTTCAAGTAAGTCCAACAGTCAATCGTTTCATAGTTAAAAACGATGCAACCTAGTAATATCAGAAAAATATCGCTAAATACATGTTGGTACGAATATGTGACCAAACCGTTGTAACTGAAACGGACTGACACCGTTAGAAAGTCAATGAAATTTAGTTTTTGAGACTGTCGCTATTTCTTCAGCGGGCGGTAACGGATAGGATTGGTACCACAGTAAAGAATGACTTATTTATCTAAACTCTTAAATGAAGCGCTACCACAGTGTCCAGTGTAATCGCTGAGTTCCGGCAATCACGTCAAATTGTCAAGAATGTTATTTCTTGGAGTCCAATTGTCTCATTTACCACATTTATCAGGTCACAGTCCAAAGTTAGTCCAATTAAGTCCCACAGTCAATCGTTTCATTGTTGAAAGCGATGCAACCTAGTAATATCAGAAAAATATCGCTAAACACATGTTGGTACGAATATGTGACCCAACCGTTGTAACTCAAACGGACTGACACCGTTAGAAAGTCAATGAAATGTAGTTTTTGAAAGTGTCGCTTTTTCTTCAACGCGCGCTAACGGCTAGGATAGGTCCCACAGTAAAAAAAATGACTTTTTTAGTTTAATTTTTAATTGAAGCGCTACCACAGTGCCCAGTGTAATCGCTGAGTTCCGGCAATCACGTCAAATTAACAAGAATGTTCTATCTTGGAGTCCAATTGTCTCCTTTATCACATTTATCAGGTGACAGTCCAAGGTTAGCTCAATTAAGTCCCACAGTCAATCGTTTCATAGTTAAAAGCGATGCAACCTAGTAACATCAGATAAATATCGCTAAATACATGTTGATACGAATATGTGACCCAACCGTTGTAACTCAAACAGACTGACATCGTTAGAAAGTCAATGAAATGTAGTTTTTGAAACTTTTGCTACTTCTTCAGCGCGCGATAACGGCTAGGATTGGTCCCACAATAAAAAAATGACTTTTTTATCCTAATACTTAAATGAAGCGCTACCACAGAGCCCAGTGTAATCGCTGAGTTCCGGCAATCACGTCAAATTAAAAAGAATGTTATTTCTTGGAGTCCAATTGTCTCATTTACCACATTTATCAGGTCACAGTCAGAAGTTAGTCCAATTAAGTCCCACAGTCAATCGTTTCATTGTTGAAAGCGATGCAACCTAGTAATATCAGAAAAATATCGCTAAATACATGTTGGTACGAAGATGTGACCCAACCGTTGTAACTCAAACGGACTGACACCGTTAGAAAGTCAATGAAATGTAGTTTTTGAAACTGTCGCTATTTCTTCATCGCGCGTTAACGGTTAGGATTGGTCCCACAATAAAAAAATGACATTTTTATCTTAATACTTAAATGAAGCGCTACCACAGAGCCCAGTGTAATCGCTGAGTTCCGGCAATCACGTCAAATTAAAAAGAATGTTATTTCTTGGAGTCCAATTGTCTCATTTATCACATTGCTCAGGTCACAGTCCAAAGTTAGTTCAATTAAGTCCCACAGTAAATCGTTTCATTGTTAAAAGCGATGCAACCTAGTATTATCAAAAAATATCGCTAAATACATGTTGGTACGTATTTGTGACACAACCGTTGAAACTCAAACGGACTGACACCGTTAGAAAGACAATGAAATGGAGTTTTTGAAGCTGTCGCTATTTCCACAGCGCGCGATTACGTCTAGGATTGGTCCCACAATAAAAAAATGACTTTTTTTAACTTAATTCTTAAATGAAGCGCTACCACAGAGCCAAGTGTAATCGCTAAGTTTCGGCAATCATGTCAAATTAAGAAGAATGTTATTTCTTGGAGTCCAATTGTCTCATTTATCACATTTATCAGGCCAGAGTCAAAAGTTAGTTCAATTAAGTCCCACAGTCAATCGTTTCATAGTTAAAAGCGATGCAACCTAGTAATATCAGAAAAATATCGCTAAATACATGTTGGTACGAATATGTGACACAACCGTTGAAACTCAAACGGACTGACACCGTTAGAAAGTCAATGAAATGTAGTTTTTGAAATTGTCGCTTTTTCTTCAACGCGCGCTAACGGCTAGGATAGGTCCCACAGTAAAAAAAATGACTTGTTTTAGCTTAATTTTTAAATGAAGCGCTACCACAGTGCCCAATGTAATCGCTGAGTTCCGGCAATCACGTCAAATTAAGAAGAATGTTATTTCTTGGAGTCCAATTGTCTCATTTATCACATTGATCAGGTCAGAGTCTAAAGTTAGTTCAAGTAAGTCCAACAGTCAATCGTTTCATAGTTAAAAACGATGCAACCTAGTAATATCAGAAAAATATCGCTAAATACATGTTGGTACGAATATGTGACCAAACCGTTGTAACTGAAACGGACTGACACCGTCAGAAAGTCAATGAAATTTAGTTTTTGAGACTGTCGCTATTTCTTCAGCGGGCGGTAACGGATAGGATTGGTACCACAGTAAAGAATGACTTATTTATCTAAACTCTTAAATGAAGCGCTACCACAGTGTCCAGTGTAATCGCTGAGTTCAGGCAATCACGTCAAATTGTCAAGAATGTTATTTCTTGGAGTCCTATTGTCTCATTTACCACATTTATCAGGTCACAGTCCAAAGTTAGTCCAATTAAGTCCCACAGTCAATCGTTTCATTGTTGAAAGCGATGCAACCTAGTAATATCAGAAAAATATCGCTAAACACATGTTGGTACGAATATGTGACCCAACCGTTGTAACTCAAACGGACTGACACCGTTAGAAAGTCAATGAAATGTAGTTTTTGAAAGTGTCGCTTTTTCTTCAACGCGCGCTAACGGCTAGGATAGGTCCCACAGTAAAAAAATGACTTTTTTAGCTTAATTTTTAATTGAAGCGCTACCACAGTGCCCAGTGTAATCGCTGAGTTCCGGCAATCACGTCAAATTAACAAGAATGTTCTTTCTTGGAGTCCAATTGTCTCCTTTATCACATTTATCAGGTGACAGTCCAAGGTTAGCTCAATTAAGTCCCACAGTCAATCGTTTCATAGTTAAAAGCGATGCAACCTAGTAATATCAGATAAATATCGCTAAATACATGTTGATACGAATATGTGACCCAACCGTTGTAACTCAAACAGACTGACATCGTTAGAAAGTCAATGAAATGTAGTTTTTGAAACTTTTGCTACTTCTTCAGCGCGCGATAACGGCTAGGATTGGTCCCACAATCAAAAAATGACTTTTTTATCCTAATACTTAAATGACGCGCTACCACAGAGCCCAGTGTAATCGCTGAGTTCCGGCAATCATGTCAAATTAAAAAGAATGTTATTTCTTGGAGTCCAATTGTCTTATTTATCACATTGATCAGGAGACAGTCCAAAGTTATTTCAATTAAGTCCCACAGTCAAGCGTTTCATAGTTAAAAGCGATGCAACCTAGTAATATCAGAAACATATCGCTAAATACATGTTGGTACGTATTTGTGACCAAACCGTTGTAACTGAAAGGTACTGACACCGTTAGAAAGTCAATGAAATGTAGTTTTTGAAACTGTTGCGATTTCTTCAGCGCGCGATAACGGATAGGATTGGTCCCACAGTAAAATATGACTTATTTATCTAAACTCTTAAATGAAGCGCTACCACAGCGGCCAGTGTAATCGCTGAGTTCCGGCAATCACGTCAAATTAAGAAGAATGTTTTTTCTTGGAGTCCAATTGTCTCATTTTTCACATTTATCAGGTCACAGTCCAAAGTTAGTTCAATTAAGTCCCACAGTCAATCGTTTCATTGTTAAAAGCTATGCAACCTAGTAATATCAAAAAAATATCGCTAAATACATGTTGGTACGAATATGTGACACAACCGTCGAAACTCAAACGGACTGACACCGTTAGAAAGACAATGAAATGTAGTTTTTGAAACTGTCGCTATTTCCTTAGCGCGCGATTACGTCTAGGATTGGTCCCACAATAAAAAAATGACTTTTTTTACCTTAATTCTTAATTAAAGCGCTACCACAGAGCCAAGTGTAATCGCTAAGTTTCGGCAATCATGTCAAATTAAGAAGAATGTTATTTCTTGGAGTCCAATTGTCTCATTTATCACATTTATCAGGTCAGAGTCCAAAGTTAGTTCAATTAAGTCCCACAGTCAATCGTTTCATAGTTAAAAGCGATGCAACCTAGTAATATCAGAAAAATATCGCTAAATACATGTTGGTACGAATATGTGACACAACCGTTGAAACTCAAACGGACTGACACCGTTGGAAAGTCAATGAAATTTAGTTTTTGAAACTGTCGCTATTTCTTCTGCGCGCGATAACGGATAGGATTGGTCCCACAGTAAAGAATGACTTATTTATCTTTACTCTTAAATGAAGCGCTACCACAGCGGCCAGTGTGATCGCTGAGTTCCGGCAATCACGTCAAATTTAGAAGAATGTTATTTCTTGGAGTCCAATTGTCTGATTGTTTACATTTATCAGGTCACAGTCCAAAGTTAGTTCAATTGAGTCTCACAGTCAACGCTTCATTGTTAAAAGCGATGCAACCTAGTAATATCAAAAAAATATCGCTAAATACATGTTGGTACGAATATGTGACCAAACCGTTGTAACTGAAACGGACTGACACCGTTAGAAATTCAATGAAATTTAGTTTTTGAAACTGTCGCTATTTCTTCAGCGCGCGATAACGGATAGGATTGGTCCCACAGTAAAGAATGACTTATTTATCTTTACTCTTAAATGAAGCGCTACCACAGCGGTCAGTATAATCGCTGAGTTTCGGCAATCATGTCAAGTTAACAAGAATGTTATTTCTTGGAGTCCAATTGTCTCCTTTATCAGATTTATCAGGAAACAGTATAAAGTTAGTTCAATTAAGTCCCATAGTCAATCGTTTCATAGTTAAAAGCGACGCAACCTAGTAATATCAGAAAAATATCGCTAAATACATGTTGGTACGTATTTGTGACCAAACCGTTGTAACTGAAAAGGACTGACACCGTTAGAAAGTCAATGAAATGTAGTTTTTGAAACTGTCGCTATTTCTTCAGCACGCAATTACGGATAGGATTGGTCCCACAGTAAAAAATTACTTATTTATCTAAACTCTTAAATGAAGCGCTACCACAGCGGCCAGTGTAATCGCTGAGTTTCGGCAATCCTGTCAAATTAAGAAGAATGTTATTTCTTGGTGTCCAATTGTCTCATTTATCACATCTATCAGGTCAGAGTCCAAAGTTAGTTCAATTATGTCCCACAGTCAATCGTTTCATAGTTAAAAGCGATGCAACCTAGTAATATCAAAAAAATATCGCTAAATGCATGTTGGTACGAATATGTGACCAAACCGCTGTAACTGAAACGGACTGACACCGTTAGAAATTCAATGAAATTTAGTTTTTGAAACTGTCGCTATTTCTTCAGCGCGCGATAACGGATAGGATTGGTCCCACAGTAAAGTATGACTCATTTATCTAAACTCTTAAATGAAGCGCTACCACAGCGGCCAGTGTAATCGCTGAGTTTCGGCAATCATGTCAAGTTAACAAGAATGTTATTTCTTGGAGTCCAATTGTCTCCTTTATCACATTTATCAGGTGACAGTCCAAAGTTAGTTCAATTAAGTCGCACAGTCAATCGTTTCATAGTTAAAAGCGATGCAACCTAGTAATATCAGAAAAATATCGCTAAATACATGTTGGTACGTATTTGTGACCAAACCGTTGTATCTGAAAGGGACTGACACCGTTAGAAAGTCAATAAAATGTAGATTTTGAAACTGTCGCTATTTCTTCAGCGCGCGATAACGGATAGGATTGGTCCCACAGTAAAAAATGACTTATTTATCTTTACTCTTAAATGAAGCACTACCACAGCGGCCAGTATAATCGCTGAGTTCCGGCAATCACGTCAAATTTAGAAGAATGTTATTTCTTGGAGTCCAATTGTCTGATTTTTTACATTTATCAGGTCACAGTCAAAAGTTAGTTCAATTGAGTCTCACAGTCAACGTTTCATTGTTAAAAGCGATGCAACCAAGTAATATCAAAAAAATATCGCTAAATACAAGTTGGTACGAATATGTGACCAAACCGTTGTAACTGAAACGGACTGACACCGTTAAAAAGTCAATGAAATTTAGTTTTTGAAACTGTCGCTATTTCTTCAGCGCGCGATAACGGATAGGATTGGTACCACAGTAAAGAATGACTTTTTTATCTAAACTCTTAAATGAAGCGCTACCACAGCGGCCAGTATAATCGCTGAGTTTCGGCAATCATGTCAAGTTAACAAGAATGTTATTTCTTGGAGTCCCATTGTCTCCTTTATCACATTTATCAGGAGACAGTCCAAAGTTAGTTCAATTAAGTCCCATAGTTAATCGTTTCATAGTTAAAAGCGACGCAACCTAGTAATATCAGAAAAATATCGCTAAATACATGTTGGTACGAATATGTGACCAAACCGCTGTAACTGAAACGGACTGACATCGTTAGAAAGTCAATGAAATTTAGTTTTTGAAACTGTCGCTATTTCTTCAGCGCGCGATAACGGATAGGATTGGTCCCACAGTAAAGTATGACTCATTTATCTAAACTCTTAAATGAAGCGCTACCTCAGCGGCCAGTGTAATCGCTGAGTTTCGGCAATCATGTCAAGTTAACAAGAATGTTATTTCTTGGAGTCCAATTGTCTCCTTTATCACATTTATCAGGTGACAGTCCAAAGTTATTCAATTAAGTCGCACAGTCAATCGTTTCATAGTTAAAAGCGATGCAACCTAGTAATATCAGAAAAATATCGCTAAATACATGTTGGTACGTATTTGTGACCAAACCGTTGTAACTGAAAGGGACTGACACCGTTAGAAAGTCAATTAAATGTAGATGTTGAAACTGTCGCTATTTCTTCAGCGCGCGATAACGGATAGGATTGGTCCCACAGTAAAAAATGACTTATTTTTCTAAACTTTTAAATGAAGCGCTACCACAGCGGCCAGTGTAATCGCTGAGTTCCGGCAATCACGTCAAATTAAGAAGAATGTTATTTCTTGGAGTCCAATTGTCTTATTTTTTTACATTTATCAGGTCACACTCCAAAGTTAGTTCAATTAAGTCGCACAGTCAATCGTTTCATAGTTAAAAGCGATGCAACCTAGTAATATCAAAAAAATATCGCTAAATACATGTTGGTACGAATATGTGACACAACCGTTGAAACTCAAACGGACTGACACCGTTAGAAAGACAATGAAATGTAGTTTTTGAAACTGTCGCTATTTCCTCAACGCGCGATAATGTCTAGGATTGGTCCCACAATAAAAAAAGAACTTTTTTCAACTTAATTCTTAAATGCAGCGCTACCACAGAGCCCAGTGTAATCGCTGAGTTTCGGCAATCAAGTCAAATTAAGAAGAATGTTATTTCTTGGTGTCCAATTGTCTCCTTTATCACATTTATCAGATGACAGTCCAAAGTTAGTTCAATTAAGTCCCACAGTCAATCGTTTCATAGTTAAAAGCGATGCAACCTAGTAATATTACAAAAATATCGCTAAATACATGTTGGTACGAATATGTGACCCAACCGTTGTAACTCAAATGGACTGACACCGTTGGAAAGTCAATGAAATGTAGTTCTTGAAACTGTCGCTATTTCTTTAGCGCGCGATAACGGCTAGGATTGGTCCCACAATAAAAAATGACTTTTTTTATCTTAATTCTTAAATGAAGCGCTACCCCAGGGCCCAGTGTAATCGCTGAATTTCTGCAATCATGTCAAATTAACAAGAATGTTATTTCTTGGAGTCCAATTGTCTCCTTTATCACATATATCAGGTCACAGTCCAAAGTTAGTTCCATTAAGTCCCATAGTCAATCGTTTCATAATTAAAAGCGATGCAACCTAGTAATATCAGAAAAATATCGCCAAATACATGTTGGTACGAATATGTGACTCAACTGTTGTAACTCAAACGGATTGATACTTTTAGAAAGTCTATGAAATGTAGTTTTTGAAACTATTGCTAATTCTGCAGCGCGAGATAACGTCTAGGATTGGTCCCACAATAAAAAAATGACTTTTTTTAACTTAATTCTTAAATGAAGCGCTACCACAGAGCCCAGTGTTATCGCTGAGTTTCGGCAATCAAGTCAAATTAAGAAAAATGTTATTTCTTGGTGTCCAATTGTCTCCTTTACCACATTTATACGGTGACAGTCCAAAGTTAGTTCAATTAAGTCCCACAGTCAATCGTTTCATAGTTAAAAGCGATGCAACCTAGTAATATTAGAAAAATATCGCTAAATACATGTTGGTACGAATATGTGACACAACCGTTGTAACTCAAATGGACTGACACCGTTGGAAAGTCAATGAAATGTACTTTTTGAAACTGTCGCTATTTCTTCAGCGCGCGATAACGGATAGGATTGGTCCCACAGTAAAGTATGACTCATTTATCTAAACTCTTAAATGAAGCGCTACCACAGCGGCCAGTGTAATCGCTGAGTTTCGGCAATCATGTCAAGTTAACAAGAATGTTATTTCTTGGAGTCCAATTGTCTCCTTTATCACATTTATCAGGTGACAGTCCAAAGTTAGTTCAATTAAGTCGCACAGTCAATCGTTTCATAGTTAAAAGCGATGCAACCTAGTAATATCAGAAAAATATCGCTAAATACATGTTGGTACGTATTTGTGACCAAACCGTTGTAACTGAAAGGGACTGACACCGTTAGAAAGTCAATTAAATGTAGATTTTGAAACTGTCGCTATTTCTTCAGCGCGCGATAACGGATAGGATTGGTGCCACAGTAAAAAATGACTTATTTATCTTTACTCTTAAATGAAGCGCTACCACAGCGGCCAGTATAATCGCTGAGTTCCGGCAATCACGTCAAATTTAGAAGAATGTTATTTCTTGGAGTCCAATTGTCTGATTTTTTACATTTATCAGGTCACAGTCCAAAGTTAGTTCAATTGAGTCTCACAGTCAACTTTTCATTGTTAAAAGCGATGCAACCTAGTAATATCAAAAAAATATCGCTAAATACATGTTGGTACGTATTTGTGACCAAACCGTTGTAACTGAAAGGGACTGACACCGTTAGAAAGTCAAAGAAATGTAGTTTTTGAAACTGTCGCTATTTCTTCAGCACGCAATTACGGAGAGGATTGGTCCCACAGTAAAAAATTACTTATTTATCTAAACTCTTAAATGAAGCGCTACCACAGCGGCCAGTGTAATCGCTGAGTTTCGGCAATCATGTCAAATTAAGAAGAATGTTATTTCTTGGTGTCCAATTGTCTCATTTATCCCATCTATCAGGTCAGAGTCCAAAGTTAGTTCAATTATGTCCCACAGTCAATCGTTTCATAGTTAAAAGCGATGCAACCTAGTAATATCAAAAAAATAACGCTAAATACATGTTGGTACGAATATGTGACCAAACCGCTGTAACTGAAACGGACTGACACCGTTAGAAAGTCAATGAAATTTAGTTTTTGAAACTGTCGCTATTTCTTCAGCGCGCGATAACGGATAGGATTGGTCCCACAGTAAAGTATGACTCATTTATCTAAACTCTTAATCGAAGCGCTACCTCAGCGGCCAGTGTAATCGCTGAGTTTCGGCAATCATGTCAAGTTAACAAGAATGTTATTTCTTGGAGTCCATTTGTCTCCTTTATCACATTTATCAGGTGACAGTCCAAAGTTAGTTCAATTAAGTCGCACAGTCAATCGTTTCATAGTTAAAAGCGATGCAACCTAGTAATATCAGAAAAATATCGCTAAATACATGTTGGTACGTATTTGTGACCAAACCGTTGTAACTGAAAGGGACTGACACCGTTAGAAAGTCAATTAAATGTAGATTTTGAAACTTTCGCTATTTCTTCAGCGCGCGATAACGGATAGGATTGGTCCCACAGTAAAAAATGACTTATTTTTCTAAACTTTTAAATGAAGCGCTACCACAGCGGCCAGTGTAATCGCTGAGTTCCGGCAATCACGTCAAATTAAGAAGAATGTTATTTCTTGGAGTCCAATTGTCTTATTTTTCACATTTATCAGGTCACACTCCAAAGTTAGTTCAATTAAGTCGCACAGTCAATCGTTTCATAGTTAAAAGCGATGCAACCTAGTAATATCAAAAAAATATCGCTAAATACATGTTGGTACGAATATGTGACACAACCGTTGAAACTCAAACGGACTGACACCGTTAGAAAGACAATGAAATGTAGTTTTTGAAACTGTCGCTATTTCCTCAGCGCGCGATAACGTCTAGGATTGTTCCACAATAAAAAAATAACTTTTTTCAACTTAATTCTTAAATGCAGCGCTACCACAGAGCCCAGTGTAATCGCTGAGTTTCGGCAATCAAGTCAAATTAAGAAGAATGTTATTTCTTGGTGTCCAATTGTCTCCTTTATCACATTTATCAGATGACAGTCCAAAGTTAGTTCATGTAAGTCCGACAGTCAATCGTTTCATAGTTAAAAGCGATGCAACCTAGTAATATTACAAAAATATCGCTAAATACATGTTGGTACGAATATGTGACCCAACCGTTGTAACTCAAATGGACTGACACCGTTGGAAAGTCAATGAAATGTAGTTCTTGAAACTGTCGCTATTTCTTTAGCGCGCGATAACGGCTAGGATTGGTCCCACAGTAAAAAATGACTTTTTTTATCTTAATTCTTAAATGAAGCGCTACCACAGGGCCCAGTGTAATCGCTGAATTTCTGCAATCATGTCAAATTAACAAGAATCTTATTTCTTGGAGTCCCATTGTCTCCTTTATCACATATATCAGGTCACAGTCCAAAGTTAGTTCCATTAAGTCCCATAGTCAATCGTTTCATAATTAAAAGCGATGCAACCTAGTAATATCAGAAAAATATCGCCAAATACATGTTGGTACGAATATGTGACTCAACTGTTGTAACTCAAACGGATTGATACTTTTAGAAAGTCTATGAAATGTAGTTTTTGAAACTATTGCTATTTCTTCAGCGCGAGATAACGTCTAGGATTGGTCACACAATAAAAAAATGACTTTTTTTAACTTAATTCTTAAATGAAGCGCTACCACAGAGCCCAGTGTAATCGCTGAGTTTCGGCAATCAAGTCAAATTAAGAAAAATGTTATTTCTTGGTAACCAATTGTCTCCTTTACCACATTTATACGGTGACAGTCCAAAGTTAGTTCAATTAAGTCCCACAGTCAATCGTTTCATAGTTAAAAGCGATGCAACCTAGTAATATTAGAAAAATATCGCTAAATACATGTTGGTACGAATATGTGACACAACCGTTGTAACTCAAATGGACTGACACCGTTGGAAAGTCAATGAAATGTAGTTCTTGAAACTGTCGCTGTTTCTTTAGCGCGCGATAACGGCTAGGATTGGTCCCACAATAAAAAATGACTTTTTTTTATCTTAATTCTTAAATGAAGCGCTACCACAGAGCCCAGTGTAATCGCTGAGTTTCTGCAATCATGTCAAATTAACAAGAATGTTATTTTTTGGAGTCCATTTTTCACCTTTATCACATTTACCAGGTCACAGTCCAAAGTTAGTTCAAATAAGTCCCATAGTCAATCGTTTCATAATTAAAAGTGATGCAACCTAGTAATATCAGAAAAATATCGCCAAATACATGTTGGTACGAATATGTGACTCAACTGTTGTAACTCAAATGGATTGATACTTTCAGAAAGTCTATGAAATGTAGTTTTTGAAACTATTGCTATTTAATCAGCGCGCGATCACGTCTAGGATTGGTCCCACAATAAAAAAATGACTTTTTTTATCTTAATTCTTAAATGAAGCGCTACCACAGAGCCCAGTCTAATCGCTGAGTTTCGGCAATCATGTCAAATTAAGAAGAATGTTATTTCTTGGAGTCCAATTGTCTCCTTTATTACATTTATAAGGTAAAAGTCCAAAGTTAGTTCAATTAAGTCCCACAGTCAATCGTTTCATAGTTAAAAGCGATGCAACCTAGTAATATTAGAAAAATATCGCTAAATACATGTTAGTACGAATATGTGACCCAACCGTTGTAACTCAAACGGACTGACACCGTTAGAAAGTCAATGAAATGTAGTTTTTGAAACTATCCCTATTTCTTCAGCGCGCGATAACGGATAGGATTGGTCCCAAAGTAAAAAATGACTTATTTATCTAAATTTTTTAATGAAGCGCTACGACAGCGCCCAGTGTAATCGCTGAGTTCCGGCAATCACGTCAAATTAAGAAGAATGCTATTTCTTGGAGTCCAATTGTCTCATTTATCACATTTATCAGGTCACAGTTCAAAATCAGTTCATTTAAGTCCCACGGTCAATCGTTTCACTGTTAAAAGCGATACAACCTAGTAATAACGGAAATATATCACGAAATACATGTTGGTCAGAATTTGTGCCTCAACCGTTGTAACTCAAACGGATTGATACTGTTAGAAAGTCAATGAAATGTACTTTTTGAAACTGTCTCTATTTCTTTAGCGCGGCATAACGGCTAGGATTGGTCCCACAGTAAGAAATGACTTATTTATCTAAATTTTTAAATGAAGCGCTACCCCAGCGCCCAGTGTAATCGCTGAGTTTCGGCAATCATTTCATATTAAGAAGAATGTTATTTCTTGGAGTCCAATTGTCTCACTTTCAAATTTATAAGGTCACAGTCCATAATCAGTTCAATTAAGTCCCACAGTCAATCGTTTAACTGTTAAAAGCCATACAACCTAGTAATATCAGAAAAATATCGCTAAAGACATGTTGGTACGAATATGTGACCCAACCGTTGTAACTCAAACGGATTGATGCTGTTAGCAAGTCAATGAAATGTACTTTTTGAAACTGTCGCTATTTCTTCAGCGCGCATAAACGGCTAGGATTGGTCCCACAGTAAGAAATGACTTATTTATCTAAATTTTTAAATGAAGCGCTACCACAGCGCCCAGTGTAATCGCTGAGTTTCGGCAATCATTTCATATTAAAAAGAATGCTATTTCTTGGAGTCCAATTGTCTCACTTTCACATTTATAAGGTCACAGTCCATAATCAGTTCAATTAAGTCCCACAGTCAATCGTTTCACTGTTAAAAGCCATACCACCTAGTAATATCAGAAAAATTTCGCTAAATATATGTTGGTACGAATATGTGACCCAACCGTTGTAACTCAAACGGATTGACACAGTTAGAAAGTCAAAGAAGTGTAGTTTTTGAAACTGTCGCTATTTCTTCAGCGTGCAATAATGGACAGGATTGGTCCCACAAAAAAGAACGACTCATTTATCTAAATTTTTAAATGAAGCGCTACCACAACACCCAGTGTAATCGTTGATTTGCGGCAATCACGTCAAATTAAGAAGAATGTTATTCTTGGAGTTCATTTGTGTCATTTATCACATTGATCAGGTCACAGTCCAAAGTTAGTTCAATTAAGTCCCACTGTGAATCGTTTCACTGTTATAAGCGATGCAACCTAGCAATATCAGAAAAATATCGCTAAAGACATGTTGGTACGAATATGTGACCCAACCGTTGTAACTCAAACGGATTGATGCTGTTAGCAAGTCAATGAAATGTACTTTTTGAAACTGTCTCTATTTCTTCAGAGCGGGATAACGGCTAGGATTGGCCCCACAGTAAAAAATTACTTTTTTATTTTAATTTTTAATTGAAATGCTACCACAGCGCCCAGTGTAATCGCTGAGTTCCGGCAATCATTTCATATTAAAACGAATGCTATTTCTTGGAGTCCAATTGTCTCACTTTCACATTTATAAGGTCACAGTCCATAATTAGTTCAATTAAGTCCCACAGTCAATCGTTTCACTGTTAAAAGCCATGCCACCTAGTAATATCAGAAAAACTTCGCTAAATATATGTTAGTACGAATATGTGACCCAACCGTTGAAACTCAAACGGACTGTCACCGTTAGAAAGTCAATGAAATGTAGTTTTTGAAATTGTCGCTATTTCTTCAGCTCGCGATAACGGCTAGGATTGGTCCCACAGTAAGAAATGACTTATTTATGTAAATTTTTAAATGGAGCGCTACGACAGCGCCCAGTGTAATCGGCGAGTTTCGGCAATCATTGAATATTAAAAAGAATGTTAATTGTTGGAGTCCAATTGTCTCACTTTCACATTTATAAGGTTACAGTCCATAATCAGTTCAATTAAGTCCCACAGTCAATCGTTTCACTGTTAAAAGCCATACAACCTAGTAATATCAGAAAAATATCGCTAAATACATGTTGGTACGAATATGTGACTCAACTGTTGTAACTCAAACGGATTGATACTTTTAGAAAGTCTATGAAATGTAGTTTTTGAAACTATTGCTATTTCTTCAGCGCGAGATAACGTCTAGGATTGGTCACACAATAAAAAAATGACTTTTTTTAACTTAATTCTTAAATGAAGCGCTACCACAGAGCCCAGTGTAATCGCTGAGTTTCGGCAATCAAGTCAAATTAAGAAAAATGTTATTTCTTGGTAACCAATTGTCTCCTTTACCACATTTATACGGTGACAGTCCAAAGTTAGTTCAATTAAGTCCCACAGTCAATCGTTTCATAGTTAAAAGCGATGCAACCTAGTAATATTAGAAAAATATCGCTAAATACATGTTGGTACGAATATGTGACACAACCGTTGTAACTCAAATGGACTGACACCGTTGGAAAGTCAATGAAATGTAGTTCTTGAAACTGTCGCTGTTTCTTTAGCGCGCGATAACGGCTAGGATTGGTCCCACAATAAAAAATGACTTTTTTTTATCTTAATTCTTAAATGAAGCGCTACCACAGAGCCCAGTGTAATCGCTGAGTTTCTGCAATCATGTCAAATTAACAAGAATGTTATTTTTTGGAGTCCATTTTTCACCTTTATCACATTTACCAGGTCACAGTCCAAAGTTAGTTCAAATAAGTCCCATAGTCAATCGTTTCATAATTAAAAGTGATGCAACCTAGTAATATCAGAAAAATATCGCCAAATACATGTTGGTACGAATATGTGACTCAACTGTTGTAACTCAAATGGATTGATACTTTCAGAAAGTCTATGAAATGTAGTTTTTGAAACTATTGCTATTTAATCAGCGCGCGATCACGTCTAGGATTGGTCCCACAATAAAAAAATGACTTTTTTTATCTTAATTCTTAAATGAAGCGCTACCACAGAGCCCAGTCTAATCGCTGAGTTTCGGCAATCATGTCAAATTAAGAAGAATGTTATTTCTTGGAGTCCAATTGTCTCCTTTATTACATTTATAAGGTAAAAGTCCAAAGTTAGTTCAATTAAGTCCCACAGTCAATCGTTTCATAGTTAAAAGCGATGCAACCTAGTAATATTAGAAAAATATCGCTAAATACATGTTAGTACGAATATGTGACCCAACCGTTGTAACTCAAACGGACTGACACCGTTAGAAAGTCAATGAAATGTAGTTTTTGAAACTATCCCTATTTCTTCAGCGCGCGATAACGGATAGGATTGGTCCCAAAGTAAAAAATGACTTATTTATCTAAATTTTTTAATGAAGCGCTACGACAGCGCCCAGTGTAATCGCTGAGTTCCGGCAATCACGTCAAATTAAGAAGAATGCTATTTCTTGGAGTCCAATTGTCTCATTTATCACATTTATCAGGTCACAGTTCAAAATCAGTTCATTTAAGTCCCACGGTCAATCGTTTCACTGTTAAAAGCGATACAACCTAGTAATAACGGAAATATATCACGAAATACATGTTGGTCAGAATTTGTGCCTCAACCGTTGTAACTCAAACGGATTGATACTGTTAGAAAGTCAATGAAATGTACTTTTTGAAACTGTCTCTATTTCTTTAGCGCGGCATAACGGCTAGGATTGGTCCCACAGTAAGAAATGACTTATTTATCTAAATTTTTAAATGAAGCGCTACCCCAGCGCCCAGTGTAATCGCTGAGTTTCGGCAATCATTTCATATTAAGAAGAATGTTATTTCTTGGAGTCCAATTGTCTCACTTTCAAATTTATAAGGTCACAGTCCATAATCAGTTCAATTAAGTCCCACAGTCAATCGTTTAACTGTTAAAAGCCATACAACCTAGTAATATCAGAAAAATATCGCTAAAGACATGTTGGTACGAATATGTGACCCAACCGTTGTAACTCAAACGGATTGATGCTGTTAGCAAGTCAATGAAATGTACTTTTTGAAACTGTCGCTATTTCTTCAGCGCGCATAAACGGCTAGGATTGGTCCCACAGTAAGAAATGACTTATTTATCTAAATTTTTAAATGAAGCGCTACCACAGCGCCCAGTGTAATCGCTGAGTTTCGGCAATCATTTCATATTAAAAAGAATGCTATTTCTTGGAGTCCAATTGTCTCACTTTCACATTTATAAGGTCACAGTCCATAATCAGTTCAATTAAGTCCCACAGTCAATCGTTTCACTGTTAAAAGCCATACCACCTAGTAATATCAGAAAAATTTCGCTAAATATATGTTGGTACGAATATGTGACCCAACCGTTGTAACTCAAACGGATTGACACAGTTAGAAAGTCAAAGAAGTGTAGTTTTTGAAACTGTCGCTATTTCTTCAGCGTGCAATAATGGACAGGATTGGTCCCACAAAAAAGAACGACTCATTTATCTAAATTTTTAAATGAAGCGCTACCACAACACCCAGTGTAATCGTTGATTTGCGGCAATCACGTCAAATTAAGAAGAATGTTATTCTTGGAGTTCATTTGTGTCATTTATCACATTGATCAGGTCACAGTCCAAAGTTAGTTCAATTAAGTCCCACTGTGAATCGTTTCACTGTTATAAGCGATGCAACCTAGCAATATCAGAAAAATATCGCTAAAGACATGTTGGTACGAATATGTGACCCAACCGTTGTAACTCAAACGGATTGATGCTGTTAGCAAGTCAATGAAATGTACTTTTTGAAACTGTCGCTATTTCTTCAGCGCGCATAAACGGCTAGGATTGGTCCCACAGTAAGAAATGACTTATTTATCTAAATTTTTAAATGAAGCGCTACCACAGCGCCCAGTGTAATCGCTGAGTTTCGGCAATCACTTCATATTCAGAAGAATGTTATTTCTTCGAGTCCAATTGTCTCACTTTCACATTTATAAGGTCACAGTCCATAACCAGTTCAATTAAGACCTACAGTCAATCGTTTCACTGATAAAAGCCATACAACCTAGTAACATCAGAAAAATATCGCTTAATACATGTTGGTACGAATATGTGCCTGAACCGTTGTAACTCAAACGGATTGATGCCTTTAGCAAGTCAATGAAATGTACTTTTTGAAACTGTCTCTATTTCTTCAGAGCGGGATAACGGCTAGGATTGGCCCCACAGTAAAAAATTACTTTTTTATTTTAATTTTTAATTGAAATGCTACCACAGCGCCCAGTGTAATCGCTGAGTTCCGGCAATCATTTCATATTAAAACGAATGCTATTTCTTGGAGTCCAATTGTCTCACTTTCACATTTATAAGGTCACAGTCCATAATTAGTTCAATTAAGTCCCACAGTCAATCGTTTCACTGTTAAAAGCCATGCCACCTAGTAATATCAGAAAAACTTCGCTAAATATATGTTAGTACGAATATGTGACCCAATTGTTGAAACTCAAACGGACTGTCACCGTTAGAAAGTCAATGAAATGTAGTTTTTGAAATTGTCGCTATTTCTTCAGCTCGCGATAACGGCTAGGATTGGTCACACAGTAAGAAATGACTTATTTATGTAAATTTTTAAATGGAGCGCTACCACAGCGCCCAGTGTAATCGGCGAGTTTCGGCAATCATTTCATATTAAAAAGAATGTTAATTGTTGGAGTCCAATTGTCTCACTTTCACATTTATAAGGTTACAGTCCATAATCAGTTCAATTAAGTCCCACAGTCAATCGTTTCACTGTTAAAAGCCATACAACCTAGTAATATCAGAAAAATATCGCTAAATACATGTTGGTACGAATATGTGACTCAACTGTTGTAACTCAAACGGATTGATACTTTTAGAAAGTCTATGAAATGTAGTTTTTGAAACTATTGCTATTTCTTCAGCGCGAGATAACGTCTAGGATTGGTCACACAATAAAAAAATGACTTTTTTTAACTTAATTCTTAAATGAAGCGCTACCACAGAGCCCAGTGTAATCGCTGAGTTTCGGCAATCAAGTCAAATTAAGAGAAATGTTATTTCTTGGTAACCAATTGTCTCCTTTACCACATTTATACGGTGACAGTCCAAAGTTAGTTCAATTAAGTCCCACAGTCAATCGTTTCATAGTTAAAAGCGATGCAACCTAGTAATATTAGAAAAATATCGCTAAATACATGTTGGTACGAATATGTGACACAACCGTTGTAACTCAAATGGACTGACACCGTTGGAAAGTCAATGAAATGTAGGTCTTGAAACTGTCGCTGTTTCTTTAGCGCGCGATAACGGCTAGGATTGGTCCCACAATAAAAAATGACTTTTTTTTATCTTAATTCTTAAATGAAGCGCTACCACAGAGCCCAGTGTAATCGCTGAGTTTCTGCAATCATGTCAAATTAACAAGAATGTTATTTTTTGGAGTCCATTTTTCACCTTTATCACATTTACCAGGTCACAGTCCAAAGTTAGTTCAAATAAGTCCCATAGTCAATCGTTTCATAATTAAAAGTGATGCAACCTAGTAATATCAGAAAAATATCGCCAAATACATGTTGGTACGAATATGTGACTCAACTGTTGTAACTCAAATGGATTGATACTTTCAGAAAGTCTATGAAATGTAGTTTTTGAAACTATTGCTATTTAATCAGCGCGCGATCACGTCTAGGATTGGTCCCACAATAAAAAAATGACTTTTTTTATCTTAATTCTTAAATGAAGCGCTACCACAGAGCCCAGTCTAATCGCTGAGTTTCGGCAATCATGTCAAATTAAGAAGAATGTTATTTCTTGGAGTCCAATTGTCTCCTTTATTACATTTATAAGGTAAAAGTCCAAAGTTAGTTCAATTAAGTCCCACAGTCAATCGTTTCATAGTTAAAAGCGATGCAACCTAGTAATATTAGAAAAATATCGCTAAATACATGTTAGTACGAATATGTGACCCAACCGTTGTAACTCAAACGGACTGACACCGTTAGAAAGTCAATGAAATGTAGTTTTTGAAACTATCCCTATTTCTTCAGCGCGCGATAACGGATAGGATTGGTCCCAAAGTAAAAAATGACTTATTTATCTAAATTTTTTAATGAAGCGCTACGACAGCGCCCAGTGTAATCGCTGAGTTCCGGCAATCACGTCAAATTAAGAAGAATGCTATTTCTTGGAGTCCAATTGTCTCATTTATCACATTTATCAGGTCACAGTTCAAAATCAGTTCATTTAAGTCCCACGGTCAATCGTTTCACTGTTAAAAGCGATACAACCTAATAATAACGGAAATATATCACGAAATACATGTTGGTCAGAATTTGTGCCTCAACCGTTGTAACTCAAACGGATTGATACTGTTAGAAAGTCAATGAAATGTACTTTTTGAAACTGTCTCTATTTCTTTAGCGCGGCATAACGGCTAGGATTGGTCCCACAGTAAGAAATGACTTATTTATCTAAATTTTTAAATGAAGCGCTACCCCAGCGCCCAGTGTAATCGCTGAGTTTCAGCAATCATTTCATATTAAGAAGAATGTTATTTCTTGGAGTCCAATTGTCTCACTTTCACATTTATAAGGTCACAGTCCATAATCAGTTCAATTAAGTCCCACAGTCAATCGTTTAACTGTTAAAAGCCATACAACCTAGTAATATCAGAAAAATATCGCTAAAGACATGTTGGTACGAATATGTGACCCAACCGTTGTAACTCAAACGGATTGATGCTGTTAGCAAGTCAATGAAATGTACTTTTTGAAACTGTCGCTATTTCTTCAGCGCGCATAAACGGCTAGGATTGGTCCCACAGTAAGAAATGACTTATTTATCTAAATTTTTAAATGAAGCGCTACCACAGCGCCCAGTGTAATCGCTGAGTTTCGGCAATCATTTCATATTAAAAAGAATGCTATTTCTTGGAGTCCAATTGTCTCACTTTCACATTTATAAGGTCACAGTCCATAATCAGTTCAATTAAGTCCCACAGTCAATCGTTTCACTGTTAAAAGCCATACCACCTAGTAATATCAGAAAAATTTCGCTAAATATATGTTGGTACGAATATGTGACCCAACCGTTGTAAATCAAACGGATTGACACAGTTAGAAAGTCAAAGAAGTGTAGTTTTTGAAACTGTCGCTATTTCTTCAGCGTGCAATAATGGACAGGATTGGTCCCACAAAAAAGAACGACTCATTTATCTAAATTTTTAAATGAAGCGCTACCACAACACCCAGTGTAATCGTTGATTTGCGGCAATCACGTCAAATTAAGAAGAATGTTATTCTTGGAGTTCATTTGTGTCATTTATCACATTGATCAGGTCACAGTCCAAAGTTAGTTCAATTAAGTCCCACTGTGAATCGTTTCACTGTTATAAGCGATGCAACCTAGCAATATCAGAAAAATATCGCTAAAGACATGTTGGTACGAATATGTGACCCAACCGTTGTAACTCAAACGGATTGATGCTGTTAGCAAGTCAATGAAATGTACTTTTTGAAACTGTCGCTATTTCTTCAGCGCGCATAAACGGCTAGGATTGGTCCCACAGTAAGAAATGACTTATTTATCTAAATTTTTAAATGAAGCGCTACCACAGCGCCCAGTGTAATCGCTGAGTTTCGGCAATCACTTCATATTCAGAAGAATGTTATTTCTTCGAGTCCAATTGTCTCACTTTCACATTTATAAGGTCACAGTCCATAACCAGTTCAATTAAGACCTACAGTCAATCGTTTCACTGATAAAAGCCATACAACCTAGTAACATCAGAAAAATATCGCTTAATACATGTTGGTACAAATATGTGCCGGAACCGTTGTAACTCAAACGGATTGATGCCTTTAGCAAGTCAATGAAATGTACTTTTTGAAACTGTCTCTATTTCTTCAGAGCAGGATAACGGCTAGGATTGGCCCCACAGTAAAAAATTACTTTTTTATTTTAATTTTTAATTGAAATGCTACCACAGCGCCCAGTGTAATCGCTGAGTTCCGGCAATCATTTCATATTAAAACGAATGCTATTTCTTGGAGTCCAATTGTCTCACTTTCACATTTATAAGGTCACAGTCCATAATTAGTTCAATTAAGTCCCACAGTCAATCGTTTCACTGTTAAAAGCCATGCCACCTAGTAATATCAGAAAAACTTCGCTAAATATATGTTGGTACGAATATGTGACCCAACCGTTGAAACTCAAACGGACTGTCACCGTTAGAAAGTCAATGAAATGTAGTTTTTGAAATTGTCGCTATTTCTTCAGCTCGCGATAACGGCTAGGATTGGTCCCACAGTAAGAAATGACTTATTTATGTAAATTTTTAAATGAAGCGCTACGACAGCGCCCAGTGTAATCGGCGAGTTTCGGCAATCATTTCATATTAAAAAGAATGTTAATTGTTGGAGTCCAATTGTCTCACTTTCACATTTATAAGGTTACAGTCCATAATCAGTTCAATTAAGTCCCACAGTCAATCGTTTCACTGTTAAAAGTCATACAACCTAGTAATATCAGAAAAATATCGCTAAATACATGTTGGTACGAATATGTGACCCAACCGTTGTAACTCAAACGGATTGACACAGTTAGAAAGTCAAAGAAGTGTAGTTTTTGAAACTGTCGCTATTTCTTTAGCGCGGCATAACGGCTAGGATTGGTCCCACAGTAAGAAATGACTTATTTATCTAAATTTTTAAATGAAGCGCTACCCCAGCGCCCAGTGTAATCGCTGAGTTTCGGAAATCACTTCATATTAAGAAGAATGTTATTTCTTGGAGTCCAATTGTCTCACTTTCACATTTATAAGGTCACAGTCCATAATCAGTTCAATTAAGACCCACAGTCAATCGCTTCACTGTTAAAAGCCATACAACCTAGTAATATCAGAAAAATATCGCTAAATACATGTTGGTACGAATATGTGACCCAACCGTTGTAACTCAAACCGATTGATGCTGTTAGCAAGTCAATGAAATGTACTTTTTGAAACTGTCGCTATTTCTTCAGCGCGCATAAACGGCTAGGATTGGTCCCACAGTAAGAAATGACTTATTTATCTAAATTTTTAAATGAAGCGCTACGACAGCGCCCAGTGTAATCGCTGAGTTCCGGAAATCACGTCAAATTAAGAAGAATGCTATTTCTTGGAGTCCAATTGTCTCATTTATCACATTTATCAGGTCACAGTTCAAAATCAGTTCAATTAAGTCCCACAGTCAATCGTTTCACTGTTAAAAGCCATACCACCTGGTAATATCAGAAAAATTTCGCTAAATATATGTTGGTACGAATATGTGACCCAACCGTTGTAACTCAAACGGATTGACACAGTTAGAAAGTCAAAGAAGTGTAGTTTTTGAAACTGTCGCTATTTCTTTAGCGCGGCATAACGGCTAGGATTGGTCCCACAGTAAGAAATGACTTATTTATCTAAATTTTTGAATGAAGCGCTACCCCAGCGCCCAGTGTAATCGCTGAGTTTCGGAAATCACTTCATATTAAGAAGAATGTTATTTCTTGGAGTCCAATTGTCTCACTTTCACATTTATAAGGTCACAGTCCATAATCAGTTCAATTAAGACCCACAGTCAATCGTTTCACTGTTAAAAGCCATACAACCTAGTAATATCAGAAAAATATCGCTAAATACATGTTGGTACGAATATGTGACCAAACCGTTGTAACTCAAACCGATTGATGCTGTTAGCAAGTCAATGAAATGTACTTTTTGAAACTGTCGCTATTTCTTCAGCGCGCATAAACGGCTAGGATTGGTCCCACAGTAAGAAATGACTTATTTAACTAAATTTTTAAATGAAGCGCTACGACAGCGCCCAGTGTAATCGCCGAGTTTTGGCAATCATTTCATATTAAAAAGAATGTTATTTCTTGGAGTCCAATTGTCTCACTTTCACATTTATAAGGTCACAGTCCATAATCAGTTCAATTAAGTCCCACAGTCAATCGTTTCACTGTTAAAAGCCATACCACCTAGTAATATCAGAAAAATTTCGCTAAATATATGTTGGTACGAATATGTGACCCAACCGTTGTAACTCAAACGGATTGACACAGTTAGAAAGTCAAAGAAGTGTAGTTTTTGAAACTGTCGCTATTTCTTCAGCGTGCAATAATGGACAGGATTGGTCCCACAATAAAGAACGACTCATTTATCTAAATTTTTGAATGAAGCGCTACCACAACGCCCAGTGTAATCGTTGATTTCCGGCAATCACGTCAAATTAAGAAGAATGTTATTCTTGGAGTTCATTTGTGTCATTTATCACATTGATCATGTCACAGTCCATAATTAGTTCAATTAAGTCCCACAGTCAATCGTTTCACTGTTAAAAGCCATACCACCTAGTAATATCAGAAAAATTTCGCTAAATATATGTTGGTACGAATATGTGACCCAACCGTTGTAACTCAAACGGATTGACACAGTTAGAAAGTCAAAGAAGTGTAGTTTTTGAAACTGTCGCTATTTCTTCAGCGTGCAATAATGGACAGGATTGGTCCCACAATAAAGAACGACTCATTTATCTAAATTTTTAAATGAAGCGCTACCACAACGCCCAGTGTAATCGTTGATTTCCGGCAATCACGTCAAATTAAGAAGAATGTTATTCTTGGAGTTCATTTGTGTCATTTATCACATTGATCAGGTCACAGTCCAAAGTTAGTTCAATTAAGTCCCACTGTCAATCGTTTCACTGTTATAAGCGATGCAACCTAGTAATATCAGATAAATATCGCTAAATACATGTTGGTACGAATATGTGACCCAACCGTTGAAACTCAAACGGACTGTCACCGTTAGAAAGTCAATGAAATGTAGTTTTTGAAATTGTCGCTATTTCTTCAGCTCGCGATAACGGCTAGGATTGGTCCCACAGTAAGAAATGACTTCTTTATCTAAATTTTTAAATGAAGCGCTACGACAGCGCCCAGTGTAATCGCCGAGTTTCGGCACTCATTTCATATTAAAAAGAATGTTATTTCTTGGAGTCCAATTGTCTCACTTTCACATTTATAAGGTCACAGTCCATAATCAGTTCAATTAAGTCCCACAGTCAATCGTTTCACTGTTAAAAGCCATACAACCTAGTAATATCAGAAAAATATCGCTAAATACATATTGGTACGAATATGTGACCCAACCGTTGTAACTCAAACGGATTGACACCGTTAGAAAGTCAAAGAAGTTTCGTTTTTGAAACTATCCCTATTTCTTCAGCGCGCGATAACGGATAGGATTGGTCCCACAGTAAAAAATGACTTATTTATCTAAATTTTTAAATGAAGCGCTACGACAGCGCCCAGTGTAATCGCTGAGTTCCGGAAATCACGTCAAATTAAGAAGAATGCTATTTCTTGGAGTCCAATTGTCTCATTTGTCACATTTATCAGGTCATAGTTCAAAATCAGTTCAATTAAGTCCCACGGTCAATCGTTTCACTGTTAAAAGCGATACAACCTAGTAATAACGGAAAGATATCACGAAATACATGTTGGTCAGAATTTGTGCCTCAACCGTTGTAACTCAAACGGATTGATACTGTTAGAAAGTCAATGAAATGTACTTTTTGAAACTGTCTCTATTTCTTTAGCGCGGCATAACGGCTAGGATTGGTCCCACAGTAAGAAATGACTTATTTATCCAAATTTTTAAATGAAGCGCTACCCCAGCGCCCAGTGTAATCGCTGAGTTTCGGCAATCATTTCATATTAAGAAGAATGTTATTTCTTGGAGTCCAATTGTCTCACTTTCACATTTATAAGGTCACAGTCCATAATCAGTTCAATTAAGTCCCACAGTCAATCGTTTAACTGTTAAAAGCCATACAACCTAGTAATATCAGAAAAATATCGCTAAATACATGTTGATACGAATATGTGACCCAACCGTTGTAACTCAAACCAATTGATGCTGTTAGCAAGTCAATGAAATGTACTTTTTGAAACTGTCGCTATTTCTTCAGCGCGCATAAACGGCTAGGATTGGTCCAACAGTAAGAAATGACTTATTTATCTAAATTTTTAAATGAAGCGCTACCACAGCGCCCAGTGTAATCGCTGAGTTTCGGAAATCACTTCATATTAAGAAGAATGTTATTTCTTCGAGTCCAATTGTCTCACTTTCACATTTATAAGGTCACAGTCCATAATCAGTTCAATTAAGACCCACAGTCAATCGTTTCACTGTTAAAAGCCATACAATCTAGTAACATCAGAAAAATATCGCTAAATACATGTTGGTATGAATGGGTGCCTGAACCGTTGTAACTCAAACGGATTGATGCCTTTAGCAAGTCAATGAAATGTACTTTTTGAAACTGTCTCTATTTATTCAGAGCGGGATAACTGCTAGGATTGGTCCCACAGTAAAAAATTACTTTTTTATTTTAATTTTTAATTGAAACGCTACCACAGCGCCCAGTGTAATCGCTGAGTTTCGGCAATCATTTCATATTAAAAAGAATGCTATTTCTTGGAGTCCAATTGTCTCACTTTCACATTTATAAGGTCACAGTCCATAATCAGTTCAATTAAGTCCCACAGTCAATCGTTTCACTGTTAAAAGCCATACCACCTAGTAATATCAGAAAAATTTCGCTAAATACATGTTGGTACGAATATGTGACCCAACCGTTGTAACTCAAACGGATTGACACAGTTAGAAAGTCAAAGAAGTGTAGTTTTTGAAACTGTCGCTATTTCTTCAGCGTGCGATAATAGACAGGATTGGTCCCACAATAAAGAACGACTCATTTATCTAAATTTTTAAATGAAGCGCTACCACAACGCCTAGTGTAATCGTTGATTTCCGTCAATCACGTCAAATTAAGAAGAATGTTATTTCTTGGAGTCCAATTGTCTCACTTTCACATTTATAAGGTCACAGTCCATAATCAGTTCAATTAAGACCCACAGTCAATCGTTTCACTGTTAAAAGCCATACAACCTAGTAACATCAGAAAAATATCGCTAAATACATGTTGGTATGAATATGTGCCTGAACCGTTGTAACTCAAACGGATTGATGCCTTTAGCAAGTCAATGAAATGTACTTTTTGAAACTGTCTCTATTTATTCAGAGCGGGATAACTGCTAGGATTGGTCCCACAGTAAAAAATTACTTTTTTATTTTAATTTTTAATTGAAACGCTACCACAGCGCCCAGTGTAATCGCTGAGTTTCGGCAATCATTTCATATTAAAAAGAATGCTATTTCTTGGAGTCCAATTGTCTCACTTTCACATTTATAAGGTCACAGTCCATAATCAGTTCAATTAAGTCCCACAGTCAATCGTTTCACTGTTAAAAGCCATACCACCTAGCAATATCAGAAAAATTTCGCTAAATACATGTTGGTACGAATATGTGACCCAACCGTTGTAACTCAAACGGATTGACACAGTTAGAAAGTCAAAGAAGTGTAGTTTTTGAAACTGTCGCTATTTCTTCAGCGTGCGATAATAGGCAGGATTGGTTCCACAATAAAGAACGACTCATTTATCTAAATTTTTAAATGAAGCGCTACCACAACGCCTAGTGTAATCGTTGATTTCCGTCAATCACGTCAAATTAAGAAGAATGTTTTTTCTTGGAGTCCATTTGTGTCATTTATCACATTGATCAGGTCACAGTCCAAAGTTAGTTCAATTAAGTCCCACTGTCAATCGTTTCACTGTTATAAGCGATGCAACCTAGTAATATCAGATAAATATCGCTAAATACATGTTGGTACGAATATGTGACCCAACCGTTGAAACTCAAACGGACTGTCACCGTTAGAAAGTCAATGAAATGTAGTTTTTGAAATTGTCGCTATTTCTTCAGCTCGCAAAAACGGCTAGGATTGGTCCCACAGTAAGAAATGACTTATTTATCTAAATTTTTAAATGAAGCGCTACGACAGTGCCCAGTGTAATCGCCGAGTTTCGGCAAACATTTCATATTAAAAAGAATGTTATTTCTTGGAGTCCAATTGTCTCACTTTCACATTTATAAGGTCACAGTCCATAATCAGTTCAATTAAGTCCCACAGTCAATCGTTTCCCTGTTAAAAGCCATACAACCTAGTAATATCAGAAAAATATCGCTAAATACATGTTGGTACGAATATGTGACCCAACCGTTGTAACTCAAACCGATTAATTCTGTTAGCAAGTCAATGAAATGTACTTTTTGAAACTGTCTCTATTTATTCAGAGCGGGATAACTGCTAGGATTCGTCCCACAGTAAAAAATTACTTTTTTATTTTAATTTTTAATTGAAACGCTACCACAGCGCCCAGTGTAATCGCTGAGTTTCGGCAATCATTTCATATTAAAAAGAATGCTATTTCTTGGAGTCCAATTGTCTCACTTTCACATTTATAAGGTCACAGTCCATAATCAGTTTAATTAAGTCCCACAGTCAATCGTTTCACTTTTAAAAGCCATACCAATTGGAATATCAGAAAAATTTCGCTAAATACATGTTGGTACGAATATGTGACCCAACCGTTGTAACTCAAACGGATTGACACAGTTAGAAAGTCAAAGAAGTGTAGTTTTTGAAACTGTCGCTATTTCTTCAGCGTGCGATAATAGACAGGATTGGTCCCACAATAAAGAACGACTCATTTATCTAAATTTTTAAATGAAGCGCTACCACAACGCCTAGTGTAATCGTTGATTTCCGTCAATCACGTCAAATTAAGAAGAATGTTATTTCTTGGAGTCCAATTGTCTCACTTTCACATTTATAAGGTCACAGTCCATAATCAGTTCAATTAAGACCCACAGTCAATCGTTTCACTGTTAAAAGCCATACAACCTAGTAACATCAGAAAAATATCGCTAAATACATGTTGGTATGAATATGTGCCTGAACCGTTGTAACTCAAACGGACTGTCACCGTTAGAAAGTCAATGAAATGTAGTTTTTGAAATTGTCGCTATTTCTTCAGCTCGCGATAACGGCTAGGATTGGTCCCACAGTAAGAAATGACTTATTTATCTAAATTTTTAAATGAAGCGCTACGACAGCGCCCAGTGTAATCGCCGAGTTTCAGCAATCATTTCATATTAAAAAGAATGTTCTTTCTTGGAGTCCAATTGTCTCACTTTCACATTTATAAGGTCACAGTCCATAATCAGTTCAATTAAGTCCCACAGTCAATCGTTTCACTGTTAAAAGCCATACAACCTAGTAATATCAGAAAAATATCGCTAAATACATGTTGGTACGAACATGTGACCCAACCGTTGTAACTCAAACGGATTGACACCGTTAGAAAGTCAAAGAAGTTTCGTTTTTGAAATTGTCGCTATTTCTTCAGCGTGCGATAATGGATAGCATTGGCCCCAAAGTAAAGAACGACTCATTTATCTAAATTTTTAAATGAAGCGCTACCACAACGCCTAGTGTAATCGTTGATTTCCGTCAATCACGTCAAATTAAGAAGAATGTTTTTTCTTGGAGTCCATTTGTGTCATTTATCACATTGATCAGGTCACAGTCCAAAGTTAGTTCAATTAAGTCCCACTGTCAATCGTTTCACTGTTATAAGCGATGCAACCTAGTAATATCAGATAAATATCGCTAAATACATGTTGGTACGAATATGTGACCCAACCGTTGAAACTCAAACGGACTGTCACCGTTAGAAAGTCAATGAAATGTAGTTTTTGAAATTGTCGCTATTTCTTCAGCTCGCAAAAACGGCTAGGATTGGTCCCACAGTAAGAAATGACTTATTTATCTAAATTTTTAAATGAAGCGCTACGACAGTGCCCAGTGTAATCGCCGAGTTTCGGCAAACATTTCATATTAAAAAGAATGTTATTTCTTGGAGTCCAATTGTCTCACTTTCACATTTATAAGGTCACAGTCCATAATCAGTTCAATTAAGTCCCACAGTCAATCGTTTCACTGTTAAAAGCCATACAACCTAGTAATATCAGAAAAATATCGCTAAATACATGTTGGTACGAATATGTGACCCAACCGTTGTAACTCAAACCGATTGATTCTGTTAGCAAGTCAATGAAATGTACTTTTTGAAACTGTCTCTATTTATTCAGAGCGGGATAACTGCTAGGATTGGTCCCACAGTAAAAAATTACTTTTTTATTTTAATTTTTAAATGAAGCGCTACGACAGTGCCCAGTGTAATCGCCGAGTTTCGGCAAACATTTCATATTAAAAAGAATGTTATTTCTTGGAGTCCAATTGTCTCACTTTCACATTTATAAGGTCACAGTCCATAATCAGTTCAATTAAGTCCCACAGTCAATCGTTTCACTGTTAAAAGCCATACAACCTAGTAATATCAGAAAAATATCGCTAAATACATGTTGGTACGAATATGTGACCCAACCGTTGTAACTCAAACCGATTGATTCTGTTAGCAAGTCAATGAAATGTACTTTTTGAAACTGTCTCTATTTATTCAGAGCGGGATAACTGCTAGGATTGGTCCCACAGTAAAAAATTACTTTTTTATTTTAATTTTTAATTGAAACGCTACCACAGCGCCCAGTGTAATCGCTGAGTTTCGGCAATCATTTCATATTAAAAAGAATGCTATTTCTTGGAGTCCAATTGTCTCACTTTCACATTTATAAGGTCACAGTCCATAATCAGTTTAATTAAGTCCCACAGTCAATCGTTTCACTTTTAAAAGCCATACCAATTGGAATATCAGAAAAATTTCGCTAAATACATGTTGGTACGAATATGTGACCCAACCGTTGTAACTCAAACGGATTGACACAGTTAGAAAGTCAAAGAAGTGTAGTTTTTGAAACTGTCGCTATTTCTTCAGCGTGCGATAATAGACAGGATTGGTCCCACAATAAAGAACGACTCATTTATCTAAATTTTTAAATGAAGCGCTACCACAACGCCTAGTGTAATCGTTGATTTCCGTCAATCACGTCAAATTAAGAAGAATGTTATTTCTTGGAGTCCAATTGTCTCACTTTCACATTTATAAGGTCACAGTCCATAATCAGTTCAATTAAGACCCACAGTCAATCGTTTCACTGTTAAAAGCCATACAACCTAGTAACATCAGAAAAATATCGCTAAATACATGTTGGTATGAATATGTGCCTGAACCGTTGTAACTCAAACGGACTGTCACCGTTAGAAAGTCAATGAAATGTAGTTTTTGAAATTGTCGCTATTTCTTCAGCTCGCGATAACGGCTAGGATTGGTCCCACAGTAAGAAATGACTTATTTATCTAAATTTTTAAATGAAGCGCTACGACAGCGCCCAGTGTAATCGCCGAGTTTCAGCAATCATTTCATATTAAAAAGAATGTTATTTCTTGGAGTCCAATTGTCTCACTTACACATTTATAAGGTCACAGTCCATAATCAGTTCAATTAAGTCCCACAGTCAATCGTTTCACTGTTAAAAGCCATACAACCTAGTAATATCAGAAAAATATCGCTAAATACATGTTGGTACGAACATGTGACCCAACCGTTGTAACTCAAACGGATTGACACCGTTAGAAAGTCAAAGAAGTTTCGTTTTTGAAACTGTCGCTATTTCTTCAGCGTGCGATAATGGATAGCATTGGCCCCAAAGTAAAGAACGACTCATTTATCTAAATTTTTAAATGAAGCGCTACCACAACGCCCAGTGTAATCGCTGATTTCCGGCAATCACGTCAAATTAAGAAGAATGTTTTTTCTTGGAGTCCATTGGTGTCATTTATCACATTGATCAGGTCACAGTCCAAAGTTAGTTCAATTAAGTCCCACAGTCAATCGTTTCACTGTTTAAAGCGATGCAACCTAGTAATATCAGAAAAATATCGCTAAATACATGTTGGTACGAATATGTGACCCAACCGTTGTAACTCAAACGATTGACACCGTTAGAAAGTCAATGAAATGTAGATTTTGAAACTGTCGCTATTTTTTCAGCGCCCGATAACGGGTAGGATTGGTCCCACAGTAAAGAACGACTTAGTTATCTAAATTTTTAAATGAAGCGCTACCACAGCGCCCAGTGTAATCGCTGATTTCCGGCAATCACGTCAAATTAAGAAAATTTTTTTTTTGGAGTCCATTTGTGTCATTTATCACATTGATCAGTTCACAGTCCAAAGTTATTTCAATTAAGTCCCACAGCCAATCGTTTCACTGTTAAAAGCGATGCAACCTGGTAATATCAGATAAATATCGCTAAATACATGTTGGTACGATTATGTGACCCAACCGTTGTAACTCAAACGGACTGACACCGTTAGAAAGTCAATGAAATGTAGTTTTTGAAACTATCGCTATTTATTCAGCGCGCGATAGCGGATAGGATTGGTCCCACAGTAAAGAATGACTTATTTATCTAAATTTTTAAATGAAGCGCTATCACAGCGCCCAGTGTAATCGCTGAGTTCCGGCAATCACGTCAAATTAAGAAGAATGTTTTTTCTTTGAGTCCATTTGTCTCATTTATCTCATTTATCAGGTCACGGTCCAAAGTTAGTTCAATTAACCCTATTCGGTCCGGGGTTTTTCGAACATACTATGACCGGGGGGGGGGGCGGATTCCGCCCCCCCTCAATAACTTTTTATAGGGTTGATCATATTGAATCAAACTTGGCACACTTATAGTACGTCATAAAAGGAACAAAATAACGCCAAAAAAAATTTGCTTGCGTCAGCACATTTTCTGTGACGTCATCAAAAGCTTAAAAATTTTTAAAAATGCCACTATCTGCTTAAAATATAATTACTTTTGTTCTAGAGCGAATTTTTACATTCTGTTTGAAGTTTCTGAAAGCCAAATAAAAGTTATTTAACATATCTTCCGGTTTTTACATGGATCGGATAAAACATTGCCAAAAATTGCCCGAAAATCCGTTTTTTTCCGATTTTCGGGTAAAATCCGACAAAATCGGGAAATCGGATTAGTCACGTGTTCAAATTATTCAAAATGTTTCTTCTTAATGAAACAAAGTTGTGTTGCAAGTTTCAAGTTCTAAGGATAATCCTAACAGGAGTTACTATATTTTCTCCATTATAAGGATTTCATAGAGATTTTTAGGGGTAGTTTCGAGTAATGGCCAATATCAAAGCCTCTGAAAGGTATGGGACCTAAAAAAATTACATGCAGGTGTCTAATAGATAAATGTTAAAACTCAGTAAGTATTATAGCCATATAACAAAGCAATCAGGAGTTATTAAAAAAAAACCGTCAGGGGGGGCGGAATCCGCCCCCCCCCGGACCGAATAGGGTTAAGTCCCACAGTCAATCGTGTCATTGTTAAAAGCGCTGCAACCTAGTAATATCAGAAAAATATAGCTAAATACATGTTGGTGCGAATATATGACCCAATCGTTGTAACTCAAACGGACTGACACCGTTAGAAATTCAATGAAATGTAGTTTTTGAAACTGTCTCTATTTCTTCAGCGCGGGATAACGGCTAGGATTGGTCCCACAGTAAGAAATGACTTATTTATCTAAGTTTTTAAATGAAACGCTATAACAGCGCCCAGTGTAATCGCTGAGTTCCGGCAATCATGTCGAATTTAGAAAAATGTTATTTCTTGGAGCCCAATTTCCTCATTTATCACATTTATCAGGTCACAGTCCAAAGTTAGTTCAATTAAGTCCCACAGTCAATCGTTTCAATGTTAAAAGCGATGCAACCTAGTAATATCAGATAAATATCGCTAAATACATGTTGGTACGAATATTTGACCCAACCGTTGAAACTCAACCGGACTGACACCGTTAGAAAGTCAATGAAATGTAGTTCCTGAAACTGTCGCTATTTCTTTAGCGCGCGATAACGGCTGCGATTGGTACCACAATAAAAAAAATGACTTTTTTATCTTAATTCTTAAATGAAGCGCTACCACACAGCCCAGTGTAATCGCTGAGTTTCGGCAATCATGTCAAATTAACAAGAATGTTATTTCTTGGAGTCCAATTGTCTCATTTATCACATTTATCAGGTCACAGTCCAAAGTTAGTTCAATTAAGTCCCACAGTCAATCGTTTCATAGTTAAAAGCGATGCAACCTAGTAATATCAGAAAAATATCGCTAAATACATGGTGGTACGTATTTGTGACCAAACCGTTGTAACTCAAATGGACTGACACCGTTAGAAAGTCATGGAAATGTAGTTTTTGAAACTGTCGCTATTTCTTCAGCGTGCGATAACGGATAGGATTGGTCCCACAGTATAGAATGACTTATTTATCTAAACTCTTAAATGAAGCGCTACCACAGCGGCCAGTGTAATCGCTTAGTTCCGGCAAGCACGTCAGATTAAGAAGAATGTTTTTTCTTGGAGTCCAATTGTCTCATTTTTCACATTTATCTGGTCACAGTCCAAAGTTAGTTTAATTAAGTCCCACAGTCAATCGTTTCATTGTCAAAAGCGATGCAACCTAGTAATATTAAAAAAATATCACTAAATATATGTTGGTACGAATATGTGACACAACCGTTGAAACTCAAACGGATTGACACCGTTAGAAAGTCAATGAAATGTAGTTTTTGAAACTGTCGCTATTTCCGCAGCGCGCGATAACGTCTAGGATTGGTCCCACAATAAAAAAAATGACTTTTTTTATCCTAATTCTTAAATCAAGCGCTACCACAGAGCCCAGTGTAATCGCTTAGTTCCGGCAAGCACGTCAAATTAAGAAGAATGTTATTTCTTGGAGTCCAATTGTCTCACTTTCACATTTATAAGGTCACAGTCCATAATCAGTTTAATTAAGTCCCACAGTCAATCGTTTCACTTTTAAAAGCCATACCACCTAGTAATATCAGAAAAATTTCGCTAAATACATGTTGGTACGAATATGTGACCCAACCGTTGTAACTCAAACGATTGACACCGTTAGAAAGTCAATGAAATGTAGATTTTGAAACTGTCTCTATTTCTTCAGCGCGGGATAACGGCTAGGATTGGTCCCACAGTAAGAAATGACTTATTTATCTAAGTTTTTAAATGAAGCGCTATAACAGCGCCCAGTGTAATCGCTGAGTTCCGGCAATCATGTCGAATTTAGAAAAATGTTATTTCTTGGAGCCCAATTTCCTCATTTATCACATTTATCAGGTCACAGTCCAAAGTTAGTTCAATTAAGTCCCACAGTCAATCGTTTCACTGTTTAAAGCGATGCAACCTAGTAATATCAGAAAAATATCGCTAAATACATGTTGGTACGAATATGTGACCCAACCGTTGTAACTCAAACGATTGACACTGCCAGAAAGTCAATGAAATGTAGTATTTGAAACTGTCGCTATTTTTTCAGCGCCCGATAACGGGTAGGATTGGTCCCACAGTAAAGAACGACTTAGTTATCTAAATTTTTAAATGAAGCGCTACCACAGCGCCCAGTGTAATCGCTGATTTCCGGCAATCACGTCAAATTAAGAAATTTTTTTTTTTGGAGTCCATTTGTGTCATTTATCACATTGATCATTTCACAGTCCAAAGTTATTTCAATTAAGTCCCACAGCCAATCGTTTCACTGTTAAAAGCGATGCAACCTGGTAATATCAGATAAATATCGCTAAATACATGTTGGTACGATTATGTGACCCAACCGTTGTAACTCAAACGGACTGACACCGTTAGAAAGTCAATGAAATGTAGTTTTTGAAACTATCGCTATTTATTCAGCGCGCGATAGCGGATAGGATTGTTCCCACAGTAAAGAATGACTTATTTATCTAAATTTTTAAATGAAGCGCTACCACAGAGCCCAGTGTAATCGCTTAGTTCCGGCAAGCACGTCAAATTAAGAAGAATGTTATTTCTTGGAGTCCAATTGTCTCACTTTCACATTTATAAGGTCACAGTCCATAATCAGTTTAATTAAGTCCCACAGTCAATCGTTTCACTTTTAAAAGCCATACCACCTAGTAATATCAGAAAAATTTCGCTAAATACATGTTGGTGCGAATATATGACCCAATCGTTGTAACTCAAACGGACTGACACCGTTAGAAATTCAATGAAATGTAGTTTTTGAAACTGTCTCTATTTCTTCACCGCGGGATAACGGCTAGGATTGGTCCCACAGTAAGAAATGACTTATTTATCTAAGTTTTTAAATGAAGCGCTATAACAGCGCCCAGTGTAATCGCTGAGTTCCGGCAATCATGTCGAATTTAGAAAAATGTTATTTCTTGGAGCCCAATTTCCTCATTTATCACATTTATCAGGTCACAGTCCAAAGTTAGTTCAATTAAGTCCCACAGTCAATCGTTTCACTGTTTAAAGCGATGCAACCTAGTAATATCAGAAAAATATCGCTAAATACATGTTGGTACGAATATGTGACCCAACCGTTGTAACTCAAACGATTGACACTGCCAGAAAGTCAATGAAATGTAGTATTTGAAACTGTCGCTATTTTTTCAGCGCCCGATAACGGGTAGGATTGGTCCCACAGTAAAGAACGACTTAGTTATCTAAATTTTTAAATGAAGCGCTACCACAGCGCCCAGTGTAATCGCTGATTTCCGGCAATCACGTCAAATTAAGAAATTTTTTTTTTTGGAGTCCATTTGTGTCATTTATCACATTGATCATTTCACAGTCCAAAGTTAGTTCAATTAAGTCCCACAGCCAATCGTTTCACTGTTAAAAGCGATGCAACCTGGTAATATCAGATAAATATCGCTAAATACATGTTGGTACGATTATGTGACCCAACCGTTGTAACTCAAACGGACTGACACCGTTAGAAAGTCAATGAAATGTAGTTTTTGAAACTATCGCTATTTATTCAGCGCGCGATAGCGGATAGGATTGTTCCCACAGTAAAGAATGACTTATTTATCTAAATTTTTAAATGAAGCGCTATCACAGCGCCCAGTGTAATCGCTGAGTTCCGGCAATCACGTCAAATTAAGAAGAATGTTTTTTCTTTGAGTCCATTTGTCTCATTTATCTCATTTATCAGGTCACGGTCCAAAGTTAGTTCAATTAAGTCCCACAGTCAATCGTGTCATTGTTAAAAGCGCTGCAACCTAGTAATATCAGAAAAATATAGCTAAATACATGTTGGTGCGAATATATGACCCAATCGTTGTAACTCAAACGGACTGACACCGTTAGAAATTCAATGAAATGTAGTTTTTGAAACTGTCTCTATTTCTTCAGCGCGGGATAACGGCTAGGATTGGTCCCACAGTAAGAAATGACTTATTTATCTAAGTTTTTAAATGAAGCGCTATAACAGCGCCCAGTGTAATCGCTGAGTTCCGGCAATCATGTCGAATTTAGAAAAATGTTATTTCTTGGAGCCCAATTTCCTCATTTATCACATTTATCAGGTCACAGTCCAAAGTTAGTTCAATTAAGTCCCACAGTCAATCGTTTCAATGTTAAAAGCGATGCAACCTAGTAATATCAGATAAATATCGCTAAATACATGTTGGTACGAATATTTGACCCAACCGTTGAAACTCAACCGGACTGACACCGTTAGAAAGTCAATGAAATGTAGTTCCTGAAACTGTCGCTATTTCTTTAGCGCGCGATAACGGCTGCGATTGGTACCACAATAAAAAAAATGACTTTTTTATCTTAATTCTTAAATGAAGCGCTACCACACAGCCCAGTGTAATCGCTGAGTTTCGGCAATCATGTCAAATTAACAAGAATGTTATTTCTTGGAGTCCAATTGTCTCATTTATCACATTTATCAGGTCACAGTCCAAAGTTAGTTCAATTAAGTCCCACAGTCAATCGTTTCATAGTTAAAAGCGATGCAACCTAGTAATATCAGCAAAATATCGCTAAATACATGGTGGTACGTATTTGTGACCAAACCGTTGTAACTCAAATGGACTGACACCGTTAGAAAGTCATGGAAATGTAGTTTTTGAAACTGTCGCTATTTCTTCAGCGCGCGATAACGGATAGGATTGGTCCCACAGTAAAGAATGACTTATTTATCTAAACTCTTAAATGAAGCGCTACCACAGCGGCCAGTGTAATCGCTTAGTTCCGGCAAGCACGTCAGATTAAGAAGAATGTTTTTTCTTGGAGTCCAATTGTCTCATTTTTCACATTTATCTGGTCACAGTCCAAAGTTAGTTTAATTAAGTCCCACAGTCAATCGTTTCATTGTCAAAAGCGATGCAACCTAGTAATATTAAAAAAATATCACTAAATATATGTTGGTACGAATATGTGACACAACCGTTGAAACTCAAACGGATTGACACCGTTAGAAAGTCAATGAAATGTAGTTTTTGAAACTGTCGCTATTTCCGCAGCGCGCGATAACGTCTAGGATTGGTCCCACAATAAAAAAAATGACTTTTTTTATCCTAATTCTTAAATCAAGCGCTACCACAGCGGCCAGTGTAATCGCTTAGTTCCGGCAAGCACGTCAAATTAAGAAGAATGTTATTTCTTGGAGTCCAATTGTCTCACTTTCACATTTATAAGGTCACAGTCCATAATCAGTTTAATTAAGTCCCACAGTCAATCGTTTCACTTTTAAAAGCCATACCACCTAGTAATATCAGAAAAATTTCGCTAAATACATGTTGGTACGAATATGTGACCCAACCGTTGTAACTCAAACGGATTGACACAGTTAGAAAGTCAAAGAAGTGTAGTTTTTGAAACTGTCGCTATTTCTTCAGCGTGCGATAATAGACAGGATTGGTCCCACAATAAAGAACGACTCATTTATCTAAATTTTTAAATGAAGCGCTACCACAACGCCTAGTGTAATCGTTGATTTCCGTCAATCACGTCAAATTAAGAAGAATGTTATTTCTTGGAGTCCAATTGTCTCACTTTCACATTTATAAGGTCACAGTCCATAATCAGTTCAATTAAGACCCACAGTCAATCGTTTCACTGTTAAAAGCCATACAACCTAGTAACATCAGAAAAATATCGCTAAATACATGTTGGTATGAATATGTGCCTGAACCGTTGTAACTCAAACGGACTGTCACCGTTAGAAAGTCAATGAAATGTAGTTTTTGAAATTGTCGCTATTTCTTCAGCTCGCGATAACGGCTAGGATTGGTCCCACAGTAAGAAATGACTTATTTATCTAAATTTTTAAATGAAGCGCTACGACAGCGCCCAGTGTAATCGCTGAGTTTCGGCAATCATTTCATATTAAAAAGAATGTTATTTCTTGGAGTCCAATTGTCTCACTTTCACATTTATAAGGTCACAGTCCATAATCAGTTCAATTAAGTCCCACAGTCAATCGTTTCACTGTTAAAAGCCATACAACCTAGTAATATCAGAAAAATATCGCTAAATACATGTTGGTACGAACATGTGACCCAACCGTTGTAACTCAAACGGATTGACACCGTTAGAAAGTCAAAGAAGTTTCGTTTTTGAAACTGTCGCTATTTCTTCAGCGTGCGATAATGGATAGCATTGGCCCCAAAGTAAAGAACGACTCATTTATCTAAATTTTTAAATGAAGCGCTACCACAACGCCCAGTGTAATCGCTGATTTCCGGCAATCACGTCAAATTAAGAAGAATGTTTTTTCTTGGAGTCCATTGGTGTCATTTATCACATTGATCAGGTCACAGTCCAAAGTTAGTTCAATTAAGTCCCACAGTCAATCGTTTCACTGTTTAAAGCGATGCAACCTAGTAATATCAGAAAAATATCGCTAAATACATGTTGGTACGAATATGTGACCCAACCGTTGTAACTCAAACGATTGACACCGTTAGAAAGTCAATGAAATGTAGATTTTGAAACTGTCTCTATTTCTTCAGCGCGGGATAACGGCTAGGATTGGTCCCACAGTAAGAAATGACTTATTTATCTAAGTTTTTAAATGAAGCGCTATAACAGCGCCCAGTGTAATCGCTGAGTTCCGGCAATCATGTCGAATTTAGAAAAATGTTATTTCTTGGAGCCCAATTTCCTCATTTATCACATTTATCAGGTCACAGTCCAAAGTTAGTTCAATTAAGTCCCACAGTCAATCGTTTCACTGTTTAAAGCGATGCAACCTAGTAATATCAGAAAAATATCGCTAAATACATGTTGGTACGAATATGTGACCCAACCGTTGTAACTCAAACGATTGACACTGCCAGAAAGTCAATGAAATGTAGTATTTGAAACTGTTGCTATTTTTTCAGCGCCCGATAACGGGTAGGATTGGTCCCACAGTAAAGAACGACTTAGTTATCTAAATTTTTAAATGAAGCGCTACCACAGCGCCCAGTGTAATCGCTGATTTCCGGCAATCACGTCAAATTAGGAAATTTTTTTTTTTGGAGTCCATTTGTGTCATTTATCACATTGATCAGCTCACAGTCCAAAGTTATTTCAATTAAGTCCCACAGCCAATCGTTTCACTGTTAAAAGCGATGCAACCTGGTAATATCAGATAAATATCGCTAAATACATGTTGGTACGATTATGTGACCCAACCGTTGTAACTCAAACGGACTGGCACCGTTAGAAAGTCAATGAAATGTGGTTTTTGAAACTATCGCTATTTATTCAGCGCGCGATAGCGGATAGGATTGGTCCCACAGTAAAGAATGACTTATTTATCTAAATTTTTAAATGAAGCGCTATCACAGCGCCCAGTGTAATCGCTGAGTTCCGGCAATCACGTCAAATTAAGAAGAATGTTTTTTCTTTGAGTCCATTTGTCTCATTTATCTCATTTATCAGGTCACGGTCCAAAGTTAGTTCAATTAAGTCCCACAGTCAATCGTGTCATTGTTAAAAGCGCTGCAACCTAGTAATATCAGAAAAATATAGCTAAATACATGTTGGTGCGAATATATGACCCAATCGTTGTAACTCAAACGGACTGACACCGTTAGAAATTCAATGAAATGTAGTTTTTGAAACTGTCTCTATTTCTTCAGCGCGGGATAACGGCTAGGATTGGTCCCACAGTAAGAAATGACTTATTTATCTAAGTTTTTAAATGAAGCGCTATAACAGCGCCCAGTGTAATCGCTGAGTTCCGGCAATCATGTCGAATTTAGAAAAATGTTATTTCTTGGAGCCCAATTTCCTCATTTATCACATTTATCAGGTCACAGTCCAAAGTTAGTTCAATTAAGTCCCACAGTCAATCGTTTCAATGTTAAAAGCGATGCAACCTAGTAATATCAGATAAATATCGCTAAATACATGTTGGTACGAATATTTGACCCAACCGTTGAAACTCAACCGGACTGACACCGTTAGAAAGTCAATGAAATGTAGTTCCTGAAACTGTCGCTATTTCTTTAGCGCGCGATAACGGCTGCGATTGGTACCACAATAAAAAAAATGACTTTTTTATCTTAATTCTTAAATGAAGCGCTACCACACAGCCCAGTGTAATCGCTGAGTTTCGGCAATCATGTCAAATTAACAAGAATGTTATTTCTTGGAGTCCAATTGTCTCATTTATCACATTTATCAGGTCACAGTCCAAAGTTAGTTCAATTAAGTCCCACAGTCAATCGTTTCATAGTTAAAAGCGATGCAACCTAGTAATATCAGAAAAATATCGCTAAATACATGGTGGTACGTATTTGTGACCAAACCGTTGTAACTCAAATGGACTGACACCGTTAGAAAGTCATGGAAATGTAGTTTTTGAAACTGTCGCTATTTCTTCAGCGCGCGATAACGGATAGGATTGGTCCCACAGTAAAGAATGACTTATTTATCTAAACTCTTAAATGAAGCGCTACCACAGCGGCCAGTGTAATCGCTTAGTTCCGGCAAGCACGTCAGATTAAGAAGAATGTTTTTTCTTGGAGTCCAATTGTCTCATTTTTCACATTTATCTGGTCACAGTCCAAAGTTAGTTTAATTAAGTCCCACAGTCAATCGTTTCATTGTCAAAAGCGATGCAACCTAGTAATATTAAAAAAATATCACTAAATATATGTTGGTACGAATATGTGACACAACCGTTGAAACTCAAACGGATTGACACCGTTAGAAAGTCAATGAAATGTAGTTTTTGAAACTGTCGCTATTTCCGCAGCGCGCGATAACGTCTAGGATTGGTCCTACAATAAAAAAAATGACTTTTTTTATCCTAATTCTTAAATCAAGCGCTACCACAGAGCCCAGTGTAATCGCTGAGTTTCCGCAATCATGTCAAATTATGAAGAATGTTATTTCTTGGAGTCCAATTGTCTCCTTTATCACATTTATCAAGTGACAGTCGAAAGTTAGTTCAATTAAGTCCCACAGTCAATTGTTTCACTGTTAAAAGCGATGCAACCTAGTAATATCAGATAAATATCGCTAAATACATGATGGTACGAATATGTGACCCAAACGTTGTAACGCAAACGGCCTGACAGCGTTAGAAAGTCAATGAAATGTAGTTTTTGAAACTCTCTCTATTTCTTCAGCGCAGGATAACGGCTAGGATTGGTCCCACAGTAAGAAATGACTTATTTATCTAAGTTTTTAAATGAAGCGCTACCACAGCGCCCAGTGTTCTCGCTGAGTTCCGGCAATCACGCCAAATTAAGAAGAATGTTTTTTCTTTGAGTCCAATTGTCTCATTTATCACATTTATCAGGTCACAGTCCAAAGTTAGTTCAATTAAGTCCCACAGTCAATCATTTCATTGTTAAAAGCGATGCAACCTAGTAATATCAGAAAAATATAGCTAAATACATGTTGGTGCGAATATATGACCCAACCGTTGTAACTCAAACGGACTGACACCGTTAGAAAGTCAATGAAATGTAGTTTTCGAAACTGTTGCTATTTCCTCAGCGCGCGATAACGTCTAGGATTGGTCCCACAATAAAAAAATGACTTTTTTTATCTTAATTCTTAAATGAAGCGCTACCACAGAGCCAAGTGTAATCGATGAGTTTCCGCATTCATGTCAAATTATTAAGAATGTTATTTCTTGTAGTCCAATTGTCTCCTTTATCACATTTATCAGGTGACAGTCCAAAGTTAGTTCAATTAAGTCCCACAGTCAATCGTTTCATAGTTAAAAGCGATGCAACCTAGTAATATTAGAAAAATATCGCTAAATTCATAATGGTACCAATATGTGACCCAACCGTTGTAATTTAAACGGATTGACACCGTTAGAAAGTCAAAGAAGTGTAGTTTTTGAAACTGTCTCTATTTCTTCAGCGCGGGATAACGGCTAGGATTGGTCCCACAGTAAGAAATGACTTATTTATCTAAGTTTTTAAATAAAGCGCTACCACAGCGCCCAGTGTAATCGCTGAGTTCCGGCAATCATATCAAATTAAGAAGAATGTTATTTCTAGGAGCCCAATTTCCTCATTTATCACATTTATCAGGTCACAGTCCAAAGTTAGTTCAATTAAGTCCCACAGTCAATCGTTTCATAGTTAAAAGCGATGCAACCTAGTAATATCAGAAAAATATCGCTAAATACATGTTGGTCCTTTTTTGTGACCAAACTGTTGTAACTGAAATGGACTGACACCGTTAGAAAGTCAATGAAATGTAGTTCTTGAAACTGTCGCTATTTCTTTAGCGCGCGATAACGGCTACGATTGGTCCCAAAATAAAAAAATGAATTTTTTATCTTAATTCTTAAATGAAGCGCTACCAGAGAGCCCAGTGTAATCGCTGAGTTTCGGCAATCATATCAAATTAACAAGAATGTTATTTCTTGGAATCCAATTGTCTCATTTATCACATTTATCAGGTCACAGTCCAAAGTTAGTTCAATTAAGTCCCACAGTCAATCGTTTCATTGTCAAAAGCTATGCAACCTAGTAATATCAAAAAAATATCGCTAAATACATGTTGTTACGAATATGTGACCCAAACGTTGTAACTCAAATGGCCTGACAGCGTTAGAAAGTCAATGAAATGTAGTTTTTGAAACTATTGCTATTTCTTCAGCGCGTGCTAACGGCTAGGATTGGTCCCACAGTAAAAAAATGACTTTTTTTAGCTTAATTTTTAATTGAAGCGCTACCACAGCGCCAAGTGTAATCGCTGAGTTCCGGCAATCGCGCGAAATTAAGAAGAATGTTATTTCTTGGAGTCCAATTGTCTCATTTATCACATTTATCAGGTCACAGTCCAAAGTTAGTTCAATTAAGTCCCACAGTCAATCATTTCTTTGTTAAAAGCGATGCAACCTAGTAATATCAAAAAAATATAGCTAAATACATGTTGGTGCGAATATATGACCCAACCGTTGTAACTCAAACGGACTGACACCGTTAGAAAGTCAATAAAGTGTAGTTTTTGAAACTGTCTCTATTTCTTCAGCGCAGGATAACGGCTAGGATTGGTCCCACAGTAAGAAATGACTTATTTATCTAAGTTTTTAAATGAACCGCTACCACAGCGTCCAGTGTAATCGCTGAGTTCCGGCAATCATGTCAAATTAAGGAGAATGTTATTTCTTGGAGCCCAATTTCCTCATTTATCACATTAATCAGGTCACACTCCAAAGTTAGTTCAATTAAGTCCCACAGTCAATCGTTTCACTGTTAAAATCGATGCAACCGAGTAATATCAGATAAATATCGCTAAATACATGTTGGTACGAATATTTGACCCAACCGTTGAAACTCAACCGGACTGACACCGTTAGAAAGTCAATGAAATGTAGTTCTTGAAACTGGGGCTATTTTTTTAGCGCGCAATAACGGCTACGATTGGTCCCACAATAAAAAAATGACTTTTTTATCTTAATTCTTAAATCAAGCGTTACCAGAGAGCCCAGTGTAATCGCTGAGTTTCGGAAATCATGTCAAATTAACAAGAATGTTATTTTTTGGAGTCCAATTGTCTCATTTGTCACATTTATCAGGTCACAGTCCAAAGTTAGTTCAATTAAGTCCCACAGTCAATCGTTTCATAGTTAAAAGCGATGCAACCTAGTAATATCAGAAAAATATCGCTAAATACATGTTGGTACGTATTTGTGACCAAACCGTTGTAACTGAAATGAACTGCCACCGTTAGAAAGTCATGGAAATATAGTTTTTGAAACTGTCGCTATTTCTTCAGCGCGCGATAAAGGATAGGATTGCTCCCACAGTAAAGAATGACTTATTTATCTAAACTCTTAAATGAAGCGCTACCACAGCGGCCAGTGTAATCGCTAAGTTCCGGCAATCACGTCAAATTAAGAATAATGTTTTTTCTTCGAGTCCAATTGTCTCATTTTTCACATTTATCAGGTCACAGTCCAAAGTTAGTTCAATTAAGTCCCACAGTCAATCGTTTCATTGTCAAAAGCAATGCAACCTAGTAATATCAAAAAATATCGCTAAATACATGTTGATACGAATAAGTGACTCAACCGTTGAAACTCAAACGGACTGACACCGTTAGAAATCAATGAAATGTAGTTTTCGAAACCGTCGCTATTTCCTCAGCGCGCAATAACGGCTACGATTGGTCCCACAATAAAAAAATGAATTTTTTATCTTAATTCTTAAATGAAGCGCTACCAGAGAGCCCAGTGTAATCGCTGAGTTTCGGCAATCATATCAAATTAACAAGAATGTTATTTCTTGGAATCCAATTGTCTCATTTATCACATTTATCAGGTCACAGTCCAAAGTTAGTTCAATTAAGTCCCACAGTCAATCGTTTCATTGTCAAAAGCTATGCAACCTAGTAATATCAAAAAAATATCGCTAAATACATGTTGTTACGAATATGTGACCCAAACGTTGTAACTCAAATGGCCTGACAGCGTTAGAAAGTCAATGAAATGTAGTTTTTGAAACTATTGCTATTTCTTCAGCGCGTGCTAACGGCTAGGATTGGTCCCACAGTAAAAAAATGACTTTTTTTAGCTTAATTTTTAATTGAAGCGCTACCACAGCGCCAAGTGTAATCGCTGAGTTCCGGCAATCGCGCGAAATTAAGAAGAATGTTATTTCTTGGAGTCCAATTGTCTCATTTATCACATTTATCAGGTCACAGTCCAAAGTTAGTTCAATTAAGTCCCACAGTCAATCATTTCTTTGTTAAAAGCGATGCAACCTAGTAATATCAAAAAAATATAGCTAAATACATGTTGGTGCGAATATATGACCCAACCGTTGTAACTCAAACGGACTGACACCGTTAGAAAGTCAATAAAGTGTAGTTTTTGAAACTGTCTCTATTTCTTCAGCGCAGGATAACGGCTAGGATTGGTCCCACAGTAAGAAATGACTTATTTATCTAAGTTTTTAAATGAACCGCTACCACAGCGTCCAGTGTAATCGCTGAGTTCCGGCAATCATGTCAAATTAAGGAGAATGTTATTTCTTGGAGCCCAATTTCCTCATTTATCACATTAATCAGGTCACACTCCAAAGTTAGTTCAATTAAGTCCCACAGTCAATCGTTTCACTGTTAAAATCGATGCAACCGAGTAATATCAGATAAATATCGCTAAATACATGTTGGTACGAATATTTGACCCAACCGTTGAAACTCAACCGGACTGACACCGTTAGAAAGTCAATGAAATGTAGTTCTTGAAACTGGGGCTATTTTTTTAGCGCGCAATAACGGCTACGATTGGTCCCACAATAAAAAAATGACTTTTTTATCTTAATTCTTAAATCAAGCGTTACCAGAGAGCCCAGTGTAATCGCTGAGTTTCGGAAATCATGTCAAATTAACAAGAATGTTATTTTTTGGAGTCCAATTGTCTCATTTGTCACATTTATCAGGTCACAGTCCAAAGTTAGTTCAATTAAGTCCCACAGTCAATCGTTTCATAGTTAAAAGCGATGCAACCTAGTAATATCAGAAAAATATCGCTAAATACATGTTGGTACGTATTTGTGACCAAACCGTTGTAACTGAAATGAACTGCCACCGTTAGAAAGTCATGGAAATATAGTTTTTGAAACTGTCGCTATTTCTTCAGCGCGCGATAAAGGATAGGATTGCTCCCACAGTAAAGAATGACTTATTTATCTAAACTCTTAAATGAAGCGCTACCACAGCGGCCAGTGTAATCGCTAAGTTCCGGCAATCACGTCAAATTAAGAATAATGTTTTTTCTTCGAGTCCAATTGTCTCATTTTTCACATTTATCAGGTCACAGTCCAAAGTTAGTTCAATTAAGTCCCACAGTCAATCGTTTCATTGTCAAAAGCAATGCAACCTAGTAATATCAAAAAATATCGCTAAATACATGTTGATACGAATAAGTGACTCAACCGTTGAAACTCAAACGGACTGACACCGTTAGAAATCAATGAAATGTAGTTTTCGAAACTGTCGCTATTTCCTCAGCGCGCAATAACGTCTAGGATTGGTCCCACATTAAAAAAATGACTTTTTTTATCTTAATTCTTAAATGAAGCGTTACCACAGAGCCAAGTGTAATCGATGAGTTTCCGCAATCATGTCAAATTATGAAGAATGTTATTTCTTGTAGTCCAATTGTCTCCTTTAACACATTTATCAGGTGACAGTCCAAAGTTAGTTTAATTAAGTCCCACAGTCAATCGTTTCATAGTTAAAAGCGATGCAACCTAGTAATATTAGAAAAATATCGCTAAATACATGTTGGTACGTATTTGTGACCAAACCGTTGTAACTGAAATGGACTGACACCGTTTGAAAGTCATGGAAATATAGTTTTTGAAACTGTCGCTATTTCTTCAGCGCGCGATAAAGGATAAGATTGGTCCCACAGTAAAGAATGACTTATTTATATAAACTCTTAAATGAAGCGCTACCACAGCGGCCAGTGTGATCGCTAAGTTCCGGCAATCACGTCAAATTAAGAAGAATGTTTTTTCTTCGAGTCCAATTGTCTCATTTTTCACATTTATCAGTTCACTGTCCAAAGTTAGTTCAATTAAGTCCCACAGTCAATCGTTTCACTGTTAAAAACGATGCAACCTAGTAATATCAGATAAATATCGCTAAATAAATGTTGGTACGAATATTTGACCCAACCGTTGAAACTCAACCGGACTGACACCGTTAGAAAGTCAATGAAATGTAGCTCTTGAAACTGTCGCTTTTCTTTAGCGCGCGATAACGGCTACGATTGGTCCCACAATAAAAAAATGACTTTTTTATCTTAATTCTTAAATGAAGCGCTGCCACAGAGCCCAGTGTAATCGCTGAGTTTCGGCAATCATGTCAAATTAACAAGAATGTTATTTCTTGGAGTCCAATTGTCTCGTTTATCACATTTCTCAGGTCACAGTCCAAAGTTAGTTCAATTAAGTCCCACAGTCAATCGTTTCATAGTTAAAAGCGATGCAACCTAGTGATATCAGAAAAATATCGCTAAATACATGTTGGTACGTATTTGTGACCAAACCGTTGTAACTGAAATGGACTGACACCGTTAGAAAGTCATGGAAATGTAGTTTTTGAAACTGTCGCTATTTCCTCAGCGCGCGATAACGTTTTGGATTGGTCCCACAATAAAAAAATGACTTTTTTTATCTTAATTCTTAAATGAAGCGCTACCACAGAGCCCAGTGTAATCGCTGAGTTTCCGCAATCATGTCAAATTATGAAGAATGTTATTTCTTGGAGTCCAATTGTCTCCTTTATCACATTTATCAGGTGACAGTCCAACGTTAGTTCAATTAAGTCCCACAGTCAATTGTTTCACTGTTAAAAGCGATGCAACCTAGTAATATCAGATAAATATCGCTAAATACATGTTGGTACGAATATTTGACCCAACCGTTGAAACTCAACCGGATGACACCGTTAGAAAGTCAATGAAATGTAGTTCTTGAATTTGTCGCTATTTCTTTAGCGCGCGATAACCGTTACGATTGGTCCCACAATAAAAAATGAATTTTTTATCTTAGTTCTTAAGTGAAGCGCTACCAGAGAGCCCAGTGTAATCGCTGAGTTCCGGCAATCATGTCAAATTATGAAGAATGTTATTTCTTGGAGTCCAATTGTCTCATTTATCAGATTTATCAGGTCACAGTCCAAAGTTAGGTCAATTAAGTCCCACAGTCAATCGTTTCATAGTTAAAAGCCATGCAACCTAGTAATATCAGAAAAATATCGCTAAATACATGTTGGTACGTATTTGTGACCAAACCGTTGTAACTGAAATGGACTGACACCGTTAGAAAGTCATGGAAATGTAGTTTTTGAAACTGTCGCTATTTCTTCAGCGCTTGATAAAGGATAGGATTGGTCCCACAGTAAAGAATGACTTATTTATCTAAACTCTTAAATGAAGCGCTACCACAGCGGCCAGTGTAAGCACTAAGTTCCGGCAAGCACGTCAGATTAAGAAGAATGTTTTCTCTTGGAGTCCAATTGTCTCATTTATCACATTTATCAGGTCACAGTCCAAAGTTAGTTCAATTAAGTCCCACAGTCAATTGTTTCACTGTTAAAAGCGATGCAACCTAGTAATATCAGATAAATATCGCTAAATACATGTTGGTACGAATATTTGACCCAACCGTTGAAACTAAACCGGATTGACACCGTTAGAAAGTCAATGAAATTTAGTTCTTGAAACTGTCGCTATTTCTTTAGCGCGCGATAACGGCTACGATTGGTCCCACAATAGAAAAATGAATTTTTGTATCTTAATTCTTAAATGAAGGGCTACCAGAGAGCCCAGTGTAATCGCTGAGTTTCGGCAATCATGTCAAATTAACAAGAATGTTATTTCTTGGAGTCCAATTGTCTCATTTATCACATTTATCAGGTCACAGTCCAAAGTTAGTTCAATTAAGTCCCACAGTCAATCGTTTCATAGTTAAAAGCGATGCAACCTAGTAGTATCAGAAAAATATCGCTAAATACATGTTGGTACGTATTTGTGACCAAACCGTTGTAACTGAAATGAACTGACACCGTTAGAAAGTCATGGAAATGTAGTTTTTGAAACTGTCTCTATTTCTTCAGCGCGGGATAACGGCTAGGATTAATCCCACAGTAAGAAATGACTTATTTATCTAAGTTTTTAAATGAACCGCTACGACAGCGCCCAGTGTAATCGCTAAGTTCCGGCAATCACGTCAAATTAAGAAGAATGTTTTTTCTTCGAGTCCAATTGTCTCATTTATCACATTTATCAGGTGATAGTCCTAAGTTAGTTCAATTAAGTCCCACAGTCAAACGTTTCATAGTTAAAAGCGATGCAACCTAGTAGTATCAGAAAAATATCGCTAAATACATGTTGGTACGTATTTGTGACCAAACCGTTGTAACTGAAATGAACTGACACCGTTAGAAAGTCATGGAAATGTAGTTTTTGAAACTGTCTCTATTTCTTCAGCGCGGGATAACGGCTAGGATTAATCCCACAGTAAGAAATGACTTATTTATCTAAGTTTTTAAATGAACCGCTACGACAGCGCCCAGTGTAATCGCTAAGTTCCGGCAATCACGTCAAATTAAGAAGAATGTTTTTTCTTCGAGTCCAATTGTCTCATTTATCACATTTATCAGGTGATAGTCCTAAGTTAGTTCAATTAAGTCCCACAGTCAAACGTTTCATAGTTAAAAGCGATACAACCTAGTAATATTAGAAAAATATTGCTAAATACATGTTGGTACGAATATGTGACCCAACCGTTGTAACTCAAACGGATTGACACCGTTAGAAAGTCAAAGAAGTGTAGTTTTTGAAGCTGTCTCTATTTCTTCAGCGCGGGATAACGGCTAGGATTGGTCCCACAGTAAGAAATCACTTATTTATCTAAGTTTTTAAATAAAGCGCTACCACAGCGCCCAGTGTAATCGCTGTGTTCCGGCAATCATGTCAAATTAAAAAGAATGTTATCTCTTGGAGCCCAATTTCCTCATTTATCACATTTATCAGGTCACAGTCCAAAGTTAGTTCAATTAAGTCCCACTGTCAATCGTTTCACTGTTAAAAACGATGCAACCTAGTAATATCAGAAAAATATAGCTAAATACATGTTGGTGCGAATATATGACCCAACCGTTGTAACTCAAACGGACTGACACCGTTAGAAAGTCAATGAAATGTAGTTTTTGAAACTTTCTCTATTTCTTCAGCGCGGGATAACGGCTAGGATTGGTCCCACAGTAAGAAATGACATATTTATCTAAGTTTTTAAATGAACCGCTACCACAGCGCCCAGTGTAATCGCTGAGTTTCGGCAATCATGTCAAATTAACAAGAATGTTATTTCTTGGAGTCCAATTGTCTCATTTATCACATTTATCACGTCACAGTCCAAAGTTAGTTCAATTAAGTCCCACAGTCAATCGTTTCATAGTTAAAAGCGATGCAACCTAGTAATATCAGAAAAATATCGCTAAATACATGTTGGTAAGTATTTGTGACCAAACCGTTGTAACTGAAATGGACTGACACTGTTAGAAAGTCATGGAAATGTAGTTTTTGAAACTGTCGCTATTTCTTCAGCGCGCGATAAAGGATAGGATTGGTCCCACAGTAAAGAATGTTTTATTTATCTAAACTCTTAAATGAAGCGCTACCACAGCGCCCAGTGTAATCGCTGAGTTCCGGCAATCATGTCAAATTAAAAAAAAAGAATGTTATTTCTTGGAGCCCAATTTCCTCATTTATCACATTTATCAGGTCACAGTCCAAAGTTAGTTCAATTAAGTCCCACAGTCAATCGTTTCACTGTTAAAAACGATGGAACCTATTAATATCAGATAAATATCGCTAAATACATGTTGGTACAAATATTTGACCCAACCGTTGAAACTCAACCGGACTGACACCGTTAGAAAGTCAATAAAATGTAGTTCTTGAAACTGTCGCTATTTTTTTAGCGCGCGATAACGGCTACGATTGGTCCCACAATAAAAAAATGAATTTTTTATCTTAATTCTTAAATGAAGCGCTGCCACAGAGCCCAGTGTAATCGCTGAGTTTCGGCAATCATGTCAAATTAACAAGAATGTTATTTCTTGGAGTCCAATTGTCTCATTTATCACATTTATCAGGTCACAGTCCAAGGTTAGTTCAATTAAGTCCCACAGTCAATCGTTTCATAGTTAAAAGCGATGCAACCTAGTAATATCAGAAAAATATCGCTAAATACATGTTGGTACGTATTTGTGACCAAACCGTTGTAACTGAAATGGACTGACACCGTTAGAAAGTCATGGAAATGTAGTTTTTGAAACTGTCGCTATTTCCTCAGCGCGCGATAACGTCTAGGATTGGTCCCACAATTAAAAAATAACTTTTTTTATCTTAATTCTTAACTGAAGCGCTACCACAGAGCCCAGTGTAATCGCTGAGTTTCTGCAATCATGTCAAATTATGAAGAATGTTATTTCTTGGAGTCCAATTGTCTCCTTTATCACATTTATCAGGTGACAGTCCAAAGTTAGTTCAATTAAGTCCTACAGTCAATTGTTTCACTGTTAAAAGCGATGCAACCTAGTAATAGGAGATAAATATCGCTAAATACATGTTGGTACGAATATTTGACCCAACCTTTGAAACTTAAACGGACTGACACCGTTAGAAAGTCAATGAAATGTAGTTCTTGAAACTGTCGCTATTTCTTTAGCGCACGATAACGGCTAAGATTGGTCCCACAATAAAAAAATGAATTTTTTATCTTAATTCTTAAATGAAGCGCTACCAGAGAGCCCAGTGTAATTGCTGAGTTTCGGCAATCATATCAAATTAACAAGAATGTTATTTCTTGGAGTCCAATTGTCTCATTTATCACATTTATCAGATCACAGTCCAAAGTTAGTTCAATTAAGTCCCACTGTCAATCGTTTCACTGTTAAAAACGATGCAACCTAGTAATATCAGAAAAATATAGCTAAATACATGTTGGTGCGAATATATGACCCAACCGTTGTAACTCAAACGGACTGACACCGTTAGAAAGTCAATGAAATGTAGTTTTTGAAACTTTCTCTATTTCTTCAGCGCGGGATAACGGCTAGGATTGGTCCCACAGTAAGAAATTACTTATTTATCTAAGTTTTTAAATAAAGCGCTACCACAGCGCCCAGTGTAATCGCTGAGTTCCGGCAATCACGTCAAATTAAGAAGAATGTTTTTTCTTCGAGTCCAATTGTCTCATTTATCACATTTATCAGGTGATAGTCCTAAGTTAGTTCAATTAAGTCCCACAGTCAAACGTTTCATAGTTAAAAGCGATACAACCTAGTAATATTAGAAAAATATTGCTAAATACATGTTGGTACGAATATGTGACCCAACCGTTGTAACTCAAACGGATTGACACCGTTAGAAAGTCAAAGAAGTGTAGTTTTTGAAGCTGTCTCTATTTCTTCAGCGCGGGATAACGGCTAGGATTGGTCCCACAGTAAGAAATCACTTATTTATCTAAGTTTTTAAATAAAGCGCTACCACAGCGCCCAGTGTAATCGCTGAGTTCCGGCAATCATGTCAAATTAAAAAGAATGTTATTTCTTGGAGCCGAATTTCCTCATTTATCACATTTATCAGGTCACAGTCCAAAGTTAGTTCAATTAAGTCCCACTGTCAATCGTTTCACTGTTAAAAACGATGCAACCTAGTAATATCAGAAAAATATAGCTAAATACATGTTGGTGGGAATATATGACCCAACCGTTGTAACTCAAACGGACTGACACCGTTAGAAAGTCAATGAAATGTAGTTTTTGAAACTTTCTCTATTTCTTCAGCGCGGGATAACGGCTAGGATTGGTCCCACAGTAAGAAATGACATATTTATCTAAGTTTTTAAATGAACCGCTACCACAGCGCCCAGTGTAATCGCTGAGTTTCGGCAATCATGTCAAATTAACAAGAATGTTATTTCTTGGAGTCCAATTGTCTCATTTATCACATTTATCACGTCACAGTCCAAAGTTAGTTCAATTAAGTCCCACAGTCAATCGTTTCATAGTTAAAAGCGATGCAACCTAGTAATATCAGAAAAATATCGCTAAATACATGTTGGTACGTATTTGTGACCAAACCGTTGTAACTGAAATGGACTGACACTGTTAGAAAGTCATGGAAATGTAGTTTTTGAAACTGTCGCTATTTCTTCAGCGCGCGATAAAGGATAGGATTGGTCCCACAGTAAAGAATGTTTTATTTATCTAAACTCTTAAATGAAGCGCTACCACAGCGGCCAGTGTAATCGCTAAGTTCCGGCAATCACGTCAAATTAAGAAGAATGTTTTTTCTTCGAGTCCAATTGTCTCATTTTTCACATTTATCAGGTCACAGTCCAAAGTTAGTTCAATTAAGTCCCACAGTCAATCGTTTCATTGTCAAAAGCAATGCAACCTAGTAATATCAAAAAAATATCGCTAAATACATGTTGATACGAATAAGTGACACGACCGTTGAAACTCAAACGGATTGACACCGTTAGAAAGTCAATGAAATGTAGTTTTCGAAACTGTCGCTATTTCCTCAGCGCGCGATAACGTCTAGGATTGGTCCCACAATTAAAAAATGATTTTTTTTATCTAAGTTTTTAAATAAAGCGCTACCACAGCGCCCAGTGTAATCGCTGAGTTCCGGGAATCATGTCAAATTAAAAAAAAAGAATGTTATTTCTTGGAGCCCAATTTCCTCATTTATCACATTTATCAGGTCACAGTCCAAAGTTAGTTCAATTAAGTCCCACAGTCAATCGTTTCACTGTTAAAAACGATGGAACCTAGTAATATCAGATAAATATCGCTAAATACATGTTGGTACAAATATTTGACCCAACCGTTGAAACTCAACCGGACTGACACCGTTAGAAAGTCAATAAAATGTAATTCTTGAAACTGTCGCTATTTTTTTAGCGCGCGATAACGGCTACGATTGGTCCCACAATAAAAAAATGAATTTTTTATCTTAATTCTTAAATGAAGCGCTGCCACAGAGCCCAGTGTAATCGCTGAGTTTCGGCAATCATGTCAAATTAACAAGAATGTTATGTCTTGGAGTCCAATTGTCTCATTTATCACATTTATCAGATCACAGTCCAAAGTTAGTTCAATTAAGTCCCACAGTCAATCGTTTCATTGTCAAAAGCAATGCAACCTAGTAATATCAAAAAAATATCGCTAAATACATGTTGATACGAATAAGTGACACGACCGTTGAAACTCAAACGGATTGACACCGTTAGAAAGTCAATGAAATGTAGTTTTCAAAACTGTCGCTATTTCCTCAGCGCGCGATAACGTCTAGGATTGGTCCCACAATTAAAAAATGATTTTTTTTATCTAAGTTTTTAAATAAAGCGCTACCACAGCGCCCAGTGTAATCGCTGAGTTCCGGGAATCATGTCAAATTAAAAAAAAAGAATGTTATTTCTTGGAGCCCAATTTCCTCATTTATCACATTTATCAGGTCACAGTCCAAAGTTAGTTCAATTAAGTCCCACAGTCAATCGTTTCACTGTTAAAAACGATGGAACCTAGTAATATCAGATAAATATCGCTAAATACATGTTGGTACAAATATTTGACCCAACCGTTGAAACTCAACCGGACTGACACCGTTAGAAAGTCAATAAAATGTAGTTCTTGAAACTGTCGCTATTTTTTTAGCGCGCGATAACGGCTACGATTGGTCCCACAATAAAAAAATGAATTTTTTATCTTAATTCTTAAATGAAGCGCTGCCACAGAGCCCAGTGTAATCGCTGAGTTTCGGCAATCATGTCAAATTAACAAGAATGTTATTTCTTGGAGTCCAATTGTCTCATTTATCACATTTATCAGGTCACAGTCCAAAGTTAGTTCAATTAAGTCCCACAGTCAATCGTTTCATAGTTAAAAGCGATGCAACCTAGTAATATCAGAAAAATATCGCTAAATACATGTTGGTACGTATTTGTGACCAAACCGTTGTAACTGAAATGGACTGACACCGTTAGAAAGTCATGGAAATGTAGTTTTTGAAACTGTCGCTATTTCCTCAGCGCGCGATAACGTCTAGGATTGGTCCCACAATTAAAAAATGACTTTTTTTATCCTAATTCTTAACTGAAGCGCTACCACAGAGCCCAGTGTAATCGCTGAGTTTCCGCAATCATGTCAAATTATGAAGAATGTTATTTCTTGGAGTCCAATTGTCTCCTTTATCACATTTATCAGGTGACAGTCCAAAGTTAGTTCAATTAAGTCCTACAGTCAATTGTTTCACTGTTAAAAGCGATGCAACCTAGTAATAGGAGATAAATATCGCTAAATACATGTTGGTACGAATATTTGACCCAACCTTTGAAACTTAAACGGACTGACACCGTTAGAAAGTCAATGAAATGTAGTTCTTGAAACTGTCGCTATTTCTTTAGCGCGCGATAACGGCTAAGATTGGTCCCACAATAAAAAAATGAATTTTTTATCTTAATTCTTAAATGAAGCGCTACCAGAGAGCCCAGTGTAATTGCTGAGTTTCGGCAATCATATCAAATTAACAAGAATGTTATTTCTTGGAGTCCAATTGTCTCATTTATCACATTTATCAGATCACAGTCCAAAGTTAGTTCAATTAAGTCCCACTGTCAATCGTTTCACTGTTAAAAACGATGCAACCTAGTAATATCAGAAAAATATAGCTAAATACATGTTGGTGCGAATATATGACCCAACCGTTGTAACTCAAACGGACTGACACCGTTAGAAAGTCAATGAAATGTAGTTTTTGAAACTTTCTCTATTTCTTCAGCGCGGGATAACGGCTAGGATTGGTCCCACAGTAAGAAATGACTTATTTATCTAAGTTTTTAAATGAACCGCTACCACAGCGCCCAGTGTAATCGCTGAGTTTCGGCAATCATGTCAAATTAACAAGAATGTTATTTCTTGGAGTCCAATTGTCTCATTTATCACATTTATCAGGTCACAGTCCAAAGTTAGTTCAATTAAGTCCCACAGTCAATCGTTTCATAGTTAAAAGCGATGCAGCCTAGTAATATCAGAAAAATATCGCTAAATACATGTTGGTACGTATTTGTGACCAAACCGTTGTAACTGAAATGGACTGACACCGTTAGAAAGTCATGGAAATGTAGTTTTTGAAACTGTCGCTATTTTTTCAGCGCGGGATAACGGCTAGGATTGGTCCCACAGTAAGAAATTACTTATTTATCTAAGTTTTTAAATAAAGCGCTACCACAGCGCCCAGTGTAATCGCTGAGTTCCGGCAATCACGTCAAATTAAGAAGAATGTTTTTTCTTCGAGTCCAACTGTCTCATTTTTCACATTTATCAGGTCACAGTCCAAAGTTAGTTCAAGTAAGTCCCACAGTCAATCGTTTCATTGTCAAAAGCAATGCAACCTAGTAATATCAAAAAAATATCGCTAAATACATGTTGATACGAATAAGTGACACGACCGTGGAAACTCAAACGGACTGACACCGTTAGAAAGTCAATGAAATGTAGTTTTCGAAACTGTCGCTATTTCCTCAGCGCGCGATAACGTCTAGGAGTGGTCCCACAATAAAAAAATGACTTTTTTTATCTAAGTTTTTAAATAAAGCGCTACCACAGCGCCCAGTGTAATCGCTGAGTTCCGGCAATCATGTCAAATTAAAAAGAATGTTATTTCTTGGAGCCCAATTTCCTCATTTATCACATTTATCAGGTCACAGTCCAAAGTTAGTTCAATTAAGTCCCACAGTCAATCGTTTCACTGTTAAAAACGATGCAACCTAGTAATATCAGAAAAATATAGCTAAATACATGTTGGTGCGAATATATGACCCAACCGTTGTAACTCAAACGGACTGACACCGTTAGAAAGTCAATGAAATGTAGTTTTTGAAACTTTCTCTATTTCTTCAGCGCGGGATAACGGCTAGGATTGGTCCCACAGTAAGAAATGACTTATTTATCTAAGTTTTTAAATGAACCGCTACCACAGCGCCCAGTGTAATCGCTGAGTTTCGGCAATCATGTCAAATTAACAAGAATGTTATTTCTTGGAGTCCAATTGTCTCATTTATCACATTTATCAGGTCACAGTCCAAAGTTAGTTCAATTAAGTCCCACAGTCAATCGTTTCATAGTTAAAAGCGATGCAGCCTAGTAATATCAGAAAAATATCGCTAAATACATGTTGGTACGTATTTGTGACCAAACCGTTGTAACTGAAATGGACTGACACCGTTAGAAAGTCATGGAAATGTAGTTTTTGAAACTGTCGCTATTTCTTCAGCGCGGGATAACGGCCAGGATTGGTCCCACAGTAAGAAATTACTTATTTATCTAAGTTTTTAAATAAAGCGCTACCACAGCGCCCAGTGTAATCGCTGAGTTCCGGCAATCACGTCAAATTAAGAAGAATGTTTTTTCTTCGAGTCCAACTGTCTCATTTTTCACATTTATCAGGTCACAGTCCAAAGTTAGTTCAAGTAAGTCCCACAGTCAATCGTTTCATTGTCAAAAGCAATGCAACCTAGTAATATCAAAAAAATATCGCTAAATACATGTTGATACGAATAAGTGACACGACCGTGGAAACTCAAACGGACTGACACCGTTAGAAAGTCAATGAAATGTAGTTTTCGAAACTGTTGCTATTTCCTCAGCGCGCGATAACGTCTAGGATTGGTCCCACAATAAAAAAATGACTTTTTTTATCTAAGTTTTTAAATAAAGCGCTACCACAGCGCCCAGTGTAATCGCTGAGTTCCGGCAATCATGTCAAATTAAAAAGAATGTTATTTCTTGGAGCCCAATTTCCTCATTTATCACATTTATCAGGTCACAGTCCAAAGTTAGTTCAATTAAGTCCCACAGTCAATCGTTTCACTGTTAAAAACGATGCAACCTAGTAATATCAGAAAAATATAGCTAAATACATGTTGGTGCGAATATAAGACCCAACCGTTGTAACTCAAACGGACTGACACCGTTAGGAAGTCAATGAAATGTAGTTTTTGAAACTTTCTCTATTTCTTCAGCGCGGGATAACGGCTAGGATTGGTCCCACAGTAAGAAATGACTTATTTATCTAAGTTTTTAAATGAACCGCTACCACAGCGCCCAGTGTAATCGCTGAGTTTCGGCAATCATGTCAAATTAACAAGAATGTTATTTCTTGGAGTCCAATTGTCTCATTTATCACATTTATCAGGTCACAGTCCAAAGTTAGTTCAATTAAGTCCCACAGTCAATCGTTTCATAGTTAAAAGCAATGCAGCCTAGTAATATCAGAAAAATATCGCTAAGTACATGTTGGTACGTATTTGTGACCAAACCGTTGTAACTGAAATGGACTGACACCGTTAGAAAGTCATGGAAATGTAGTTTTTGAAACTGTCGCTATTTCTTCAGCGCGGGATAACGGCTAGGATTGGTCCCACAGTAAGAAATCACTTATTTATCTAAGTTTTTAAATAAAGCGCTACCACAGCGCCCCGTGTAATCGCTGAGTTCCGGCAATCACGTCAAATTAAGAAGAATGTTTTTTCTTCGAGTCCAACTGTCTCATTTTTCACATTTATCAGGTCACAGTCCAAAGTTAGTTCAAGTAAGTCCCACAGTCAATCGTTTCATTGTCAAAAGCAATGCAACCTAGTAATATCAAAAAAATATCGCTAAATACATGTTGATACGAATAAGTGACACGACCGTTGAAACTCAAACGGATTGACACCGTTAGAAAGTCAATGAAATGTAGTTTTCAAAACTGTCGCTATTTCCTCAGCGCGCGATAACGTCTAGGATTGGTCCCACAATTAAAAAATGATTTTTTTTATCTAAGTTTTTAAATAAAGCGCTACCACAGCGCCCAGTGTAATCGCTGAGTTCCGGGAATCATGTCAAATTAAAAAAAAAGAATGTTATTTCTTGGAGCCCAATTTCCTCATTTATCACATTTATCAGGTCACAGTCCAAAGTTAGTTCAATTAAGTCCCACAGTCAATCGTTTCACTGTTAAAAACGATGGAACCTAGTAATATCAGATAAATATCGCTAAATACATGTTGGTACAAATATTTGACCCAACCGTTGAAACTCAACCGGACTGACACCGTTAGAAAGTCAATAAAATGTAGTTCTTGAAACTGTCGCTATTTTTTTAGCGCGCGATAACGGCTACGATTGGTCCCACAATAAAAAAATGAATTTTTTATCTTAATTCTTAAATGAAGCGCTGCCACAGAGCCCAGTGTAATCGCTGAGTTTCGGCAATCATGTCAAATTAACAAGAATGTTATTTCTTGGAGTCCAATTGTCTCATTTATCACATTTATCAGGTCACAGTCCAAAGTTAGTTCAATTAAGTCCCACAGTCAATCGTTTCATAGTTAAAAGCGATGCAACCTAGTAATATCAGAAAAATATCGCTAAATACATGTTGGTACGTATTTGTGACCAAACCGTTGTAACTGAAATGGACTGACACCGTTAGAAAGTCAATAAAATGCAGTTCTTGAAACTGTCGCTATTTCTTTAGCGCGCGATAACGGCTACGATTGGTCCCACAATAAAAAAATGAATTTTTTATCTTAATTCTTAAATGAAGCGCTGCCACAGAGCCCAGTGTAATCGCTGAGTTTCGGCAATCATGTCAAATTAACAAGAATGTTATTTCTTGGAGTCCAATTGTCTCATTTATCACATTTATCAGGTCACAGTCCAAAGTTAGTTCAATTAAGTCCCACAGTCAATCGTTTCATAGTTAAAAGCGATGCAACCTAGTAATATCAGAAAAATATCGCTAAATACATGTTGGTACGTATTTGTGACCAAACCGTTGTAACTGAAATGGACTGACACCGTTAGAAAGTCATGGAAATGTAGTTTTTGAAACTGTCGCTATTTCCTCAGCGCGCGATAACGTCTAGGATTGGTCCCACAATTAAAAAATGACTTTTTTTATCTTAATACTTAACTGAAGCGCTACCACAGAGCCCAGTGTAATCGCTGAGTTTCCGCAATCATGTCAAATTATGAAGAATGTTATTTGTTGGAGTCCAATTGTCTCCTTTATCACATTTATCAGGTGACAGTCTAAAATTAGTTCAATTAAGTCCCACAGTCAATTGTTTCACTGTTAAAAGCGATGCAACCTAGTAATATGAGATAAATATCGCTAAATACATGTTGGTACGAATATTTGACCCAACCGGTGAAACTCAAACGGACTGACACCGTTAGAAAGTCAATGAAATGTAGTTCTTGAAACTGTCGCTATTTCTTTAGCGCGCGATAACGGCTACGATTGGTCCCACAATAAAAAAATGAATTTTTTATCTTAATTCTTAAATAAAGCGCTACCAGAGAGCCCAGTGTAATCGCTGAGTTTCGGCAATCATATCAAATTAACAAGAATGTTATTTCTTGGAGTCCAATTGTCTCATTTATCACATTTAACAGATCACAGTCCAAAGTTAGTTCAATTAAGTCCCACAGTCAATCGTTTCATAGTTAAAAGCGATGCAACCTAGTAATATCAGAAAAATGTCGCTAAATACATGTTGGTACGTATTTGTGGCCAAACCGTTGTAACTGAAATGGACTGACACCGTTAGAAAGTCATGGAAATGTAGTTTTTGAAACTGTCGCTATTTCTTCAGCGCGCGATAAAGGATAGGATTGGTCCCACAGTAAAGAATGTTTTATTTATCTAAACTCTTAAATGGAACGCTACCACAGCGGCCAGTGTAATCGCTAAGTTTCGGCAATCACGTCAAATTAAGAAGAATGTTTTTTGTTCGAGTCCAATTGTCTCATTTTTCACATTTATCAGGTCACAGTCCAAAGTTAGTTCAATTAAGTCCCACAGTCAATCGTTTCATTGTCAAAAGCAATGCAACCTAGTAATATCAAAAAAATATCGCTAAATACATGTTGATACGAATAAGTGACACGACCGTTGAAACTCAAACGGATTGACACCGTTAGAAAGTCAATGAAATGTAGTTTTCGAAACTGTCGCTATTTCCTCAGCGCGCGATAACGTCTAGGATTGGTCCCACAATAAAAAAATGACTTTTTTTATCTTAATTCTTAACCCTATTCGCTCCGGGTTTTTCGAACATACTATGACCGGGGGGGGGGGGGGCGGATTCCGCCCCCCCTTAATAACTTTTCATAGGGTTGTTCAAATTGAATCAAACTTGGCACACTTATAGTACCTCATAAAAGGAACAAAATAACGCCAAAAAAAATTTGCTTGCGTCAGCACATTTTCTGTGACGTCATCAAAAGCTTGAAAATTGTTAAAAATGCCACTATCTGCTTAAAATATAATTACTTTTGTTCTAGAGCGAATTTTTACATTCTATTTGAAGTTTCTGAAAGCTAAATAAAAATTATTTAACATATCTTCCGGTTTTTACATGGATCGGATGAAAAATTGCCAAAAATTGCCCGAAAATCCGTTTTTTCCGATTTTCAGGTAAAATCCGACAAAATCGGGAAAGCGGATTAGTCACGTGTTCAAATTATTCAAAATGATTCTTCTTGATGAAACAAAGTTGTGTTGCAAGTTTCAAGTTCTAAGAATAATCCTAACAGGAGTTATTATATTTTCCCCATTATAAGGATTTCATAGAGATTTTTAGGGGTAGTTTCGAGTAATGGTCAATATCAAAGCCTCTGAAAGGTATGGGACCTAAAAAATTAGCATGCAGGTGTCTAATAGATAATTGTTGAAACTCAGTAAGTATCATAGCCATATAACAAAGCAATCAGGAGTTATTAAAAAAAAACCGTCAGGGGGGGCGGAATCCGCCCCCCCGGACCGAATAGGGTTAAATGAAGCGTTACCACAGCGCCCGGTGTAATCGCTGAGTTCCGGCAATCATGTCAAATTAAGAAGAATGTTATTTCTTGGAGCCCAATTTCCTCATTTATCACATTTATCAGGTCACTGTCCAAAGTTAGTTCAATTAAGTCCCACAGTCAATCGTTTCACTGTTAAAAACAATGCAACCTAGTAATATCAGATAAATATCGCTAAATACATGTTGGTACGAATATTTGACCCAACCGTTGAAACTCAACCGGACTGACACCGTTAGAAAGTCAATGAAATGTAGCTCTTGAAACTGTCGCTATTTCTTTAGCGCGCGATAACGGCTACGATTGGTCCCACAATAAAAAAATGACTTTTTTATCTTAATTCTTAAATGAAGCGCTGCCACAGAGCCCAGTGTAATCGCTGAGTTTCGGCAATCATGTCAAATTAACAAGAATGTTATTTCTTGGAGTCCAATTGTTTCATTTATCACATTTCTCAGGTCACAGTCCAAAGTTAGTTCAATTAAGTCCCACAGTCAATCGTTTCATAGTTAAAAGCGATGCAACCTAGTAATATCAGAAAAATATCGCTAAATACATGTTGGTACGTATTTGTGACCAAACCGTTGTAACTGAAATGGACTGACACCGTTAGAAAGTCATGGAAATGTAGTTTTTGAAACTGTCGCTATTTCCTCAGCGCGCGATAACGTTTAGGATTGGTCCTACAATAAAAAAATGACTTTTTTTATCTTAATTCTTAAATGAACCGCTACCACAGAGCCCAGTGTAATCGCTGAGTTTCTGCAATCATGTCAAATTATGAAGAATGTTATTTCTTGGAGTCCAATTGTCTCATTTATCACATTTATCAGGTCACAGTCCAAAGTTAGTTCAATTAAGTCCCACAGTCAATTGTTTCACTGTTAAAAGCGATGCAACCTAGTAATATCAGATAAATATCGCTAAATACATGTTGGTACGAATATTTGACCCAACCGTTGAAACTAAACCGGATTGACACCGTTAGAAAGTCAATGAAATTTAGTTCTTGAAACTGTCGCTATTTCTTTAGCGCGCGATAACGGCTACGATTGGTCCCACAATAAAAAAATGAATTTTTTATCTTAATTCTTAAATGAAGGACTACCAGAGAGCCCAGTGTAATCGCTGAGTTTCGGCAATCATGTCAAATTAACAAGAATGTTATTTCTTGGAGTCCAATTGTCTCATTTATCACATTTATCAGGTCACAGTCCAAAGTTAGTTCAATTAAGTCCCACAGTCAATCGTTTCATAGTTAAAAACGATGCAACCTAGTAGTATCAGAAAAATATCGCTAAATACATGTTGGTACGTATTTGTGACCAAACCGTTGTAACTGAAATGAACTGACACCGTTAGAAAGTCATGGAAATGTAGTTTTTGAAACTGTCTCTATTTCTTCAGCGCGGGATAACGGCTAGGATTAATCCCACAGTAAGAAATGACTTATTTATCTAAGTTTTTAAATGAACCGCTACGACAGCGCCCAGTGTAATCGCTAAGTTCCGGCAATCACGTCAAATTAAGAAGAATGTTTTTTCTTCGAGTCCAATTGTCTCATTTATCACATTTATCAGGTGATAGTCCTAAGTTAGTTCAATTAAGTCCCACAGTCAAACGTTTCATAGTTAAAAGCGATACAACCTAGTAATATTAGAAAAATATTGCTAAATACATGTTGGTACGAATATGTGACCCAACCGTTGTAACTCAAACGGATTGACACCGTTAGAAAGTCAAAGAAGTGTAGTTTTTGAAGCTGTCTCTATTTCTTCAGCGCGGGATAACGGCTAGGATTGGTCCCACAGTAAGAAATCACTTATTTATCTAAGTTTTTAAATAAAGCGCTACTACAGCACCCAGTGTAATCGCTGAGTTCCGGCAATCATGTGAAATTAAAAAGAATGTTATTTCTTGGAGCCCAATTTCCTCATTTATCACATTTATCAGGTCACAGTCCAAAGTTAGTTCAATTAAGTCCCACTGTCAATCGTTTCACTGTTAAAAACGATGCAACCTAGTAATATCAGAAAAATATAGCTAAATACATGTTGGTGCGAATATATGACCCAACCGTTGTAACTCAAACGGACTGACACCGTTAGAAAGTCAATGAAATGTAGTTTTTGAAACTTTCTCTATTTCTTCAGCGCGGGATAACGGCTAGGATTGGTCCCACAGTAAGAAATGACATATTTATCTAAGTTTTTAAATGAACCGCTACCACAGCGCCCAGTGTAATCGCTGAGTTTCGGCAATCACGTCAAATTAAGAAGAATGTTTTTTCTTCGAGTCCAATTGTCTCATTTATCACATTTATCAGGTGATAGTCCTAAGTTAGTTCAATTAAGTCCCACAGTCAAACGTTTCATAGTTAAAAGCGATACAACCTAGTAATATTAGAAAAATATTGCTAAATACATGTTGGTACGAATATGTGACCCAACCGTTGTAACTCAAACGGATTGACACCGTTAGAAAGTCAAAGAAGTGTAGTTTTTGAAGCTGTCTCTATTTCTTCAGCGCGGGATAACGGCTAGGATTGGTCCCACAGTAAGAAATCACTTATTTATCTAAGTTTTTAAATAAAGCGCTACTACAGCACCCAGTGTAATCGGTGAGTTCCGGCAATCATGTGAAATTAAAAAGAATGTTATTTCTTGGAGCCCAATTTCCTCATTTATCACATTTATCAGGTCACAGTCCAAAGTTAGTTCAATTAAGTCCCACTGTCAATCGTTTCACTGTTAAAAACGATGCAACCTAGTAATATCAGAAAAATATAGCTAAATACATGTTGGTGCGAATATATGACCCAACCGTTGTAACTCAAACGGACTGACACCGTTAGAAAGTCAATGAAATGTAGTTTTTGAAACTTTCTCTATTTCTTCAGCGCGGGATAACGGCTAGGATTGGTCCCACAGTAAGAAATGACATATTTATCTAAGTTTTTAAATGAACCGCTACCACAGCGCCCAGTGTAATCGCTGAGTTTCGGCAATCATGTCAAATTAACAAGAATGTTATTTCTTGGAGTCCAATTGTCTCATTTATCACATTTATCACGTCACAGTCCAAAGTTAGTTCAATTAAGTCCCACAGTCAATCGTTTCATAGTTAAAAGCGATGCAACCTAGTAATATCAGAAAAATATCGCTAAATACATGTTGGTACGTATTTGTGACCAAACCGTTGTAACTGAAATGGACTGACACTGTTAGAAAGTCATGGAAATGTAGTTTTTGAAACTGTCGCTATTTCTTCAGCCCGCGATAAAGGATAGGATTGGTCCCACAGTAAAGAATGTTTTATTTATCTAAACTCTTAAATGAAGCGCTACCACAGCGGCCAGTGTAATCGCTAAGTTCCGGCAATCACGTCAAATTAAGAAGAATGTTTTTTCTTCGAGTCCAATTGTCTCATTTTTCACATTTATCAGGTCACAGTCCAAAGTTAGTTCAATTAAGTCCCACAGTCAATCGTTTCATTGTCAAAAGCAATGCAACCTAGTAATATCAAAAAAATATCGCTAAATACATGTTGATACGAATAAGTGACACGACCGTTGAAACTCAAACGGATTGACACCGTTAGAAAGTCAATGGAATGTAGTTTTCGAAACTGTCGCTATTTCCTCAGCGCGCGATAACGTCTAGGATTGGTCCCACAATTAAAAAATGATTTTTTTTATCTAAGTTTTTAAATAAAGCGCTACCACAGCGCCCAGTGTAATCGCTGAGTTCCGGCAATCATGTCAAATTAAAAAAAAAGAATGTTATTTCTTGGAGCCCAATTTCCTCATTTATCACATTTATCAGGTCACAGTCCAAAGTTAGTTCAATTAAGTCCCACAGTCAATCGTTTCACTGTTAAAAACGATGGAACCTAGTAATATCAGATAAATATCGCTAAATACATGTTGGTACAAATATTTGACCCAACCGTTGAAACTCAACCGGACTGACACCGTTAGAAAGTCAATAAAATGTAGTTCTTGAAACTGTCGCTATTTTTTTAGCGCGCGATAACGGCTACGATTGGTCCCACAATAAAAAAATGAATTTTTTATCTTAATTCTTAAATGAAGCGCTGCCACAGAGCCCAGTGTAATCGCTGAGTTTCGGCAATCATGTCAAATTAACAAGAATGTTATTTCTTGGAGTCCAATTGTCTCATTTATCACATTTATCAGGTCACAGTCCAAAGTTAGTTCAATTAAGTCCCACAGTCAATCGTTTCATAGTTAAAAGCGATGCAACCTAGTAATATCAGAAAAATATCGCTAAATACATGTTGGTACGTATTTGTGACCAAACCGTTGTAACTGAAATGGACTGACACCGTTAGAAAGTCATGGAAATGTAGTTTTTGAAACTGTCGCTATTTCCTCAGCGCGCGATAACGTCTAGGATTGGTCCCACAATTAAAAAATGACTTTTTTTATCTTAATTCTTAACTGAAGCGCTACCACAGAGCCCAGTGTAATCGCTGAGTTTCCGCAATCATGTCAAATTATGAAGAATGTTATTTCTTGGAGTCCAATTGTCTCCTTTATCACATTTATCAGGTGACAGTCCAAAGTTAGTTCAATTAAGTCCTACAGTCAATTGTTTCACTGTTAAAAGCGATGCAACCTAGTAATAGGAGATAAATATCGCTAAATACATGTTGGTACGAATATTTGACCCAACCTTTGAAACTTAAACGGACTGACACCGTTAGAAAGTTAATGAAATGTAGTTCTTGAAACTGTCGCTATTTCTTTAGCGCGCGATAACGGCTAAGATTGGTCCCACAATAAAAAAATGAATTTTTTATCTTAATTCTTAAATGAAGCGCTACCAGAGAGCCCAGTGTAATTGCTGAGTTTCGGCAATCATATCAAATTAACAAGAATGTTATTTCTTGGAGTCCAATTGTCTCATTTATCACATTTATCAGATCACAGTCCAAAGTTAGTTCAATTAAGTCCCACAGTCAATCGTTTCATAGTTAAAACGATGCAACCTAGTAATATCAGAAAAATGTCGCTAAATACATGTTGGTACGTATGTGTGACCAAACCGTTGTAACTGAAATGGACTGACGCCGTTAGAAAGTCATGGAAATGCAGTTTTTGAAACTGTCGCTATTTCTTCAGCGCACGATAAAGGATAGGATTGGTCCCACAGTAAAGAATGACTTATTTATCTAAACTCTTAAATGAAGCGCTACCACAGCGGCCAGTGTAGTCGCTGAGTTCCGGCAATCACGTCAAATTAAGAAGAATGTTTTTTCTTCGAGTCCAATTGTCTCATTTTTCACATTTATCAGGTCACAGTCCAAAGTTAGTTCAATTAAGTCCCACAGTCAATCGTTTCATTGTCAAAAGCAATGCAACCTAGTAATATCAAAAAAATATCGCTAAATACATGTTGGTACGTATTTGTGACCAAACCGTTGTAACTGAAATGGACTGACACCGTTAGAAAGTCATGGAAATGTAGTTTTTGAAACTGTCGCTATTTCCTCAGCGCGCGATAACGTCTAGGATTGGTCCCACAATTAAAAAATGACTTTTTTTATCTTAATTCTTAACTGAAGCGCTACCACAGAGCCCAGTGTAATCGCTGAGTTTCCGCAATCATGTCAAATTATGAAGAATGTTATTTCTTGGAGTCCAATTGTCTCCTTTATCACATTTATCAGGTGACAGTCCAAAGTTAGTTCAATTAAGTCCTACAGTCAATTGTTTCACTGTTAAAAGCGATGCAACCTAGTAATAGGAGATAAATATCGCTAAATACATGTTGGTACGAATATTTGACCCAACCTTTGAAACTTAAACGGACTGACACCGTTAGAAAGTCAATGAAATGTAGTTCTTGAAACTGTCGCTATTTCTTTAGCGCGCGATAACGGCTAAGATTGGTCCCACAATAAAAAAATGAATTTTTTATCTTAATTCTTAAATGAAGCGCTACCAGAGAGCCCAGTGTAATTGCTGAGTTTCGGCAATCATATCAAATTAACAAGAATGTTATTTCTTGGAGTCCAATTGTCTCATTTATCACATTTATCAGATCACAGTCCAAAGTTAGTTCAATTAAGTCCCACAGTCAATCGTTTCATAGTTAAAACGATGCAACCTAGTAATATCAGAAAAATGTCGCTAAATACATGTTGGTACGTATGTGTGACCAAACCGTTGTAACTGAAATGGACTGACGCCGTTAGAAAGTCATGGAAATGCAGTTTTTGAAACTGTCGCTATTTCTTCAGCGCACGATAAAGGATAGGATTGGTCCCACAGTAAAGAATGACTTATTTATCTAAACTCTTAAATGAAGCGCTACCACAGCGGCCAGTGTAGTCGCTGAGTTCCGGCAATCACGTCAAATTAAGAAGAATGTTTTTTCTTCGAGTCCAATTGTCTCATTTTTCACATTTATCAGGTCACAGTCCAAAGTTAGTTCAATTAAGTCCCACAGTCAATCGTTTCATTGTCAAAAGCAATGCAACCTAGTAATATCAAAAAAATATCGCTAAATACATGTTGGTACGAATATGCGACACAACCGTTAAAACTCAAACGGACTGACACCGTTAGAAAGTCAATGAAATGTAGTTTTCGAAACTGTCGCTATTTTCTCAGTGCGCGATAACGTCTAGGATTGGTCCCACAATAAAAAAATGACTTTTTTTATCTTAATTCTTAAATAAGACGTTACCACAGAGCCAAGTGTAATCGATGAGTTTCCGCAATCATGTCAAATTTTGAAGAATGTTATTTCTTGTAGTCCCATTGTCTCCTTTATCACATTTATCAGGTGACAGTCCAAATTTAGTTCAATTAACTCCCACAGTCAATCGTTTCATAGTTAAAAGCGATGCAACCTAGTAATATTAGAAAAATATCGCTAAATACATGTTGGTACGAATATGTGACCCAACCGTTGTAACTCAAACGGATTGACACCGTTAGAAAGTCAAAGAAGTGTAGTTTTTGAAACTGTCGCTATTTCTTCAGCGTGCGATAATGGATAGGATTGGTCCCACAGTAAAGAACGACTCATTTATCGAAATTTTTAAATGAAGCGCTACCACAACGACCTGTGTAATCGCAGAGTTCCGGCAATCACGTCAAATTAGGAAGAATGTTTTTTCTTGGAGTCCAATTGTCTCATTTTTCACATTTATCAGGTCACAGTCCAAAGTTAGTTCAATTAAGTCCCACAGTCAATCGTTTCATAGTTAAAAGCGATGCAATCTAGTAATACCAGAAAAATATCGCTAAATACATGTTGGTACGTATTTGTGACCAAACCGTTGTAACTGAAATGGACTGACACCGTTAGAAAGTCATGGAAATGTAGTTTTTGAAACTGTCGCTATTTCCTCAGCGCGCGATAACGTTTAGGATTGGTCCCACAATAAAGGACGACTAAATTATATAAATTTTTAAATGAAGCGCTACCACAACGACCAGTGTAATCGCTGAGTTCCGGCAATCACGTCAAATTAAGAAGAATGTTTTTTCTTGGAGTCCAATTGTCTCATTTTTCACATTTATCAGGTCACAGTCCAAAGTTAGTTTAATTAAGTCCCACAGTCAATCGTTTCATTGTCAAAAGCGATGCAACCTAGTAATATCAAAAAAATATCGCTAAATACATGTTGTTACGAATATGTGACACAACCGTTGAAACTCAAACGGACTGACACCGTTAGAAAGTCAATGAAATGTAGTTTTTGAAACTGTCTCTATTTCTTCAGCACGGGATAACGGCTAGGATTGGTCCCACAGTAAGTAATGACTTATTTATCTGAGTTTTTAAATGAAGCGCTACCACAGCGCCCAGTGTAATCGCTGAGTTCCGGCAATCATGTCAAATTAAGAAGAATGTTATTTCTTGGAGCCCAATTTCCTCATTTATCACATTTATCAGGTGACAGTCCAAAGTTAGTTCAATTAAGTCCCACAGTCAATCGTTTCACAGTTAAAAGCGATGCAACCTAGTAATATCAGATAAATATCGCTAAATACATGTTGGTACGAATATGTGACACAACCGTTGAAACTCAAACGGACTAACACCGTTAGAAAGTCAATGAAATGTAGTTATTGAAACTGTCTCTATTTCTTCAGCACGGGATAACGGCTAGGATTGGTCCCACAGTAAGTATTGACTTATTTATCTGAGTTTTTAAATGAAGCGCTACCACAGCGCCCAGTGTAATCGCTGAGTTCCAGCAATCACGTCAAATTAAGAAGAATATTTCTTCTTCGAGTCCAATTGTCTCATTTTTCACATTTATCAGGTCACAGTCCAAATTTAGTTCAATTAAGTCCCACAGTCAATCGTTTCATTGTCAAAAGCAATGCAACCTAGTAATATCAAAAAAATATCGCTAAATACATGTTGGTACGAATATGTGACACAACCGTTAAAACTCAAACGGACTGACACCGTTAGAAAGTCAATGAAATGTAGTTTTTGAAACTGTGGCTATTTTCTCAGCGCGCGATAACGTCTAGGATTGGTCCCACAATAAAAAAATGACTTTTTTTATCTTAATTCTTAAATGAAACGTTACCACAGAGCCAAGTGTAATCGATGAGTTTCCGCAATCATGTCATATTATGAAGAATGTTATTTCTTGTAGTCCAATTGTCTCCTTTATCACATTTATCAGGTGACAGTCCAAAGTTAGTTCAATTAAGTCCCACAGTCAATCGTTTCATAGTTAAAAGCGATGCAACCTAGTAATATTAGAAAAATATCGCTATATACATGTTGGTACGAATATGTGACCCAACCGTTGTAACTCAAACGGATTGACACCGTTAAAAAGTCAAAGAAGTGTAGTTTTTGAAACTGTCGCTATTTCTTCAGCGTGCGATAATGGATAGGATTGGTCCCACAGTAAAGGACGACTAAATTATATAAATTTTTAAATGAAGCGCTACCACAACGACAAGTGTAATCGCTGAGTTCCGGCAATCACGTCAAATTAAGAAGAATGTTTTTTCTTGGAGTCCAATTGTCTCATTTTTCACATTTATCAGGTCACAGTCCAAAGTTAGTTCAATTAAGTCCCACAGTCAATCGTTTCATTGTCAAAAGCGATGCAACCTAGTAATATCAAAAAAATATCGCTAAATACATGTTGTTACGAATATGTGACACAACCGTTGAAACTCAAACGGACTGACACCGTTAGAAAGTCAATGAAATGTAGTTCTTGAAACTTTCTCTATTTCTTCAGCGCGGGATAACGGCTAGGATTGGTCCCACAGTAAGTAATGACTTATTTATCTGAGTTTTTAAATGAAGCGCTACCACAACGCCCAGTGTAATCGCTGAGTTCCGGCAATCATGTCAAATTAAGAAGAATGTTATTTCTTGGAGCCCAATTTCCTCATTTATCACATTTATCAGGTGACAGTCCAAAGTTAGTTCAATTAAGTCCCACAGTCAATCGTTTCACTGTTAAAAGCGATGCAACCTAGTAATATCAGATAAATATCGCTAAATACATGTTGGTACGAATATTTGACCCAACCGTTGAAACTCAACCGGACTGACACCGTTAGAAAGTCAATGAAATGTAGTTATTGAAACTGTCGCTATTTCTTTAGCGCGCGATAACGGCTACCATTGGTCCCACAATAAAAAAATGACTTTTTTATCTTAATTCTTAAATGAAGCGCTGCCACAGAGCCCAGTGTAATCGCTGAGTTTCGGCAATCATGTCAAATTAACAAGAATGTTATTTCTTGGAGTCCAATTGTCTCATTTATCACATTTATCAGGTCACAGTCCAAAGTTAGTTCAATTAAGTCCCACAGTCAATCGTTTCATAGTTAAAAGCGATGCAACCTAGTAATATCAGAAAAATATCGGTAAATACATGTTGTTACGAATATGTGTCACAACCGTTGAAAATCAAACGGACTGACACCGTTAGAAAGTCAATGAAATGTAGTTTTTGAAACTGTCTCTATTTCTTCAGCGCGGGATAACGGCTAGGATTGGTCCCACAGTAAGTAATGACTTATTTATTTGAGTTTTTAAATGAAGCGCTACCACAGCGCCCAGTGTAATCGATGTGTTCCAGCAATCATGTCATATTAAGAAGAATGTTATTTCTTGGAGCCCAATTTCCTCATTTATCACATTTATCAGGTGACAGTCCAAAGTTAGTTCAATTAAGTCCCACAGTCAATCGTTTCACTGTTAAAAGCGATGCAACCTAGTAATATCAGATAAATATCGCTAAATACATGTTGGTACGAATATTTGACCCAACCGTTGAAACTCAACCGGACTGACACCGTTAGAAAGTCAATGAAATGTAGTTATTGAAACTGTCGCTATTTCTTTAGCGCGCGATAACGGCTACGATTGGTCCCACAATAAAAAAATGACTTTTTTATCTTAATTCTTAAATGAAGCGCTGCCACAGAGACCAGTGTAATCGCTGAGTTTCGGCAATCATGTCAAATTAACAAGAATGTTATTTCTTGGAGTCCAATTTTCTCATTTATCACATTTATCAGGTCACAGTCCAAAGTTAGTTCAATTAAGTCCCACAGTCAATCGTTTTATAGTTAAAAGCGATGCAACCTAGTAATATCAGAAAAATATCGCTAAATACATGTTGGTACGTATTTGTGACCAAACCGTTGCAACTGAAATGGACTGACACCGTTAGAAAGTCATGGAAATATAGTTTTTGAAACTGTCGCTATTTCTTCAGCGCGCGATAACGGATAGGATTGGTCCCACAGTAAAGAATGACATATTTATCTAAACTCTTAAATGAAGCGCTACCACAGCGGCCAGTGTAATTGCTGAGTTCCAGCAAGCACGTCAAATTAAGAAGAATGTTTTTTCTTGGAGTCCAATTGTCTCATTTTTCACATTCATCAGGTCACACTCCAAAGTTAATTCAATTAAGTCCCACAGTCAATTGTTTCACTGTTAAAAGCGATGCAACCTAGTAATATCAGATAAATATCGCTAATTACATGCTGGTACGAATATGTGACCCAAACGTTGTAACTCAAACGGCCTGACACCGTTAGAAAGTCATGGAAATGTAGTTTTTGAAACTGTCGCTATTTCTTCAGCGCGCGATAACGGATAGGATTAGTCCCACAGTAAAGAATGACATATTTATCTAAACTCTTAAATGAAGCGCTACCACAGCGGCCAGTGTAATTGCTGAGTTCCAGCAAGCACGTCAAATTAAGAAGAATGTTTTTTCTTGGAGTCCAATTGTCTCATTTTTCACATTTATCAGGTCACAGTCCAAAGTTAATTCAATTAAGTCCCACAGTCAATTGTTTCATTGTCAAAAGCGATGCAACCTAGTAATATCAAAAAAATATCGCTAAATACATGTTGGTACGAATATGTGACACAACCGTTGAAACTCAAACGGACTGACACCGTTAGAAAGTCAATGAAATGTAGTTTTTGAAACTGTCGCTATTTCCTCAGCGCGCGATAACGTCTAGGATTGGTCCCACAATAAAAAAATGACTTTTTTTATCTTAATTCTTAAATGAAGCGCTACCACAGAGCCCAGTGTAATCGCTGAGTTTCCACAATCATGTCAAATTATGAAGAACGTTATTTCTTGGAGTCCAATTGTCTCCTTTATCACATTTATCAGGTGACAGTCCAAAGTTAGTTCAATTAAGTCCCACAGTCAATTATTTCACTGTTAAAAGCGATGCAACCTAGTAATATTAGATAAATATCGCTAATTACATGCTGGTACGAATATGTGACCCAAACGTTGTAACTCAAACGGCCTGACAGCGTTAGAGAGTCAATGAAATGCAGTTTTTGAAACTATTGCTATTTCTTCAGCGCGCGCTAACGGCTAGGATTGGTCCCACAGTAAAAAAATGCATTTTTTTAGCTTAATTTTTAATTGAAGCGCTACCACAGCGCCCAGTGTAATCGCTGAGATCCGGCAATCACGCCAAATTAAGAAGAATGTTATTTCTTGGAGTCCAATTGTCTCATTTATCACATTTATCAGGTCACAGTCCAAAGTTAGTTCAATTAAGTCCCACAGTCAATCGCTTCATTGTTAAAAGCGATGCAACCTAGTAATATCAGAAAAATATAGCTTAATACATGTTGGTGCGAATATATGACCCAACCGTTGTAACTCAAACGGACTGACACCGTTAGAAAGTCAATGAAATGTAGTTTTTGAAACTGTCTCTATTTCTTCAGCGCGGGATAACGGCTAGGATTGGTCCCACAGTAAGAAATGACTTATTTATCTAAGTTTTTAAATGAAGCGCTAACACAGCGCCCAGTGTAATCGCTGAGTTCTGGCAATCATGTCAAATTAAGAATAATGTTATTTCTTAGAGCCCAATTTCCTCATTAAATACATTTATCAGGTGACAGTCCAAAGTTAGTTCAATTAAGTCCCACAGTCAATCGTTTCACTGTTAAAAGCGATGCAACCTAGTAATATCAGATAAATATCGCTAAATACATGTTGGTACGAATATTTGACCCAACCGTTGAAACTCAACCGGACTGACACCGTTAGAAAGTCAATGAAATGTAGTTATTGAAACTGTCGCTATTTTTTTTGCGCGCGATAACGGCTACGATTAGTCCCACAATAAAAAAATGACTTTTTTTATCTTAATTCTTAAATGAAGCGCTACCACAGAGCCCAGTGTAATCGCTGAGTTTCCACAATCATGTCAAATTATGAAGAATGTTATTTCTTGGAGTCCAATTGTCTCCTTTATCACATTTATCAGGTGACAGTCCAAAGTTAGTTCAATTAAGTCCCACAGTCAATTGTTTCACTGTTAAAAGCGATGCAACCTAGTAATATCAGATAAATATCTCTAAATACATGCTGGTACGAATATGTGACCCAAACGTTGTAACTCAAACGGCCTGACAGCATTAGAAAGTCAATGAAATGTAGTTATTGAAACTGTCGCTATTTCTTTTGCGCGCGATAACGGCTACGATTGGTCCCACAATAAAAAAATGACTTTTTTATCTTAATTCTTAAATGAAGCGCTGCCACAGAGCCCAGTGTAATCGCTGAGTTTCGGCAATCATGTCAAATTAACAAGAATGTTATTTCTTGGAGTCCAATTGTCTCATTTATCACATTTATCAGGTCACAGTCCAAAGTTAGTTCAATTAAGTCCCACAGTCAATCGTTTCATATTTAAAAGCAATGCAACCTAGTAATATCAGAAAAATATCGCTAAATACATGTTGGTACGTATTTATGACCAAACCGTTGCAACTGAAATGGACTGACACCGTTAGAAAGTCATGGAAATGTAGTTTTTGAAACTGTCGCTATTTCTTCAGCGCGCGATAACGGATAGGATTGGTCCCACAGTAAAGAATGACATATTTATCTAAACTCTTAAATGAAGCGCTACCACAGCGGCCAGTGTAATCGTTGAGTTCCGGCAAGCACGTCAAATTAAAAAGAATGTTTTTTCTTGGAGTCCAATTGTCTCATTTTTCACATTTATCAGGTCACAGTTCAAAGTTAATTCAATTAAGTCCCACAGTCAATCGTTTCATTGTCAAAAGCGATGCAACCTAGTAATATCAAAAAAATATCGCTAAATACATGTTGGTACGAATATGTGACACAACCGTTGAAACTCAAACGGACTGACCCCGTTAGAAAGTCAATGAAATGTAGTTTTCGAAACTGTCGCTATTTCCTCAGCACGCGATAACGTCTAGGATTGGTCCCACAATAAAAAAATGACTTTTTTATCTTAATTCTTAAATGAAGCGCTGCCACAGAGCCCAGTGTAATCGCTGAGTTTCGGCAATCATGTCAAATTAACAAGAATGTTATTTCTTGGAGTCCAATTGTCTCATTTATCACATTTATCAGGTCACAGTCCAAAGTTAGTTCAATTAAGTCCCACAGTCAATCGTTTCATAGTTAAAAGCGATGCAACCTAGTAATATCAGAAAAATATCGCTATATACATGTTGGTACGTATTTGTGACCAAACCGTTGTAACTGAAATGGACTGACACCGTTAGAAAATCATGGAAATGTAGTTTTTGAAACTGTCGCTATTTCTTCAGCGCTTGATAAAGGATAGGATTGGTCCCACAGTAAAGAATGACTTATTTATCTAAACTCTTAAATGAAGCGCTACCACAGCGGCCAGTGTAATCGCTGAGTTCCAGCAATCACGTCAAATTAAGAAGAATGTTTTTTCTTCGAGTCCAATTGTCTCCTTTATCACATTTATCAGGTGACAGTCCAAAGTTAGTTCAATTAAGTCCCACAGTCAATCGTTTCATAGTTAAAAGCGATGCAACCTAGTAATATTAGAAAAATATCGCTAAATACATGTTGGTACGAATATGTGACCCAACCGTTGTAACTCAAACGGATTGACACCGTTAGAAAGTCAAAGAAGTGTAGTTTTTGAAGCTGTCGCTATTTCTTCAGCGTGCGATAATGGATAGGATTGGTCCCACAGTAAAGAACGACTCATTTATCTAAATTTTTAAATGAAGCGCTACCACAACGACCAGTGTAATCGCTGAGTTCCGGCAATCACGTCAAATTAAGAAGAATGTTTTTTCTTGGAGTCCAATTGTCTCATTTTTCACATTTATCAGGTCACAGTCCAAAGTTAGTTCAATTAAGTCCCACAGTCAATCGTTTCATTGTCAAAAGCTATGCAACCTAGTAATATCAAAAAAATATCGCTAAATACATGTTGTTACGAATATGTGACACAACCGTTGAAACTCAAACGGACTGACACCGTTAGAAAGTCAATGAAATGTAGTTTTTGAAACTGTCGCTATTTCTTCAGCGTGCGATATCGTCTAGGATTGGTCCCACAATAAAAAAATGACTTTTTTTATCTTAATTCTTAAATGAAGCGCTACCACAGAGCCCAGTGTAATCGCTGAGTTTCCACAATCATGTCAAATTATGAAGAATGTTATTTCTTGGAGTCCAATTGTCTCCTTTATCACATTTATCAGGTGGCAGTCGAAAGTTAGTTCAATTAAGTCCCACAGTCAATTGTTTCACTGTTAAAAGCGATGCAACCTAGTAATATCAGATAAATATCGCTAAATACATGCTGGTACAAATATGTGACCCAAACGTTGTAACTCAAACGGCCTGACAGCGTTAGAAAGTTAATGAAATGTAGTTTTTGAAGCTATTGCTATTTCTTCAGCGCGCGCTAACAACTAGGATTGGTCCCACTGTAAAAAAATGATTTTTTTAGCTTAATTTTTAATTGAAGCGCTACCACAGCGCCCAGTGTAATCGCTGAGTTTCCACAATCATGTCAAATTATGAAGAATGTTATTTCTTGGAGTCCAATTGTCTCATTTATCACATTTATCAGGTGACAGTCCAAAGTTAGTTCAATTAAGTCCCACAGTCAATCGTTTCATTGTTAAAAGCGATGCAACCTAGTAATATCAGAAAAATATCGCTAAATACATGTTGGTACGAATATGTGACACAACCGTTGAAACTCAAACGGACTGACACCGTTACAAAGTCAATGAAATGTGGTTTTTGAAACTGTCGCTATTTTCTCAGCGCGCGATAACGTCTAGGATTGGTCCCACAATAAAAAAATGACTTTTTTTATCTCAATTCTTAAATGAAGCGCTACCACAGAGCCCAGTGTAATCGCTGAGTTTCCACAATCATGTCAAATTATGAAGAATGTTATTTCTTGGAGTCCAATTGTCTCCTTTATCACATTTATCAGGTGACAGTCCAAAGTTAGTTCAATTAAGTCCCACAGTCAATTGTTTCACTGTTAAAAGCGATGCAACCTAGTAATATCAGATAAATATCGCTAAATACATGCTGGTACGAAAATGTGACCCAAACGTTGTATCTCAAACGGCCTGACAGCGTTTGAAAGTTAATGAAATGTAGTTTTTGAAGCTATTGCTATTTCTTCAGCGCGCACTAACGGCTAGGATTGGTCCCACTGTAAAAAAATGATTTTTTTAGCTTAATTTTTAATTGAAGCGCTACCACAGCGCCCAGTGTAATCGCTGAGATCCGGCAATCACGCCAAATTAAGAAGAATGTTATTTCTTGGAGTCCAATTGTCTCATTTATCACATTTATCAGGTCACAGTCCAAAGTAAGTTCAATTAAGTCCCACAGTCAAACGTTTCATTGTCAAAAGCGATGCAACCTAGTAATATCAAAAAAACATCGCTAAATACATGTTGGTACGAATATGTGACCCAACCGTTGTAACTCAATCGGATTGACACCGTTAGAAAGTCAAAGAAGTGTAGTTTTTGAAACTGTCGCTATTTCTTTAGCGTGCGATAATGGATAGGATTGGTACCACAGTAAAGAACGTCTCATTTATCTAAATTTTTAAATGAAGCGCTACCACAGCGCCCAGTGTTATCGCTGAGTTCCGGCAATCACGCCAATAAAAAATGGCTTTTTTTATCTTAATTCTTAAATGAAGCGCTACCACAGAGCCCAGTGTAATCGCTGAGTTTCCGCAATCATGTCAAATTATGAAGAATGTTATTTCTTGGAGTCCAATTGTCTCCTTTATCACATTTATCAGGTGACAGTCCAAAGTTAGTTCAATTAAGTCCCACAGTCAATTGTTTCACTGTTAAAAGCGATGCAACCTAGTAATATCAGATAAATATCGCTAAATACATGCTGGTACGAATATGTGACACAAACGTTGTAACTCAAACGGCCTGACAGCGTTAGAAATTCAACGAAATGTATTTTTTGAAACTATTGCTATTTCTTCAGCGTCCGCTAACGGCTAGGATTGGTCCAACATTAAAAAAATGACTTTTTTTAGCTTAATTTTTAATTGAAGCGCTACCACAGAGCCCAGTGTAATCGCTGAGTTCCGGCAATCACGCCAAATTAAGAAGAATGTTATTTCTTGGAGTCCAATTGTCTCATTTATCACATTTATCAGGTCACAGTCCAAAGTTAGTTCAATTAAGTCCCACAGTCAATCGTTTCATTGTTAAAAGCGATGCAACCTAGTAATATCAGAAAATAATAGCTAAATACATGTTGGAGCGAATATATGACCCAAGCGTTGTAACTCAAACGGACTGACACCGTTAGAAAATCAATGAAATGTAGTTTTTGAAACTGTGTCTATTTCTTCAGCGCGGGATAACGGCAAGGTTTGGTCCCACAGTAAGAAATGACTTATTTATCTAAGTTTTTAAATGAAGCGCTACCACAGCGCCCAGTGTAATCGCTGAGTTCCGGCAATCATGTCAAATTAAGAAGAATGTTATTTCTTGGAGCCCAATTTCCTCATTTATCACATTTATCAGGTCACAGTCCAAAGTTAGTTCAATTAAGTCCCACAGTCAATCGTTTCATAGTTAAAAGCGATGCAACCTAGTAATATCAGAAAAATATCGCTAAATACATGTTGGTACTTATTTGTGACCAAACTGTTGTAACTGAAATGGACTGACACCGTTAGAAAGTCATGGAAATGTAGTTTTTGAAACTGTCGCTATTTCTTCAGCGCGCGATAACGGATAGGATTGGTCCCACAGTAAAGAATGACTTATTTATCTAAACTCTTAAATGAAGCGCTACCACAGCGGCCAGTGTAATCGCTGAGTTCCGGCAATCACGTCAAATTAAAAAGAATGTTTTTTTTTCGAGTCCAATTGTCTCATTTTTCACATTTATCAGGTCACAGTCCAAAGTTAGTTCAATTAAGTCCCACAGTCAATCGTTTCATTGTCAAAAGCGATGCAACCTAATAATATTAAAACAATATCGCTAAATACATGTTGGTACGAATATGGGACACAACCTTTGAAACTAAAACGGACTGACACCGTTAGAAAGTCAATGAAATGTAGTTTTCGAAACTGTCGCTATTTCCTCAGCAGTAAAGAACGACTCATTTATCTTAATTCTTAAATGAAGCGCTACCACAGAGCCCAGTGTAATCGCTGAGTTTCCGCAATCATGTCAAATTATGAAGAATGTTATTTCTTGGAGTCAAATTGTCTCCTTTATCACATTTATCAGGTGACAGTCCAAAGTTAGTTCAATTAAGTCCCACAGTCAATCGTTTTATAGTTAAAAGCGATGCAACCTAGTAATATTAGAAAAATATAGCTAAATACATGTTGGTGCGAATATATGACCCAAGCGTTGTAACTCAAACGGACTGACACCGTTAGAAAGTCAATGAAATGTAGTTTTTGAAACTGTCTCTATTTCTTCAGCGCGGGATAACGGCAAGGATTGGTCCCACAGTAAGAAATGACTTATTTATCTAAGTTTTTAAATGAAGCGCTACCACAGCGCCCAGTGTAATCGCTGAGTTCCGGCAATCATGTCAAATTAAGAAGAATGTTATTTCTTGGAGCCCAATTTCCTCATTTATCACATTTATCAGGTCAAAGTCCAAAGTTAGTTCAATTAAGTCCCACAGTCAATCGTTTCATAGTTAAAAGCGATGCAACCTAGTAATATCAAATAAATATCGCTAAATACATATTGGTACGAATATTTGACCCAACCGTTAAAACTCAACCGGACTGACACCGTTAGAAAGTCAATGAAATGTAGTTCTTGAAACTGTCGCTATTTCTTTAGCGCGCGATAACGGCTACGATTGGTCCCACAATAAAAAAATGACTTTTTTATCTTAATTCTTTAATGAAGCGCTACCAGAGAGCCCAGTGTAATCGCTGAGTTTCCGCAATCATGTCAAATTATGAAGAATGTTATTTCTTGGAGTCAAATTGTCTCCTTTATCACATTTATCAGGTGACAGTCCAAAGTTAGTTCAATTAAGTCCCACAGTCAATCGTTTTATAGTTAAAAGCGATGCAACCTAGTAATATTAGAAAAATATCGCTAAATACATGTTGGTACGAGTATGTGAGCAAACGGTTGTAACTCAAACGGATTGACACCGTTAGAAAGTCAAAGAAGTGTAGTTTTTAAAACTGTCGCTATTTCTTCAGCGTGCGATAACGGATAGGATTGGTCCCACAGTAAAGAACGACTCATTTATCTTAATTCTTAAATGAAGCGCTACCACAGAGCCCAGTGTAATCGCTGAGTTTCAGCAATCATGTCAAATTATGAAGAATGTTATTTCTTGGAGTCCAATTGTCTCATTTTTCACATTTATCAGGTCACAGTCCAAAGTTAGTTCAATTAAGTCCCACAGTCAATCGTTTCATAGTTAAAAGCAATGCAACCTAGTAATATTAGAAAAATATCGCTAAATACATGTTGGTACGAATATGTGAGCAAACGGTTGTAACTCAAACGGATTGACACCGTTAGAAAGTCAATGAAATGTATTTCTTGAAACTGTCGCTATTTCTTTAGCGCGCGATAACGGCTACGATTGGTCCCACAATAAAAAAATGACTTTTTTATCTTAATTCTTTAATGAAGCGCTACCAGAGAGCCCAGTGTAATCGCTGAGTTTCAGCAATCATGTCAAATTAACAAGAATGTTATTTCTTGGAGTCCAATTGTCTCATTTATCTTATTTATCAGGTCACAGTCCAAAGTTAGTTCAATTAAGTCCCACAGTCAATCGTTTCATAGTTAAAAGCGATGCAACCTAGTAATATCAGAAAAATATCGCTAAATACATGTTGGTACTTATTTGTGACCAAACTGTTGTAACTGAAATGGACTGACACCGTTAGAAATTCATGGAAATGTAGTTTTTGAAACTGTCGCTATTTCTTCAGCGCGCGATAACGGATAGGATTGGTCCCACAGTAAAGAATGACTTATTTACCTAAACTCTTAAATGAAGCGCTACCACAGCGGCCAGTGTAATCGCTGAGTTCCGGCAATCACGTCAAATTAAAAAGAATGTTTTTTTTTCGAGTCCAATTGTCTAATTTTTCACATTTATCAGGTCACAGTCCAAAGTTAGTTCAATTAAGTCCCACAGTCAATCGTTTCATTGTCAAAAGCGATGCAACCTAATAATATTAAAACAATATCGCTAAATACATGTTGGTACGAATATGGGACACAACCTTTGAAACTAAAACGGACTGACACCGTTAGAAAGTCAATGAAATGTAGTTTTTGAAACTGTCGCTATTTCCTCAGCAGTAAAGAACGACTCATTTATCTTAATTCTTAAATGAAGCGCTACCACAGAGCCCAGTGTAATCGCTGAGTTTCCGCAATCATGTCAAATTATGAAGAATGTTATTTCTTGGAGTCAAATTGTCTCCTTTATCACATTTATCAGGTGACAGTCCAAAGTTAGTTCAATTAAGTCCCACAGTCAATCGTTTCATAGTTAAAAGCAATGCAACCTAGTAATATTAGAAAAATATCGCTAAATACATGTTGGTACGAATATGTGAGCAAACGGTTGTAACTCAAACGGATTGACAACGTTAGAAAGTCAAAGAAGTGTAGTTTTTGAAACTGTCGCTATTTCTTCAGCGTGAGATAACGGATAGGATTGGTCCCACAGTAAAGAACGACTTATTTATCTTAATTCTTAAATGAAGCGCTACCACAGAGCCCAGTGTAATCGCTGAGTTTCAGCAATCATGTCAAATTATGAAGAATGTTATTTTTTGGAGTCCAATTGTCTCATTTTTCACATTTATCAGGTCACAGTCCAAAGTTAGTTCAATTAACTCCCACAGTCAATCGTTTCATAGTTAAAAGCGATGCAACCTAGTAATATCAGATAAATATCGCTAAATATATGTTGGTACGAATATTTGACCCAACCGTTGAAACTCAACCGGACTGACACCGTTAGAAAGTCAATGAAATGTAGTTCTTGAAACTGTCGCTATTTCTTTAGCGCGCGATAACGGCTACGATTGGTCCCACAATAAAAAAATGACTTTTTTATCTTAATTCTTAAATGAAGCGCTACCAGAGAGCCCAGTGTAATCGCTGAGTTTCAGCAATCATGTCAAATTAACAAGAATGTTATTTCTTGGAGTCCAATTGTCTCATTTATCACATTTATCAGGTCACAGTCCAAAGTTAGTTCAATTAAGTCCCACAGTCAATCGTTTCATAGTTAAAAGCGATGCAACCTAGTAATATCAGAAAAATATCGCTAAATACATGTTGGTACTTATTTGTGACCAAACTGTTGTAACTGAAATTGACTGACACCGTTAGAAAGTCATGGAAATGTAGTTTTTGAAACTGTCGCTATTTCTTCAGCGCGCGATAACGGATAGGATTGGTCCCACAGTAAAGAACGACTGATTTATCTTAATTCTGAAATGAAGCGCTACCACAGAGCCCAGTGTAATCGCTGAGTTTCAGCAATCATGTCAAATTATGAAGAATGTTATTTCTTGGAGTCCAATTGTCTCATTTTTCACATTTATCAGGTCACAGTCCAAAGTTAGTTCAATTAAGTCCCACAGTCAATCGTTTCATAGTTAAAAGCGATGCAACCTAGTAATATCAGATAAATATCGCTAAATATATGTTGGTACGAATATTTGACCCAACCGTTGAAACTCAACCGGACTGACACCGTTAGAAAGTCAATGAAATGTAGTTCTTGAAACTGTCGCTATTTCTTTAGCGCGCGATAACGGCTACGATTGGTCCCACAATAAAAAAATGACTTTTTTATCTTAATTCTTAAATGAAGCGCTACCAGAGAGCCCAGTGTAATCGCTGAGTTTCAGCAATCATGTCAAATTAACAAGAATGTTATTTCTTGGAGTCCAATTGTCTCATTTATCACATTTATCAGGTCACAGTCCAAAGTTAGTTCAATTAAGTCCCACAGTCAATCGTTTCATAGTTAAAAGCGATGCAACCTAGTAATATCAGAAAAATATCGCTAAATACATGTTGGTACTTATTTGTGACCAAACTGTTGTAACTGAAATGGACTGACACCGTTAGAAAGTCATGGAAATTTAGTTTTTTAAACTGTCGCTATTTCTTCAGCGCGCGATAACGGATAGGATTGGTCCCACAGTAAAGAATGACTTATTTATCTAAACTCTTAAATGAAGCGCTACCACAGCGGCCAGTGTAATCGCTGAGTTCCAGCAATCACGTCAAATTAAGAAGAATGTTTTTTTTTCGAGTCCAATTGTCTCATTTTTCACATTTATCAGGTCACAGTCCAAAGTTAGTTCATTTAAGTCCCACAGTCAATCGTTTCATTGTCAAAAGCGATGCAACCTAATAATATTAAAACAATATCGCTAAATACATGTTGGTACGAATATGGGACACAACCTTTGAAACTAAAACGGACTGACACCGTTAGAAAGTCAATGAAATGTAGTTTTTGAAACTGTCGCTATTTCCTCAGCAGTAAAGAACGACTCATTTATCTTAATTCTTAAATGAAGCGCTACCACAGAGCCCAGTGTAATCGCTGAGTTTCCGCAATCATGTCAAATTATGAAGAATGTTATTTCTTGGAGTCAAATTGTCTCCTTTATCACATTTATCAGGTGACAGTCCAAAGTTAGTTCAATTAAGTCCCACAGTCAATCGTTTTATAGTTAAAAGCGATGCAACCTAGTAATATTAGAAAAATATCGCTAAATACATGTTGGTACGAATATGTGAGCAAACGGTTGTAACTCAAACGGATTGACACCGTTAGAAAGTCAAAGAAGTGTAGTTTTTGAAACTTGCGCTATTTCTTCAGCGTGCGATAACGGATAGGATTGGTCCCACAGTAAAGAACGACTCAGTTATCTTAATTCTTAAATGAAGCGCTACCACAGAGCCCAGTGTAATCGCTGAGTTTCAGCAATCATGTCAAATTATGAAGAATGTTATTTCTTGGAGTCCAATTGTCTCATTTTTCACATTTATCAGGTCACAGTCCAAAGTTAGTTCAATTAAGTCCCACAGTCAATCGTTTCATAGTTAAAAGCGATGCAACCTAGTAATATCAGAAAAATATCGCTAAATACATGTTGGTACTTATTTGTGACCAAACTGTTGTAACTGAAATGGACTGACACCGTTAGAAAGTCATGGAAATGTAGTTTTTGAAACTGTCGCTATTTCTTCAGCGCGCGATAACGGATAGGATTGGTCCCACAGTAAAGAATGACTTATTTATCTAAACTCTTAAATGAAGCGCTACCACAGCGGCCAGTGTAATCGCTGAGTTCCGGCAATCACGTCAAATTAAGAAGAATGTTTTTTTTTCGAGTCCAATTGTCTCATTTTTCACATTTATCAGGTCACAGTCCAAAGTTAGTTCAATTAAGTCCCACAGTCAATCGTTTCATTGTCAAAAGCGATGCAACCTAATAATATTAAAACAATATCGCTAAATACATGTTGGTACGAATATGGGACACAACCTTTGAAACTAAAACGGACTGACACCGTTAGAAAGTCAATGAAATGTAGTTTTTGAAACTGTGGCTATTTCCTCAGCAGTAAAGAACGACTCATTTATCTTAATTCTTAAATGAAGCGATACCACAGAGCCCAGTGTAATCGCTGAGTTTCCGCAATCATGTCAAATTATGAAGAATGTTATTTCTTGGAGTCAAATTGTCTCCTTTATCACATTTATCAGGTGACAGTCCAAAGTTAGTTCAATTAAGTCCCACAGTCAATCGTTTTATAGTTAAAAGTGATGCAACTTAGTAATATTAGAAAAATATCGCTAAATACATGTTGGTACGAATATGTGAGCCAACTGTTGTAACTCAAACGGATTGACACCGTTAGAAAGTCAAAGAAGTGTAGTTTTTGAATCTGTCGCTATTTCTTCAGCGTGCGATAACGGATAGGATTGGTCCCACAGTAAAGAACGACTCATTTATACATGTTGGTACCAATAAGTGACCCAACCGTTGTAACTCAAACGGAATGAAACCGTTAGAAAGTCAATGAAATGTAGTTTTTGAAATTGTCGCTATTTCTTCAGCGCGCGATAACGGCTAAGATTGGTCGCACATTAAAAAAATGACTTGCTAATCAAAATTTTTAAATGAAGCGCTACCACAGGGCCCAGTGTAATCGCTAAGTTCCGGCAATCATGTCAAATTAAGAAGAATGTTATTTCTTGGAGTCCAATTTTCTTATTTATCACATTTATCAGGTTACAGTACAAAGTTAGTTCAACTAAGTTCTACAGTCAATCGTTGTTAAAGGCGATGCAACCTAGTAATATCAGATAAATATCGCTAAATACATGTTGGTACGAATATGTGACCCAAATGTTGTAACTCAAACGGCCTGACAGCGTTAAAAAGTCAATGAAATGTAGTTTTTGAAACTATTGCTATTTCTTCAGCGTGCGATAACGGATAGGATTGGTCCCACAGTAAAGAACGACTCATTTATCTAAATTTTTAAATGAAGCGCTACCACAGAGCCCAGTGTAATCGCTGAGTTTCCGCAATCATGTCAAATTATGAAGAATGTTATTTCTTGGAGTCCAATTGTCTCATTTTTCACATTTATTAGATCACAGTCCAAAGTTAGTTCAATTAAGTCCCACAGCCAATCGTTTCACTGTTAAAAGCGATGCAACCTAGTAATATCAGAAAAATATCGCTAAATACATGTTGGTACGAATATGTGACCGAACTGTTGAGACTCAAACGAACTGACACCGTTAGAAAATCAATTAAATGTAGTTTTTGACACTGTCGCTATTTCTTCAGCGCGCGATAACGGCTAGGTTTAGTCCCACAGTAAAAAATGACTTTTTTATCTAAATTTTTAAATGAAGCACTACCACAGCGCCCAGTATAATCGCTGATTTTCGGCAATCACGTCAAATTAGGAAGAATGTTTTTTCTTGGAATCCAATTTTCTCATTTATCACATTTACCAGGTCACAGTGGAAAGTTAGTTCAATTAAGTCTCACAGTCAATCGTTTCATTGTTAAAAGCGATGCAACCTAGTAATCTCCGAAAATTATCGCTAAATACATGTTGGTACCAATAAGTGACCCAACCGTTGTAACTCAAACGGAATGAAACCGTTAGAAAGTCAATGAAATGTAGTTTTTGAAATTGTCGCTATTTCTGCAGCGCGCGATAACGGCTAAGATTGGTCGCACATTAAAAAAATGACTTGCTAATCAAAATATTTAAATGAAGCGCTACCACAGCGCCCAGTGTAATCGCTAAGTTCCGGCAATCATGTCAAATTAAGAAGAATGTTATTTCTTGGAGTCCAATTTTCTTATTTATCACATTTATCAGGTTACAGTACAAAGTTAGTTCAACTAAGTTCTACAGTCAATCGTTGTTAAAGGCGATGCAACCTAGTAATATCAGATAAATATGGCTAAATACATGTTGGTACGAATATTTGACCCAACCGTTGAAACTCAACCGGACTGACACCGTTAGAAAGTCAATGAAATGTAGTTCTTGAAGCTGTCGCTATTTCTTTAGCGTGCCATAACGGCTAGGATTGGGCCCACAATAAAAAAATGACTTTTTTATCTTAATTCTTAAATGAAGCGCTACCAGAGAGTCCAGTGTAATCGCTGAGTTCCGGCAATCACGTCATATTAAGAAGAATGTTTTTTCTTCGAGTCCAATTGTCTCATTTTTTCACATTTATCAGGTCACAGTCCAAAGTTAGTTCAATTAAGTCCCACAGTCAATCGTTTTATAGTTAAAAGCGATGCAACCTAGTAATATTAGAAAAATATCGCTAAATACATGTTGGTACGAATATGTGAGCAAACGGTTGTAACTCAAACGGATTGACACCGTTAGAAAGTCAAAGAAGTGTAGTTTTTGAAACTGTCGCTATTTCTTCAGCGTGCGATAACGGATAGGATTGGTCCCACAGTAAAGAACGACTCATTTATCTTAATTCTTAAATGAAGCGCTACCACAGAGCCCAGTGTAATCGCTGAATTTCAGCAATCATGTCAAATTATGAAGAATGTTATTTCTTGGAGTTCAATTGTCTCATTTTTCACATTTATCAGGTCACAGTCCAAAGTTAGTTCAGTTAAGTCCCACAGTCAATCGTTTCATAGTTAAAATCGATGCAACCTAGTAATATCAGAAAAATATCTTTAAATACATGTTGGTACTTATTTGTGACCAAACTGTTGTAACTGAAATGGACTGACACCGTTAGAAAGTCATGGAAATGTAGTTTTTGAAACTGTCGCTATTTCTTCAGCGCGCGATAACGGATAGGATTGGTCCCACAGTAAAGAATGACTTATTTATCTAAACTCTTAAATGAAGCGCTACCACAGCGGCCAGTGTAATCGCTGAGTTCCGGCAATCACGTCAAATTAAGAAGAATGTTTTTTTTTCGAGTCCAATTGTCTCATTTTTCACATTTATCAGGTCACAGTCCAAAGTTAGTTCAATTAAGTCCCACAATCAATCGTTTCATTGTCAAAAGCGATGCAACCTAATAATATTAAAACAATATCGCTAAATACATGTTGGTACGAATATGGGACACAACCTTTGAAACTAAAACGGACTGACACCGTTAGAAAGTCAATGAAATGTAGTTTTTGAAACTGTGGCTATTTCCTCAGCAGTAAAGAACGACTCATTTATCTTAATTCTTAAATGAAGCGATACCACAGAGCCCAGTGTAATCGCCGAGTTTCCGCAATCATGTCAAATTATGAAGAATGTTATTTCTTGGAGTCAAATTGTCTCCTTTATCACATTTATCAGGTGACAGTCCAAAGTTAGTTCAATTAAGTCCCACAGTCAATCGTTTTATAGTTAAAAGCGATGCAACTTAGTAATATTAGAAAAATATCGCTAAATACATGTTGGTACGAATATGTGAGCCAACTGTTGTAACTCAAACGGATTGACACCGTTAGAAAGTCAAAGAAGTGTAGTTTTTGAATCTGTCGCTATTTCTTCAGCGTGCGATAACGGATAGGATTGGTCCCACAGTAAAGAACGACTCATTTATACATGTTGGTACCAATAAGTGACCCAACCGTTGTAACTCAAACGGAATGAAACCGTTAGAAAGTCAAAGAAGTGTAGTTTTTGAAACTGTCGCTATTTCTTCAGCGTGCGATAACGGATAGGATTGGTCCCACAGTAAAGAACGACTCATTTATCTAAATTTTTAAATGAAGCGCTACCACAGAGCCCAGTGTAATCGCTGAGCTTCCGCAATCATGTCAAATTATGAAGAATGTTATTTCTTGGAGTCCAATTGTCTCATTCTTCACATTTATCAGGTCACAGTCCAAAGTTAGTTCAATTAAGTCCCACAGTCAATCGTTTCATTGTCAAAAGAGATGCAACCTAATAATATTAAAACAATATCGCTAAATACATGTTGGTACGAATATGGGACACAACCTTTGAAACTAAAACGGACTGACACCGTTAGAAAGTCAATGAAATGTAGTTTTTGAAACTGTCGCTATTTCCTTAGCAGTAAAAAACGACTCATTTATCTTAATTCTTAAATGAAGCGCTACCACAGAGCCCAGTGTAATCGCTGAGTTTCCGCAATCATGTCAAATTATGAAGAATGTTATTTCTTTGAGTCCAATTGTCTCCTTTATCACATTTATCCGTTGGCAGTCCAAAGTTTGTTCAATTAAGTCCCACAGTCAATCGTTTCATAGTTAAAAGCGATGCAACCTAGTAATATTAGAAATATATCGCTAAATACATGTTGGTACGAATATGTGACCCAACCGTTGTAACTCAAACGGATTGACACCGTTAGAAAGTCAAAGAAGTGTAGTTTTTGAAACTGTCGCTATTTTTTCAGCGTGCGATAATGGATAGGATTGGTCCCACAGTAAGGAACGACTCATTTATCTAAATTTTTAAATGAAGCGCTACCACAACGCCCAGTGTAATCGCTGAGTTCCGGCAATCACGTCAAATTAAGAAGAATGTTCTTTCTTGGAGTCCAATTGTCTCATTTTTCACATTTATCAGGTCACAGTCCAAAGTTAGTTCAATTAAGTCCCACATTTAATCGTTTCATTGTCAAAAGCGATGCAACATAGTAATATCAAAAAAATATCGCTAAATACATGTTGGTACGAATATGTGACACAACTGTTGAAACTTAAACGGACTGACACCGTTAGAAAGTCAATGAAATGTAGTTTTTGAAACTGTCGCTATTTCCTTAGCAGTAAAAAACGACTCATTTATCTTAATTCTTAAATGAAGCGCTACCACAGAGCCCAGTGTAATCGCTGAGTTTCCGCAATCATGTCAAATTATGAAGAATGTTATTTCTTTGAGTCCAATTGTCTCCTTTATCACATTTATCCGTTGGCAGTCCAAAGTTTGTTCAATTAAGTCCCACAGTCAATCGTTTCATAGTTAAAAGCGATGCAACCTAGTAATATTAGAAATATATCGCTAAATACATGTTGGTACGAATATGTGACCCAACCGTTGTAACTCAAACGGATTGACACCGTTAGAAAGTCAAAGAAGTGTAGTTTTTGAAACTGTCGCTATTTTTTCAGCGTGCGATAATGGATAGGATTGGTCCCACAGTAAGGAACGACTCATTTATCTAAATTTTTAAATGAAGCGCTACCACAACGCCCAGTGTAATCGCTGAGTTCCGGCAATCACGTCAAATTAAGAAGAATGTTCTTTCTTGGAGTCCAATTGTCTCATTTTTCACATTTATCAGGTCACAGTCCAAAGGTAGTTCAATTAAGTCCCACATTTAATCGTTTCATTGTCAAAAGCGATGCAACATAGTAATATCAAAAAAATATCGCTAAATACATGTTGGTACGAATATGTGACACAACTGTTGAAACTTAAACGGACTGACACCGTTAGAAAGTCAATGAAATGTAGTTTTTGAAACTGTCGCTATTTCCTCAGCGCAAGATAACGAATAGGATTGGTCCCACAGTAAAAAACGACTCATTTATCTAAATTTTTAAATGAAGCGCTACCACAGAGCACAGTGTAATCGCTGAGTTTCCGCAATCATGTCAAATTATGAAGAATGTTATTTCTTGGAGTCCAATTGTCTCATTTTTCACATTTATCAGGTCACAGTCCAAAGTTAGTTCAATTAAGTCCCACAGTCAATCGTTTCACTGTTAAAAGCGATGCAACCTAGTAATATTAGATAAATATCGCTAAATACATGTTGGTACGAATATGTGACCCAACCGTTGTAACTCAAACGGATTGACACCGTTAAAAAGTCAAAGAAGTGTAGTTTTTGAAACTGTCGCTATTTTTTCAGCGCGCGATAACGGCTAGGTTTGGTTCCACAGTAAAAAATGACTTTTTTATCTAAATTTTTAAATGAAGCGCTACCACAGCGCCCAGTATAATCGCTGATTTTCGGCAATCACGTCAAATTAAGAAGAATGTTTTTTCTTGGAATCCAATTTTCTCATTTATCACATTTATCAGGTCACAGTGGAAAGTTAGTTCAATTAAGTCTCACAGTCAATCGTTGTTAAAGGAGATGCAACCTAGTAATACCAGAAAAGTATCAAGAAACACATGTTGGTACGAATATGTGACTCAACCGTTGTAACTCAAACGGATTGATACTTTTAGAAAGTCTATGAAATGTAGTTTTTGAAACTGTCGCTATTTTTTCAGCGCGCAATAACGGCTGGGATTGGTCCCACAGTAAAGAATGACTTATTTACCTAAACTTTTAAATGAAGCCCTACCACAGCGCCCAGTGTAATCGCTGAGTTCCAGCAATCACGTCAAATTAAGAAGAATGTTATTTCTTGGAGTCCAATTGTCTCAATTATGACATTTATCAGGTCACTTCCAAAGTTAGTTCAATTAAGTCCCACAGTCAATTGCTTCAATGTTAAAAGCTATGCAACCTAGTAATAACAGATAAATATCGCTAAATACATGTTGGTACGAATATGTGACCCAAACGTTGTAACTCAACCGGACTGACACCGTTAGAAAGTCAATGAAATGTAGTTTTTGAAACTATTGCTATTTCTTCAGCACGCGCTAACGGCTAGGATTGGTCCCACATTAAAAAAATGACTTTTTTTAGCTTAGTTTTTACAGTCAATCGCTTCACTGTTAAAAGCGATGCAACCTAGTAATATCAGATAAATATCGCTAAATACATGTTGGTACGAATATGTGACCCAAACGTTGTAACTCAACCGGACTGACACCGTTAGAAAGTCAATGAAATGTAGTTTTTGAAACTATTGCTATTTCTTCAGCGCGCGCTAACGGCTAGGATTGGTCCCACATTAAAAAAATGACTTTTTTTAGCTTAGTTTTTAAATGAAGCGCTGCCACAGCGCCCAGTGTAATCGCTGAGTTCCGGCAATCATGTGAAATTAAGAAGAATGTTATTTCTTGGAGTCCAATTTTCTCATTGATTACATTTATCAGGTTACTGTCCAAAGTTAGTTCAATTAAGTCCTACAGTCAATCGTTTCATTGTTAAAGGCGATGCAACCCAATAATACCAGAATATTATCAAGGAATACATGTTGGTACGAATATGTGACCCAACCGTTGTAACTCAAACGGATTGATACTTTTAGAAAGTCTATGAAATGTAGTTTTTGAAACTGTCGCTATTTCGTTAGCGCGCGTTAACGGCTAGGATTGGTCCCACAGTAAAGAATGTCTTATTTACCTAAACTTTTAAATAAAGCGCTGCCACAGCGCCCAGTGTAATCGGTGAGTTCCGGTAATCACGTCAAATTAGGAAGAATGTTATTTCTTGGAGTCCAATTGTCTCATTTTTCACATTTATCAGGTCACAGTCCAAAGTTAGTTCAATTAAGTTCCACAGTCAATCGTTTTATTGTCAAAAGAGATGCAACCTAATAATATTCAAACAATATCGCTAAATACATGTTGGTACGAATATGGGACACAACCTTTGAAACTAAAACGGACTGACACCGTTAGAAAGTCAATGAAATGTAGTTTTTGAAACTGTCGCTATTTCCTTAGCAGTAAAAAACGACTCATTTATCCTAATTCTTAAATGAAGCGCTACCACAGAGCCCAGTGTAATCGCTGAGTTTCCGCAATCATGTCAAATTATGAAGAATGTTATTTCTTTGAGTCCAATTGTCTCCTTTATCACATTTATCCGTTGGCAGTCCAAAGTTTGTTCAATTAAGTCCCACAGTCAATCGTTTCATAGTTAAAAGCGATGCAACCTAGTAATATTAGAAATATATCGCTAAATACATGTTGGTACGAATATGTGACCCAACCGTTGTAACTCAAACGGATTGACACCGTTAGAAAGTCAAAGAAGTGTAGTTTTTGAAACTGTCGCTATTTTTTCAGCGTGCGATAATGGATAGGATTGGTCCCACAGTAAGGAACGACTCATTTATCTAAATTTTTAAATGAAGCGCTACCACAACGCCCAGTGTAATCGCTGAGTTCCGGCAATCACGTCAAATTAAGAAGAATGTTTTTTCTTGGAGTCCAATTGTCTCATTTTTCACATTTATCAAGTCACAATCCAAAGTTAGTTCAATTAAGTCCCACATTTAATCGTTTCATTGTCAAAAGCGATGCAACATAGTAATATCAAAAAAATATCGCTAAATACATGTTGGTACGAATATGTGACACAACTGTTGAAACTTAAACGGACTGACACCGTTAGAAAGTCAATGAAATGTAGTTTTTGAAACTGTCGCTATTTCCTCAGCGCGCGATAACGAATAGGATTGGTCCCACAGTAAAAAACGACTCATTTATCTAAATTTTTAAATGAAGCGCTACCACAGAGGACAGTGTAATCGCTGAGTTTCCGCAATCATGTCAAATTATGAAGAATGTTATTTCTTGGAGTCCAATTGTCTCATTTTTCACATTTATCAGGTCACAGTCCAAAGTTAGTTCAATTAAGTCCCACAGTCAATCGTTTCACTGTTAAAAGCGATGCAACCTAGTAATATTAGATAAATATCGCTAAATACATGTTGGTACGAATATGTGACCCAACCGTTGTAACTCAAACGGATTGACACCGTTAGAAAGTCAAAGAAGTGTAGTTTTTGAAACTGTCGCTATTTCTTCAGCGCGCGATAACGGCTAGGTTTGGTCCCACAGTAAAAAATGACTTTTTTATCTAAATTTTTAAATGAAGCGCTACCACAGCGCCCAGTATAATCGCTGATTTTCGGCAATCACGTCAAATTAAGAAGAATGTTTTTTCTTGGAATCCAATTTTCTCATTTATCACATTTATCAGGTCACAGTGGAAAGTTAGTTCAATTAAGTCTCACAGTCAATCGTTGTTAAAGGAGATGCAACCTAGTAATACCAGAAAAGTATCAAGAAACACATGTTGGTACGAATATGTGACTCAACCGTTGTAACTCAAACGGATTGATACTTTTAGAAAGTCTATGAAATGTAGTTTTTGAAACTGTCGCTATTTTTTCAGCGCGCAATAACGGCTGGGATTGGTCCCACAGTAAAGAATGACTTATTTACCTAAACTTTTAAATGAAGCCCTACCACAGCGCCCAGTGTAATCGCTGAGTTCCAGCAATCACGTCAAATTAAGAAGAATGTTATTTCTTGGAGTCCAATTGTCTCAATTATGACATTTATCAGGTCACATTCCAAAGTTAGTTCAATTAAGTCCCACAGTCAATTGCTTCAATGGTAAAAGCGATGCAACCTAGTAATATCAGATAAATATCGCTAAATACATGTTGGTACGAATATGTGACCCAAACGTTGTAACTCAACCGGACTGACACCGTTAGAAAGTCAATGAAATGTAGTTTTTGAAACTATTGCTATTTCTTCAGCACGCGCTAACGGCTAGGATTGGTCCCACATTAAAAAAATGACTTTTTTTAGCTTAGTTTTTACAGTCAATCGCTTCACTGTTAAAAGCGATGCAACCTAGTAATATCAGATAAATATCGCTAAATACATGTTGGTACGAATATGTGACCCAAACGTTGTAACTCAACCGGACTGACACCGTTAGAAAGTCAATGAAATGTAGTTTTTGAAACTATTGCTATTTTTTCAGCGCGCGCTTACGGCTAGGATTGGTCCCACATTAAAAAAATGACTTTTTTTAGCTTAGTTTTTAAATGAAGCGCTGCCACAGCGCCCAGTGTAATCGCTGAGTTCCGGCAATCATGTGAAATTAAGAAGAATGTTATTTCTTGGAGTCCAATTTTCTCATTAATTACATTTATCAGGTTACTGTCCAAAGTTAGTTCAATTAAGTCCTACAGTCAATCATTTCATTGTTAAAGGCGATGCAACCCAATAATACCAGAATATTATCAAGGAATACATGTTGGTACGAATATGTGACCCAACCGTTGTAACTCAAACGGATTGATACTTTTAGAAAGTCTATGAAATGTAGTTTTTGAAACTGTCGCTATTTCGTTAGCGCGCGTTAACGGCTAGGATTGGTCCCACAGTAAAGAATGTCTTATTTACCTAAACTTTTAAATAAAGCGCTGCCACAGCGCCCAGTGTAATCGGTGAGTTCCGGTAATCACGTCAAATTAGGAAGAATGTTATTTATTGGAGTCCAATTGTCTCATTTGTCACATTTATCAGGTGACAGTCCAAAGTTAGTTCAATTAAGTCCCACAGTCAATCGTTTCAATGTTAAAAGCGATGCAACCTACTAATATCAGAATAATATCAAGAAATACATGTTGGTACGAATATGTGACCCAACCGTTGTAACTCAAACGGATTGATACTTTTAGAAAGTCTATGAAATGTAGTTTTTGAAACTGTCGCTATTTCGTTAGCGCGCGTTAACGGCTAGGATTGGTCCCACAGTAAAGAATGTCTTATTTACGTAAACTTTTAAATAAAGCGCTGCCACAGCGCCCAGTGTAATCGGTGAGTTCCGGTAATCACGTCAAATTAGGAAGAATGTTATTTATTGGAGTCCAATTGTCTCATTTGTCACATTTATCAGGTGACAGTCCAAAGTTAGTTCAATTAAGTCCCACAGTCAATCGTTTCAATGTTAAAAGCGATGCAACCTACTAATATCAGCACAATATCAAGAAATACATGTTGGTACGAATATGTGACCCAACCGTTGTAACTCAAACGGATTGATACTTTTAGAAAGTCTATGAAATGTAGTTTTTGAAACTGTCGCCATTTCTTTAGCGCCAATAACTGCTAGGATTGGTCCAACAGTAAAGAATGACTTATTTACCTAAACTTTTAAATGAAGCGCTGCCACAGCGCCCAGTGTAATCGCTGAGTTCCTGCAACCATGTCAAATTAAGAAGAATGTTATTTCTTGGAGTCCAATTGTTTCAATTATCACATTTATCAGGTCACATTCCAAAGTTAGTTCAATTAAGTCCCACAGTCAATCGCTTCACTGTTAAAAGCGAGGCAACCAAGTAATATCAGATAAATATCGCTAAATACATGTTGGTACGAATATGTGACCGAACCGCTGTAACTTAAACGGACTGACACCGTTAGAAAGTCAATGAAATGTAGTTTTTGAAACTTTCGCTATTTCTTCAGCGCGCGATAACGGATAGGATTGGTCCCACAGTAAAGAATGACTTATTTATCTAAATTTTTAAATGAAGCGGTACCACAGCGCCCAGTGTAATCGCTGAGTTTCGGCAATCACGTCAAATTAAGAAGAATGTTATTTCTTGGAGTCCAATTGTTTCAATTATCACATTTATCAGGTCACATTCCAAAGTTAGTTCAATTAAGTCCCACAGTCAATCGCTTCACTGTTAAAAGCGATGCAACCAAGTAATATCAGATAAATATCGCTAAATACATGTTGGTATGAATATGTGACCAAACGTTGTAACTCAACCGGACTGACACCGTTAGAAAGTCAATGAAATGTAGTTTTTGAAACTATTGCTATTTCTTCAGCGCGCGCTAACGGCTAGGATTGGTCCCACAGTAAAAAAATGACTTTTTTTAGCTTAGTTTTTAAATGAACCGCTGCCACAGCGCCCAGTGTAATCGCTGAGTTCCGGCAATCATGTCAAATTAAGAAGAATGTTATTTCTTGGAGTCCAATTTTCTCATTGATTACATTTATCAGGTTACAGTCCAAAGTTAGATCAATTTAGTCCTACAGTCAATCGTTTCATTGTTAAAAGCGATGCAACCTAGTAATATGAGAAAAATATCGCTAAATACATGTTGGTACGAATATGTGACCCAACCGTTGTAACTCAAACGGACTGACACCGTTAGAAAGTCAATGAAATGTAATTTTTGAAACTTTCGCTATTTCTTCAGCGCGCGATAACGGATAGGATTGGTCCCACAGTAAAGAATGACTTATTTATTTAAATTTTTAAATGAAACGCTATCACCGCGCCCAGTGTAATCGCTGAGTTCCGGCAATCACGTCAAATTAACAAGAACGTTATTTCTTAGAGTACAATTGTCTCATTTATCACATTTATCAGGTCACTGTCCAAAGTTAGTTCAGTTAAGTCCCACAGTCAATCGCTTCACTGTTAAAAGCGATGCAACCTAGTAATATCAGATAAATATCGCTAAATACATGTTGGTACGAATATGTGACCCAAACGTTGTAACTCAAACGGATTGATACTTTTAGAAAGTCTATGAAATGTAGTTTTTGAAACTGTCGCTATTTCTTTAGCGCGCGCTTACGGCTAGCATTGGTCCCACAGTAAAAAAATGACTTTTTTTAGCTTAGTTTTTAAATGAAGCGCTACCACAGCGCCCAGTGTAATTGCTGAGTTCCGGCAATCACGTCAAAATAGGAAGAATGTTATTTCTTGGAGTCCAATTGTCTCATTTATCACATTTATCAGGTGACAGTCCAAAGTTAGTTCAATTAAGTCCTACAGTCAATCGTTTCATTGTTAAAATCGATGCAACCTAGTAATACCAGAATAATATCAAGAAATACATGTTGGTAGAATATGTGACCCAAACGTTGTAACTCAACCGGACTGACACCGTTAGAAAGTCAATGAAATGTAGTTTTTAAAACTATTGCTATTTCTTCAGCGCGCGCTAACGGCTAGGATTGGTCCCACAGTAAAAAAATGACTTTTTTTATCTTAGTTTTTAAATGAAGCGCTGCCACAGCGCCCAGTGTAATCGCTGAGTTCCGGCAATCATGTCAAATTAAGAAGAATGTTATTTCTTGGAGTCCAATTTTCTCATTGATTACATTTATCAGGTTACAGTCCAAAGTTAGTTCAATTAAGTCCCACAGTCAATCGTTTCATTGTTAAAAGCGATGCAACCTAGTAATACCGGAATAATATCAAGAAATACATGTTGGTACGAATATGTGACCCAACCGTTGTAACTCAAACGGATTGATACTTTTAGAAAGTCTATGAAATGTAGTTTTTGAAACTGTCGCTATTTCTTTAGCGCGCGCTAACGGCTAGGATTGGTCCCACAGTAAAAAAATGACTTTTTTTAGCTTAGTTGTTAAATGAAGCGCTACCACAGCGCCCAGTGTAATCGCTGAGTTCCGGCAAGCACGTCAAAATAGGAAGAATGTTATTCCTTGGAGTCCAATTGTCTCATTTATCACAGTTATCAGGTGACAGTCCAAAGTTAGTTCAATTAATTCCCACAGTCAATCGTTTCATAGTTAAAAGCGATGCAACCAAGTAATATGAGAAAAATATCGCTAAATACATGTTGGTACGAATATGTGACCCAACCGTTGTAACTCAAACGGACTGACACCGTTAGAAAGTCAGTGAAATGTAGTTTTTGAACCTTTCGCTATTTCTTCAGCGCGCGATAACGGATAGGATTGGTCCCACAGTAAAGAATGACTTATTTATCTAAATTTTTAAATGAAGCGCTATCACAGCGCCCAGTGTAATCGCTGATTTCCGGCAATCACGTCAAATTAAGAAGAATGTTATTTCTTGGAGTCCAATCACATTTATCAGGTCACAGTCCAAAGTTAGTTCAATTAAGTCCCACAGTCATTCGCTTCACTGTTAAAAGCGATGCAACCTAGTAATATCAGATAAATATCGCTAAATACATGTTGGTACGAATATGTGACCCAAACGTTGTAACTCAACCGGACTGACACCGTTAGAAAGTCAATGAAATGTAGTTTTCGAAACTATTGCTATTTCTTCAGCGCGCGCTAACGGCTAAGATTGGTCCCACAGTAAAAAAATGACTTTTTTTAGCTTAGTTTTTAAAAGAAGTGCTGCCGCAGCGCCCAGTGTAATCGCTGAGTTCCGGCAATCATGTCAAATTAAGAAGAATGTTGTTTCTTGGAGTCCAATTTTCTCATTGATTACATTTCTCAGGTTACAGTCCAAAGTTAGTTCAATTAAGTCCCACAGTCAATCCTTTCATTGTTAAAAGCGATGCAACCTAGTAATACCAGAATAATATCAAGAAACACATGTTGGTACGAATATGTGACCCAACCGTTGTAACTCAAACGGATTGATACTTTTAGAAAGTCTATGAAATGTAGTTTTTGAAACTGTCGCTATTTCTTTAGCGCGCACTAACGGCTAGGATTGGTCCCACAGTAAAAAAATGACTTTTTTTAGCTTAGTTTTTAAATGAAGCGCTACCACAGCGCCCAGTGTAATCGCTGAGTTCCGGCAATCACGTCAAAATAGGAAGAATGTTATTTCTTGGAGTCCAATTGTCTCATTTATCACATTTATCAGGTGACAGTCCAAAGTTAGTTCAATTAAGTCCCACAGTCAATCGTTTCATTGTTAAAAACGATGCAACCTAGTAATACCAGAATAATATCAAGAAATACATGTTGGTACGAATATGTGACCCAACAGTTGTAACTCAAACGGACTGACACCGTTAGAAAGTCAATGAAATGTAGTTTTTGAAACTTTCGCTATTTCTTCAGCGCGCGATAACGGATAGGATTGGTTCCACAGTAAAGAATGACTTATTTATCTAATTTTTTAAATGAAGCGCTATCACAGCGCCCAGTGTAATCGCTGAGTTCCGGCAATCACGTCAAATTAAGAAGAATGTTATTTCTTGGAGTCCAATCACAGTTATCAGGTCACAGTCCAAAGTTAGTTCAATTAAGTCCCACAGTCAATCGCTTCACTGTTAAAAGCGATGCAACCTAGTAATATCAGATAAATATCGCTAAACACATGTTGGTACGAATATGTGACCCAAACGTTGTAAATCAACCGGACTGACACCGTTAGAAAGTCAATGAAATGTAATTTTCGAAATTATTGCTATTTCTTCAGCGCGCGCTAACGGCTAGGATTGGTCCCACAGTAAAAAATGACTTTTTTTAGTTTAGTTTTTAAATGAAGCGCTGCCACAGCGCCCAGTGTAATCGCTGAGTTCCGGCGATCATGTGAAATTAAGAAGAATGTTATTTTTTGGAGTCCAATTTTCTCATTGATTACATTTATCAGGTTACCGTCCAAAGTTAGTTCAATTAAGTCCTACAGTCAATCGTTTCATTGTTAAAAGCGATGCAACCTAGTAATACCAGAATAATATCAAGAAATACATGTTGGTACGAATATGTGAACCAACCGTTGTATTTCAAACGGATTGATACTTTTAGAAAGTCTATGAAATGTAGTTTTTGAAACTGTCGCTATTTCTTTAGCGCGCGTTAACGGCTAGGATTGGTCCCACAGTAAAGAATGACTTATTTACCTAAACTTTTAAATAAAGCGCTGCCACAGCGCCCAGTGTAATCGCTGAGTTCCGGTAATCTCGTCAAATTAGGAAGAATGTTATTTCTTGGAGTCCAATTGCGTCATTTATCACATTGATCAGGTCACAGTGCAGAGTTAGTTCAATTAAGTCCCACAGTCAATGTTTTCACTGTTAAAAGCCATACAACAAAGTAATATCAGAAAAAGTATCGCTAAATACATGTTGGTACGAATATGTGACCCAACCGTTGTAACTCAAACGGATTGACACCGTAAGAAAGTCAATGAAATGTAGGTTTTGAAACTGTCACTATTTCTTCAGCGTGCAATAACGGATAGGATTGGTCCCACAGTAAAGAACGACTCATTTATCTAACTTTTTAAACGAAGCGTTACCACAACGCCCAGTGTAATCGCTGATTTCCGGCAATCACGTCAAATTAAGAAGAATGTTTTTTCTTGGAGTCCATTTGCGTCAGTTATCACATTGATCAGGTCACAGTGCAGAGTTAGTTCAATTAAGTCCCACAGTCAATCGTTTCACTGTTAAAAGCGATGCAACCTAGTAATATCAGATAAATATCGCTAAATACATGTTGGTACGAATATGTGACCCAACCGTTTAAACTCAAACGGACCGACACCGTCATAAAGTCAATGAAATGTAGTTTTTGAAACTGTTGCTATTTCTTAAGCACGCGATAACGGCTAGGATTGGTCCCACAGTAAAAAATGACTTTTTTATCTTAATTTTTAATTGAAGCGCTACCACAACGCCCAGTGTAATCGCTGAGTTTCGGTAATCATTTCATATTAAGAAGAATGTTATTTCTTGGAGTCCAATTGTCTCACTTTCACATTTATAAGGTCACAGTCCACAATCAGTTCTATTAAGTCCCACAGTCAATGGTTTCACTGTTAAAAGCCATACAACCTAGTAATATCAGAAAAAGTATCGCTAAACACATGTTCGTACGAATATGTGACCCAACCGTTGTAACTCAAACAGATTGACACCGTAAGAAAGTCAATGAAATGTAGTTTTTGAAACTTTCGCTATTTCTTCAGCGCGCGATAACGGATATGATTGGTCCCACAGTAAAGAATGACTTATTTATCTAAATTTTTAAATGAAGCGCTATCACAGCGCCCAGTGTAATCGCTGAGTTCCGGCAATCACGTCAAATTAAGAAGAATGTTATTTCTTGGAGTCCAATCACATTTATCAGGTCACAGTCCAAAGTTAGTTCAATAAAGTCCCACAGTCAATCGCTTCACTGTTAAAAGCGATGCAACCTAGTAATATCAGATAAATATCGCTAAATACATGTTGGTACGAATATGTGACCAAAACGTTGTAACTCAACCGGACTGACACCGTTAGAAAGTCAATGAAATGTAGTTTTCGAAACTATTGCTATTTCTTCAGCGCGCGCTAACGGCTAGGATTGGTCCCACAGTAAAAAAATGACTTTTTTTAGCTTAGTTTTTAAATGAAGTGCTGCCACAGCGCCCAGTGTAATCGCTGAGTTCCGGCAATCATGTCAAATTAAGAAGAATGTCATTTCTGGGAGTCCAATTTTCTCATTGATTACATTTCTCAGGTTACAGTCCAAAGTTAGTTCAATTAAGTCCCACAGTCAATCGTTTCATTGTTAAAAGCGATGCAACCTAGTAATACCAGAATAATATCAAGAAATACATGTTGGTACGAATATGTGACCCAACCGTTGTAACTCAAACGGATTGATACTTTTAGAAAGTCAATGAAATGTAGTTTTTGAAACTGTCGCTATTTCTTTAGCGCGCGCTAACGGCTAGGATTGGTCCCACAGTAAAAAAATGACATTTTTTAGCTTAGTTTTTAAATGAAGCGCTACCACAGCGCCCAGTGTAATCGCTGAGTTCCGGCAATCACGTCAAAATAGGAAGAATGTTATTTCTTGGAGTCCAATTGTCTCATTTATCACATTTATCAGGTGACAGTCCAAAGTTAGTTCAATTAAGTCCCACAGTCAATCGTTTCATTGTTAAAAGCGATGCAACCTAGTAATACCAGAATAATATCAAGAAATACATGTTGGTACGAATATGTGAACCAACCGTTGTATTTCAAACGGATTGATACTTTTAGAAAGTCTATGAAATGTAGTTTTTGAAACTGTCGCTATTTATTTAGCGCGCGTTAACGGCTAGGATTGGTCCCACAGTAAAGAATGACTTATTTACCTAAACTTTTAAATAAAGCGCTGCCACAGCGCCCAGTGTAATCGCTGAGTTCCGGTAATCTCGTCAAATTAGGAAGAATGTTATTTCTTGGAGTCCAATTGCGTCATTTATCACATTGATCAGGTCACAGTGCAGAGTTAGTTCAATTAAGTCCCACAGTCAATGGTTTCACTGTTAAAAGCCATACAACCAAGTAATATCAGAAAAAGTATCGCTAAATACATGTTGGTACGAATATGTGACCCAACCGTTGTAACTCAAACGGATTGACACCGTAAGAAAGTCAATGAAATGTAGGTTTTGAAACTGTCACTATTTCTTCAGCGTGCAATAACGGATAGGATTGGTCCCACAGTAAAGAACGACTCATTTATCTAACTTTTTAAACGAAGCGTTACCACAACGCCCAGTGTAATCGCTGATTTCCGGCAATCACGTCAAATTAAGAAGAATGTTTTTTCTTGGAGTCCATTTGCGTCAGTTATCACATTGATCAGGTCACAGTGCAGAGTTAGTTCAATTAAGTCCCACAGTCAATCGTTTCACTGTTAAAAGCGATGCAACCTAGTAATATCAGATAAATATCGCTAAATACATGTTGGTACGAATATGTGACCCAACCGTTTAAACTCAAACGGACCGACACCGTTATAAAGTCAATGAAATGTAGTTTTTGAAACTGTTGCTATTTCTTAAGCACGCGATAACGGCTAGGATTGGTCCCACAGTAAAAAATGACTTTTTTATCTTAATTTTTAATTGAAGCGCTACCACAACGCCCAGTGTAATCGCTGAGTTTCGGTAATCATTTCATATTAAGAAGAATGTTATTTCTTGGAGTCCAATTGTCTCACTTTCACATTTATAAGGTCACAGTCCACAATCAGTTCTATTAAGTCCCACAGTCAATGGTTTCACTGTTAAAAGCCATACAACCTAGTAATATCAGAAAAAGTATCGCTAAATACATGTTCGTACGAATATGTGACCCAACCGTTGTAACTCAAACAGATTGACACCGTAAGAAAGTCAATGAAATGTAGTTTTTGAAACTTTCGCTATTTCTTCAGCGCGCGATAACGGATATGATTGGTCCCACAGTAAAGAATGACTTATTTATCTAAATTTTTAAATGAAGCGCTATCACAGCGCCCAGTGTAATCGCTGAGTTCCGGCAATCACGTCAAATTAAGAAGAATGTTTTTTCTTGGAGTCCATTTGCGTCAGTTATCACATTGATCAGGTCACAGTGCAGAGTTAGTTCAATTAAGTCCCACAGTCAATCGTTTCACTGTTAAAAGCGATGCAACCTAGTAATATCAGATAAATATCGCTAAATACATGTTGGTACGAATATGTGACCCAACCGTTTAAACTCAAACGGACCGACACCGTTATAAAGTCAATGAAATGTAGTTTTTGAAACTGTTGCTATTTCTTAAGCACGCGATAACGGCTAGGATTGGTCCCACAGTAAAAAATGACTTTTTTATCTTAATTTTTAATTGAAGCGCTACCACAACGCCCAGTGTAATCGCTGAGTTTCGGTAATCATTTCATATTAAGAAGAATGTTATTTCTTGGAGTCCAATTGTCTCACTTTCACATTTATAAGGTCACAGTCCACAATCAGTTCTATTAAGTCCCACAGTCAATGGTTTCACTGTTAAAAGCCATACAACCTAGTAATATCAGAAAAAGTATCGCTAAATACATGTTCGTACGAATATGTGACCCAACCGTTGTAACTCAAACAGATTGACACCGTAAGAAAGTCAATGAAATGTAGTTTTTGAAACTTTCGCTATTTCTTCAGCGCGCGATAACGGATATGATTGGTCCCACAGTAAAGAATGACTTATTTATCTAAATTTTTAAATGAAGCGCTATCACAGCGCCCAGTGTAATCGCTGAGTTCCGGCAATCACGTCAAATTAAGAAGAATGTTATTTCTTGGAGTCCAATCACATTTATCAGGTCACAGTCCAAAGTTAGTTCAATTAAGTCCCACAGTCAATCGCTTCACTGTTAAAAGCGATGCAACCTAGTAATATCAGATAAATATCGCTAAATACATGTTGGTACGAATATGTGACCCAAACGTTGTAACTCAACCGGACTGACACCGTTAGAAAGTCAATGAAATGTAGTTTTCGAAACTATTGCTATTTCTTCAGCGCGCGCTAACGGCTAGGATTGGTCCCACAGTAAAAAAATGACTTTTTTTAGCTTAGTTTTTAAATGAAGTGCTGCCACAGCGCCCAGTGTAATCGCTGAGTTCCTGCAATCATGTCAAATTAAGAAGAATGTCATTTCTGGGAGTCCAATTTTCTCATTGATTACATTTTTCAGGTTACAGTCCAAAGTTAGTTCAATTAAGTCCCACAGTCAATCGTTTCATTGTTAAAAGCGATGCAACCTAGTAATACCAGAATAATATCAAGAAATACATGTTGGTACGAATATGTGACCCAACCGTTGTAACTTAAACGGATTGATACTTTTAGAAAGTCAATGAAATGTAGTTTTTGAAACTGTCGCTTTTTCTTTAGCGCGCGCTAACGGCTAGGATTGGTCCCATAGTAAAAAAAATGACTTTTTTTAGCTTAGTTTTTAAATGAAACGTTACCACAGCGCCCAGTGTAATCGCTGAGTTCCGGCAATCACGTCAAAATAGGAAGAATGTTATTTCTTGGAGTCCAATTGTCTCATTTATCACATTTATCACGTGACAGTCCAAAGTTAGTTCAATTAAGTCCCACAGTCAATCGTTTCATTGTTAAAAGCGATGCAACCTAGTAATACCAGAATAATATCTAGAAATACATGTTGGTACGAATATGTGACCCAACCGTTGTAAGTCAAACGGACTGACACCGTTAGAAAGTCAATGAAATGTAGTTTTTGAAACTTTCGCTATTTCTTCAGCGCGCGATAACGGATAGGATTGGTCCCACAGTAAAGAATGACTTATTTATCTAATTTTTTAAATGAAGCGCTATCACAGCGTCCAGTGTAATCGCTGAGTTCCGGCAATCACGTCAAATTAAGAAGAATGTTATTTCTTGGAGTCCAATTTTCTCATTGATTACATTTATCAGGTTACTGTCCAAAGTTAGTTCAATTAAGTCCTACAGTCAATCGTTTCATTGTTAAAAGCGATGCAACCTAGTAATACCAGAATAATATCAAGAAATACATGTTGGTACGAATATGTGAACCAACTGTTGTAACTCAAACGGATTGATACTTTTAGAAAGTCTATGAAATGTAGTTTTTGAAACTGTCGCTATTTCTTTAGCGCGCGTTAACGGCTAGGATTGGTCCCACAGTAAAGAATGACTTATTTACCTAAACTTTTAAATAAAGCGCTGCCACAGCGCCCAGTGTAATCGCTGAGTTCCGGTAATCACGTCAAATTAGAAAAAATGTATTTCTTGGAGTCCAATTGTCTCATTTGTCACATTTATCAGGTGACAGTCCAAAGTCAGTTCAATTAAGTCCCACAGTCAATCGTTTCATAGTTAAAAGCGATGCAACCAAGTAATATGAGAAAAATATCGCTAAATACATGTTGGTACGAATATGTGACCCAACCGTTGTAACTCAAACGGACTGACACCGTTAGAAAGTCAATGAAATGTAGTTTTTGAAACTATCGCTATTTCTTCAGCGTGCGATAACGGATAGGATTGGTCCCACAGTAAAAAATGACTTATTTATCTAAATTTTTAAATGAAGCGCTACCACAGCGCCCAGTGTAATTGCTGAGTTTCGGCAATCATGTCAAATTAACAAGAATGTTATTTCTTGGAGTCCAATTGTCTCATTTATCACATTTATCAGGTCACAGTCCATAATCAGTTCATATAAGTCCCACAGTCAATGGTTTCACTGTTAAAAGCCATACAACCAAGTAATATCAGAAAAAGTATCGCTAAATACATGTTGGTACGAATATGTGACCCAACCGTTGTAACTCAAACGGATTGACACCGTAAGAAAGTCAATGAAATGTAGGTTTTGAAACTGTCGCTATTTTTTCAGCGTGCAATAACGGATAGGATTGGTCCCACAGTAAAGAACGACTCATTTATCTAACTTTTTAAACGAAGCGTTACCACAACGCCCAGTGTAATCGCTGATTTCCGGCAATCACGTCAAATTAAGAAGAATGTTTTTTCTTGGAGTCCATTTGCGTCATTTATCACATTGATCAGGTCACAGTGCAGAGTTAGTTCAATTAAGTCCCACAGTCAATCGTTTCACTGTTAAAAGCGATGCAACCTAGTAATATCAGATAAATATCGCTAAATACATGTTGGTACGAATATGTGACCCAACCGTTGAAACTCAAACGGACCGACACCGTTATAAAGACAATGAAATGTAGTTTTTGAAACTGTCGCTATTTCTTAAGCACGCGATAACGGCTAGGATTGGTCCCACAGTAAAAAATGACTTTTTTATCTTAATTTTTAATTGAAACGCTACCGCAGCGCCCAGTGTACTCGCTGAGTTTCGGCAATCATGTCAAATTAACAAGAATGTTATTTCTTGGAATCCAATTGTCTCATTTATCACATTTATCAGGTCAAAGTCCAAAATCAGTTCAATTAAGTCCCACAGTCAATCGTTTCACTGTTAAAAGTGATACAACCTAGTAATAACGGAAAGATATCAAGAAATACATGTTGGTAAGAATATGTGCCTCAACCGTTATAACTCAAACGGATTGATACTGTTGGAAAGTCACTGAAATGTACTTTTTGAAATTTTCTCTATTTCTTCAGCGCGGGATAACGGCTAGGATTGGTCCCACAGTAAGAAATGACTTATTTATCTAAATTTTTAAATGAAGCGCTACCACAGGGCCCAGTGTAATTGCTGAGTTTCGGCAATCATTTCATATTAAGAAGAATGTTATTTCTTGGAGTCCAATTGTCTCACTTTCACATTTATAAGGTCACAGTCCATAATCAGTTCAATTAAGTCCCACAGTCAATGGTTTCACTGTTAAAAGCCATACAACCTAGTAATATCAGAAAAAGTATCGCTAAATACATGTTGGTACGAATATGTGACCCAACCGTTGTAACTCAAACGGATTGACACCGTAAGAAAGTCAATGAAATGTAGTTTTTGAAACTATCCCTATTTCTTCAGCGTGCCATAACGGATAGGATTGGTCCCACAGTAAAGAACGACTCATTTGTCTAAATTTTTAAATGAAGCGCTACCACAACGCCCAGTGTAATCGCTGATTTCCGGCAATCACGTCAAATTAAGAAGACTGCTTTTTCTTTAAGTCCATTTATGTTATTTATCACATTGATCAGGTCACAGTCCAGAGTTAGTTCAATTAAGTCCCACAGTCAATCGTTTCACTGTTAAAAGCGATGCAACCTAGTAATATCAGATATTTATCGCTAAATACATGTTGGTACGAATATGTGACCCAACCGTTGAAACTCAAACGAACCGACACCGTTAGAAAGTCATTGAAATGTAGTTTTTGAAACTGTCGCTATTTCTTAAGCACGCGATAACAGCTAGGATTGGTCCCACAGTAAAAAATGACTTTTTTATCTTAATTTTTAATTGAAGCGCTACCACAGCGCCCAGTGTAATCGCTGAGTTTCGGCAATCATTTCATATTAAGAAGAATGTTATTTCTTGGAGTCCAATTGTCTCACTTTCACATTTATAAGGTCACAGTCCATAATCAGTTAAATTAAGTCCCAGAGTCAATGGTTTCATTGTTAAAAGCCATACAACCTAGTAATATCAGATAAATATCGCTAAATACATGTTGGTACGAATATGTGACCCAACCGTTGAAACTCAAACGGACCGACACCGTTAGAAAGTCAATGAAATGTAGTTTTTGAAACTGTCGCTATTTCTTAAACACGCGATAACGGCTAGGATTAATCCCACAGTAAAAAATGACTTTTTTATCTTAATTTTTAATTGAAGCGCTACCACATCGCCCAGTGTAATCGCTGAGTTTCGGCAATCATTTCATATTAAGAAGAATGTTATTTCTTGGAGTCCAATTGTCTCACTTTCACATTTATAAGGTCACAGTCCATAATCAGTTCAATTAAGTCCCACAGTCAATCGTTTCACTGTTAAAAGCGATACAACCTAGTAATAACGGAAAGATATCAAGAAATACATGTTGGTAAGAATATGTGCCTCAACCGTTGTAACTCAAACGGATTGATACTGTTGGAAAGTCACTGAAATGTACTTTTTGAAATTTTCTCTATTTCTTCAGCGCGGGATAACGGCTAGGATTGGTCCCACAGTAAGAAATGACTTATTTATCTAAATTTTTAAATGAAGCGCTACCACAGGGCCCAGTGTAATTGCTGAGTTTCGGCAATCATTTCATATTAAGAAGAATGTTATTTCTTGGAGTCCAATTGTCTCACTTTCACATTTATAAGGTCACAGTCCATAATCAGTTCAATTAAGTCCCACAGTCAATGGTTTCACTGTTAAAAGCCATACAACCTAGTAATATCAGAAAAAGTATCGCTAAATACATGTTTGTACGAATATGTGACCCAACCGTTGTAACTCAAACGGATTGACACCGTAAGAAAGTCAATGAAATGAAGGTTTTGAAACTGTCGCTATTTCTTCAGCGTGCCATAACGGATAGGATTGGTCCCACAGTAAAGAACGACTCATTTGTCTAAATTTTTAAATGAAGCGTTACCACAACGCCCAGTGTAATCGCTGATTTCCGGCAATCACGTCAAATTAAGAAGACTGCTTTTTCTTTGAGTCCATTTGTGTTATTTATCACATTGATCAGGTCACAGTCCAGAGTTAGTTCAATTAAGTCCCACAGTCAATCGTTTCACTGTTAAAAGCGATGCAACCTAGTAATATCAGATAAATATCGCTAAATACATGTTGGTACGAATATGTGACCCAACCGTTGAAACTCAAACGAACCGACACCGTTAGAAAGTCATTGAAATGTAGTTTTTGAAACTGTCGCTATTTCTTAAGCACGCGATAACGGCTAGGATTGGTCCCACAGTAAAAAATGACTTTTTTATCTTAATTTTTAATTGAAGCGCTACCACAGCGCCCAGTGTAATCGCTGAGTTTCGGCAATCATTTCATATTAAGAAGAATGTTATTTCTTGGAGTCCAATTGTCTCACTTTCACATTTATAAGGTCACAGTCCATAATCAGTTAAATTAAGTCCCAGAGTCAATGGTTTCATTGTTAAAAGCCATACAACCTAGTAATATCAGATAAATATCGCTAAATACATGTTGGTACGAATATGTGACCCAACCGTTGAAACTCAACCGGACTGACACCGTTAGAAAGTCAATGAAATGTAGTTCTTGAAACTGTCGCTATTTCTTAAGCACGCGATAACGGCTAGGATTAATCCCACAATAAAAAATATGACTTTTTTATCTTAATTCTTAAATGAAGCGCTACCAGAGAGCCCAGTGTAATCGCTGAGTTTCGGCAATCATTTCATATTAAGAAGAATGTTATTTCTTGGAGTCCAATTGTCTCACTTTCACATTTATAAGGTCACAGTCCATAATCAGTTCAATTAAGTCCCACAGTCAATGGTTTCACTGTTAAAAGCCATACAACCTAGTAATATGAGAAAAAGTATCGCTAAATACATGTTTGTACGAATATGTGACCCAACCGTTGTAACTCAAACGGATTGACACCGTAAGAAAGTCAATGAAATGAAGGTTTTGAAACTGTCGCTATTTCTTCAGCGTGCCATAACGGATAGGATTGGTCCCACAGTAAAGAACGACTCATTTGTCTAAATTTTTAAATGAAGCGCTACCACAACGCCCAGTGTAATCGCTGATTTCCGGCAATCACGTCAAATTAAGAAGACTGCTTTTTCTTTGAGTCCATTTGTGTTATTTATCACATTGATCAGGTCACAGTCCAGAGTTAGTTCAATTAAGTCCCACAGTCAATCGTTTCACTGTTAAAAGCGATGCAACCTAGTAATATCAGATAAATATCGCTAAATACATGTTGGTACGAATATGTGACCCAACCGTTGAAACTCAAACGAACCGACACCGTTAGAAAGTCATTGAAATGTAGTTTTTGAAACTGTCGCTATTTTTTAAGCACGCGATAACGGCTAGGATTGGTCCCACAGTAAAAAATGACTTTTTTATCTTAATTTTTAATTGAAGCGCTACCACAGCGCCCAGTGTAATCGCTGAGTTTCGGCAATCATTTCATATTAAGAAGAATGTTATTTCTTGGAGTCCAATTGTCTCACTTTCACATTTATAAGGTCACAGTCCATAATCAGTTAAATTAAGTCCCAGAGTCAATGGTTTCATTGTTAAAAGCCATACAACCTAGTAATATCAGATAAATATCGCTAAATACATGTTGGTACGAATATGTGACCCAACCGTTGAAATTCAACCGGACTGACACCGTTAGAAAGTCAATGAAATGTAGTTCTTGAAACTGTCGCTATTTCTTAAGCACGCCATAACGGCTAGGATTAATCCCACAATAAAAAATATGACTTTTTTATCTTAATTCTTAAATGAAGCGCTACCAGAGAGCCCAGTGTAATCGCTGAGTTTCGGCAATCATTTCATATTAAGAAGAATGTTATTTCTTGGAGTCCAATTGTCTCACTTTCACATTTATAAGGTCACAGTCCATAATCAGTTCAATTACGTCCCACAGTCAATGGTTTCACTGTTAAAAGTCATGCAACCTAGTAATATCAGAAAAAGTTTCATTAATTACATGTTGGTACGAATATGTGACACAACCGTTGTAACTAAAACGGATTGACACCGTAAGAAAGTCAATAAAATGTAGGTTTTGAAACTGTCGCTATTTCTTCAGCGTGCAATAACGGATAGGATTGGTCCCACAGTAAAAAATGACTTTTTTATCTTAAATTTTAATTGAAGCGCTACCACAGCGCCCAGTGTAATCGCTGAGTTTTGGGAATCATTTCATATTAAGAAGAATGTTATTTCTTGGAGTCCAATTGTCTCACTTTCACATTTATAATTTCACAGTCCATAATCAGTTCAATTAAGTCCAACAGTCAATGGTTTCAATGTTAAAAGCCATACAACCTAGTAATATCAGAAAAAGTATCGCTAAATACATGTTGGTACGAATATGTGACCCAACCGTTGTAACTCAAGCGGATTGACACCGTAAGAAAGTCAATGAAATGTAGGTTTTGAAACTGTCGCTCTTTCTTCAGCGTGCAATAACGGATAGGATTGGTCCCACAGTAAAGAACGACTCATTTATCTAACTTTTTAAATGAAGCGCTACCACACCACCCAGTGTAATCGCTGATTTCCGGCAATCACGTCAAAGTAAGAAGAATGTTTTTTCTTGGAGTCCATTTGTGTCATTTATCACATTGATCAGGTCACAGTCCAGAGTTAGTTCAATTAAGTCCCACAGTCAATCGTTTCACTGTTAAAAGCGATGCAATCTAGTAATATCAGATAAATATCGCTAAATACATGTTGGTACGAATATGTGACCCAACCGTTGAAACTCAACCGGACTGACACCGTTAGAAAGTCAATGAAATGTAGTTCTTGAAACTGTCGCTATTTCTTAAGCACGCGATAACGGCTAGGATTAATCCCACAATAAAAAATATGACTTTTTTATCTTAATTCTTAAATGAAGCGCTACCAGAGAGCCCAGTGTAATCGCTGAGTTTCGGCAATCATTTCATATTAAGAAGAATGTTATTTCTTGGAGTCCAATTGTCTCACTTTCACATTTATAAGGTCACAGTCCATAAAACTCAAACGGATTAGTACTGTTAGAAAGTCAATGAAATGTAGTTTTCGAAACTGTCGCTATTTCCTCAGCGCGCGATAACGTCTAGGATTGGTCCCACAATAAAAAAATGACTTTTTTATCTTAATTCTTAAATGAAGCGCTACCACAGAGCCCAGTGTAATCGCTGAGTTTCGGAAATCATGTCAAATTAACAAGAATGTTATTTCTTGGAGTCCAATTGTCTCATTTATCACATTTATCAGGTCACAGGCCAAAGTTAGTTCAGTTAAGTCCCACAGTCAATCGTTTCATAGTTAAAAGCGATGCAACCTAATAATATCAGAAAAATATCGCTAAATACATGTTGGTACGTATTTGTGACCAAACCGTTGTAACTGAAATGGACTGACACCGTTAGAAAGTCATGGAAATGTAGTTTTTGAAACTGTCATTGCCGTGTAATTGCCGAGTTCCGGCAATCACGTCAAATTAAGAAGAATGTTTTTTCTTGGAGTCCAATTGTCTCATTTTTCAGATTTATCATGTCACAGTCCAAAGTAAGTTCAATTAAGTCCCACAGTCAATCGTTTCATTGTCAAAAGCGATGCAACCTAGTAATATCAAAAAATATCGCTAAATACATGTTGGTACGAATATGTGACCCAACCGTTGAAGCTCAAGAGGACTGCCACCGTTAGAAAGTCAATGAAATGTAGTTTTTGAAACTGTTGCTATTCCTTAAGCGCGCGATAACGGCTAGAATTGGTCCCACAGTAAAAAATGACTTTTTTTATCTTAATTTTTAATTGAAGCGCTACCACAGCGCCCAGTGTAATCGCTGAGTTTCGGCAATCATGTCAAATTAACAAGAATGTTATTTCTTGGAGTCCAATTGTCTCATTTATCACATTTATCAGGTGAAAGTCCAAAATCAGTTCAATTAAGTCCCACAGTCAATCGTTTCACTGTTAAAAGCGATACAACCTAGTAATAACGGAAAGATATCACGAAACACATGTAGATAAGAATATGTGCCTCAACCGTTGTAACTCAAACATTTTGATACTGTTGGAAAGTCAATGAAATGTACTTTTTGAAATTGTCTCTATTTCTTCAGCGCCGGATAACGGCTAGGATTGGTCCCACAGTAAGAAATGACTTATTTATCTAAATTTTTAAATGAAGCGCTACCACAGCGCCCAGTGTAACTGCTGAGTTTCGGCAATCATTTCATATTAAGAAGAATGTTATTTCTTGGAGTCCAATTGTCTCACTTTCACATTTATAAGGTCACAGTCCATAATCAGTTCAATTAAGTCCCACATTCAAAGGTTTCACTGTTAAATGCCATACAACCTAGTAATATCAGAAAAAGTATCGCTAAATACATGTTGGTACGAATATGTGACTCAACCGTTGTAACTCAAACGGATTGACACTGTTAGAAAGACAATGAAATGTAGTTTTTGAAACTGTCGCTATTTCTTAAGCACGCGATAACGGCTAGGATTGGTCTCACAGTAAAAAATGACTTTTTTCTCTTAATTTTTAATTAAGCGCTACCACAGCGCCCAGTGTAATCGCTGAGTTTCGGCAATCATTTCATATTAAGAAGAATGTTATTTCTTGGAATCCAATTGTCTCACTTTCACATTTATAAGGTCACAGTCCATAATCAGTTCAATTAAGTCCCACAGTTAATGGTTTCACTGTTAAAAGCCATACAACCAAGTAATATCAGAAAAAGTATCGCTAAATACATGTTGGTACGAATATGTGACCCAACCGTTGTAACTCAAGCGGATTGACACCGTAAGAAAGTCAATGAAATGTAGGTTTTGAAACTGTCGCTATTTCTTAAGCACGCGATAACGGCTAGGATTGTTCCCACAGTAAAAAATGACTTTTGCTCTTAATTTTTAATTAAGCGCTACCACAGCGCTCAGTGTAATCGCTGAGTTTCGGCAATCATTTCATATTAAGAAGAATGTTATTTCTTGGAGTCCAATTGTCTCACTTTCACATTTATAAGGTCACAGTCTATAATCAGTTCAATTAAGTCCCACAGTTAATGGTTTCACTGTTAAAAGCCATACAACCAAGTAATATCAGAAAAAGTACCGCTAAATACATGTTGGTACGAATATTTGACCCAACCGTTGTAACTCAAGCGGATTGACACCGTAAGAAAGTCAATGAAATGTAGGTTTTGAAACTGTCGCTCTTTCTTCAGCGTGCAATAACGGATAGGATTGGTCCCACAGTAAAGAACGACTCATTTATCTAACTTTTTAAATGAAGCGCTACCACAACACCCAGTGTAATCGCTGATTTCCGGCAATCACGTCAAAGTAAGAAGAATGTTTTTTCTTGGAGTCCATTTGTGCCATTTATCACATTGATCAGGTCACAGTCCAGAGTTAGTTCAATTAAGTCCCACAGTCAATCGTTTCACTGTTAAAAGCGATGCAACCTAGTAATATCAGATAAATATCGCTAAATACATGTTGGTACGAATATGTGACCCAACCGTTGAAACTCAAACGGACCGACACCGTTAGAAAGTCAATGAAATGTAGTTTTTGAAACTGTCGCTACTTCTTAAGCACGCGATAACGGCTAGGATTGGTCCCACAGTAAAAAATGACTTTTTTGTCTTAATTTTTAATTGAAGCACTACCACAGCGCCCAGTGTAATCGCTGAGTTTCGGCAATCATTTCATATTAAGAAGAATGTTATTTCTTGGAGTCCATTTGTCTCACTTTCACATTTATAAGGTCACAGTCCATAATCAGTTCAATTAAGTCCCACTGTTAATGGTTTCACTGTTAAAAGCCATACAACCAAGTAATGTCAGAAAAAGTATCGCTAAATACATGTTGGTACGAATATGTGACCCAACCGTTGTAACTCAAGCGGATTGACACCGTAAAAAAGTCAATGAAATGTAGGTTTTGAAACTGTCGCTATTTCTTCAGCGTGCAATAACGGATAGGATTGGTCCCACAGTAAAGAACGACCCATTTATCTAACTTTTTAAATGAAGCGCTACCACAACGCCCAGTGTATTCGCTGATTTCCGGCAATCACGTCAAATTAAGAAGAATGTTTTTTCTTGGAGTCCATTTGTGTCATTTATCACATTGATCAGGTCACAGTCCAGAGTTAGTTCAATTAAGTCCCACAGTCAATCGTTTCACTGTTAAAAGCGATGCAACCTAGTAATATCAGATAAATATCGCTAAATACATGTTGGTACGATTATGTGACCCAACCGTTGAAACTCAAACGGACCGACACCGTTAGAAAGTCAATGAATTGTAGTTTTTGAAACTGTCGCTATTTCTTAAGCACGCGATAACGGCTAGGTTTGGTCCCACAGTAAAAAATGACTTTTTTGTCTTAATTTTTAATTGAAGCGCTACCACAGCGCCCAGTGTAATCGCTGAGTTTCGGCAATCATTTCATATTAAGAAGAATGTTATTTCTTGGAGTCCAATTGTCTCACTTTCACATTTATAAGGTCACAGTTTATAATCAGTTCAATTAAGTCCCACTGTTAATGGTTTCACTGTTAAAAGCCATACAACCAAGTAATGTCAGAAAAAGTATCGCTAAATACATGTTGGTACGAATATGTGACCCAACCGTTGTAACTCAAGCGGATTGACACCGTAAGAAAGTCAATGAAATGTAGGTTTTGAAACTGTCGCTATTTCTTCAGCGTGCAATAACGGATAGGATTGGTCCCACAGTAAAGAACGACCCATTTATCTAACTTTTTAAATGAAGCGCTACCACAACGCCCAGTGTATTCGCTGATTTCCGGCAATCACGTCAAATTAAGAAGAATGTTTTTTCTTGGAGTCCATTTCTGTCATTTATCACATTGATCAGGTCACAGTCCAGAGTTAGTTCAATTAAGTCCCACAGTCAATCGTTTCACTGTTAAAAGCGATGCAACCTAGTAATATCAGATAAATATCGCTAAATACATGTTGGTACGAATATGTGACCCAACCGTTGAAACTCAAACGGACCGACACCGTTAGAAAGTCAATGAATTGTAGTTTTTGAAACTGTCGCTATTTCTTAAGCACGCGATAACGGCTAGGATTGGTCCCACAGTAAAAAATGACTTTTTTGTCTTAATTTTTAATTGAAGCGCTACCACAGCGCCCAGAGTAATCGCTGAGTTTCGGCAATCATTTCATATTAAGAAGAATGTTATTTCTTGGAGTCCAATTGTCTCACTTTCACATTTATAAGGTCACAGTCCATAATCAGTTCAATTAAGTCCCACTGTTAATGGTTTCACTGTTAAAAGCCATACAACCAAGTAATGTCAGAAAAAGTATCGCTAAATACATGTTGGTACGAATATGTGACCCAACCGTTGTAACTCAAGCGGATTGACACCGTAAGAAAGTCAATGAAATGTAGGTTTTGAAACTGTCGCTATTTCTTCAGCGTGCAATAACGGATAGGATTGGTCCCACAGTAAAGAACGACTCATTTATCTAACGTTTTAAATGAAGCGCTACCACAACACCCAGTGTAATCGCTGATTTCCGGCAATCACGTCAAAGTAAAAAGAATGTTTTTTCTTGGAGTCCATTTGTGTCATTTATCACATTGATCAGGTCACAGTCCAGAGTTAGTTCAATTAAGTCCCACAGTCAATCGTTTCACTGTTAAAAGCGATGCAACCTAGTAATATCAGATAAATATCGCTAAATACATGTTGGTACGAATATGTGACCCAACCGTTGAAACTCAAACGGACCGACACCGTTAGAAAGTCAATGAAATGTAGTTTTTGAAACTGTCGCTATTTCTTAAGCACGCGATAACGGCTAGGATTGGTCCCACAGGAAAAAATGACTTTTTTGTCTTAATTTTTAATTGAAGCGCTACCACAGCACCCAGTGTAATCGCTGAGTTTCGGCAATCATTTCATATTAAGAAGAATGTTATTTCTTGGAGTCCAATTGTCTCACTTTCACATTTATAAAGTCACAGTCCATAATCAGTTCAATTAAGTCCCACTGTTAATGGTTTCACTGTTAAAAGCCATACAACCAAGTAATGTCAGAAAAAGTATCGCTAAATACATGTTGGTACGAATATGTGACCCAACCGTTGTAACTCAAACGGATTGACACCGTAAGAAAGTCAATGAAATGTAGGTTTTGAAACTGTCGCTATTTCCTCAGCGTGCAAAAACGGATAGGATTGGTCCCACAGTAAAGAACGACTCATTTATCTAAATTTTTAAATGAAGCGCTAACACAACGCCCAGTGTAATCGCTGATTTGCGGCAATCACGTCAAATTAAGAAGAATGTTTTTTCTTGGAGTCCATTTGTGTCATTTATCACATTGATCAGGTCACAGTCCAGAGTTAGTTCAATTAAGTCCCATAGTCAATCGTTTCACTGTTAAAAGCGATGCAACCTAGTAATATCAGATAAATATCGCTAAATACATGTTGGTACGAACATGTGACCCAACCGTTGAAGCTCAAACGGACTGACACCGTTAGAAAGTCAATGAAATGTAGTTTTTGAAACTGTCGCTATTCTTTAAGCGCGCGATAACGGCTAGGATTGGCCCCACAGCAAAAAATGACTTTTTTATCTTAATTTTTAATTGAAGCGCTACCACAGCGTCCAGTGTAATCGGTGAGTTTCGGCAATCATGTCAAATTAACAAGAATGTTATTTCTTGGAGTCCAATTGTCTCATTTATCACATTTATCAGGTAAAAGTCCAAAATCAGTTCAATTAAGTCCCACAGTCAATCGTTTCACTGTTAAAAGCGATACAACCTAGTAATAACGGAAAGATATCACGAAATACATGTTGGTAAGAATATGTGCCTCAACCGTTGTAACTCAAACGGATTGATACTGTTGGAAAGTCAATGAAATGTACTTTTTGAAATTGTCTCTATTTCTTCAGCGCGGGATAACGGCTAGGATTGGTCCCACAGGAAAAAATGACTTTTTTGTCTTAATTTTTAATTGAAGCGCTACCACAGCACCCAGTGTAATCGCTGAGTTTCGGCAATCATTTCATATTAAGAAGAATGTTATTTCTTGGAGTCCAATTGTCTCACTTTCACATTTATAAAGTCACAGTCCATAATCAGTTCAATTAAGTCCCACTGTTAATGGTTTCACTGTTAAAAGCCTTACAACCAAGTAATGTCAGAAAAAGTATCGCTAAATACATGGTAGTACGAATATGTGACCCAACCGTTGTAACTCAAACGGATTGACACCGTAAGGAAGTCAATGAAATGTAGGTTTTGCAACTGTCGCTATTTCTTCAGCGTGCCATAACGGATAGGATTGGTCCCACAGTAAAGAACGATTCATTTAACTTAATTTTTTAAATGAAGCGCTACCACAACGCCCAGTGTAATCGCTGATTTCCGGCAATCACGTCAAATTAAGAAGAATGTTTTTTCTTGGAGTCCATTTGTGTCATTTATCACATTGATCAGGTCACAGTCCAGAGTTAGTTCAATTAAGTCCCACAGTCAATCGTTTCACTGTTAAAAGCGATGCAACCTAGTAATATCAGATAAATATCGCTAAATACATGTTGGTACGAATATGTGACCCACCCGTTGAAACTCAAACGGACCGACACCGTTAGAAAGTCAATGAAATGTAGTTTTTGAAACTGTCGCTATTTCTTAAGCACGCGATAACGGCTAGGATTGGTCCCACAGTAAAAAATGACTTTTTTATCTTAATTTTTAATTGAAGCGCTACCACAGCGCCCAGTGTAATCGCTGAGTTTCGGCAATCATTTCATATTAAGAACAATGTTATTTCTTGGAGTCCAATTGTCTCACTTTCACATTCATAAGGTCACAGTCCATAATCAGTTCTATTAAGTCCCACAGTCAATGGTTTCACTGTTAAAAGCCATACAACCTAGTAAGATCAGAAAAAGTATCGCTAAATACATGTTGGTACGAATATGTGACCCAACCGTTGTAACTCAAACGGATTGACACCGTAAGAAAGTCAATGAAATGTAGGTTTTGAAACTGTCGCTATTTCCTCAGCGTGCAATAACGGATAGGATTGGTCTCACAGTAAAGAACGACTCATTTATCTAAATTTTTAAATGAAGCGCTAACACAACGCCCAGTGTAATCGGTGATTTGCGGCAATCACGTCAAATTAAGAAGAATGTTTTTTCTTGGAGTCCATTTGTGTCATTTATCACATTGATCAGGTCACAGTCCAGAGTTAGTTCAATTAAGTCCCACAGTCAATCGTTTCACTGTTAAAAGCGATGCAACCTAGTAATATCAGATAAATATCGCTAAATACATGTTGGTACGAACATGTGACCCAACCGTTGAAGCTCAAACGGACTGACACAGTTAGAAAGTCAATGAAATGTAGTTTTTGAAACTGTCGCTATTCTTTAAGCGCGCGATAACGGCTAGGATTGGCCCCACAGTAAAAAATGACTTTTTTATCTTAATTTTTAATTGAAGCGCTACCACAGCGTCCAGTGTAATCGCTGAGTTTCGGCAATCATGTCAAATTAACAAGAATGTTATTTCTTGGAGTCCAATTGTCTCATTTATCACATTTATCAGGTAAAAGTCCAAAATCAGTTCAATTAAGTCCCACAGTCAATCGTTTCACTGTTAAAAGCGATACAACCTAGTAATAACGGAAAGATATCACGAAATACATGTTGGTAAGAATATGTGCCTCAACCGTTGCAACTCAAACGGATTGATACTGTTGGAAAGTCAATGAAATGTACTTTTTGAAATTGTCTCTATTTCTTCAGCGCGGGATAACGGCTAGGATTGGTCCCACAGTAAGAAATGACTTATTTATCTAAATTTCTAAATGAAGCGCTACCACAGCGCCCAGTGTAACTGCTGAGTTTCGGCAATCATTTCATATTAAGAAGAATGTTTTTTCTTGTAGTCCATTTCTATCATTTATCACATTGATCAGGTCACAGTCCAGAGTTAGTTCAATTAAGTCCCACAGTCAATCGTTTCACTGTTAAAAGCGATGCAACCTAGTAATATCAGATAAATATCGCTAAATACATGTTGGTACGAATATGTGACCCAACCGTTGAAACTCAAACGGACCGACACCGTTAAAAAGTCAATGAAATGTAGTTTTTGAAACTGTCGCTATTTCTTAAGCACGCGATAACGGCTAGGATTGGTCCCACAGTAAAAAATGACTTTTTTATATTAATTTTCAATTGAAGCGCTACCACAGCGCCCAGTGTAATCGCTGAGTTTCGGCAATCATTTCATATTAAGAAGAATGTTATTTCTTGGAGTCCAATTGTCTCACTTTCACATTAATAAGGGCACAGTCCGTAATAAGTTCAATTAAGTCCCACAGTCAATGTTTTCATTGTTAAAAGCCATACAACCTAGTAATATCAGAAAAAGTATCGCTAAATACATGGTAGTACGAATATGTGACCCAACCGTTGTAACTCAAACGGATTGACACCGTAAGGAAGTCAATGAAATGTAGGTTTTGCAACTGTCGCTATTTCTTCAGCGTGCCATAACGGATAGGATTGGTCCCACAGTAAAGATCGATTCATTTATCTAAATTTTTAAATGAAGCGCTACCACAACGCCCAGTGTAATCGCTGATTTCCGGCAATCACGTCAAATTAAGAAGAATGTTTTTTCTTGGAGTGCATTTGTGTCATTTATCACATTGATCAGGTCACAGTCCAGAGTTAGTTCAATTAAGACCGACAGTCAATCGTTTCACTGTTAAAAGCGATGCAACCTAGTAATATCAGATAAATATCGCTAAATACATGTTGGTACGAATATGTGACCCAACCGGTGTAACTCAAACGGATTGACACCGTAAGAAAGTCAATGAAATGTAGTTTTTGAAACTGTCGCTATTTCCTCAGCGTGCAATAACGGATAGGATTGGTGCCACAGTAAAGAACGACTCATTTATCTAAATTTTTAAATGAAGCGCTAACACAACGCCCAGTGTAATCGCTGATTTGCGGCAATCACGTCAAATTAAGAAGAATGTTTTTTCTTGGAGTCCATTTGTGTCATTTATCACATTGATCAGGTCACAGTCCAGAGTTAGTTCATTTAAGTCCCAAAGTCAATCGTTTCACTGTTAAAAGCGATGCAACCTAGTAATATCAGATAAATATCGCTAAATACATGTTGGTACAAACATGTGACCCAACCGTTGAAGCTCAAACGGACTGACACCGTTAGAAAGTCAATGAAATGTAGTTTTTGAAACTGTCGCTATTCCTTAAGCGCGCGATAACGGCTAGGATTGGTCCCACAGAAAAAATGACTTTTTTTATCTTAATTTTTAATTGAAGCGCTACCACAGCGTCCAGTGTAATCGCTGAGTTTCGGCAATCATGTCAAATTAACAAGAATGTTTTTTCTTGGAGTCCATTTCTATCATTTATCACATTGATCAGGTCACAGTCCAGAGTTAGTTCAATTAAGTCCCACAGTCAATCGTTTCACTGTTAAAAGCGATGCAACCTAGTAATATCAGATAAATATCGCTAAATACATGTTGGTACGAATATGTGACCCAACCGTTGAAACTCAAACGGACCGACACCGTTAAAAAGTCAATGAAATGTAGTTTTTGAAACTGTCGCTATTTCTTAAGCACGCGATAACGGCTAGGATTGGTCCCACAGTAAAAAATGACTTTTTTATCTTAATTTTCAATTGAAGCGCTACCACAGCGCCCAGTGTAATCGCTGAGTTTCGGCAATCATTTCATAGTAAGAAGAATGTTATTTCTTGGAGTCCAATTGTCTCACTTTCACATTTGTAAGGGCACAGTCCGTAATAAGTTCAATTAAGTCCCACAGTCAATGTTTTCATTGTTAAAAGCCATACAACATAGTAATATCAGAAAAAGTATCGCTAAATACATGGTAGTACGAATATGTGACCCAACCGTTGTAACTCAAACGGATTGACACCGTAAGGAAGTCAATGAAATGTAGGTTTTGCAACTGTCGCTATTTCTTCAGCGTGCCATAACGGATAGGATTGGTCCCACAGTAAAGATCGATTCATTTATCTAAATTTTTAAATGAAGCGCTACCACAACGCCCAGTGTAATCGCTGATTTCCGGCAATCACGTCAAATTAAGAAGAATGTTTTTTCTTGGAGTGCATTTGTGTCATTTATCACATTGATCAGGTCACAGTCCAGAGTTAGTTCAATTAATACCGACAGTCAATCGTTTCACTGTTAAAAGCGATGCAACCTAGTAATATCAGATAAATATCGCTAAATACATGTTGGTACGAATATGTGACCCAACCGTTGTAACTCAAACGGATTGACACCGTAAGAAAGTCAATGAAATGTACTTTTTGAAATTGTCTCTATTTCTTCAGCGCGGGATAACGGCTAGGATTGGTGCCACAGTAAAGAACGACTCATTTATCTAAATTTTTAAATGAAGCGCTAACACAACGCCCAGTGTAATCGCTGATTTGCGGCAATCACGTCAAATTAAGAAGAATGTTTTTTCTTGGAGTCCATTTGTGTCATTTATCACATTGATCAGGTCACAGTCCAGAGTTAGTTCAATTAAGTCCCACAGTCAATCGTTTCACTGTTAAAAGCGATGCAACCTAGTAATATCAGATAAATATCGCTAAATACATGTTGGTACGAATATCTGACCCAACCGTTGAAACTCAAACGGACCGACACCGTTAAAAAGTCAATGAAATGTAGTTTTTGAAACTGTCGCTATTTCTTAAGCACGCGATAATGGCTAGGATTGGTCCCACAGTAAAATATGAATTTTTATCTTAATTTTTAATTGAAGCGCTACCACAGCGCCCAGTGTAATCGCTGAGTTTCGGCAATCATTTCATATTAAGAAGAATGTTATTTCTTGGAGTCCAATTGTCTCACTTTCACATTTATAAGGTCACAGTCCATAATCAGTTCAATTAAGTCCCACAGTCAATCGTTGCAACTCAAACGGATTGATACTGTTGGAAAGTCAATGAAATGTACTTTTTGAAATTGTCTCTATTTCTTCAGCGCGGGATAACGGCTAGGATTGGTCCCACAGTAAGAAATGACTTATTTATCTAAATTTTTAAATGAAGCGCTACCACAGCGCCCAGTGTAACTGCTGAGTTTCGGCAATCATTTCATATTAAGAAGAATGTTTTTTCTTGGAGTCCATTTCTGTCATTTATCACATTGATCAGGTCACAGTCCAGAGTTAGTTCAATTAAGTCCCACAGTCAATCGTTTCACTGTTAAAAGCGATGCAACCTAGTAATATCAGATAAATATCGCTAAATACATGTTGGTACGAATATGTGACCCAACCGTTGTAACTCAAACGGATTGACACCGTAAGAAAGTCAATGAAATGTAGTTTTTGAAACTGTCGCTATTTCCTCAGCGTGCAATAACGGATAGGATTGGTGCCACAGTAAAGAACGACTCATTTATCTAAATTTTTAAATGAAGCGCTAACACAACGCCCAGTGTAATCGCTGATTTGCGGCAATCACGTCAAATTAAGAAGAATGTTTTTTCTTGGAGTCCATTTGTGTCATTTATCACATTGATCAGGTCACAGTCCAGAGTTAGTTCATTTAAGTCCCACAGTCAATCGTTTCACTGTTAAAAGCTATGCAACCTAGTGATATCAGATAAATATCGCTAAATACATGTTGGTACAAACATGTGACCCAACCGTTGAAGCTCAAACGGACTGACACCGTTAGAAAGTCAATGAAATGTAGTTTTTGAAACTGTCGCTATTCCTTAAGCGCGTGATAACGGCTAGGATTGGTCCCACAGAAAAAATGACTTTTTTTCTCTTAATTTTTAATTGAAGCGCTACCACAGCGTCCAGTGTAATTGCTGAGTTTCGGCAATCATGTCAAATTAACAAGAATGTTGTTTCTTGGAGTCCAATTGTCTCATTTATTACATTTATCAGGTAAAAGTCCAAAATCAGTTCAATTAAGTCCCACAGTCAATCGTTTTACTGTTAAAAGCGATACAACCTAGTAATAACGGAAAGATATCACGAAATACATGTTGGTAAGAATATGTGCCTCAACCGTTGTAACTCAAACGGATTGATAAATATCGCTAAATACATGTTGGTACGAATATGTGACCCAACCGTTGTAACTCAAACGGATTGACACCGTAAGAAAGTCAATGAAATGTAGTTTTTGAAACTGTCGCTATTTCCTCAGCGTGCAATAACGGATAGGATTGGTGCCACAGTAAAGAACGACTCATTTATCTAAATTTTTAAATGAAGCGCTAACACAACGCCCAGTGTAATCGCTGATTTGCGGCAATCACGTCAAATTAAGAAGAATGTTTTTTCTTGGAGTCCATTTGTGTCATTTATCACATTGATCAGGTCACAGTCCAGAGTTAGTTCATTTAAGTCCCACAGTCAATCGTTTCACTGTTAAAAGCTATGCAACCTAGTGATATCAGATAAATATCGCTAAATACATGTTGGTACAAACATGTGACCCAACCGTTGAAGCTCAAACGGACTGACACCGTTAGAAAGTCAATGAAATGTAGTTTTTGAAACTGTCGCTATTCCTTAAGCGCGTGATAACGGCTAGGATTGGTCCCACAGAAAAAATGACTTTTTTTCTCTTAATTTTTAATTGAAGCGCTACCACAGCGTCCAGTGTAATTGCTGAGTTTCGGCAATCATGTCAAATTAACAAGAATGTTGTTTCTTGGAGTCCAATTGTCTCATTTATTACATTTATCAGGTAAAAGTCCAAAATCAGTTCAATTAAGTCCCACAGTCAATCGTTTTACTGTTAAAAGCGATACAACCTAGTAATAACGGAAAGATATCACGAAATACATGTTGGTAAGAATATGTGCCTCAACCGTTGTAACTCAAACGGATTGATACTGTTGGAAAGTCAATGAAATGTACTTTTTGAAATTGTCTCTATTTCTTCAGCGCGGGATAACGGCTAGGATTGGTCCCACAGTAAGAAATGACTTATTTATCTAAATTTTTAAATGAAGCGCTACCACAGCGCCCAGTGTAATTGCTGAGTTTCGGCAATCATTTCATATTAAGAAGAATGTTTTTTCTTGGAGTACATTTGTGTCATTTATCACATTGATCAGGTCACAGTCCAGAGTTAGTTCAATTAAGTCCCACAGTCAATCGTTTCACTGTTAAAAGCGATGCAACCTAGTAATATCAGATAAATATCGCTAAATACATGTTGGTACGAATATCTGACCCAACCGTTGAAACTCAAACGGACCGACACCGTTAAAAAGTCAATGAAATGTAGTTTTTGAAACTGTCGCTATTTCTTAAGCACGCGATAATGGCTAGGATTGGTCCAACAGTAAAATATGACTTTTTATCTCAATTTTTAAGTGAAGCGCTACCACAGCGCCCAGTGTAATCGCTGAGTTTCGGCAATCATTTCATATTAAGAAGAATGTTATTTCTTGGAGTCCAATTGTCTCACTTTCACATTTATAAGGTCACAGTCCATAATCAGTTCAATTAAGTCCCACAGTCAATGTTTTCATTGTTAAAAGCCATACAACCTAGTAATATTAGAAAAAGTATCGCTAAATACATGGTAGTACGAATATGTGACCCAACCGTTGAAACTCAAACGGACCGACACCGTTAGAAAGTCAATGAAGTGTAGTTTTTGAAACTGTCGCTATTTCTTAAGCACGCCATAACGGCTAGGATTGGTCCCACAGTAAAAAATGACTTTTTTATCTTAATTTTTAATTGAAGCGCTACCACAGCGCCCAGTGTAATCGCTGAGTTTCGGCAATCATTTCATATTAAGAAGAATGTTATTTCTTGGAGTCCAATTGTCTCACTTTCACATTTATAAGGTCACAGTCCATAATCAGTTCAATTAAGTCCCACAGTCAATCGTTTCACTGTTAAAAGCTATGCAACCTAGTGATATCAGATAAATATCGCTAAATACATGTTGGTACAAACATGTGACCCAACCGTTGAAGCTCAAACGGACTGACACCGTTAGAAAGTCAATGAAATGTAGTTTTTGAAACTGTCGCTATTCCTTAAGCGCGTGATAACGGCTAGGATTGGTCCCACAGAAAAAATGACTTTTTTATCTTAATTTTTAATTGAAGCGCTACCACAGCGCCCAGTGTAATCGCTGAGTTTCGGCAATCATTTCATATTAAGAAGAATGTTATTTCTTGGAGTCCAATTGTCTCACTTTCACATTTATAAGGTCACAGTCCATAATCAGTTCAATTAAGTCCCACAGTCAATCGTTTCACTGTTAAAAGCTATGCAACCTAGTGATATCAGATAAATATCGCTAAATACATGTTGGTACAAACATGTGACCCAACCGTTGAAGCTCAAACGGACTGACACCGTTAGAAAGTCAATGAAATGTAGTTTTTGAAACTGTCGCTATTCCTTAAGCGCGTGATAACGGCTAGGATTGGTCCCACAGAAAAAATGACTTTTTTTCTCTTAATTTTTAATTGAAGCGCTACCACAGCGTCCAGTGTAATTGCTGAGTTTCGGCAATCATGTCAAATTAACAAGAATGTTGTTTCTTGGAGTCCAATTGTCTCATTTATTACATTTATCAGGTAAAAGTCCAAAATCAGTTCAATTAAGTCCCACAGTCAATCGTTTTACTGTTAAAAGCGATACAACCTAGTAATAACGGAAAGATATCACGAAATACATGTTGGTAAGAATATGTGCCTCAACCGTTGTAACTCAAACGGATTGATACTGTTGGAAAGTCAATGAAATGTACTTTTTGAAATTGTCTCTATTTCTTCAGCGCGGGATAACGGCTAGGATTGGTCCCACAGTAAGAAATGACTTATTTATCTAAATTTTTAAATGAAGCGCTACCACAGCGCCCAGTGTAATTGCTGAGTTTCGGCAATCATTTCATATTAAGAAGAATGTTTTTTCTTGGAGTACATTTGTGTCATTTATCACATTGATCAGGTCACAGTCCAGAGTTAGTTCAATTAAGTCCCACAGTCAATCGTTTCACTGTTAAAAGCGATGCAACCTAGTAATATCAGATAAATATCGCTAAATACATGTTGGTACGAATATCTGACCCAACCGTTGAAACTCAAACGGACCGACACCGTTAAAAAGTCAATGAAATGTAGTTTTTGAAACTGTCGCTATTTCTTAAGCACGCGATAATGGCTAGGATTGGTCCCACAGTAAAATATGACTTTTTATCTCAATTTTTAAGTGAAGCGCTACCACAGCGCCCAGTGTAATCGCTGAGTTTCGGCAATCATTTCATATTAAGAAGAATGTTATTTCTTGGAGTCCAATTGTCTCACTTTCACATTTATAAGGTCACAGTCCATAATCAGTTCAATTAAGTCCCACAGTCAATGTTTTCATTGTTAAAAGCCATACAACCTAGTAATATTAGAAAAAGTATCGCTAAATACATGGTAGTACGAATATGTGACCCAACCGTTGAAACTCAAACGGACCGACACCGTTAGAAAGTCAATGAAGTGTAGTTTTTGAAACTGTCGCTATTTCTTAAGCACGCGATAACGGCTAGGATTGGTCCCACAGTAAAAAATGACTTTTTTATCTTAATTTTTAATTGAAGCGCTACCACAGCGCCCAGTGTAATCGCTGAGTTTCGGCAATCATTTCATATTAAGAAGAATGTTATTTCTTGGAGTCCAATTGTCTCACTTTCACATTTATAAGGTCACAGTCCATAATCAGTTCAATTAAGTCCCACAGTCAATGGTTTCACTGTTAAAAGCCATAAAACCTAGTATAATCAGAAAAAGTATCGCTAATTACATGTTGGTACGAATATGTGACCCAACCGTTGTAACTCAAACGGATTGACACCGTAAGAAAATCAATGAAATGTAGGTTTTGAAACTGTCGCTATTTCTTCAGGGTGCAATAACGGATAGGATTGGTCCCACAGTAAAGAACGACTCATTTATCTAAATTTTTAAATGAAGTGCTACCACAACGCCCAGTGTAATCGCTGATTTCCGGCAATCACGTCAAATTAAGAAGAATGTTTTTTCTTGGAGTCCATTTGTGTCATTTATCACATTGATCAGGTCACAGTCCAGAGTTAGTTCAATTAAGTCCCACAGTCAATCGTTTCACTGTTAAAAGCAATGGAACCTAGTAATATGAGATAAATATCGCTAAATACATGTTGGTACGAATATGTGACCCAACCGTTGAAACTCAAACGGACTGACACCGTTAGAAATTCAATGAAATGTAGTTTTTGAAACTGTCGCTATTCCTTATGCGCGCGATAACGGCTAGGATTGGTCCCACAGTAAAAAATGACTTTTTTATCTTAATTTTTAATTGAAGCGCTACCACAGCGCCCAGTGTAATCGCTGAGTTTCGGCAATCATTTCATATTAAGAAGAATGTTATTTCTTGGAGTCCAATTGTCTCACTTTCACATTTATAAGGTCACAGTCCATAATCAGTTCAATTAAGTCCCACAGTCAATGGTTTCACTGTTAAAAGCCATAAAACCTAGTATAATCAGAAAAAGTATCGCTAATTACATGTTGGTACGAATATGTGACCTAGCCGTTGTAACTCAAACGGATTGACACCGTAAGAAAATCAATGAAATGTAGGTTTTGAAACTGTCGCTATTTCTTCAGGGTGCAATAACGGATAGGATTGGTCCCACAGTAAAGAACGACTCATTTATCTAAATTTTTAAATGAAGCGCTACCACAACGCCCAGTGTAATCGCTGATTTCCGGCAATCACGTCAAATTAAGAAGAATGTTTTTTCTTGGAGTCCATTTGTGTCATTTATCACATTGATCAGGTCACAGTCCAGAGTTAGTTCAATTAAGTCCCACAGTCAATCGTTTCACTGTTAAAAGCAATGCAACCTAGTAATATCAGATAAATATCGCTAAATACATGTTGGTACGAATATGTGACCCAACCGTTGAAACTCAAACGGACTGACACCGTTAGAAATTCAATGAAATGTAATTTTTGAAACTGTCGCTATTCCTTAAGCGCGCGATAACGGCTAGGATTGGTCCCACAGTAAAAAATGACTTTTTTATCTTAATTTTTAATTGAAGCGCTACCACAGCGCCCAGTGTATTAGTTGAGTTTTGGGAATCATTTCATATTAAGAAGAATGTTATTTCTTGGAGTCCAATTGTCTCACTTTCACATTTATAAGGTCACAGTCCATAATCAGTTCAATTAAGTCCCACAGTCAATGGTTTCACTGTTAAAAGCCATACAACCTAGTAATATCAGAAAAAGTATCGCTAAATACATGTTGGTACGAATATGTGACCCAACCGTTGTAACTCAAACGGATTGACACCGTTAGAAAATCAATGAAATGTAGTTTTTGAAACTGTCGCTATTTTTTCAGCGCGCGATAACAGGTGGGATTGGTCCCACAGTAAAGAACGACTTATTTATCTAATTTTTTAAATAAAGCGCTACCACAGCGTCCAGTGTAATCGCTGAGTTCCGGCAATCATGTTAAATTAAGAAGAATTTTTTTTTAAAGTCCATTTGTGTCATTTATCACATTGATCAGGTCACGGTCCAAATTTAGTTCAATTAAGTCCCACAGTCCATCGTTTCACTGCTCAAAGCGATGCAAACTGGTAATATCAGATAAATATCAAGAAATACATGTTCGTACGAATATGTGACTCAACCGTTGTAACTCAAACGGATTAGTACTGTTAGAAAGTCAATGAAATGTAGTTTTTGAAACTGTCGCTATTTCCTCAGCGCGCGATAACGTCTAGGATTGGTCCCACAATAAAAAAATGACTTTTTTATCATAATTCTTAAATGAAGCGCTACCACAGAGCCCAGTGTAATCACTGAGTTTCCGCAATCATGTCAAATTAAGAAGAATGTTATTTCTTGGAGTCCAATTGTCTCCTTTATCACATTTATCAGGTGACAGTCCAAAGTTAGTTCAATTAAGTCCCACGGTCAATCGTTTCATAGTTAAAAGCGATGCAACCTAGTAATGTTAGAAAAATATCGCTAAATACATGTTGGTACGAATATGTGACCCAACCGTTGTAACTCAAACGGATTGACACCGTTAGAAAGTCAATGAAATGTAGTTTTTGAAACTGTCGCTATTTTTTCAGCGCGCAATAACGGGTGGGATTGGTCCCACATAAAAAAATGACTTTTTTTATCTTAATTCTTAAATGAAGCGCTACCACAGAGCCCAGTGTATTAGGTGAGTTTTGGGAATCATTTCATATTAAGAAGAATGTTATTTCTTGGAGTCCAATTGTCTCACTTTCACATTTATAAGGTCACAGTCCATAATCAGTTCAATTAAGTCCCACAATCAATGGTTTCACTGTTAAAAGCCATACAACCTAGTAATATCAGAAAAAGTATCGCTAAATACATGCTGGTACGAATATGTGACCCAACCGTTGTAACTCAAACGGATTGACACCGTTAGAAAATCAATGAAATGTAGTTTTTGAAACTGTCGCTATTTTTTCAGCGCGCGATAACAGGTGGGATTGGTCCCACAGTAAAGAACGACTTATTTATCTAATTTTTTAAATGAAGCGCTACCACAGCGTCCAGTGTAATCGCTGAGTTCCGGCAATCATGTTAAATTAAGAAGAATTTTTTTTTAAAGTCCATTTGTGTCATTTATCACATTGATCAGGTCACGGTCCAAATTTAGTTCAATTAAGTCCCACAGTCCATCGTTTCACTGCTCAAAGCGATGCAAACTGGTAATATCAGATAAATATCAAGAAATACATGTTCGTACGAATATGTGACTCAACCGTTGTAACTCAAACGGATTAGTACTGTTAGAAAGTCCATGAAATGTAGTTTTTGAAACTGTCGCTATTTCCTCAGCGCGCGATAACGTCTAGGATTGGTCCCACAATAAAAAAATGACTTTTTTATCATAATTCTTAAATGAAGCGCTACCACAGAGCCCAGTGTAATCACTGAGTTTCCGCAATCATGTCAAATTAAGAAGAATGTTATTTCTTGGAGTCCAATTGTCTCCTTTATCACATTTATCAGGTGACAGTCCAAAGTTAGTTCAATTAAGTCCCACGGTCAATCGTTTCACTGTTAAAAGCCATACAACCTAGTAATATCAGAAAAAGTATCGCTAAATACATGCTGGTACGAATATGTGACCCAACCGTTGTAACTCAAACGGATTGACACCGTTAGAAAATCAATGAAATGTAGTTTTTGAAACTGTCGCTATTTTTTCAGCGCGCGATAACAGGTGGGATTGGTCCCACAGTAAAGAACGACTTATTTATCTAATTTTTTAAATGAAGCGCTACCACAGCGTCCAGTGTAATCGCTGAGTTCCGGCAATCATGTCAAATTAAGAAGAATTTTTTTTTAAAGTCCATTTGTGTCATTTATCACATTGATCAGGTCACGGTCCAAATTTAGTTCAATTAAGTCCCACAGTCAATCGTTTCACTGCTCAAAGCGATGCAAACTAGTAATATCAGATAAATATCAAGAAATACATGTTCGTACGAATATGTGACTCAACCGTTGTAACTCAAACGGATTAGTACTGTTAGAAAGTCAATGAAATGTAGTTTTTGAAACTGTTGCTATTTCCTCAGCGCGCGATAACGTCTAGGATTGGTCCCACAATAAAAAAATGACTTTTTTTATCATAATTCTTAAATGAAGCGCTACCACAGAGCCCAGTGTAATCACTGAGTTTCCGCAATCATGTCAAATTAAGAAGAATGTTATTTCTTGGAGTCCAATTGTCTCCTTTATCACATTTATCAGGTGACAGTCCAAAGTTAGTTCAATTAAGTCCCACGTTCAATCGTTTCATAGTTAAAAGCGATGCAACCTAGTAATGTTAGAAAAATATCGCTAAATACATGTTGGTACGAATATGTGACCCAACCGTTGTAACTCAAACGGATTGACACAGTTAGAAAGTCAATGAAATGTAGTTTTTGAAACTGTCGCTATTTTTTCAGCGCGCAATAACGGGTGGGATTGGTCCCACAGTAAAGAACGACTTATTTATCTAATTTTTTGAATAAAGCCCTACCACAGCGCCCAGTGTAATCGCTGAGTTCCGGCAATCATGTCAAATTAAGAAGAATTTTTTTTTAAATTCCATTTGTGTCATTTATCACATTAATCAGGTCACGGTCCAAATTTAGTTCAATTAACTCCCACAGTCAATCGTTTCACTGCTCAAAGCGATGCAAACTAGTAATATCAGATAAATATCAAGAAATACATGTTGGTACGAATATGTGACTCAACCGTTGTAACTGAAACGGATTAGTACTGTTAGAAAGTCAATGAAATGTAGTTTTTGAAACTGTCGCTATTTCCTCAGCGCGCGATAACGTCTAGGATTGGTCCCACAATAAAAAATGACTTTTTTTATCTTAATTCTTAAATGAAGCGCTACCACAGAGCCCAGTGTATTAGGTGAGTTTTGGGAATCATTTCATATTAAGAAGAATGTTATTTCTTGGAGTCCAATTGTCTCACTTTCACATTTATAAGGTCACAGTCCATAATCAGTTCAATTAAGTCCCACAATCAATGGTTTCACTGTTAAAAGCCATACAACCTAGTAATATCAGAAAAAGTATCGCTAAATACATGCTGGTACGAATATGTGACCCAACCGTTGTAACTCAAACGGATTGACACCGTTAGAAAATCAATGAAATGTAGTTTTTGAAACTGTCGCTATTTTTTCAGCGCGCGATAACAGGTGGGATTGGTCCCACAGTAAAGAACGACTTATTTATCTAATTTTTTAAATGAAGCGCTACCACAGCGTCCAGTGTAATTGCTGAGTTCCGGCAATCATGTCAAATTAAGAAGAATTTTTTTTTAAAGTCCATTTGTGTCATTTATCACATTGATCAGGTCACGGTCCAAATTTAGTTCAATTAAGTCCCACAGTCAATCGTTTCACTGCTCAAAGCGATGCAAACTAGTAATATCAGATAAATATCAAGAAATACATGTTCGTACGAATATGTGACTCAACCGTTGTAACTCAAACGGATTAGTACTGTTAGAAAGTCAATGAAATGTAGTTTTTGAAACTGTTGCTATTTCCTCAGCGCGCGATAACGTCTAGGATTGGTCCCACAATAAAAAAATGACTTTTTTTATCATAATTCTTAAATGAAGCGCTACCACAGAGCCCAGTGTAATCACTGAGTTTCCGCAATCATGTCAAATTAAGAAGAATGTTATTTCTTGGAGTCCAATTGTCTCCTTTATCACATTTATCAGGTGACAGTCCAAAGTTAGTTCAAGTAAGTCCCACGGTCAATCGTTTCATAGTTAAAAGCGATGCAACCTAGTAATGATAGAAAAATATCGCTAAATACATGTTGGTACGAATATGTGACCCAACCGTTGTAACTCAAACGGATTGACACCGTTTGAAAGTCAATGAAATTTAGTTTTTGAAACTGTCGCTATTTTTTCAGCGCGCGATAACGGGTGGGATTGGTCCCACAGTAAAGAACGACTTATTTATCTAATTTTTTGAATGAAGCCTTACCACAGCGCCCAGTGTAATCGCTGAGTTCCGGCAATCATTTCAAATTAGGAAGAATTTTTTTTTAAATTCCATTTGTGTCATTTATCACATTGATCAGGTCACGGTCCAAATTTAGTTCAATTAAGTCCCACAGTCAATCGTTTCACTGCTCAAAGCGATGCAAACTAGTAATATCAGATAAATATCAAGAAATACATGTTGGTACGAATATGTGACTCAACCGTTGTAACTCAAACGGATTAGTACTGTTAGAAAGTCAATGAAATGTAGTTTTTGAAACTGTCGCTATTTCCTCAGCGCGCGATAACGTCTAGGATTGGTCCCACAATAAAAAATGACTTTTTTTATCTTAATTCTTAAATGAGGCGCTACCACAGAGCCCAGTGTAATCGCTGAGTTTCCGCAATCATGTCAAATTAAGACGAATGTTATTTCTTGGAGTCCAATTGTCTCACTTTCACATTTATAAGGTCACAGTCCATAATCAGTTCAATTAAGTCCCAAAGTCAATGGTTTCACAGTTAAAAGCCATACAACCTAGTAATATCAGAAAAAGTATCGCTAAGTACATGTTGGTACGAATATGTGACCCAACCGTTGTAACTCAAACGGATTGACACCGTTAGAAAATCAATGAAATGTAGTTTTTGAAACTGTCGCTATTTTTTCAGCGCGCGATAACGGGTGGGATTGGTCCCACAATAAAGAACGACTTATTTATCTAATTTTTTAAATGAAGCGCTACCGCAGCGCCCAGTGTAATCGCTGAGTTCCGGCAATCATGTCAAATTAAGAAGAATTTTTTCTTTAAAGTCCATTTGTGTCATTTATCACATTGATCAGGTCACGGTCCAAATTTAGTTCAATTAAATCCCACAGTCAATCGTTTTACTGCTCAAAGCGATGCAAACTAGTAATATCAGGTAAATATCAAGAAATACATGTTGGTACGAATATGTGACTCAAGCGTTGTAACTCAAACGGATTAGTACTGTTAGAAAGTCAATGAAATGTAGTTTTTGAAACTGTCGCTATTTCCTCAGCGCGCGATAACGTCTAGGATTGGTCCCACAATAAAGAAATGACTTTTTTTATCTTAATTCTTAAATGAAGCGCTACCACAGAGCCCAGTGTAATCGCTGAATTTCCGCAATCATGTCAAATTAAGAAGAATGTTATTTCTTGGAGTCCAATTGTCTCCTTCATCACATTTATCAGGTGACAGTCCAAAGTTAGTTCAATTAAGTCCCACGGTCAATCGTTTCATAGTTAAAAGCGATGCAACCTAGTAATGTTAGAAAAATATCGCTAAATACATGTTGGTACGAATGTGTGACCCAACCGTTGTAACTCAAACGGATTGACACCGTTAGAAAGTCAATGAAATGTAGTTTTTGAAACTGTCCCTTTTTTTTCAGCGCGCGATAACGGGTGGGATTGGTCCCACAGTAAAGAACGACTTATTTATCTAATTTTTTGAATGAAGCGCTACCACAGCGCCCAGTGTAATCGCTGAGTTCCGGCAATCATGTCAAATTAAGAAGAATTTTTTTTTAAAGTCCATTTGTGTCATTTATCACATTGATCAGGTCACGGTCCAAATTTAGTTCAATTGAGTCCCACAGTCAATCGTTTCACTGCTCAAAGCGATGCAAACTAGTAATATCAGATATATATCAAGAAATACATGTTGGTACGAATATGTGACTCAACCGTTGTAACTCAAACGGATTAGTACTGTTAGAAAGTCAATGACATGAAGTTTTTGAAACTGTCGCTATTTCTTCAGCGCGCGATAACGTCTAGGATCGGTCCCACAATAAAAAATGACTTTTTTTATCTTAATTCTTAAATGAAGCGCTACCACAGAGCTCAGTGTAATCGCTGAGTTTCCGCAATCATGTCAAATTAAGAAGAATGTTATTTCTTGGAGTCCAATTGTCTCACTTTCACATTTATAAGGTCACAGTCCATAATCAGTTCAATTAAGTCCCACAGTCAATCGTTTCACTGCTAAAAGCGATGCAAACTAGTAATATCAGATAAATATCAAGAAATACATGTTGGTACGAATATGTGACTCAACCGTTGTAACTCAAACGGATTAGTATTGTTAGAATGTCAATGAAATGTAGTTTTTGAAACTGTCGCTATTTTTTCAGCGCGCGATAACGGGTGGGATTGGTCCCACAGTAAAGAACGACTTATTTATCTAATTTTTTTAAATGAAGCGCTACCACAGCGCCCAGTGTACTCGCTGAGTTCCGGCAATCATGTCAAATTAAGAAGAATTTTTTTTTTAAAGTCCATTTGTGTCATTTTTCACATTTATCAGGTCACAGTCCAAAGTTAGTTCAATTAAGTCCAATAGTCAATCGTTTCATTGTCAAAAGCGATGCAACCTAGTAATATCAAAAAAATATCGCTAAATACATGTTGGTACGAATATGTGACACAACCGTTGAAACTCAAACGGACTGACACCGTTAGAAAGTCAATGAAATGTAGGTTTTGAAACTGTCGCTATTTCCTAAGCGTGCAATAACGGATAGGATTGGTCCCACAGTAAAGAACGACTTATTTATCTAAATTTTTAAATGAAGCGCTAACACAACGCCCAGTGTAATCGCTGATTTGCGGCAATCACATCAAATTAAGAAGAGTGTTTTTTCTTGGAGTCCATTTGTGTCATTTATCACATTGATCAGGTCACAGTCCTGAGTTAGTTCAATTAAGTCCCACAGTCAATCGTTTCACTGTTAAAAGCGATGCAACCTAGTAATATTAGATAAATATCGCTAAATACATGTTGGTACGAATGTGTGACCCAACCGTTGAAGCTCAAACGGACTGACACCATTAGAAAGTCAATGAAATGTAGTTTTTGAAACTGTCGCTATTCCTTAAGCGCGCGATAACGGCTAGGATTGGTCCCACAGTAAAAAATGACTTTTTTTTATCTTAATTTTTAATTGAAGCGCTACCACAGCGCCCAGTGTAATCGCTGAGTTTCAGCAATCATGTCAAATTAACAAGAATGTTATTTCTTGGAGTCCAATTGTCTCATTTATCACATTTATCAGGTCAAAGTCCAAAATCAGTTCAATTAAGTCCCACAGTCAATCGTTTCACTGTCAAAAGCGGTACAACCTAGTAATAACGGAAAGATATCACGAAATATATGTTGGTAAGAATATGTGCCTCAACCGTTTTAACTCAAACGGACTGATACTGTTGGAAAGTCAATGAAATGTACTTTTTGAAATTGTCTCTATTTCTTCAGAGCGGGATAACGGCTAGGATTGGTCCCACAGTAAGAAATGACTTATTTATCTAAATTTTTAAATGAAGCGCTACCACAGAGCCCAGTGTAATCGCTGAGTTTCCGCAATCATGTCAAATTAAGAAGAATGTTATTTCTTGGAGTCCAATTGTCTCCTTTATCACATTTATCAGGTGAAAGTCCAGAGTTAGTTCAATTAAGTCCCACAGTCAATCGTTTCATAGTTAAAAGCGATGCAACCTAGTAATATTAAATAAATATCGCTAAATACATGTTGGTACGAATGTGTGACCCAACCGTTGAAGCTCAAACGGACTGACACCGTTAGAAAGTCAATGAAATGTAGTTTTTGAAACTGTCGCTATTCCTTAAGCGCGCGATAACGGCTAGGATTGGTCCCACAGTAAAAAATGACTTTTTTTTATCTTAATTTTTAATTGAAGCGCTACCACAGCGCCCAGGGTAATCGCTGAGTTTCAGCAATCATGTCAAATTAACAAGAATGTTATTTCTTGGAGTCCAATTGTCTCATTTATCACATTTATCAGGTCAAAGTCCAAAATCAGTTCAATTAAATCCCACAGTCAATCGTTTCACTGTCAAAAGCGATACAATCTAGTAATAACGGAAAGATATCACGAAATATATGTTGGTAAGAATATGTGCCTCAACCGTTGTAACTCAAACGGATTGATACTGTTGGAAAGTCAATGAAATGTACTTTTTAAAATTGTCTCTATTTCTTCAGCGTGCCATAACGGATAGGATTGGTCCCACAGTAAAGAACGACTCATTTATCTAAATTTTTAAATGAAGCGCTACCACAACGCCCAGTGTAATCGTTGATTTCCGGCAATCACGTCAAATTAAGAAGAATGTTATTTCTTGGAGTCCGTTTGTGTCATTTATCACATTGATCAGGTCACAGTCCAGAGTTAGTTCAATTAAGTCCCATAGTCAATCGTTTCACTGTTAAAAGCGATGCAACCTAGTAATATCAGATAAATATCGCTAAATACAGGTTGGTACGAATATGTGACCCAACCGTTGAAACTCAAACGGACCGACACCGTTAGAAAGTCAATGAAATGTAGTTTTTGAAACTGTCGCTATTTCTTAAGCACGCGATAACGGCTAGGATTAGTCCCACAGTAAAAAATGACTTTTTTTTATCTTAATTTTTAATTGAAGCGCTACCACAGCGCCCAGTGTAATCGCTGAGTTTCAGCAATCATGTCAAATTAACAAGAATGTTATTTCTTGGAGTCCAATTGTCTCATTTATCACATTTATCAAGTCAAAGTCCAAAATCAGTTCAATTAAATCCCACAGTCAATCGTTTCACTGTCAAAAGAGATACAACCTAGTAATAACGGAAAGATATCACGAAATATATGTTGATAAGAATATGTGCCTCAACCGTTGTAACTCAAACGGATTGATACTGTTGGAAAGTCAATGAAATGTACTTTTTAAAATTGTCTCTATTTCTTCAGCGCGGAATAACGGCTAGGATTTTTCCCACAGTAAGAAATGACTTATTTATCTAAATGTTTAAATGAAGCGCTACCACAGAGCCCAGTGTAATCGCTGAGTTTCCACAATCATGTCAAATTAAGAAGAATGTTATTTCTTGGAGTCCAATTGTCTCCTTTATCACATTTATCAGGTGAAAGTCCAAAGTTAGTTCAATTAAGTCCCACAGTCAATCGTTTCATAGTTAAAGGCGATGCAACCTAGTAATATCAGAAAAAGTATCGCTAAATACATGTTGGTACGAATATGTGAGCCAACCGTTGTAACTCAACGGATTGACACCGTAAAAAAGTCAATGAAATGTAGGTTTTGAAACTGTCGCTATTTCCTCAGCGTGCAATAACGGATAGGATTGGTCCCACAGTAAAGAACGACTCTTTTATCTAAATTTTTAAATGAAGCGCTACCACAACGGCCAGTGTAATCGCTGATTTGCGGCAATCACGTCAAGTTAAGAAGAATGTTTTTTCTTGGAGTCCATTTGTGTCATTTATCACATTGATCAGGTCACAGTCCAGAGTTAGTTCAATTAAGTCCCACAGTCAATCGTTTCACTGTCAAAAGCGATACAACCTAGTAATAACGGAAAGATATCACGAAATACATGTTGGTAAGACTATGTGCCTCAACCGTTGTAACTCAAACGGATTGATACTGTTGGAAAGTCAATGAAATGTACTTTTTGAAATTGTCTCTATTTCTTCAGCGCGGGATAACGGCTAGGATTGGTCCCACAGTAAGAAATGACTTATTTATCTAAATTTTTAAATGAAGCGCTACTGCACCGCCCAGTGTAATTGCTGAGTTTCGGCAATCATTTCATATTAAGAAGAATGTTTTTTCTTGGAGTCCAATTGTCTCACTTTCACATTTATAAGGTCACAGTCCAAAATCAGTTCAATTAAGTCCCACAGTCAATGGTTTTACTGTTAAAAGCCATACAACCTAGTAATATCAGAAAAAGTATCGCTAAATACATGTTGGTACGACTATGTGACCCAACCGTTGTAACTCAAACGGATTGACACCGTTAAAAAGTCAATGAAATGTAGTTTTTGAAACTGTCACTATTTCTTCAGCGTGCCATAACGGATAGGATTGGTCCCACAGTAAAGAACGACTCATTTATCTAAATTTTTAAATGAAGCGCTATCACAACGCCCAGTGTAATCGTTGATTTCCGGCAATCACGTCAAATTAAGAAGAATGTTTTTTCTTGGAGTCCGTTTGTGTCATTTATCACATTGATCAGGTCACAGTCCAGAGTTAGTTCAATTAAGTCCCATAGTCAATCGTTTCACTGTTAAAAGCGATGCAACCTAGTAATATCAGATAAATATCGCTAAATACAGGTTGGTACGAATATGTGACCCAACCGTTGAAACTCAAACGGACCGACACCGTTAGAAAGTCAATGAAATGTAGTTTTTGAAACTGTCGCTATTTCTTAAGCACGCGATAACGGCTAGGATTGGTCCCACAGTAAAAAAAGACTTCTTTATCTTAATTTTTAATTGAAGCGCTACCACAGCGCCCAGTGTAATCGCTGAGTTTCGGCAATCATTTCATATTAAGAAGAATGTTATTTCTTGGAGTCCAATTGTCTTACTTTCACATTTATAAGGTCACAGTCCATAATCAGTTCAATTAAGTCCCACAGTCAATGGTTTCATTGTTAAAAGCCATACAACCTAGTAATATCAGAAACAGTATCGCTAAATACATGATGGTACGAATATGTGACCCAACCGTTGTATTTCAAACGGATTGACACCGTAAGAAAGTCAATGAAATGTAGGTTTTGAAACTGTCGCTATTTCTTCAGCGTGCCATAACGGATAGGATTGGTCCCACAGTAAAGAACGATTCATTTATCTAAATTTTTAAATGAAGCGCTACCACAACGCCCAGTGTAATCGCTGATTTCCGGCAATCACGTCAAATTAAGAAGAATGTTTTTTCTTGGAGTCCATTTGTGTCATTTATCACATTGATCAGGTCACAGTCCAGAGTTAGTTCAATTAAGTCCCACAGTCAATCGTTTCACTGTTAAAAGCGATGCAACCTAGTAATATCAGATAAATATCGCTAAATACATGTTGGTACGAACATGTGACCCAACCGTTGTAACTCAAACGAATCGACACCGTTAGAAATTCAATGAAATGTAGTTTTTGAAACTGTCGCTATTTCCTAAGCACGCAATAACGGCTAGGATTGGTCCCACAGTAAAAAAATGACTTTTTTTAGCTTAGTTTTTAAATGAAGCGCTGCCACAGCGCCCAGTGTAATCGCTGAGTTTCGGCCATCATTTCATATTAAGAAGAATGTTATTTCTTGGAGTCCAATTGTCTCACTTTCACATTTATAAGGTCACAGTCCATAATCAGTTCAATTAAGTCCCACAGTCAATGGTTTCACTGTTAAAAGCCATACAATCTAGTAATATCAGAAAAAGTGTCGCTAAATACATGTTGGTACGAATATGTGACCCAACCGTTGTAAGTCAAACAGATTGACACCGTTAGAAAGTCAATGAAATGTAGTTTTTGAAACTGTCGCTATTTCCTCAGCGCACGATAACGTATAGGATTGGTCCCACAATAAAAAAATGACTTTTTTTATCTTAATTCTTAAATGAAGCGCTACCACAGAGCCCAGTGTAATCGCTGAGTTTCCGCAATCATGTCAAATTAAGAAGAATGTTATTTCTTGGAGTCCAATTGTCTCCTTTATCACATTTATCAGGTAACAGTCCAAAGTTAGTTCAATTAAGTCCCACGGTCAATCGTTTCATAGTTAAAAGCGATGCAACCTAGTAATATTAGAAAAATATCGCTAAATACATGTTGGTACGATTATGTGACCCAACCGTTGTAACTCAAACGGACTGACACCGTTAGAAAATCAATGAAATGTAGTTTTTGAAACTATCCCTATTTCTTCAGCGCGCGATAACGGATAGGACTGGTCCCACAGTAAAGAATGACTTATTTATCTAAATTTTTAAATGAAGCGCTACCACAGAGCCCTGTGTAATCGCTCAGTTCCAGAAATCACGTCAAATTAAGAAGAATGATATTTCTTGGAGTCCAATTGTCTCTTTTATCACATTTATCAGGTCACAGTCCAAAGTTAGTTCAATTAAGTCCCACGGTCAATCGTTTCATAGTTAAAAGCGATGCAACCTAGTAATATTAGAAAAATATCGCTAAATACATGTTGGTACGAATATGTGACCCAACCGTTGTAACTCAAACGGACTGACACCGTTAGAAAATCAATGAAATGTAGTTTTTGAAACTATCCCTATTTCTTCAGCGCGTGATAACGGATAGGACTGGTCCCACAATAAAAAAATGACTTTTTTATCTAAATTTTTAAATGAAGCGCTACCACAGCGCCCAGTGTAATCGCTGACTTCCGGCAATCACGTCAAATTAAGAAGAATGTTATTTCTTGGAGTCCAATTGTCTCCTTTATCACATTTATCAGGTGACAGTCCAAAGTTAGTTCAATTAAGTCCCACGGTCAATCGTTTCATAGTTAAAAGCGATGCAACCTAGTAATATTAGAAAAATGTCGCTAAATACATGTTGGTACGAATATGTGACCCAACCGTTGTAACTCAAACGGACTGACACCGTTACAAAATCAATGAAATGTAGTTTTTGAAACTATCCCCATTTCTTCAGCGCGCGATAACGGATAGGATTGGTCCCACAGTAAGAAATGACTTATTTATCTAAATTTTTAAATGAAGCGCTACCACAGCGCCCACTGTAAACGTTGAGTTTCGGCAATCATTTCATATTAAGAAGAATGTTATTTCTGGGAGTCCAATTGTCTCACTTTCACATTTATAATGTCACAGTCCATAATCAGTTCAATTAAGTCCCACAGTTAATCGTTTCACTGTTAAAAGCCATACAACCTAGTAATATCAGAAAAATATCGCTAAATACATGTTGGTACGAATATGTGCCTCAACCGTTGTAACTCAAACGAATTGATGCTGTTAGCAAGTCAATGAAATGTACTTTTTGAAACTGTCTCTATTTCTTCAGCGCGGGATAACGGCTAGGATTGGTCCCACAGTAAGAAATGACTTATTTATCTAAATTTTTAAATGAAGAACTACCACAGCGCCAAGTGTGATCGCTGATTTCCGGCAATCACTTCAAATTAAGAAGAATGTTTTTTCTTGGAGTCCAATTGTCTCATTTATCACATTTATCAGGGCACAGTCCATAGTTAGTTCAATTAAGTCCCACAGTCAATCCTTTCATTGTTAAAACCGTTGCAACCTAGTAATATTAGAAAAATATCGCTAAATACATGTTGGTACGAATATGTGACCCAACCGTTGTAACTCAAACGGATTGGCACCGTTAGAAAGTCAATGAAATGTAGTTTTGAAACTGTCGCTATTTTTTCAGCGCGCAATAAGGGGTAGGATTGGTCCCACAGTAAAGAACGACTTATTTTTCTAATTTTTTAAATGAAGCGCTACCACAGCGCCCAGTGTAATCGCTGAGTTCTGGCTATCATGTCAAATTAAGAAGAATGTTTTTTCTTGGAGTCCATTTGTGTCATTTATCACATTGATCAGGTCACGGTCCAAATTTAGTTCAATTAAGTCCCACAGTCAATCGTTTCACTGTTAAAAGCGATGCAAACTAGTAATATCAGATAAATATCGCTAAATACATGTTGGTACGAATATGTGCCTCAACTGTTGTAACTTAAACGGATTGATGCTGTTATCAAGTCAATGAAATGTACTTTTTGAAACTGTCGCTATTTCGTAAGCGCGCGATAACGGCTAGGATTGGTCCCACAGCAAAAAATGACTTAATTATCTAAATTTTTAAATGAAGGGCTACCACAGAGCCCAGTGTAATCGCTGAGTTCTGGCAATCACGTCAAATTAAGAAGAATGTTATTTTTTGGCGTCCAATTGTCGCATTTATCACATTTATCAGGTCACAGTCCAAAATCAGTTCAATTAAGTCCCACGGTCAATCGTTTTACTGTTAAAAGCGTTACAACCTAGTAATAACAGAAAGATATCACGAAATACATGTAGGTAAGAATATGTGCCACAACCGTTGTAACTCAAACGGATTGATACTGTTAGAAAGTCAATGAAATGTAGTTTTTGAAACTGTCGCTATTTCGTAAGCGCGCGATAACGGCTAGGATTGGTCCCACAGTAAAAAATGACTTTTTTATCTTAATTTTTAATTGAAGCGCTACCACAGCGCCCAGTGTAATCGCTGAGTTTCGGCAATCATTTCATATTAAGAAGAATGTTATTTCTTGGAGTCCAATTGTCTCACTTTCCCATTTATAAGGTCACAGTCCATAATCAGTTCAATTAAGTCCCACAGTCAATGGTTTCACTGTTAAAAGCCTTACAACCTAGTAATATCAGAAAAAGTATCGCTAAATACATGTTGGTACGAATATGTTACCCAACCGTTGTAACTCAAACGGATTGGCACCGTTAGAAAGTCAATGAAATGTAGTTTTGAAACTGTCGCTATTTTTTCAGCGCGCGATAAGGGGTAGGATTGGTCCCACAGTAAAGAACGACTTATTTATCTAATTTTTTAAATGAAGCGCTACCACAGCGCCCAGTGAAATCGCTGAGTTCCGGCAATCATGTCAAATTAAGAAGAATTTTTTTTTTGAGTCCATTTGTGTCATTTATCACAATGATCAGGTCACGGTCCAAATTTAGTTCAATTAAGTCCTACAGTCAATCCTTTCATTGTTAAAACCGTTGCAACCTAGTAATATTAGAAAAATATCGCTAAATACATGTTGGTACGAATATGTGACCCAACTGTTGTAACTCAAACGGACCGACACCGTTAGAAAGTCAATGAAATGTAGTTTTTGAAACTATCCCTATTTCTTCAGCGCGCAATAACGGATAGGATTGGTCCTACAATAAAGAATGACTTAATTATCTAAATTTTTAAATGAAGCGCTACCACAGAGCCCAGTGTAATCGCTGAGTTCTGGCAATCACGTCAAATTAAGAAGAATGTTATTTTTTGGAGTCCAATTGTCGCATTTATCACATTTATCAGGTTACAGTCCAAAATCAGTTCAATTAAGTCCCACGGTCAATCGTTTTACTGTTAAAAGCGATACAACCTAGTAATAACGGAAAGATATGACGAAATACATGTAGGTAAGAATATGTGCCTCAACCGTTGTAACTCAAACGGATTGATACTGTTAGAAAGTCAATGAAATGTAGTTTTTGAAACTGTCGCTATTTCGTAAGCGCGCGATAACGGCTAGGATTGGTCCCACAGTAAAAAATGACTTTTTTATCTTAATTTTTAATTGAAGCGCTACCACAGCGCCCAGTGTAATCGCTGAGTTTCGGCAATCATTTCATATTAAGAAGAATGTTATTTCTTGGAGTCCAATTGTCTCACTTTCACATTTATAAGGTCACAGTCCATAATCAGTTCAATTAAGTCCCACAGTCAATGGTTTCACTGTTAAAAGTCATACAACCTAGTAATATCAGAAAAATATCGCTAAATACATGTTGGTACGATTATGTGACCCAACCGTTGTAACTCAAACGGACTGACACCGTTAGAAAATCAATGAAATGTAGTTTTTGAAACTATCCCTATTTCTTCAGCGCGCGATAACGGATAGGACTGGTCCCACAATAAAAAAATGACTTTTTTATCTAAATTTTTAAATGAAGCGCTACCACAGCGCCCAGTGTAATCGCTGAGTTCCGGCAATCACGTCAAATTAAGAAGAATGTTATTTCTTGGAGTCCAATTGTCTCCTTTATCACATTTATCAGGTGACAGTCCAAAGTTAGTTCAATTAAGTCCCACGGTCAATCGTTTCATAGTTAAAAGCGATGCAACCTAGTAATATTAGAAAAATGTCGCTAAATACATGTTGGTACGAATATGTGACCCAACCGTTGTAACTCAAACGGACTGACACCGTTACAAAATCAATGAAATGTAGTTTTTGAAACTATCCCCATTTCTTCAGCGCGCGATAACGGATAGGATTGGTCCCACAGTAAGAAATGACTTATTTATCTAAATTTTTAAATGAAGCGCTACCACAGCGCCCACTGTAAACGTTGAGTTTCGGCTATCATTTCATATCAAGAAGAATGTTATTTCTGGGAGTCCAATTGCCTCACTTTCACATTTATAATGTCACAGTCCATAATCTTTTTGAAACTGTCTCTATTCCTTCAGCGCAGGATAACGGCTAGGATTGGTCCCACAGTAAGAAATGACTTATTTATCTAAATTTTTAAATGAAGAACTACCACAGCGCCAAGTGTGATCGCTGATTTCCGGCAATCACTTCAAATTAAGAAGAATGTTTTTTCTTGGAGTCCATTTGTGTCATTTATCACATTGATCAGGTCACGGTCCAAATTTAGTTCAATTAAGTCCCACAGTCAATCGTTTCACTGTTAAAAGCCATACAACCTAGTAATATCAGAAAAATATCGCTAAATACATGTTGGTACGAATATGTGCCTCAACCGTTGTAACTCAAACGAATTGATGCTGTTAGCAAGTCAATGAAATGTACTTTTTGAAACTGTCGCTATTTCGTAAGCGCGCGATAACGGCTAGGATTGGTCCCACAGCAAAAAATGACTTAATTATCTAAATTTTTAAATGAAGGGCTACCACAGAGCCCAGTGTAATCGCTGAGTTCTGGCAATCACGTCAAATTAAGAAGAATGTTATTTTTTGGCGTCCAATTGTCGCATTTATCACATTTATCAGGTCACAGTCCAAAATCAGTTCAATTAAGTCCCACGGTCAATCGTTTTAATGTTAAAAGCGATACAACCTAGTAATAACAGAAAGATATCACGAAATACATGTAGGTAAGAATATGTGCCTCAACCGTTGTAACTCAAACGGATTGATACTGTTAGAAAGTCAATGAAATGTAGTTTTTGAAACTGTCGCTATTTCGTAAGCGCGCGATAACGGCTAGGATTGGTCCCACAGTAAAAAATGACTTTTTTATCTTAATTTTTAATTGAAGCGCTACCACAGCGCCCTGTGTAATCGCTGAGTTTCGGCAATCATTTCATATTAAGAAGAATGTTATTTCTTGGAGTCCAATTGTCTCACTTTCCCATTTATAAGGTCACAGTCCATAATCAGTTCAATTAAGTCCCACAGTCAATGGTTTCACTGTTAAAAGCCTTACAACCTAGTAATATCAGAAAAAGTATCGCTAAATACATGTTGGTACGATTATGTGACCCAACCGTTGTAACTCAAACGGATTGGCACCGTTAGAAAGTCAATGAAATGTAGTTTTGAAACTGTCGCTATTTTTTCAGCGCGCGATAAGGGGTAGGATTGATCCCACAGTAAAGAACGACTTATTTATCTAATTTTTTAAATGAAGCGCTACCACAGCGCCCAGTGAAATCGCTGAGTTCCGGCAATCATGTCAAATTAAGAAGAATTTTTTTTTTGAGTCCATTTGTGTCATTTATCACAATGATCAGGTCACGGTCCAAATTTAGTTCAATTAAGTCCTACAGTCAATCCTTTCATTGTTAAAACCGTTGCAACCTAGTAATATTAGAAAAATATCGCTAAATACATGTTGGTACGAATATGTGACCCAACTGTTGTAACTCAAACGGACCGACACCGTTAGAAAGTCAATGAAATGTAGTTTTTGAAACTATCCCTATTTCTTCAGCGCGCAATAACGGATAGTATTGGTCCTACATTAAAGAATGACTTAATTATCTAAATTTTTAAATGAAGCGCTACCACAGAGCCCAGTGTAATCGCTGAGTTCTGGCAATCACGTCAAATTAAGAAGAATGTTATTTTTTGGAGTCCAATTGTCGCATTTATCACATTTATCAGGTTACAGTCCAAAATCAGTTCAATTAAGTCCCACGGTCAATCGTTTTACTGTTAAAAGCGATACAACCTAGTAATAACGGAAAGATATCACGAAATACATGTAGGTAAGAATATGTGACCCAACCGTTGTAACTCAAACGGATTGATACTGTTAGAAAGTCAATGAAATGTAGTTTTTGAAACTGTCGCTATTTCGTAAGCGCGCGATAACGGCTACTATTGGTCCCACAGTAAAAAATGACTTTTTTATCTTAATTTTTAATTGAAGCGCTACCACAGCGCCCAGTGTAATCGCTGAGTTTCGGCAATCATTTCATATTAAGAAGAATGTTATTTCTTGGAGTCCAATTGTCTCACTTTCACATTTATAAGGTCACAGTCCATAATCAGTTCAATTAAGTCCCACAGTCAATGGTTTCACTGTTAAAAGTCATACAACCTAGTAATATCAGAAAAAGTATCGCTAAATACATGTTGGTACGTATATGTGACCCAACTGTTGTAACTCAAACGGATTGGCACCGTTAGAGAGTCAATGAAATGTAGTTTTAAAACTGTCGCTATTTTTTCAGCGCGCGATAAGGGGTAGGATTGGTCCCACAGTAAAGAACGACTTATTTATCTAATTTTTTAAATGAAGCGCTACCACAGCGCCCAGTGAAATCGCTGAGTTCCGGCAATCATGTCAAATTAAGAAGAATGTTTTTTCTTGGAGTCCATTTGTGTCATTTACCACATTGATCAGTTCACGGTCCAAAATTTAGTTCAATTAAGTCCCACAGTCAATCATTTCACTGTTAAAAGCGATGCAAACTAGTAATATCAGATAAATATCGCTAAATACATGTTGGTACGAATATGTGCCTCAACCGTTGTAACTTAAACGGATTGATGTTGTTAGCAAGTCAATGAAATGTACTTTTTGAAACTGTCTCTATTTCTTCAGCGCGGGATAACGGCTAGGATTGGTCCCACAGTAAGAAATGACTTATTTATCTAAATTTTTAAATGAAGCGCTACCTCAGCGCCCAGTGTAATCACTGATTTCCGGCAATCACGTCAAATTAGGAAGAATGTTTTTTCTTGGAGTCCAATTGTCTCATTTATCACATTTATCAGGGCACAATCCAAAGGTAGTTCAATTAAGTCCCACAGTCAATGGTTTCACTGTTAAAAGTCATACAACCTAGTAATATCAGAAAAAGTATCGCTAAATACATGTTGGTACGTATATGTGACCGAACTGTTGTAACTCAAACGGATTGGCACCGTTAGAGAGTCAATGAAATGTAGTTTTAAAACTGTCGCTATTTTTTCAGCGCGCGATAAGGGGTAGGATTGGTCCCACAGTAAAAAATGACTTTTTTATCTTAATTTTTAATTGAAGCGCTACCACAGCGCCCAGTGTAATCGCTCGGCAATCATTTCATATTAAGAAGAATATTATTTCTTGGAGTCCAATTGTCTCACTTTCACATTTATAAGGTCACAGTCCATAATCAGTTCAATTAAGTCCCACAGTCAATGGTTTCACTGTTAAAAGCCTTACAACCTAGTAATATCAGAAAAAGTATCGCTAAATACATGTTGGTACGAATATGTGACCCAACAGTTGTAACTCAAACGGATTGGCACCGTTAGAAAGTCAATGAAATGTAGTTTTGAAACTGTCGCTATTTTTTCAGCGCGCGATAAGGGGTAGGATTGGTCCCACAGTAAAGAACGACTTATTTATCTAATTTTTTAAATGAAGCGCTACCACAGCGCCCAGTGAAATCGCTGAGTTCCGGCAATCATGTCAAATTAAGAAGAATTTTTTTTTTGGAGTCCATTTGTGTCATTTATCACAATGATCAGGTCACGGTCCAAATTTAGTTCAATTAAGTCCTACAGTCAATCCTTTCATTGTTAAAACCGTTGCAACCTAGTAATATTAGAAAAATATCGCTAAATACATGTTGGTACGAATATGTGACCCAACTGTTGTAACTCAAACGGACCGACACCGTTAGAAAGTCAATGAAATGTAGTTTTTGAAACTATCCCTATTTCTTCAGCGCGCGATAACGGATAGGATTGGTCCTACATTAAAGAATGACTTAATTATCTAAATTTTTAAATGAAGCGCTACCACAGAGCCCAGTGTAATCGCTGAGTTCTGGCAATCACGTCAAATTAAGAAGAATGTTATTTTTTGGAGTCCAATTGTCGCATTTATCACATTTATCAGGTCACAGTCCAAAATCAGTTCAATTAAGTCCCACGGTCAATCGTTTTACTGTTGAAAGCGATACAACCTAGTAATAACGGAAAGATATCACGAAATACATGTAGGTAAGAATATGTGCCTCAACCGTTGTAACTCAAACGGATTGATACTGTTAGAAAGTCAATGAAATGTAGTTTTTGAAACTGTCGCTATTTCGTAAGCGCGCGATAACGGCTAGGATTGGTCCCACAGTAAAGAACAACTTATTTATCTAATTTTTTAAATGAAGCGCTACCACAGCGCCCAGTGAAATCGCTGAGTTCCGGCAATCATGTCAAATTAAGAAGAATGTTTTTTCTTGGAGTCCATTTGTGTCATTTACCACATTGATCAGGTCACGGTCCAAAATTTAGTTCAATTAAGTCCCACAGTCAATCATTTCACTGTTAAAAGCGATGCAAACTAGTAATATCAGATAAATATCGCTAAATACATGTTGGTACGAATATGTGACCCAACCGTTGTAACTCAAACGGATTGATACTGTTAGCAAGTCAATGAAATGTACTTTTTGAAACTGTCTCTATTTCTTCAGCGCGGGATAACGGCTAGGATTGGTCCCACAGTAAGAAATGACTTATTTATCTAAATTTTTAAATGAAGCGCTACTACAGCGCCCAGTGTAATTGCTGAGTTCCGGCAATCATGTCAAATTAAGAAGAATGTTTTTTCTTGGAGTCCATTTGTTTGATTTATCACATTGATCAGGTCACGGTCCAAATTTAGTTCAATTAAGTCCCACAGTCAATGGTTTCACTGTTAAAAGCCATACAACCTAGTAATATCAGAAAAAGTATCGCTAAATACATGTTGGTACGAATATGTGACCCAACCGTTGAAACTCAAACGGACTGACACCGTTAAAAAGTCAATGAAATGTAGTTTTCGAAACTGTCGCTATTTCTTCAGCGCGCGATAGCGACTAGGATTGGTCCTACAGTCAAAAATAACTTTTTTATCTTAATTTTTAATTAAAGTGCTACCACAGCGCCCAGTGTAATCACTGAGTTTCGGCAATCATTTCATATTAACCCTATTCGGTCCGGGGTTTTTCGAACATACTATGACCGGGGGGGCGGATTCCGCCCCCCCCCTCAATAACTTTTCATAGGGTTGTTCAAATTGAATCAAACTAGGCACACTTATAGTACGTCATAAAAGGAACAAAATGGCGCAAAAAAAAATTTGCTTGCGTCAGCACATTCTCTGTGACGTCATCAAAAGCTTCAAAATTGTTAAAAATGCCACTATCTGCTTAAAATATAATTACTTTTGTTCTAGAGCGAATTTTTACATTCTGTTTGAAGTTTCTGAAAGCTATATAAAAGTTATTTAACATATCTTCCGGTTTTTACATGGATCGGATGAAAAATTGCCAAAAATTGCCCGAAAATCCGTTTTTTTCCGATTTTCGGGTAAACTCCGACAAAATCGGGAAATCGGATTAGTCACGTGTTCAAATTATTCAAAATGATTCTTCTTGATGAAACAAAGTTGTGTTGCAAGTTTCAAGTTCTAAGGATAATCCTAACAGGAGTTATTATATTTTCCCGATTATAAGGATTTCATAGAGATTTTTAGGGGTAGTTTCGAGTAATGGCCAATATCAAAGCTTCTAAAAGGTATGGGACCTAAAAAATTAGCATTCAAGTGTCTAATAGATAAATGTTGAAACTCAGTAAGTATCATAGCCATATAACAAAGCAATCAGGAGTTATTAAAAAAAAACCGTCAGGGGGGGGCGGAATCCGCCCCCCCCCCGGACCGAATAGGGTTAAGAAGAATGTTATTTCTTGGAGTCCAATTGTCTCACTTTCACATTTATAAGGTCACAGTCCATAATCAGTTCAATTAAGTCCCACAGTCAATGGTTTCACTGTTAAAAGCGATACAACCTAGTAATAACGGAAAGATATCACGAAATACATGTTGGTAAGAACTTGTGCCTCAACCGTTGTAACTCAAACGGATTGATACTGTTAGAAAGTCAATGAAATGTAGTTTTTGAAACTGTCGTTATTTTTTCTGCACGCGATAACGGATAGGATTGGTCCCACAGTAAAGAACGACTTATTTATCTAAATTTTTAAATGAAGCGGTACCACAGCGCCCAGTGTAATCGCTGATATCCCGAAATCGCGTCAAATTAAGAAGAATGTTTTTTCTTGGGGTCCCATTTTCTCATTTATCACATTTATCACGTCACAGTCGAAAGTTAGTTCAATTAAGTCCCACAGTCAATTGTTTCATTGTTAAAAGCGATGCATCGTAGTAATCTCCGAAAATTATCGCTAAATACATGTTGGTACCAATACGTGACCCAACCGTTGTAATTCAAACGGACTGAAACCGTTAGAAAGTCAATGAAATGTAGTTTTTGTAACTGTCGGTATTTCTTCAGCGCGCGATAAGGGCTAAGATTGATCCCACATTAAAGAATGACTTAATTATCTAAATTTTTAAATGAAGCGCTACCACAGAGCCCAGTGTAATCGCTGAGTTCCGGCAATCACGTAAAATTAAGAAGAATGTTATTTTTTGGAGTCCAATTGTCGCATTTATCACATTTATCAGGTCACAGTCCAAAATCAGTTCAATTAAGTCCCACGGTCAATCGTTTCACTGTTAAAAGCGATACAACCTAGTAATAACGGAAAGATATCACGAAATACATGTTGGTAAGAACTTGTGCCTCAACCGTTGTAACTCAAACGGATTGATACTGTTAGAAAGTCAATGAAATGTAGTTTTTGAAACTGTCGCTATTTCGTAAGCGCGCGATAACGGCTAGGATTGGTCCCACAGTAAAAAATGACTTTTTTATCTTAATTTTTAATTGAAGCGCTACCACAGCGCCCAGTGTAATCGCTGAGTTTCGGCAATCATTTCATATTAAGAAGAATGTTATTTCTTGGAGTCCAATTGTCTCACTTTCACATTTATAAGGTCACAGTCCAAAATCAGTTCAATTAAGTCCCACAGTCAATGGTTTCACTGTTAAAAGCCATACAACCTAGTAATATCAGAAAAAGTATCGCTAAATACATGTTGGTACGAATATGTGACCCAACCGTTGTAACTCAAACGGATTGGCCCTGTTAGAAAGTCAATGAAATGTAGTTTTGAAACTGTCGCTATTTTTTCAGCGCGCGATAAGGGGTAGGATTGGTCCCACAGTGAAGAACGACTTATTTATCTAATTTTTTAAATGAAGCGCTACCACAGCGCCCAGTGTAATCGCTGAGTTCCGGCAATCATGTCAAATTAAGAAGAATGTTTTTTCTTGGAGTCCATTTGTGTCATTTATCACATTGATCAGGTCACGGTCCAAATTTAGTTCAATTAAGTCCCACAGTCAATCGTTTCATTGTTAAAAGCGATGCAACATAGTAATATTAGAAAAATATCGCTAAATACATGTTGGTACGAATATGTGACCCAACCGTTGTAACTGAAACGGATTGGCACCGTTAGAAAGTCAATGAAATGTAGTTTTTGAAACTGTCGCTATTTTTTCAGCGCGCGATAACGGGTAGGATTGGTCCCACAGTAAAGAACGACTTATTTATCTAATTTTTTAAATGAAGCGCTACTACAGCGCCCAGTGTAATCGCTGAGTTTCGGCAATCATGTCAAATTAAGAAGAATGTTTTTTCTTGGAGTCCATTTGTGTCATTTATCACATTGATCAGGTCACGGTCCAAATTTAGTTCAATTAAGTCCTACAGTCAATCGTTTCACTGTTAAAAGCGATGCAAACTAGTAATATCAGATAAATAGCGCTAAATACATGTTGGTACGAATATGTGACCCAACCGTTGAAGATCGAACGGATTGACACCGTTAGAAAGTCAATGAAGTGTAGTTTTTGAAACTATCGCTATTTTTTCAGCGCGCGATAACGGATAGGATTGGTCCCACAGCAAAAAACGACATATTTATCTAATTTTTTAAATGAAGCGCTACCACAGCGCCCAGTGTAATCGCTGATTTCCGGCAATCATGTCAAATTAAGAAGAATTTTTTTTTTGGAGTCCATTTGTGTCAATTATGACATTGATCAGGTCACGGTCCAAATTTAGTTCAATTAAGTCCCACACTCAATCGTTTCACTGTTAAAAGCGATGCAAACTAGTAATATCAGATAAATATCGCTAAATATATGTTCGTACGAATATGTGACCCAACCGTTGTAGCTCAAACGGATTGACACCGCTAGAAAGTCAATGAAATGTAGTTTTTGAAACTATCACTATTTTTTCAGCGCGCGATAACGGATAGGATTGGACCCACGGCAAAAAACGACTTATTTATCTAATTTTTAAATAAAGCGCTACCACAGTGCCCAGTGTAGTCGCTGATTTCCGGCAATCATGTCAAATTAAGAAGAATTTTTTTTTTGGAGTCCATTTGTGTCCATTATGACATTGATCAGGTCACGGTCCAAATTTAGTTCAATTAAGTCCCACACTCAATCGTTTCACTGTTAAAAGCGATGCAAACTAGTAATATCAGATAAATATCGCTAAATATATGTTCGTACGAATATGTTACCCAACCGTTGTAACTCAAACGGATTGACACCGTTAAAAAGTCATTGAAATGTACTTTTCGAAACTGTCGCTATTTCTTCAGCGCGCGATAACGGCTAGGATTGGTCCCACAGTCAAAAATGACTTTTTTATCTTAATTTTTAATTAAAGTGCTACCACAGCGCCCAGTGTAATCGCTGAGTTTCGGCAATCATTTCATATTAAGAAGAATGTTATTTCTCGGAGTCCAATTGTCTCACTTTCACATTTATAAGGTCACAGTGCATAATCAGTTCAATTAAGTCCCACAGTCAATAGTTTCACTGTTAAAAGCCATACAACCTAGTAATATCAGAAAAATATCGCTAAATACATGTTCGTACGAATATGTGACCCAACCGTTGTAACTCAAACGGATTGACACCGTTAGAAAGTCAATGAAATGTAGTTTTTGAAACTGTCGCTATTTCTTCAACGCACGTAACGGCTAGGATTAGTCCCACAGTCAAAAATGACTTATTTATCCAATTTTTTAAGTGAAGCGCTACCACAGCTCCCAGTGTAATCGCTGATTTCCGGCAATCATGTCACATTAAGAAGAATTTTTTTTTTTGAGTCCATTTGTGTCCATTATGACATTGATCAGGTCACGGTCCAAATTTAGTTCAATTAAGTCCCACACTCAATCGTTTCACTGTTAAAAGCGATGCAAACTAGTAATATCAGATAAATATCGCTAAATATATGTTCGTACGAATATGTTACCCAACCGTTGTAACTCAAACGGATTGACACCGTTAAAAAGTCATTGAAATGTACTTTTCGAAACTGTCGCTATTTCTTCAGCGCGCGATAACGGCTAGGATTGGTCCCACAGTCAAAAATGACTTTTTTATCTTAATTTTTAATTAAAGTGCTACCACAGCGCCCAGTGTAATCGCTGAGTTTCGGCAATCATTTCATATTAAGAAGAATGTTATTTCTCGGAGTCCAATTGTCTCACTTTCACATTTATAAGGTCACAGTGCATAATCAGTTCAATTAAGTCCCACAGTCAATAGTTTCACTGTTAAAAGCCATACAACCTAGTAATATCAGAAAAATATCGCTAAATACATGTTCGTACGAATATGTGATCCAACCGTTGTAACTCAAACGGATTGACACCGTTAGAAAGTCAATGAAATGTAGTTTTTGAAACTGTCGCTATTTCTTCAACGCACGTAACGGCTAGGATTAGTCTCACAGTCAAAAATGACTTATTTATCCAATTTTTTAAGTGAAGCGCTACCACAGCTCCCAGTGTAATCGCTGATTTCCGGCAATCATGTCACATTAAGAAGAATTTTTTTTTTTGAGTCCATTTGTGTCATTTATGACATTGATCAGATCACGGTCCAAATTTAGTTCAATTAAGTCCCACAGTCAATGGTTTCACTGTTAAAAGCCATACAACCTAGTAATATCAGAAAAAGTATCGCTAAATACATGTTGGTACGAATATGTGACCCAACCGTTGTAACTCAAACGGATTGGCACCGTTAGAAAGTCAATGAAATGTAGTTTTTGAAACTGTCGCTATTTTTTCAGCGCGCGATAACGGGTAGGATTGCTCCCACAGTAAAGAACGACTTATTTATCTAATTTTTTAAATGAAGCGCTACCACAGCGCCCAGTGTAATCGCTGAGTTCCGGCAATCATGTCAAATTAAGAAGAATGTTTTTTCTTGGAGTCCATTTGTGTCATTTATCACATTGATCAGGTCACGGTCCAAATTTAGGTCAATTAAGTCCCACAGTTAATTGTTTCACTGTTAAAAGCGATGGAAACTAGTAATATCAGATAAGTATCGCTAAATACAAGTTGGTACGAATATGTGACCCAACCGTTGAAACTCAAATGGACTGACACCGTTAAAAAGTCAATGAAATGTAGTTTTTGAAACTGTCGCTATTTCTTCAGCGCGCAATAACGGATAGGATTGGTCCCACAGCAAAGAACGACTTATTTATCTAATTTTTTAAATAAAGCGCTACCACAGCGCCCAGTGTAATCGCTGATTTCCGGCAGTCATTTCATATTAAGAAGAATTTTTTTTTTGGAGTCCAATTGTCTCACTTTTACATTTATAAGGTCACAGTCCATAATCAGTTCAATTAAGACCCACAGTCAATCGTTTCACTGTTAAAAGCCATACAACCTAGTAATATCAGAAAAATATCGCTAAATACATGTTGGTACGAATATGTGACCCAACCATTGAAACTCAAACCGACTGACACCGTTAAAAAGTTAATGAAATGTAGTTTTTGAAACTGTCGCTATTTCTTCTGCACGCGATAACGGATAGGACTGGTCCCACAGTAAAGAACGACTTATTTATCTAAATTTTTAAATGAAGCGCTACCACAGCGCCCAGTGTAATCGCTGATTTCCGGAAATCACGTCAAATTAAGAAAAAAGTTTTTCCTTGGGGTCCAATTTTCTCATTTATCACATTTATCACGTCACAGTCGAAAGTTAGTTCAATTAAGTGCCACAGTCAATCGTTTCATTGTTAAAAGCGATGCAACGTAGTATTCTCCGAAATTTATCGCTAAATACATGTTGGTACCAATACGTGACACAACCGTTGTAACTGAAACGGACTGAAACCGTTAGAAAGTCAATGAAATGTAGTTTTTGAAACTGTCGCTATTTCTTCAGCGCGCGATAAGGGCTAAGATTGGTCCCACAGTAAAAAAATGACTTGTTAATCTAAAGTTTTAAATGAAGCGCTACCACAGCACCCAGTGTAATCGCTGAGTTTCGGCAATCATTTCATATTAAGAAGAATGTTATTTCTTGGAGTCTAATTGTCTCACTTTCACATTTATAAGGTCACAGTCCATAATCAGTTCAATTAAGTCCCACAGTCAATGGTTTCACTGTTAAAAGCCATACAACCTTGTAATATCAGATAAATATCGCTAAATCTATGTTCGTACGAATATGTGACCCAAATGTTGTAACTTAAACGGATTGACACCGTTAGAAAGTCAATGAAATGTAGTTTTTGAAACTTTCGCAATTTCTTCAGCGCGCGATAACGGACAGGATTGGTCCCACAGTAAAGAACGACTTATTTATCTAATTTTTTTAAGTGAAGCGCTACCACAGCGCCCAGGGTAATCGCTGACTTCCGGCAATCATGTCAAATTAAGAAGAACTATATTTTTGTAGTGCATTTGTGTCATTTATGACATTGATCAGGTCACTGTCCAAATTTAGTTCAATTAAGTTCCACAGTCAATCGTTTCACTGTTAAAAGCGATGCAAACTAGTAATATCAGATAAATATCGCTAAATACATGTTGGTACGAATATGTGACCCAACTATTGAAACTCAAACGGATTGACACCGTTAGAAAGTCAATGAAATGTAGTTTTTGAAACTGTCGCAATATCTTCAGCGCGCGATAACGGACAGGTTTGGTCCTACAGTAAAGAACGACTTTTTTATCTAATTTTTTTAAGTGAAGCGCTACCACAACGCCCAGTGTAATCGCTGATTTCCGGCAATCATGTCAAATTAAGAAGAATTTTTTTTTTGGAGAGCATTTGTGTCTTTTATGACATTGATCAGGTCACGGTCCAAATTTAGTTCAATTAAGTCCCTCAGTCAATCGTTTCACTGTTAAAAGCGATGCAAACTAGAAATATCAGATAAATATCGCTAAATACATGTTGGTACGAATATGTGACCCAACCGTTGGAACTCAAATGGACTGACACCGTTAAAAAGTCAATGAAATGTAGTTTTTGAAACTGTCGCTACTTCTTCAGCGCGCGATAAAGGCTAGGATTGGTCCCACAGTAAAAAATGACTTTTTTATTTCAATTTTTAATTGAAACGCTACCACAGCGCCCAGTGTAATCGCTGAGTTTCGGAAATCATTTCATATTAAGAAGAATGTTATTTCTTGGTGTCCAATTGTCTCACTTTTACATTTATAAGGTCACAGTCCACAATCAGTTAAATTAAGTCCCACAGTCAATCGTTTCACTGTTAAAAGCGATGCGAACTAGTAAAATCAGATAAATATCGCTAAATATATGTTCGTACGAATATGTGACCCAACCGTTGTAACTCAAACGGATTGACACCGTTAGAAAGTCAATGAAATGTAGTTTTTGAAACTGTCGCTATTTCTTCAGCGCGCGATAACGGACAGGATTGGTCCCACAGTAAAGAACGACTTATTTATCTATTTTTTTTAAGTGAAGCGCTACCACAGCGCCCAGTGTAATTGCTGATGTTCGGCCATCATGTCAAATTAAGAAGAAATTTTTTTTTGGAGTCCATTTGTGTCATTTATGACATTGATCAGGTCACAGTCCAATTTTAGTTCAATTAAGTCCCACAGTTAATCGTTTTACTGTTAAAAACGATGCAAACTAGTAATATCAGATAAATATCGCTAAATACATGTTGGTACGAATATGTGACCCAACCGTTGAAACTCAAACGGATTGACACCGTTAGAAAGTCAATGAAATGTAGTTTTTGAAACTGTCGCTATTTCTTCAGCGCGCGATAACGGCTAGGATTTGTCCCACAGTAAAAAATGACTTTTTTATCTTAATTTTTAATTAAAGCGCTACCACAGCGCCCAGTGTAATCGCTAAGTTTCGGCAATCATTTCATATTAAGAAGAATGTTATTTCTTGGAGTCCAATTGTCTCACATTCACATTTATAAGGTCACAGTCCATAATCAGTTCAATTAAGTTCCACAGTCAATCGTTTCACTGTTAAAAGCGATGCAAACTAGTAAAATCAGATAAATATCGCTAAATATATGTTCGTACGAATATGTGACCCAACCGTTGTAACTCAAACGGATTGACACCGTTAGAAAGTCAATGAAATGTAGTTTTTGAAACTGACGCTATATCTTCAGCGCGCGATAACGGACAGGATTGGTCCAACAGTAAAAAACGACTTATTTATCTAATTTTTTTAAGTGAAGCGCTACCACAGCGCCCAGTGTAATCGCTGAGTTCCGGCAATCATGTCAAATTAAGAAGAATGTTATTTCTTGGAGTCCAATTTCCTCATTTATCACATTTATCTGGTCACAGTCCAAAGTTAGTTCAATTAAATCCAACAGTCAATCGTTTCACTGTTAAAAGCGATGCAACCTAGTATTATCAGATAAATATCGCTAAATACATGTTGGTACGAATATGTGACCCAACCGTTGAAACTCAAACGGACTGACACCGTTAGAAAGTCTATGAAATGTAGTTTTTGAAACTGTTGCTATTTTTTCAGCGCGCGATAACGGGTAGGATTGGTCCCACAGTAAAGAACGACTTATTTATCTAAATTTTTAAATAAAGCGCTACCACAACGCCCAGTGTAATCGGTGAGTTGCGGCAATCATGTCAAATTAAGAAGAATGTTATTTCTTGGAGTCCAATTTCCTCATTTATCACATTTATCAGGTCACACTCCAAAGTTAGTTCAATTAAATCCCACAGTCAATTGTTTCACTGTTAAAAGCGATGCAACCTAGTAATATCAGATAAATATCGCTAAATACATGTTGGTACGAATATGTGACCCAACCGTTGAAACTGAAACGGACTGACACCGTTAGAAAGTCAATGAAATGTAGTTTGTGAAACTGTCGCTATTTCTTCAGCGCGCGATAACAGCTAGGATTGGTCCCACAGTAAAAAATGACTTTTTTATCTTAACTTTTAATTGAAGCGCTACCACAGCGCCCAGTGTAATCGCTGAGTTTCGGCAATCATTTCATATTAAGAAAAATGTTATTTCTTGGACTCCAATTGCCTGACTTTCACATTTATAAGGTCACAGTCCATAATCAGTTCAATTAAGTCCCACAGTCAATGGTTTCACTGTTAAAAGCGATGCAACCTAGTAATATCAGATAAATATCGCTAAATACATGTTGGTACGAATGTGTGACACAACTGTTGAAATTCAAACGAACTGTCACCGTTAGAAAGTTAATGAAATGTAGTTTTTGAAACTGTCGCTATTTCTTCAGCGCGCGATAACGGCTAGGATTTGTTCCACAGTAAAAAATGACTTTTTTATCTTAATTTTTAATTGAAGCGCTACCACAGCGCCCAGTGTAATCGCTGAGTTTCGGCAATCATTTCATATTAAGAAGAATGTTACTTCTTGGAGTCCAATTGTCTCACTTTCACATTTATAAGGTCACAGTCCATAATCAGTTCAATTAAGTCCCACAGTCAATGGTTTCACTGTTAAAAGCCATACAACCTAGTAATATCAGAAAAATATCGCTAAATACATGTTGGTACGAAGATGTGACCAAACCGTTGTAACCCAAACGAATTGACACCGTTCGAAAGTCAATGAAATGTAGTTTTTGAAACTGTCGCTATTTTTTCAGCGCGCGATGACGGGTAGGATTGGTCCCACAGTAAAGAACGACTTATTTATCTAAATTTTTAAATGAAGCGCTCCAACAGCGTTCAGTGTAATCGCTGATTTCCGGCAATCACGTCAAATTAAGAAGAATTTTTTTTCTTGGAGTCCAATTGTCTCGCTTTTACATTTATAAGGTCACATCCATAATCAGTTCAATTAAGTCCCACAGTCAGTCGTTTCACTGTTAAAAGCCATACAACCTAGAAATATCAGAAAAATATCGCTAAAAACATGTTGGTACGAATATGTGACCCAACCGTTGTAACTCAAATGGACTGACACCGTTAGAAAGTCAATGAAATGTAGTTTTTGAAACTGTTGCTATTTTTTCAGCGCGCGATAACGGGTAGGATTGGTCCCACAGTAAAGAACGACTTATTTATCTAAATTTTTAAATAAAGCGCTACCACAACGCCCAGTGTAATCGGTGAGTTGCGGCAATCATGTCAAATTAAGAAGAATGTTATTTCTTGGAGTCCAATTTCCTCATTTATCACATTTATCAGGTCACACTCCAAAGTTAGTTCAATTAAATCCCACAGTCAATTGTTTCACTGTTAAAAGCGATGCAACCTAGTAATATCAGATAAATATCGCTAAATACATGTTGGTACGAATATGTGACCCAACCGTTGAAACTGAAACGGACTGACACCGTTAGAAAGTCAATGAAATGTAGTTTGTGAAACTGTCGCTATTTCTTCAGCGCGCGATAACAGCTAGGATTGGTCCCACAGTAAAAAATGACTTTTTTATCTTAATTTTTAATTGAAGCGCTACCACAGCGCCCAGTGTAATCGCTGAGTTTCGGCAATCATTTCATATTAAGAAAAATGTTATTTCTTGGACTCCAATTGCCTGACTTTCACATTTATAAGGTCACAGTCCATAATCAGTTCAATTAAGTCCCACAGTCAATGGTTTCACTGTTAAAAGCGATGCAACCTAGTAATATCAGATAAATATCGCTAAATACATGTTGGTACGAATGTGTGACACAACTGTTGAAATTCAAACGAACTGTCACCGTTAGAAAGTTAATGAAATGTAGTTTTTGAAACTGTCGCTATTTCTTCAGCGCGCGATAACGGCTAGGATTTGTTCCACAGTAAAAAATGACTTTTTTATCTTAATTTTTAATTGAAGCGCTACCACAGCGCCCAGTGTAATCGCTGAGTTTCGGCAATCATTTCATATTAAGAAGAATGTTACTTCTTGGAGTCCAATTGTCTCACTTTCACATTTATAAGGTCACAGTCCATAATCAGTTCAATTAAGTCCCACAGTCAATGGTTTCACTGTTAAAAGCCATACAACCTAGTAATATCAGAAAAATATCGCTAAATACATGTTGGTACGAAGATGTGACCAAACCGTTGTAACCCAAACGAATTGACACCGTTCGAAAGTCAATGAAATGTAGTTTTTGAAACTGTCGCTATTTTTTCAGCGCGCGATGACGGGTAGGATTGGTCCCACAGTAAAGAACGACTTATTTATCTAAATTTTTAAATGAAGCGCTCCAACAGCGTTCAGTGTAATCGCTGATTTCCGGCAATCACGTCAAATTAAGAAGAATTTTTTTTCTTGGAGTCCAATTGTCTCGCTTTTACATTTATAAGGTCACATCCATAATCAGTTCAATTAAGTCCCACAGTCAGTCGTTTCACTGTTAAAAGCCATACAACCTAGAAATATCAGAAAAATATCGCTAAAAACATGTTGGTACGAATATGTGACCCAACCGTTGTAACTCAAATGGACTGACACCGTTAGAAAGTCAATGAAATGTAGTTTTTGAAACTGTTGCTATTTTTTCAGCGCGCGATAACGGGTAGGATTGGTCCCACAGTAAAGAACGACTTATTTATCTAAATTTTTAAATAAAGCGCTACCACAACGCCCAGTGTAATCGGTGAGTTGCGGCAATCATGTCAAATTAAGAAGAATGTTATTTCTTGGAGTCCAATTTCCTCATTTATCACATTTATCAGGTCACACTCCAAAGTTAGTTCAATTAAATCCCACAGTCAATTGTTTCACTGTTAAAAGCGATGCAACCTAGTAATATCAGATAAATATCGCTAAATACATGTTGGTACGAATATGTGACCCAACCGTTGAAACTGAAACGGACTGACACCGTTAGAAAGTCAATGAAATGTAGTTTGTGAAACTGTCGCTATTTCTTCAGCGCGCGATAACAGCTAGGATTGGTCCCACAGTAAAAAATGACTTTTTTATCTTAATTTTTAATTGAAGCGCTACCACAGCGCCCAGTGTAATCGCTGAGTTTCGGCAATCATTTCATATTAAGAAAAATGTTATTTCTTGGACTCCAATTGCCTGACTTTCACATTTATAAGGTCACAGTCCATAATCAGTTCAATTAAGTCCCACAGTCAATGGTTTCACTGTTAAAAGCCATACAACCTAGTAATATCAGAAAAATATCGCTAAATACATGTTGGTACGAATATGTGACCCAACCGTTGTAAGTCAACCGGATTGACACCGTTAGAAAGTCAATGAAATGTAGTTTTTGAAACTGTCGCTATTTTTTCAGCGCGCGATAACGGGTAGGATTGGTCCCACAGTAAAGAACGACTTATTTATCTAAACTTTTTAATGAAGCGCTACCACAGCACCCAGTGTAATCGCTGATTTCCGGCAATCATGTCAAATTAAGAAGAACTTTTTCTTTGGAGTTCATTTGTGTCATTTATCACATTGATCAGGTCACTGTCCAAATTTAGTTCAATTAAGTCCCACAGTCAATCGTTTCACTGTTAAAAGCCACACAACCTAGTAATATCAGAAAAATGTCGCTAAATACATGTTGGTACGAATGTGTGACACAACTGTTGAAATTCAAACGAACTGTCATCGTTAGAAAGTTAATGAAATGTAGTTTTTGAAACTGTCGCTATTTCTTCAGCGCGCGATAACGGCTAGGATTGGTTCCACAGTAAAAAATGACTTTTTTATCTTAATTTTTAATTGAAGCGCTACCACAGCGCCCAGTGTAATCGCTGAGTTTCGGCAATCATTTCATATTAAGAAGAATGTTACTTCTTGGAGTCCAATTGTCTCACTTTCACATTTATAAGGTCACAGTCCATAATCAGTTCAATTAAGTCCCACAGTCAATGGTTTCACTGTTAAAAGCCATACAACCTAGTAATATCAGAAAAATATCGCTAAATACATGTTGGTACGAAGATGTGACCAAACCGTTGTAACCCAAACGAATTGACACCGTTCGAAAGTCAATGAAATGTAGTTTTTGAAACTGTCGCTATTTTTTCAGCGCGCGATGACGGGTAGGATTGGTCCCACAGTAAAGAACGACTTATTTATCTAAATTTTTAAATGAAGCGCTACAACAGCGCCCAGTGTAATCGCTGATTTCCGGCAATCACGTCAAATTAAGAAGAATTTTTTTCTTGGAGTCCAATTGTTTCGCTTTTACATTTATAAGGTTACATCCATAATCAGTTCAATTAAGTCCCACAGTCAGTCGTTTCACTGTTAAAAGCCATACAACCTAGAAATATCAGAAAAATATTGCTAAAAACATGTTGGTACGAATATGTGACCCAACCGTTGTAACTCAAACGGACTGACACCGTTAGAAAGTCAATGAAGTGTAGTTTTTGAAATTGTCTCTACTGCTTCAGCGCGGGATAACGGCTAGGATTGGTCCCACAGTAAGAAATGACTTATTTATCTAAATTTTTAAATGAAGCGCTACCACAGCGCCCAGTGTAATCGCTGATTTCCGGCAATCACGTGAAATTAGGAAGAATGTTTTTTCTTGGAGTCCAATTGTCTCATTTATCACATTTATCAGGGCACAGTCCAAAGTTAGTTCAATTAAATCCCACATTCAATGGTTTCACTGTTAAAAGCCATACAACCTAGTAATATCAGAAAAATATCGCTAAATACATGTTGGTACGAAGATGTGACCAAACCGTTGTAACCCAAACGAATTGACACCGTTCGAAAGTCAATGAAATGTAGTTTTTGAAACTGTCGCTATTTTTTCAGCGCGCGATGACGGGTAGGATTGGTCCCACAGTAAAGAACGACTTATTTATCTAAATTTTTAAATGAAGCGCTACAACAGCGCCCAGTGTAATCGCTGATTTCCGGCAATCATTTCATATTAAGAAGAATGTTACTTCTTGGAGTCCAATTTTCTCACTTTCACATTTATAAGGTCACAGTCCATAATCAGTTCAATTAAGTCCCACAGTCAATGGTTTCACTGGTAAAAGCCATACAACCTAGTAATATCAGAAAAATATCGCTAAATACATGTTGGTACGAAGATGTGACCCAACGGTTGTAACCCAAATGAATTGACACTGTTCAAAAGTCAATGAAATGTAGTTTTTGAAACTGTCGCTATTTTTTTAGCGCGCGATAACGGGTAGGATTGGTCCCACAGTAAGAAATGACTTATTTATCTAAATTTTTAAATGAAGCGCTACCTCAGCGCCCAGTGTAATCGCTGATTTCCGGCAATCACGTCAAATTAGGAAGAATGTTTTTTCTTGGAGTCCAATTGTCTCATTTATCACATTTATCAGGGCACAGTCCAAAGTTAGTTCAATTAAATCCCACAGTCAATCGTTTCACTGTTAAAAGCGATGCAACCTAGTAATATCAGATAAATATCGCTAAATACATGTTGGTACGAATATGTGACCCAACCGTTGTAAGTAAAACGGATTGACACCGTTAGAAAGTCAATGAAATGTAGGTTTTGAAACTGTCGCTATTTTTTCAGCGCGCGATAACGGCTAGGATTGGTCCCACAGTAAAGAACGACTTATTTATCTATTTTTTTAAATGAAGCGCTACCACAGCGCCCAGTGTAATCGCTGATTTCCGGCAATCACGTCAAATTAAGAAGAATTTTTTTTCTTGGAGTCCAATTGTCTCACTTTCACATTTATAAGGTCGCAGTCCATAATCAGTTCAATTACGTCCCACAGTCAATGGTTTCACTGTTAAAAGCCATACAACCTAGTAATATCAGAAAAATATCGTTAAATACATGTTGGTACGAATATGTGACCCAACCGTTGTAACTCAAACGGATTGACACCGTTAGAAAGTCAATGAAATGTAGTTTTTGAAACTGTCGCTATTTCTTCAGCTCGCGATAACGGACAGGATTGGTCCCACAGTAAAGAACGACTTATTTATCTAATATTTTTAAGTGAAGCGCTACCACAGCGCCAAGTGTAATCGCTGATTTCCGGCAATCATGTCAAATTAAGAAGAATTTTTTTTCTGGAGTCCATTTGTGTCATTTATCACATTGATCAGGTCACGGTCCAAATTTAGTTCAATTAAGTCCCACAGTCAATCGTTTCACTGTTAAAAGCGATGCAAACTAGTAATATCAGATAAATATCGCTAAATACATGTTGGTACGAATATTTGACTCAACCGTTGAAACTCCAACGGACTGACACCGTTAGAAAGTCAATGAAATGTAGTTTTTGAAACTGTCGCTATTTCTTTAGCGCGCAATAACGGCTAGGATTGGTCCCACAGTAAAATATGACTTTTTTATTTTAATTTTTAATTGAAATGCTACCACAGCGCCCAGTGTAATCGCTGAGTTTCGGCAATCATTTCATATTAAGAAGAATGTTATTTCTTGGAGTCAAATTGTCTCGCTTTAACATTTATAAGGTCACATCCATAATCAGTTCAATTAAGTCCCACAGTCAGTCGTTTCACTGTTAAAAGCCATACAACCTAGTAATATCAGAAAAATATCGTTAAATACATGTTGGTACGAATATGTGACCCAACCGTTGTAACTCAAATGGATTGACACCGTTAGAAAGTCAATGAAATGTAGTTTTTGAAACTGTCGCTATTTCTTAAGCGCGCGATAACAGCTAGAATTGGTCCCACAGTAAAAAATGGCTTTTTATCTTAATTTTAAATTGAAGCGCTACCACAGCACCCAGTGTAATCGCTGAGTTTCGGCAATCATTTCATATTAAGAAGATTGTTATTTCTTGGAGTCCAATTGTCTTACTTTCACATTTATAAGGTCACAGTCAATAATCAGTTCAATTAAGTCCCACAGTCAATGGTTTCACTGTTAAAAGCCATACAACCTAGTAATATCAGAAAAATATCACTAAATACATGTTGGTACGAATATGTGACCCAACCGTTGTAAGTAAAATGGATTGACACCGTTAGAAAGTCAATGAAATGTAGGTTTTGAAACTGTCGCTATTTTTTCAGCGCGCGATAACGGGTAGGATTGGTCCCACAGTGAAGAACGACTTATTTATCTATTTTTTTATATGAAGCGCTACCACAGCGCTCAGTGTAATCGCTGATTTCCGGCAACCATGTCAAATTAAGAAGAATTATTTTTTTGGAGTCCATTTGTGTCATTTATCACATTGACCAGGTCACGATCCAAATTTAGTTCAATTAAGTCCCACAGTCAATCGTTTCACTGTTAAAAGCGATGCAAACTAGTAATATCAGATAAATATCGCTAAATACATGTTGGTACGAATATGTGACCCAACCGTTGAAACTCAAACGGACTGACACCGTTAAAAAGTCAATGAAATGTAGTTTTTGAAACTGTCGCTATTTCTTCAGCGCGCGATAACGGGTAGGATTGGTCCCACAGTAAAGAACGACTTATTTATCTAAATTTTTAAATGTAGCGCTACCACAGCGCCCAATGTAATCGCTGATTTCCGGCAAACACGTCAAATTAAGAAGAATTTTTTTTCTTGGAGTCCCACAGTCAGTCGTTTCACTGTTAAAAGCCATACAACCTAGTAATATCAGAAAAATATCGCTAAAAACATGTTGGTACGAATATGTGACCCAACCGTTGTAACTCAAAGGGATTGACACCGTTAGAAAGTCAATGAAGTGTAGTTTTTGAAATTGTCTCTACTGCTTCAGCGCGGGATAAATGCTAGGATTGGATCCACAGTAAGAAATGACTTATTTATCTAAATTTTTAAATGAAGCGCTACCACAGCGCCCAGTGTAATCGCTGATTTCCGGCAATCACGTCAAATTAGGAAGAATGTTTTTTCTTGGAGTCCAATTGTCTCATTTATCACATTTATCAGGGCACAGTCCAAAGTTAGTTCAATTAAATCCCACAGTCAATCGTTTCACTGTTAAAAGCGATGCAACCTAGTAATATCAGATAAATATCGCTAAATACATGTTGGTACGAATATGTGACCCAACTGTTGAAACTCAAACGGACTGACACCGTTAGAAAGTCAATGAAATGTAGGTTTTGAAACTGTCGCTTTTTTTTCAGCGCGCGATAACAGGTAGGATTTGTCCCACAGTAAAGAAGGACTTATTTATCTATTTTTTTAAATGAAGCGCTACCACAGCGCCCAGTGTAATCGCTGATTTCCGGCAATCACGTCAAATTAAGAAGAATTTTTTTTCTTGGAGTCCAATTGTCTCACTTTCACATTTATAAGGTCGCAGTCCATAATCAGTTCAATTACGTCCCACAGTCAATGGTTTCACTGTTAAAAGCCATACAACCTAGTAATATCAGAAAAATATCGTTAAATACATGTTTGTACGAATATGTGACCCAACCGTTGTAACTCAAACGGATTGACACCGTTAGAAAGTCAATGAAATTTAGTTTTTGACACTGTCGCTATTTCTTCAGCTCGCGATAACGGACAGGATTGGTCCCACAGTAAAGAACGACTTATTTATCTAATATTTTTAAGTGAAGCGCTACCACAGCGCCAAGTGTAATCGCTGATTTCCGGCAATCATGTCAAATTAAGAAGAATTTTTTTTCTGGAGTCCATTTGTGTCATTTATCACATTGATCAGGTCACGGTCCAAATTTAGTTCAATTAAGTCCCACAGTCAATCGTTTCACTGTTAAAAGCGATGCAAACTAGTAATATCAGATAAATATCGCTAAATACATGTTGGTACGAATATTTGACTCAACCGTTGAAACTCCAACGGACTGACACCGTTAGAAAGTCAATGAAATGTAGTTTTTGAAACTGTCGCTATTTCTTCAGCGCGCGATAACGGCTAGGTTTGGTCACATAGTAAAAAATGACTTTTTTATCCTAATTTTTATTTGAAGCGCTACCACAGCGACCAGTGTAATCGCTGACTTCCGGCAATCACGTCAAATTAAGAAGAATGTTTTTTCTTGGAGTCCAATTGTCTCACTTTTACATTTATAAGGTCACAGTCCAAAATCAGTTCAATTAAGTCCCACAGTCAATCGTTTCACTGTTAAAAGCCATACAACCTAGTAATATCAGAAAAATATCGCTAAAAACATGTTGGTACGAATATGTGACCCAATCGTTGTAACTCAAACGGATTGACACCGTTAGAAAGTCAATGAAGTGTAGTTTTTGAAATTGTCTCTACTGCTTCAGCGTGGGATAACGGCTAGGATTGGTCCCACAGTAAGAAATGACTTATTAATCTAAATTTTTAAATGAAGCGCTACCACAGCGCCCAGTATAATCGCTGAGTTTCGGCAATCACGTAAAATTAAGAAGAATGTTTTTTCTTGGAGTCCAATTGTCTCATTTATCACATTTATCAGGGAACAGTCCAAAGTTAGTTCAATTAAATCCCACAGTAAATCGTTTCACTGTTAGAAGCGATGCAACCTAGTAATATCAGAAAAATATCGCTAAATACATGTTGGTACAAATATGTGACCCAACCGTTGTAACTCAAACGGATTGACACCGTTAGAAAGGCAATGAAATGTAGTTTTGAAACTGTCGCTATTTTTTCATCGCACGATAACGGTTAGGATTGGTCCCACTGTAAAGAACGACTTATTTATCTAAAGTTTTTAATGAAGCGCTACCACAGCGCCCAGTGTAATCGCTGAGTTTCGGCAATCATTTCATATTAAGAAGAATGTTATTTCTTGGAGTCCAATTGTCTCACTTTTACATTTATAAGGTCACAGTCCATAATCAGTTTAATTAAGTCCCACAGTCAATCGTTTCACTGTTAAAAGCCATACAACCTAGTAATATCAGAAAAATATCGCTAAAAACATGTTGGTACTAATATGTGACCCAACCGTTGTAACCCAAACGGATTGACACCGTTAGAAAGTCAATGAAGTGTAGTTTTTGAAATTGTCTCTACTGCTTCAGCGCGGGAAAACGGCTAGGATTGGTCCCACAGTAAGAAATGACTTATTTATCTAAATTTTTAAATGAAGCGCTACCACAGCGCCCAGTGTAATCGCTGATTTCCGGCAATCATGTCAAATTAAGAAGAATGTTATTTCTTGGAGTCCAATTTCCTCATTCATCACATTTATCAGGTCAGAGTCCAAAGTTAGTTCAATTAAATCCTACAGTCAATCGTTTCACTGTTAAAAGCGATGCAACCTAGTAATATCAGATAAATATCGCTAAATACATGTTGGTACGAATATGTGACCCAACCATTGAAACTCAAACGGATTGACACCGTTAGAAAGTCAATGAAATGTAGTTTTTGAAACTGTCGCTATTTTTTCATTGCACGATAACGGTTAGGATTGGTCCCACTGTAAAGAACGACTTATTTATCTAAAGTTTTTAATGAAGCGCTACCACAGCGCCCAGTGTAATCGCTGAGTTTCGGCAATCATTTCATATTAAGAAGAATGTTATTTCTTGGAGTCCAATTGTCTCACTTTTACATTTATAAGGTCACAGTCCATAATCAGTTTAAATAAGTCCCACAGTCAATCGTTTCACGGTTAAAAGCCATACAACCTAGTAGTATCAGAAAAATATCGCTAAAAACATGTTGGTACGAATATGTGACCCAACCGTTGTAACCCAAACGGATTGACACCGTTAGAAAGTCAATGAAGTGTAGTTTTTGAAATTGTCTCTACTGCTTCAGCTCGGGAAAACGGTTAGGATTGGTCCCACAGTAAGAAATGACTTATTTATCTAAATTTTTAAATGAAGCGCTACCACAGCGCCCAGTGTAATCGCTGATTTCCGGCAATCATGTCAAATTAAGAAGAATGTTATTTCTTGGAGTCCAATTTCCTCATTTATCACATTTATCAGGTCAGATTCCAAAGTTAGTTCAATTAAATCCTACAGTCAATCGTTTCACTGTTAAAAGCGATGCAACCTAGTAATATCAGATAAATATCGCTAAATACATGTTGGTACGAATATGTGACCCAACCATTGAAACTCAAACGGATTGAAAACGTTAGAAAGTCAATGAAATGTAGTTTTTGAAACTGTCGCTATTTCTTAAGCGCGCAATAACAGCTAGGATTGGTCCCACAGTAAAAAATGACTTTTTTATCTTAATTTTTAATTGAAGCGCTACCACAGCGCCCAGTGTAATCGCTGAGTTTCGGCAATCATTTCATATTAAGAAGAATTTATTTCTTGGAGTCCAATTGTCTCACTTTCACATTTATAAGGTCACAGTCCAAAATCAGTTCAATTAAGTCCCACAGTCAATGGTTTCACTGTTAAAAGCCATCAAACTAGTAATATCAGAAAAATATCGCTAAATACATGTTGGTACGAATATGTGACCAAACCCTTGTAACTCAAACGGATTGATACCGTTAGAAAGTCAATGAAGTGTAGTTTTTAAAACTGTCACTATTTCTTAAGCGCGCGATAACAGCTAGGATTGGTCCCACAGCAAAAAATGACTTTTTATCTTAATTTTTAATTGAAGCGCTACCACAGCGCCCAGTGTAACCGCTGAGTTTCGGCAATCATTTTATATTAAGAAAAATGTTATTTCTTGGAGTCCAATTGTCTCACTTTCACATTTGTAAGGTCACAGTCCATAATCAGTTCAATTAAGTGCCACAGTCAATCGTTTCACTGTTAAAAGCCACACAACCTAGTAATATCAGAAAAATATCGCTAAATACATGTTGGTACGAAAATGTGACCCAACCGTTGTAACTCAAACGGATTGACACCGTTAGAAAGTCAATGAAGTGTAGTTTTTAAAACTGTCGCTATTTCTTCAGCGTGCGATAACGAATAGGATTGGTCCCACAGTAAAGAACGACTCATTTATCTAAATTTTTAAATGAAGCGCTACCACAACGCCCAGTGTAATCGCTGATTTCCGGCAATCACGCCAAATTAAGAATAATGTTTTTTCTTGGAGTCCATTTGTGTCATTTATCACATTGATCAGGTCGCAGTCCAGAGTTAGTTCAATTAAGTCCCACAGTCAATCGTTTCACTGTTAAAAGCGATGCAACCTAGTAATATCAGATAAATATCGCTAAATACATGTTGGTACCAATATGTGACCCAACCGTTGAAACTCAAACGATCTGTCACCTTTAGAAAGTTAATGAAATGTAGTTTTTGAAACTGTCGCTATTTTTTCAGCGCGCGAAAGCAGGTAGGATTGGTCCCATAGTAAAGAACGACTTATTTTTCTAAACTTTTTAATGAAGCGCTACCACAGCGCCCAGTGTAATCGCTGAGTTTCGGCAATCGTTTCATATTAAGAAGAATGTTATTTCTTGGAGTCCAATTGTCTCACTTTCACATTTATAAGGTCACAGTCCATAATCAGTTCAATTAAGTCCCACAGTAAATGGTTTCACTGTTAAAAGCCATACAACGTAGTAATATCAGAAAAATATCGCTAAATACATGTTAGTACGAATATGTGACCCAACCGTTGTAACTCAAACGGATTGACACCGTTAGAAAGTCAATGAAATGTAGTTTTTGAAACTGTCGCTATTTCTTCAGCGCGCGATAACGGACAGGATTGGTCCCACAGTAAAGAACGACTTATTTATCTAATTTTTTTAAGTGAAGCGCTACCACAGCGCCCAGTGTAATCGCTGATTTTCGGCAATCACGTCAAATTAAAAAGAATGTTATTTCTTGAAAGTCCAATTGTCTCACTTTTACATTTATGAGGGCACAGTCCATAATCAGTTCAATTAAGTCCCACAGTCAATGGTTTCACTGTTAAAAGCGATGCAAACTAGTAATATCAGATAAATATCGCTAAATACATGTTGGTACGAATATGTGACCCAACCGTTGAAACTCAAACAGACTGACACCGTTAAAAAGTCAATGAAATGTAGTTCTTGAAACTGTCGCTATTTCTTCAGCGCGCGATAACGGCTAGATTTGGTCCCACATTAAAAAATGACTTTTTTATCCTAATTTTTATTTGAAGCGCTACCACAGCGACCAGTGTAATCGATGATTTGCGGCAATCACGCCAAATTAAGAATAATTTTTTTTCTTGGAGTCCATTTGTGTCATTTATCACATTGATCAGGTTGCAGTCCAGAGTTAGTTCAATTAAGTCCCACAGTCAATCGTTTCACTGTTAAAAGCGATGCAACCTAGTAATATCAGATAAATATCGCTAAATACATGTTGGTACCAATATGTGACCCAACCGTTGAAACTCAAACGATCTGTCACCGTTAGAAAGTTAATGAAATGTAGTTTTTGAAACTGTCGCTCTTTTTTCAGCGCGCGAAAGCAGGTAGGATTTGTCCCACAGTAAAGAACGACTTATTTATCTAAACTTTTTAATGAAGCGCTACCACAGCGCCCAGTGTAATCGCTGAGTTTCGGCAATCATTTCATATTAAGAAGAATGTTATTTCTTGGAGTCCAATTGTCTCACTTTCACATTTATAAGGTCACAGTCCATAATCAGTTCAATTAAGTCCCACAGTCAATGGTTTCACTGTTAAAAGCCATACAACCTAGTAATATCAGAAAAATATCGCTAAATACATGTTGGTACGAATATGTGACACAACCGTTGAAACTCAAACAGACTGACACCGCTAGAAAGTCAATGAAATGTAGTTTTTGAAACTGTCGCTATTTCTAAAGCGCGCGATAACAGCTAGGATTGGTCCCACAGTAAAAAATGACTTTTTTATCTTAATTTTAAATTGAAGCGCTACCACAGCGCCCAGTGTAATCGCTGAGTTTCGGCAATCACGTCAAATTAAAAAGAATTTTTATTCTTGGAGTCCAATTGTCTCACTTTCACATTTATAAGGTCGCAGTCCATAATCAGTTCAATTAAGTCCCACAGTCAATGGTTTCACTGTTAAAAGCCATACAACCTAGTAATATCAGAAAAATATCGCTAAATACATGTTAGTACGAATATGTGACCCAACCGTTGTAACTCAAACGGATTGACACCGTTAGAAAGTCAATGAAATGTAGTTTTTGAAACTGTCGCTATTTCTTCAGCGCGCGATAACGGACAGGATTGGTCCCACAGTAAAGAACGACTTATTTATCTAATTTTTTTAAGTGAAGCGCTACCACAGCGCCCAGTGTAATCGCTGATTTTCGGCAATCACGTCAAATTAAAAAGAATGTTATTTCTTGGAGTCCAATTGTCTCACTTTTACATTTATGAGGGCACAGTCCATAATCAGTTCAATTAAGTCCCACAGTCAATGGTTTCACTGTTAAAAGCGATGCAAACTAGTAATATCAGATAAATATCGCTAAATACATGTTGGTACGAATATGTGACCCAACCGTTGAAACTCAAACAGACTGACACCGTTAAAAAGTCAATGAAATGTAGTTTTTGAAACTGTCGCTATTTCTTCAGCGCGCGATAACGGCTAGATTTGGTCCCACATTAAAAAATGACTTTTTTATCCTAATTTTTATTTGAAGCGCTACCACAGCGACCAGTGTAATCGCTGATTTCCGGCAATCACGCCAAATTAATAATATTTTTTTTTCTTGGAGTCCATTTGTGTCATTTATCACATTGATCAGGTTGCAGTCCAGAGTTAGTTCAATTAAGTCCCACAGTCAATCGTTTCACTGTTAAAAGCGATGCAACCTAGTAATATCAGATAAATATCGCTAAATACATGTTGGTACTAATATGTGACCCAACCGTTGAAACTCAAACGATCTGTCACCGTTAGAAAGTTAATGAAATGTAGTTTTTGAAACTGTCGCTATTTTTTCAGCGCGCGAAAGCAGGTAGGATTTGTCCCACAGTAAAGAACGACTTATTTATCTAAATTTTTAATGAAGCGCTACCACAGCGCCCAGTGTAATCGCTGAGTTTCGGCAATCATTTCATATTAAGAAGAATGTTATTTCTTGGAGTCCAATTGTCTCACTTTCACATTTATAAGGTCACAGTCCATAATCAGTTCAATTAAGTCCCACAGTCAATGGTTTCACTGTTAAAAGCCATACAACGTAGTAATATCAGAAAAATATCGCTAAATACATGTTGGTACGAAGATGTGACCCAACCGTTGTAACTCAAACGGATTGACACCGTTAGAAAGTCAATGAAGTGTAGTTTTTGAAACTGTCGCTATTTCCTCAGCGTGCGATAACGAATAGGATTGGTCCCACAGTAAAGAACGACTCATTTATCTAAATTTTTAAATGAAGCGCTACCACAACGCCCAGTGTAATCGCTGATTTCCGGCAATCACGCGAAATTAATAATAATGTTTTTTCTTGGAGTCCATTTGTGTCATTTATCACATTGATCAGGTCGCAGTCCAGAGTTAGTTCAATTAAGTCCCACAGTCAATCGTTTCACTGTTAAAAGCGATGCAACCTAGTAATATCAGATAAATATCGCTAAATACATGTTGGTACCAATATGTGACCCAACCGTTGAAACTCAAACGATCTGTCACCGTTAGAAAGTTAATGAAATGTAGTTTTTGAAACTGTCGCTATTTTTTCAGCGCGCGAAAGCAGGTAGGATTGGTCCCATAGTAAAGAACCCTTATTTTTCTAAACTTTTTAATGAAGCGCTACCACAGCGCCCAGTGTAATCGCTGAGTTTCGGCAATCATTTCATATTAAGAAGAATGTTATTTCTTGGAGTCCAATTGTCTCACTTTCACATTTATAAGGTCACAGTCCATAATCAGTTCAATTAAGTCCCACAGTCAATGGTTTCACTGTTAAAAGCCATACAACGTAGTAATATCAGATAAATATCGCTAAATACATGTTGGTACGAAGATGTGACCCAACCGTTGTAACTCAAACGGATTGACACCGTTAGAAAGTCAATGAAGTGTAGTTTTTGAAACTGTCGCTATTTCCTCAGCGTGCGATAACGAATAGGATTGGTCCCACAGTAAAGAACGACTCATTTATCTAAATTTTTAAATGAAGCGCTACCACAACGCCCAGTGTAATCGCTGATTTCCGGCAATCACGCGAAATTAATAATAATGTTTTTTCTTGGAGTCCATTTGTGTCATTTATCACATTGATCAGGTCGCAGTCCAGAGTTAGTTCAATTAAGTCCCACAGTCAATCGTTTCACTGTTAAAAGCGATGCAACCTAGTAATATCAGATAAATATCGCTAAATACATGTTGGTACCAATATGTGACCCAACCGTTGAAACTCAAACGATCTGTCACCGTTAGAAAGTTAATGAAATGTAGTTTTTGAAACTGTCGCTATTTTTTCAGCGCGCGAAAGCAGGTAGGATTGGTCCCATAGTAAAGAACCCTTATTTTTCTAAACTTTTTAATGAAGCGCTACCACAGCGCCCAGTGTAATCGCTGAGTTTCGGCAATCATTTCATATTAAGAAGAATGTTATTTCTTGGAGTCCAATTGTCTCACTTTCACATTTATAAGGTCACAGTCCATAATCAGTTCAATTAAGTCCCACAGTAAATGGTTTCACTGTTAAAAGTCATACAATGTAGTAATATCAGAAAAATATCGCTAAATACATGTTGGTACGAAGATGTGACCCAACCGTTGTACCCCAAACGACTTGACACCGTTAGAAAGTCAATGAAATGTAGTGTTTGAAACTGTCGCTATTTTTTCAGCGCGCGATAACGGGTAGGATTGGTCCCACAGTAAAGAACGACTTATTTATCTAAATTTTTAAATGAAGCGCTACCACAGCGCCCAGTGTAATCGCTGATTTCCGGCAATCACGTCAAATTAAAAAGAATTTTTATTCTTGGAGTCCAATTGTCTCACTTTCACATTTATAAGGTCGCAGTCTATAATCAGTTCAATTAAGTCCCACAGTCAATGGTTTCACTGTTAAAAGCCATACAACCTAGTAATATCAGAAAAATATCGCTAAATACATGTTAGTACGAATATGTGACCCAACCGTTGTAACTCAAACGGATTGACACCGTTAGAAAGTCAATGAAATGTAGTTTTTGAAACTGTCGCTATTTTTTCAGCGCGCGATAACGGACAGGATTGGTCCCACAGTAAAGAACGACTTATTTATCTAATTTTTTTAAGTGAAGCGCTACCACAGCGCCCAGTGTAATCGCTGATTTTCGGCAATCACGTCAAATTAAAAAGAATGTTATTTCTTGGAGTCCAATTGTCTCACTTTTACATTAATGAGGGCACAGTCCATAATCAGTTCAATTAAGTCCCACAGTCAATGATTTCACTGTTAAAAGCGATGCAACCTAGTAATTTCACATAAATATCGCTAAATACATGTTGGTACCAATATGTGACCCAACCGTTGAAACTCAAACGATCTGTCACCGTTAGAAAGTTAATGAAATGTAGTTTTTGAAACTGTCGCTATTTTTTCAGCGCGCGAAAGCAGGTAGGATTTGTCCCACAGTAAAGAACGACTTATTTATCTAAACTTTTTAATGAAGCGCTACCACAGCGCCCAGTGTAATCGCTGAGTTTCGGCAATCATTTCATATTAAGAAGAATGTTATTTCTTGGAGTCCAATTGTCTCACTTTCACATTTATAAGGTCACAGTCCATAATCAGTTCAATTAAGTCCCACAGTCAATGGTTTCACTGTTAAAAGCCATACAACGTAGTAATATCAGAAAAATATCGCTAAATACATGTTGGTACGAAGATGTGACCCAACCGTTGTAACCCAAACGAATTGACACCGTTAGAAAGTCAATGAAATGTAGTTTTTGAAACTGTCGCTATTTTTTCACGCGCGATAACGGGTAGGATTGGTCCCACAGTAAAGAACGACTTATTTATCTAAATTTTTAAATGAAGCGCTACCACAGCGCCCAGTGTAATCGCTGATTTCCGGCAATCACGTCAAATTAAAAAGAATTTTTATTCTTGGAGTCCAATTGTCTCACTTTCACATTTATAAGGTCGCAGTCCATAATCAGTTCAATTAAGTCCCACAGTCAATGGTTTCACTGTTAAAAGCCATACAACCTAGTAATATCAGAAAAATATCGCTAAATACATGTTAGTACGAATATGTGATCAAACCGTTGTAACTCAAACGGATTGACACCGTTAGAAAGTCAATGAAATGTAGTTTTTGAAACTGTCGCTATTTCTTCAGCGCGCGATAACGGACAGGATTGGTCCCACAGTAGAGAACGACTTATTTATCTATTTTTTTTAAGTGAAGCGCTACCACAGCGCCCAGTGTAATCGCTGATTTCCGGCAATCATGTCAAATTAAGTAGAATTTTTTTCTTGGAGTCCATTTGTGTCATTTATGACATTGATCAGGTCAGCGTCCAAATTAAGTTCAATTAAGTCCCACAGTCAATCGTTTCACTGTTAAAAACGATGCAAACTAGTAATATCAGATAATTATCGCTAAATACATGTTGTTACGAATATGTAACCCAACCGTTGAAAATCAAACGGACTGACACCGTTAGAAAGTCAATGAAATAAAGTTTTTGAAACTGTCGCTATTTCTTCAGCGCGCGATAACGGCTAGGATTGGTCCCACAGTAAAAAATGACTTTTTTATCTTAATTCTAAATTAAAGCGCTACCACAGCGCCCAGTGTAATCGCTGAGATTCGGCAATCATTTCATATTAAGAAGAATGTTATTTCTTGGAATCCAATTGTCTCACTTTCACATTTATAAGGTCACAGTCCATAATCAGTTCAATTAAGTCCCACAGTCAATGGTTTCACTGTTAAAAGCCATACAACCTAGTAATATCAGAAAAATATCGCTAAATACATGTTGGTACGAATATGTGACCCAACAGTTGTAAGTAAAACGGATTGACACCGTTAGAAAGTCAATGAAATGTAGTTTTTGAAACTGTCGCTATTTCTTCAGCGCGCGATAACGGGTAGGATTGGTCCCACAATAAAGAACGACTTATTTATCTAAATTTTTAAATGTAGCGCTACCACAGCGCCCAGTGTAATCGCTGATTTCCGGCAATCACGTCAAATTAAGAAGAATATTTTTTCTTATAGTCCATTTGAGTCATTTATAACATTGATCAGGTCGCAGTCCATAATCAGTTCAATTAAGTCCCACAGTCAATGGTTTCACTGTTAGAAGCCATACAACCTAGTAATATCAGATAAATATCGCTAAATACATGTTGGTACGAATATGTGACCCAGCTGTTGAAACTCAAACGGACTGACACCGTTAGAAAGTCAATGAAATGTAGTTTTTCAAACTGTCGCTATTTCTTCAGCGCGCGATAACGGCTAGGTTTGGTCCCACAGTAAGAAATGACTTTTTTATCCTAATTTTTATTTGAAGCGCTACCACAGCGACCAGTGTAATCGCTGATTTCCTGCAATCACGTCAAATTAAGAAGAATGTTTTTTCTTGGAGTCCAATTGTCTCACTTTCACATTCATAAGGTCGCAGTCCATTATCAGTTCAATTAAGTCCCACAGTCAATGGTTTCACTGTTAAAAGTCATACAACCTAGTAATATCAGAAAAATATCGCTAAATACATGTTAGTACGAATATGTGATCAAACCGTTGTAACTCAAACGGATTGACACCGTTAGAAAGTCAATGAAATGTAGTTTTTGAAACTGTCGCTATTTCTTCAGCGCGCGATAACGGACAGGATTGGTCCCACAGTAGAGAACGACTTATTTATCTATTTTTTTTAAGTGAAGCGCTACCACAGCGCCCAGTGTAATCGCTGATTTCCGGCAATCATGTCAAATTAAGTAGAATTTTTTTCTTGGAGTCCATTTGTGTCATTTATGACATTGATCAGGTCAGGGTCCAAATTAAGTTCAATTAAGTCCCACAGTCAATCGTTTCACTGTTAAAAACGATGCAAACTAGTAATATCAGATAATTATCGCTAAATACATGTTGTTACGAATATGTAACCCAACCGTTGAAAATCAAACGGACTGACACCGTTAGAAAGTCAATGAAATAAAGTTTTTGAAACTGTCGCTATTTCTTCAGCGCGCGATAACGGCTAGGATTGGTCCCACAGTAAAAAATGACTTTTTTATCTTAATTCTAAATTAAAGCGCTACCACAGCGCCCAGTGTAATCGCTGAGATTCGGCAATCATTTCATATTAAGAAGAATGTTATTTCTTGGAATCCAATTGTCTCACTTTCACATTTATAAGGTCACAGTCCATAATCAGTTCAATTAAGTCCCACAGTCAATGGTTTCACTGTTGAAAGCCATACAACCTAGTAATATCAGAAAAATATCGCTAAATACATGTTGGTACGAATATGTGACCCAACAGTTGTAAGTAAAACGGACTGACACCGTTAGAAAGTCAATGAAATGTAGTTTTTCAAACTGTCGCTATTTCTTCAGCGCGCGATAACGGCTAGGTTTGGTCCCACAGTAAGAAATGACTTTTTTATCCTAATTTTTATTTGAAGCGCTACCACAGCGACCAGTGTAATCGCTGATTTCCTGCAATCACGTCAAATTAAGAAGAATGTTTTTTCTTGGAGTCCAATTGTCTCACTTTCACATTCATAAGGTCGCAGTCCATTATCAGTTCAATTAAGTCCCACAGTCAATGGTTTCACTGTTAAAAGCCATACAACCTAGTAATATCAGAAAAATATCGCTAAATACATGTTGGTACGAACATGTGACCCAACCGTTGTAACTCAAACGGATTGACACCGTTAGAAAGTCAATGAAATGTAGTTTTTGAAACTGTCGCTATTTCTTCAGCGCGCGATAACGGACAGGATTGGTCCCACAGTAAAAACGACTTTTTTAACTTAATTTTAAATTGAAGCGCTACCACATCGCCCAGTGTAATCGCTGAGTTTCGGCAATCATTTCATATTAAGAAGAATGTTATTTCTTGGAGTCCAATTGTCTCACTTTCACATTTATAAGGTCATAGTCCATAATCAGTTCAATTAAGTCCCACAGTCAATGGTTTCACTGTTAAAAGCCATACAACCTAGTAATATCAGAAAAATATCGCTAAATACATGTTGGTACGAATATGTGACCCAACCGCTGTGACTAAAACGGATTGACACCGTTAGGAAGTCAATGAAATGCAGTTTTCAAAACTGTCGCTATTTTTTCAGCGCGCGATAACGGGTAGGATTGGTCCCACAGTAAAGAACGACTTATTTATCTAAATTTTTAAATGAAGCGCTACCACAGCGCCCGGTGTAATCGCTGATTTCCGGCAATCACGTCAAATTAAGAAGAATTTTTTTTCTTGGAGTCCAATTGTCTCACTTTCACATTTATAAGGTCGCAGTCCATAATCAGTTCAATTAAGTCCCACAGTCAATGGTTCTACTGTTGAAAGCTACACAACCTAGTAAAATCAGATAAATATCGCTAAACGCATGTTGGTACGAATATGTGACCCAACTGTTGAAACTCAAACGGACTGACACCGTTAGAATGTCAATGAAATGTAGTTTTTGAGACTGTCGCTATTTCTTCAGCGCGCGATAACGGCTAGGTTGGGTCCCACAGTAAAAAATGACTTTTTTATCCTAATTTTTACTTGAAGCGCTACCACAGCGACCAGTCTAATCGCTGATTTCCGGCAATCACGTCAAATTAAGAAGAATGTTTTTTCTTGGAGTCCATTTGTGTCATTTATCACATTGATCAGGTCACAGTCCAGAGTTAGTTCAATTAAGTCCCACAGTCAATCGTTTCACTGTTAAAAGCGATGCAACCTAGTAATATCAGATAAATATCGCTAAATACATGTTGGTACGAATTTGTGACCCAACCGTTGAAACTCAAACAAACTGTCACCGTCAGAAAGTTAATGAAATGTAGTTTTTGAAACTGTCGCTATGTCTTCAGCGCGCGATAACGGCTAGGATTGGTCCCACAATAAAAAAATGACTTTTTTATCATAATTCTTAAATAAAGCGCTTCCACAGAGCCCATTGTAATCGCTGAGTTTCGGCAATCATGTCAAATTAAGAAGAATGTTATTTCTTGGAGTCCAATTGTCTGACTTTCACATTCATCAGGTCACAGTCCATAATCAGTTCAATTAAGTACCACAGTCAATCGTTTCACTGTTAAAAGTCCACACAACCTAGTAATATCAGAAAAATATCGCTAAATACATGTTGGTACGAATATGTGACCCAACCGTTGTAACTCAAACGGATTGACACCGTTAGAAAGTCAATGCAGTGTTGTTTTTGAAACTGTCGCTATTTCTTCAGCCTGCGATAACGAATAGGATTGGTCCCACAGTAAGGAACGACTCATTTATCTAAATTTTTAAATGAAGCGCTACCACAACGCCTAGTGTAATCGCTGATTTCCGGCAATCACGTCAAATTAAGAAGAATGTTTTTTCTTGGAGTCCATTTGTGTCATTTATCACATTGATCAGGTCACAGTCCAGAGTTAGTTCAATTAAGTCCCACAGTCAATCGTTTCACTCTTAAAAGCGATGCAACCTAGTAATATCAGATAAATATCGCTAAATACATGTTGGTACGAATTTGTGACCCAACCGTTGAAACTCAAACGAACTGTCACCGTTAGAAAGTTAATGAAATGTAGTTTTTGAAACTGTCGCTATGTCTTCAGCGCGCAATAACGGCTAGGATTGGTTCCACAGTAAAAAATGACTTTTTTATCTTAATTTTTAATTGAAGCGCTACCACAGCGCCCAGTGTAATCGCTGAGTTTAGGCAATCATTTCATATTAAGAAGAATGTTACTTCTTGGAGTCCAATGGTTTCACTTTGACATTTATAAGGTCACAGTCCATAATCAGTTCAATTAAGTCCCACAGTCAATGGTTTCACTGTTAAAAGCCATACAACCTAGTAATATCAGAAAAATATCGCTAAATACATGTTGGTACGAAGATGTGACCCAACCGTTGTAACCCAAACGAATTGACACCGTTCGAAAGTCAATGAAATGTAGTTTTTGAAACTGTCTCTACTGATTCAGCGCGGGATAACGGCTAGGATTGGTCCCACAGTAAGAAATGACTTATTTATCTAAATTTTTAAATGAAGCGCTACCACAGCACCCAGTGTAATCGCTGATTTCCGGCAATCACGTCAAATTAGGAAGAATGTTTTTTCTTGGAGTGCAATTGTCTCATTTATCACATTTATCAGGGCACAGTCCAAAGTTAGTCAATTAAATCCCACAGTCAATCGTTGCACTGTTAAAAGCGATGCAACCTAGTAATATCAGAAAAATATCGCTAAATACATGTTAGTACGAATATGTGACCCAACCGTTGTAAGTAAAACGGATTAACACCGTTAGAAAGTCAATGAAATGTAGTTTTTGAAACTGTCGCTATTTCCTCAGCGCACGATAATGGCTAGGATTGGTCCCACAATAAAAAATGACTTTTTTATAATAATTCTTAAATGAAGCGCTACCACAGAGCCAAGTGTAATCGCCAAGTTTAGGCAATCATGTCAAATTAACAAGAATGTTTTTTCTTGGAGTCCAATTGTCTCCTTTATCACATTTGTCAGGTGACAGTCCAAAGTTAGCTCAATTAAGTCCCACAGTCAATCGTTTCATAGTTAAAAGCGATGCAACCTAGTAACATCAGATAAATATCGCTAAATACGTGTTGGTACGAATATGTGACCCAACCGTTGTAACTCAAACGGACTGACACCGTTAGGAAGTCAATGAAATGTAGTTTTTGAAACTGTCGCTATTTCTTCAGCGCGCGATAACGGCTAGGATTCGTCCCACAATAAAACAATGACTTTTTTATCATAATTCTTAAATAAAGCGCTTCCACAGAGCCCAGTGTAATCGCTGAGTTTCGGCAATCATGTCAAATTAAGAAGAATGTTATTTCTTGGAGTCCAGTTGTCTGACTTTCACATTTATAAGGTCACAGTCCATAATCAGTTCAATTAAGTACCACAGTCAATCGTTTCACTGTTAAAAGTCCACACAACCTAGTAATATCAGAAAAATATCGCTAAATACATGTTGGTACGAATATGTGACCCAACCGTTGTAACTCAAACGGATTGACACCGTTAGAAAGTAAATGAAGTGTAGTTTTTGAAATTGTCTCTACTGCTTCAGCGCGGGATAACGGCTAGGATTGGTCCCACAGTAAGAAATGACTTATTTATCTGAATTTTTAAATGAAGCGCTACCACAACGCCTAGTGTAATCGCTGATTTCCGGCAATCACGTCAAATTAAGAAGAATGTTTTTTCTTGGAGTCCATTTGTGCATTTATCACATTGATCAGGTCACAGTCCAGAGTTAGTTCAATTAAGTCCCACAGTCAGTCGTTTCACTGTTAAAAGCCATACAACCTAGTAATATCAGAAAAATATCGCTAAAAACATGTTGGTACCAATATGTGACCCAACCGTTGTAACTCAAACGGATTGACACCGTTAGAAAGTCAATGAAGTGTAGTTTTTGAAATTGTCTCTACTGCTTCAGCGCGGGATAACGGCTAGGATTGGTCCCACAGTAAGAAATGACTTATTTATCTGAATTTTTAAATGAAGCGCTACCACAGCGCCCAGTGTAATCGCTGATTTCCGTCAATCACGTCAAATTAGAAAGAATGTTTTTTCTTGGAGTCCAATTGTCTCATTTATCACATTTATCAGGGCACAGTCCAAAGTTAGTTCAATTAAATCCCACAGTCAATCGTTGCACTGTTAAAAGCGATACAACCTAGTAATATCAGAAAAATATCGCTAAAAACATGTTGGTACCAATATGTGACCCAACCGTTGTATCTCAAACGGATTGACACCGTTAGAAAGTCAATGAAGTGTATTTTTGAAATTGTCTCTACTGCTTCATCGCGGGATAACGGCTAGTATTGGTCCCACAGTAAGAAATGACTTATTTATCTGAATTTTTAAATGAAGCGCTACCACAGCGCCCAGTGTAATCGCTGATTTCCGGCAATCACGTCAAATTTGGAAGAATGTTTTTTCTTGAAGTCCAATTGTCTCATTTATCACATTTATCAGGGCACAGTCCAAAGTTAGTTCAATTAAATCCCACAGTCAATCGTTGCGCTGTTAAAAGCGATGCAACCTAGTAACATCAGATAAATATCGCTAAATACATGTTGGTACGAATATGTGACCCAACCGTTGAAACTCAAACGGACTGACACCGTTAGAAAGTCAATGAAATGTAGTTTTTGAAACTGTCGCTATTTCTTAAGCGCGCGATAACAGCTAGAATTGGTCCCACAGTAAAAAATGACTTTCTTATCTTAATTTTAAATTGAAGCGCTACCACAGCACCCAGTGTAATCGCTGAGTTTCGGCAATCATTTCATATTAAGAAAAATGTTATTTCTTGGAGTTCAATTGTCTCACTTTTACATTTATAAGGTCACAGTCCATAATCAGTTCAATTAAGTCCCACAGTCAATCGTTTCACTGTTAAAAGCGATGCAACCTAGTAATATCAGAAAAATATCGCTAAATACATGTTGGTACGAATATGTGACCCAACCGTTGTAAGTAAAACGGATTGACACCGTTAGAAAGTCAATGAAATGTAGTTTTTAAAACTGTCGCTATTTTTTCAGTGTGCGATAACGGGTAGGATTGGTCCCACAGTAAAGAACGACTTATTTATCTAATTTTTTAAATGAAGCGCTACCACAGCGCCCAGTGTAATCGCTGAGTTTCGGCAATCATTTCATATTAAGAAGAATGTTATTTCTTGGAGTCCAATTGTCTCACTTTCACATTTATAAGGTCACAGTCCATAATCAGTTCAATTAAGTCCCACAGTCAATCGTTTCACTGTTAAAAGCGATGCAACCTAGTAATATCAGAAAAATATCGCTAAATACATGTTGGTACGAATATGTGACCCAACCGTTGTAAGTAAAACGGATTGACACCGTTAGAAAGTCAATGAAATGTAGTTTTTGAAACTGTCGCTATTTTTTCATCGCACGATAACGGTTAGGATTGGTCCTACAGTAAAGAACGACTTATTTATCTAAAGTTTTTAATGAAGCGCTACCACAGCGCCCAGTGTAATCGCTGAGTTTCGGCAATCACGTCAAATTAAGAAGAATGTTTTTTCTTGGACTCCATTTGTGTCATTTATCACATTGATCAGGTCACAGTCCAGAGTTAGTTCAATTAAGTCCCACAGTCAATCGTTTCACTGTTAAAAGCCATACAACCTAGTAATATCAGAAAAATATCGCTAAATACATGTTGGTACGAAGATGTGACCCAACCGTTGTAACCCAAACGAATTGACACCGTTCGAAAGTCAATGAAATGTAGTTTTTGAAACTGTCGCTATTTTATCAGCGCGCGATAACGGGTAGGATTGGTTCCACAGTAAAGAACGACTTATTTATCTAAATTTTTAAATGAAGCGCTACCACAGCGCCCAGTGTAATCGCTGATTTCCGGCAATCACGTCAAATTAAGAAGAATTTTTTTTCTTGGAGTCAAATTGTCTCACTTTCACATTTATAAGGTCGCTGTCCATAATCAGTTCAACTACGTCCCACAGTCAATGGTTTCACTGTTAAAAGCCATACAACCTAGTAATATCAGAAAAATATCGCTAAATACATGTTGGTACGAATATGTGACCCAACCGTTGTAACTCAAACGGATTGACACCGTTAGAAAGTCAATGAAATGTAGTTTTTTAAACTGTCGCTATTTCTTCAGCTCGTGATAACGGACAGGATTGGTCCCACAGTAAAGAACGACTTATTTATCTAATTTTTTTAAGTGAAGCGCTACCACAGCGCCCAGTGTAATCGCTGACTTCCGGCAATCATGTCAAATTAAGAAGAATTTTTTTTTTGGAGTCCATTTGTGTTATTTATGACATTGATCAGGTCACGGTCTGAATTTAGTTCAATTAAGTCCCACAGTCAATCGTTTCACTGTTAAAAGCGATGCAAACTAGTAATATCAGATAAATATCGTTAAATACATGTTGGTACGAATATGTGACCCAACCGTTGAAACTCAAACGGACTGACACCGTTAGAAAGTCTATGAAATGTAGTTTTTGAAACTGTCGCTATTTTTTCATCGCACGATAACGGTTAGGATTGGTCCTACAGTAAAGAACGACTTATTTATCTAAAGTTTTTAATGAAGCGCTACCACAGCGCCCAGTGTAATCGCTGAGTTTCGGCAATCACGTCAAATTAAGAAGAATGTTTTTTCTTGGACTCCATTTGTGTCATTTATCACATTGATCAGGTCACAGTCCAGAGTTAGTTCAATTAAGTCCCACAGTCAATCGTTTCACTGTTAAAAGCCATACAACCTAGTAATATCAGAAAAATATCGCTAAATACATGTTGGTACGAAGATGTGACCCAACCGTTGTAACCCAAACGAATTGACACCGTTCGAAAGTCAATGAAATGTAGTTTTTGAAACTGTCGCTATTTTATCAGCGCGCGATAACGGGTAGGATTGGTTCCACAGTAAAGAACGACTTATTTATCTAAATTTTTAAATGAAGCGTTACCACAGCGCCCAGTGTAATCGCTGATTTCCGGCAATCACGTCAAATTAAGAAGAATTTTTTTTCTTGGAGTCAAATTGTCTCACTTTCACATTTATAAGGTCGCTGTCCATAATCAGTTCAACTACGTCCCACAGTCAATGGTTTCACTGTTAAAAGCCATACAACCTAGTAATATCAGAAAAATATCGCTAAATACATGTTGGTACGAATATGTGACCCAACCGTTGTAACTCAAACGGATTGACACCGTTAGAAAGTCAATGAAATGTAGTTTTTGAAACTGTCGCTATTTCTTCAGCTCGTGATAACGGACAGGATTGGTCCCACAGTAAAGAACGACTTATTTATCTAATTTTTTTAAGTGAAGCGCTACCACAGCGCCCAGTGTAATCGCTGATTTCCGGCAATCATGTCAAATTAAGAAGAATTTTTTTTTTGGAGTCCATTTGTGTTATTTATGACATTGATCAGGTCACGGTCCGAATTTAGTTCAATTAAGTCCCACAGTCAATCGCTTCACTGTTAAAAACATGTTGGTACCAATGTGTGACCCAACCGTTGTAACTCAAACGGATTGACACCGTTAGAAAGTCAATGAAGTGTAGTTTTTGAAATTGTCTCTACTGCTTCAGCGCGCGATAACGGCTAGGATTGGTCCCTCAGTAAAAAATGACTTTTTTATTTTAATTTTCAATTGAAACGCTACCACAGAGCCCAGTGTAATCTCTGAGTTTCGGCAATCATTTCATATTAAGAAGAATGTTATTTCTTGAAGTCCAATTGTCTCGCTTTTACATTTATAAGGTCACATCCATAATCAGTTCAATTAAATCCCACAGTCAATCGTTGCACTGTTAAAAGCGATGCAACCTAGTAATATCAGATAAATATCGCTAAATACATGTTGGTACGAATTTGTGACCCAACCGTTGAAACTCAAACGGACTGACACCGTTAGAAAGTCAATGAAATGTAGTTTTTGAAACTGTCGCTATTTCTTAAGCGCGCGATAACAGCTAGAATTGGTCCCACAGTAAAAAATTACTTTTTTATCTTAATTTTAAATTGAAGCGCTACCACAGCACCCAGTGTAATCGCTGAGTTTCGGCAATCATTTTATGTTAAGAAGAATGTTATTTCTTGGAGTCCAATTGTCTCACTTTTACATTTATAAGGTCACAGTCCATAATCAGTTCAATTAAGTCCCACAGTCAATCGTTTCACTGTTAAAAGCGATGCAACCTAGTAATATCAGAAAAATATCGCTAAATACATGTTGGTACGAATATGTGACCCAACCGTTGTAAGTAAAACGGATTGACACCGTTAGACAGTCAATGAAATGTAGTTTTTAAAACTGTCGCTATTTTTTCAACGTGCGATAACGGGTAGGATTGGTCCCACAGTAAAGAACGACTTATTTATCTAATTTTTTAAATGAAGCGCTACCACAGCGCCCAGTGTAATCGCTGAGTTTCGGCAATCATTTCATATTTAGAAGAATGTTATTTCTTGGAGTCCAATTGTCTCACTTTCACATTTATAACGTCACAGTCCATAATTAGTTCAATTAAGTCCCACAGTCAATGGTTTCACTGTTAAAAGACATACAACCTAGTAATATCAGAAAAATATCGCTAAATACATGTTGGTACGAATATGTAACCCAACCGTTGTAACTCAAACGGATTGACACCGTTAGAAAGTCAATGAAATATAGTTTTTGAAACTGTCGCTATTTTTTCATCTCACAATAACGGTTAGGATTGGTCCTACAGTAAAGAACGACTTATTTATCTAAAGTTTTTAATGAAGCGCTACCACAGCGCCCAGTGTAATCGCTGAGTTTCGGCAATCACGTCAAATTAAGAAGAATGTTTTTTCTTGGAGTCCATTTGTGTCATTTATCACATTGATCAGGTTACAGTCCAGAGTTAGTTCAATTAAGTCCCACAGTCAATGGTTTCACTGTTAAAAGCCATACAACCTAGTAATATCAGAAAAATATCGCTAAATACATGTTGGTACGAAGATGTGACCCAACCCTTGTAACCCAAACGAATTGACACCGTTCGAAAGTCAATGAAATGTAGTTTTTGAAACTGTCGCTATTTTTTCAGCGCGCGATAACGGGTAGGATTGGTCCCACAGTAAAGAACGACTTATTTATCTAAATTTTTAAATGAAGCGCTACCACAGCGCCCAGTGTAATCGCTGATTTCCGGCAATCACGTCAAATTAAGAAGAATTTTTTTTCTTGGAGTCAAATTGTCTCACTTTCACATTTATAAGGTCGCTGTCCATAATCAGTTCAATTACGTCCCACAGTCAATGGTTTCACTGTTAAAAGCCATACAACCTAGTAATATCAGAAAAATATCGCTAAATACATGTTGGTACGAATATGTGACCCAATCGTTGTAACTCAAACGGATTGACACCGTTAGAAAGTCAATGAAATGTAGTTTTTGAAACTGTCGCTATTTCTTCAGCGCGCGATAACGGCTAGGATTGGTCTCACAGTAAAAAATGACTTTTTTATTTTAATTTTTAATTGAAACGCTACCACAGCACCCAGTGTAATCGCTGAGTTTCGGCAATCATTTCATATTAAGAAGAATGTTATTTCTTGGAGTCCAATTGTCTCACTTTTACATTTATAAGGTCACAGTCCATAATCAGTTCAATTAAGTCCCACAGTCAATCGTTTCACTGTTAAAAGCGATGCAACCTAGTAATATCAGAAAAATATCGCTAAATACATGTTGGTACGAATATGTGACCCAACCGTTGTAAGTAAAACGGATTGACACCGTTAGAAAGTCAATGAAATGTAGTTTTTAAAACTGTCGCTATTATTTCAGCGTGCGATAACGGGTAGGATTGGTCCCACAGTAAAGAACGACTTATTTATCTAATTTTTTAAATGAAGCGCTACCACAGCGCCCAGTGTAATCGCTGAGATTCGGCAATCATTTCATATTAAGAAGAATGTTTTTTCTTGGAGTCCATTTGTGTCATTTATCACATTGATCAGGTTACAGTCCAGAGTTAGTTCAATTAAGTCCCACAGTCAATCGTTTCACTGTTAAAAGCGATGCAACCTAGTAATATCAGATAAATATCGCTAAATACATGTTGGTACGAATTTGTGACCCAACCGTTGAATCTCAAACGAACTGTCACCGTTAGAAAGTTAATGAAATGTAGTTTTTGAAACTGTCGCTATTTATTCAGCGCGCAATAACGGCTAGGATTGGTTCCACAGTAAAAAATGACTTTTTTATCTTAATTTTCAATTCAAGCGCTACCACAGCGACCAGTGTAATCGCTGAGTTTCGGCAATCATTTCATATTAAGAAGAATGTTACTTCTTGGAGTCCAATGGTCTCACTTTGACATTTATAAGGTCACAGTCCATAATCAGTTCAATTAAGTCCCACAGTCAATGGTTTCACTGTTAAAAGCCATACAAACTAGTAATATCAGAAAAATATCGCTAAATACATGTTGGTAAGAAGATGTGACCCAACCGTTGTAACCCAAACGAATTGACACCGTTCGAAAGTCAATGAAATGTAGTTTTTGAAACTGTCGCTATTTTTTCAGCGCGCGATAACGGGTAGGATTGGTCCCACAGTAAAGAACGACTTATTTATCTAAATTTTTAAATGAAGCGCTACCACAGCGCCCAGTGTAATCGCTGATTTCCGGCAATCACGTCAAATTAGGAAGAATTTTTTTTCTTGGACTCAAATTGTCTCACTTTCACATTTATAAGGTCGCTGTCCATAATCAGTTCAATTACGTCCCACAGTCAATGGTTTCACTGTTAAAAGCCATACAACCTAGTAATATCAGAAAAATATCGCTAAAAACATGTTGGTACCAATATGTGACCCAACCGTTGTAACTCAAACGGATTGACACCGTTAGAAAGTCAATGAAGTGTAGTTTTTGAAATTGTCTCTACTGCTTCAGCGCGGGATAACGGCTAGGATTGGTCCCACAGTAAGAAATGACTAATTTATCTGAATTTTTAAATGAAGCGCTACCACAGCGCCCAGTGTAATCGCTGATTTCCGGCAATCACGTCAAATTAGGAAGAATGTTTTTTCTTGGAGTCCAATTGACTCATTTATCACATTTATCAGGGCACAGTCCAAAGTTAGTTCAATTAAATCCCACAGTCAATCGTTGCACTGTTAAAAGCGATACAACCTTGTAATATCAGAAAAATATCGCTAAAAACATGTTGGTACCAATATGTGACCCAACCGTTGTAACTCAAACGGATTGACACCGTTAGAAAGTCAATGAAGTGTAGTTTTTGAAATTGTCTCTACTGCTTCAGCGCGGGATAACGGCTAGGATTGGTCCCACAGTAAGAAATGACTTATTTATCTGAATTTTTAAATGAAGCGCTACCACAGCGCCCAGTGTAATCGCTGATTTCCGGCAATCACGTCAAATTAGGAAGAATGTTTTTTCTTGGAGTCCAATTGTCTCATTTATCACATTTATCAGGGCACAGTCCAAAGTTAGTTCAACTAAATCCCACAGTCAATCGTTGCACTGTTAAAAGCGATGCAACCTAGTAATATCAGATAAATATCGCTAAATACATGTTGGTACGAATATGTGACCCAACCGTTGAAACTCAAACGGACTGACACCGTTAGAAAGTCAATGAAATGTAGTTTTTGAAACTGTCGCTATTTCTTAAGCGCGCGATAACAGCTAGAATTGGTCCCACAGTAAAAAATGACTTTTTTATCTTAATTTTAAATTGAAGCGCTACCAAAGCACCCAGTGTAATCGCTGAGTTTCGGCAATCATTTCATATTAAGAAGAATGTTATTTCTTGGAGTCCAATTGTCTCACTTTTACATTTATAAGGTCACAGTCCATAATCAGTTCAATTAAGTCCCACAGTCAATCGTTTCACTATTGAAAGCGATGCAACCTAGTAATATCAGAAAAATATCGCTAAATACATGTTGGTACGAATATGTGACCCAACCGTTGTAAGTAAAATGGATTGACACCGTTAGAAAGTCAATGAAATGTAGTTTTTAAAACTGTCGCTATTTTTTCAGCGCGCGATAACGGGTAGGATTGGTCCTACAGTAAAGAACGACATATTTATCTAATTTTTTAAATGAAGCGCTACCACAGCGCCCAGTGTAATCGCTGATTTCCGGCAATCATGTCAAATTAAGAAGAACTTTTTTTTGGAGTTCATTTGTGTCATTTATCACATTGATCAGGTCACGGTCCAAATTCAGTTCAATTAAGTCCCACAGTCAATCGTTTCACTGTTGAAAGCTACACAACCTAGTAATATCAGAAAAATGTCGCTAAATACATGTTGGTACGAATATGTGACCCAACCCTTGTAACTCAAATGGATTGATACCGTTAGAAAGTCAATGAAGTGTAGTTTTTGAAACTGTCGCTATTTCTTAAGCGCGCGATAACAGCTAGGATTGGTCCCACAGTAAAAAATGACTTTTTTATTTTAATTATTATTTGAAAGGCTACCACAGCGGCCAGTGTAATCGCTGAGTTTGGGCAATCATTTCATAATAAGAAGAATGTTATTTCTTTTTAGTCCAATTGTCTCACTTTCACATTTATAAGGTCACAGTCCATAATCAGTTCAATTAAGTACCACAGTCAATCGTTTCAATTTTAAAAGCCACACAACCTAGTAATATCAGAAAAATATCGCTAAATACATGTTGGTACGAATATGTGACTCAACGTTGTAACTCAAACGGATTGACACCGTTAGAAAGTCAATGAAGTGTAGTTTTTGAAACTGTCGCTATTTCCTCAGCGTGCGATAACGAATAGGATTGGTCCCTCAGTAAAGAACGACTCATTTATCTAAATTTTTAAATGAAGCGCTACCACAACGCCCAGTGTAATCGCTGGTTTCCGGCAATCACGTCAAATTAAAAAGAATTTTTTTTCTTGGAATCCAATTGTCTCACTTTCACTTTTTTTTTAAGGTCGCAGTCCATAATCAGTTCAATTAAGTCCCACAGTCAATGGTTTCACTGTTAAAAGCCATACAACCTAGTAATATCAGAAAAATATCGCTAAATACATGTTGGTACGAATATGTGACCCAACCGTTGTAACTCAAACGGATTGACACCGTTAGAAAGTCAATGAAATGTAGTTTTTGAAACTGTCGCTATTTCTTCAGCGCGCGATAACGGACAGGATTGGTCTCACAGTAAAGAACGACTTATTTATCTAATTTTTTTAAGTGAAGCGCTACCACAGCGCCCAGTGTAATCGCTGATTTTCGGCAATCACGTCAAATTAAAAAGAATGTTATTTCTTGGAGTCCAATTGTCTCACTTTTACATTTATAAGGTCACAGTCCATAATCAGTTCAATTAAGTCCCACAGTCAATGGTTTCACTGTTAAAAGCGATGCAAACTAGTAATATCACATAAATATCGTTAAATGCATGTTGGTACGAATATGTGACCCAACCGTTGAAACTCAAACAGACTGACACCGTTAAAAAGTCAATGAAATGTAGTTTTTGAAACTGTCGCTATTTCTTCAGCGTGCGATAACGGCTAGGTTTGGTCCCACAGTAAAAAATGACTTTTTTATCCTAATTTTTATTTGAAGCGCTAGTACAGCGACCAGTGTAATCGCTGATTTCCGGCAATCACGTCAAATTAAGACGAATGTTTTTTCTTGGAGTCCAATTGTCTCACTTTTACATGTATAAGGTCACAGTCCATAATCAGTTCAATTAAGTCCCACAGTCAATCGTTTCACTGTTAAAAGCCATACAACCTAGTAATATCAGAAAAATATCGCTAAATACATGTTGGTACGAATATGTGACACAACCGTTGAAACTCAAACAGACTGACACCGCTAGAAAGTCAATGAAATGTAGTTTTTGAAACTGTCGCTATTTCTAAAGCGCGCGATAACAGCTAGGATTGGTCCCACAGTAAAAAATGACTTTTTTATCTTAATTTTAAATTGAAGCGCTACCACAGCGCCCAGTGTAATCGCTGAATTTTGGCAATCATTTCATATTAAGAAGAATGTTATTTCTTGGAGTCCAATTGTCTCACTTTCACATTTATAAGGTCACAGTCCATAATCAGTTCAATTAAGTCCCACAGTCAATGGTTTCACTGTTAAAAGCCATACAACCTAGTAATATTAGAAAAATATCGCTAAATACATGTTGGTACGAATATGTGACACAACCGTTGTAAGTAAAATGGATTGACACCGTTAGAAAGTCAATGAAGTGCAGTTTTTGAAATTGTCTCTACTGCTTCAGCGCGGGATAACGGCTAGGATTGGTCCCACAGTAAGAAATGACTTATTTATCTGAATTTTTAAATGAAGCGCTACCACAGCGCCCAGTGTAATCGCTGATTTCCGGCAATCACGTCAAATTAGGAAGAATGTTTTTTCTTGGAGTCCAATTGACTCATTTATCACATTTATCAGGGCACAGTCCAAAGTTAGTTCAATTATATCCCACAGTCAATCGTTGCACTGTTAAAAGCGATACAACCTAGTAATATCAGAAAAATATCGCTAAAAACATGTTGGTACCAATATGTGACCCAACCGTTGTAACTCAAACGGATTGACACCGTTAGAAAGTCAATGAAGTGTAGTTTTTGAAATTGTCTCTACTGCTTCAGCGCGGGATAACGGCTAGGATTGGTCCCACAGTAAGAAATGACTTATTTATCTGAATTTTTAAATGAAGCGCTACCACAGCGCCCAGTGTAATCGCTGATTTCCGGCAATCACGTCAAATTAGGAAGAATGTTTTTTCTTGGAGTCCAATTGTCTCATTTATCACATTTATCAGGGCACAGTCCAAAGTTAGTTCAACTAAATCCCACAGTCAATCGTTGCACTGTTAAAAGCGATGCAACCTAGTAATATCAGATAAATATCGCTAAATACATGTTGGTACGAATATGTGACCCAACCGTTGAAACTCAAACGGACTGACACCGTTAGAAAGTCAATGAAATGTAGTTTTTGAAACTGTCGCTATTTCTTAAGCGCGCGATAACAGCTAGAATTGGTCCCACAGTAAAAAATGACTTTTTTATCTTAATTTTAAATTGAAGCGCTACCAAAGCACCCAGTGTAATCGCTGAGTTTCGGCAATCATTTCATATTAAGAAGAATGTTATTTCTTGGAGTCCAATTGTCTCACTTTTACATTTATAAGGTCACAGTCCATAATCAGTTCAATTAAGTCCCACAGTCAATCGTTTCACTGTTGAAAGCGATGCAACCTAGTAATATCAGAAAAATATCGTTAAATGCATGTTGGTACGAATATGTGACCCAACCGTTGAAACTCAAACAGACTGACACCGTTAAAAAGTCAATGAAATGTAGTTTTTGAAACTGTCGCTATTTCTTCAGCGCGCGATAACGGCTAGGTTTGGTCCCACAGTAAAAAATGACTTTTTTATCCTAATTTTTATTTGAAGCGCTAGTACAGCGACCAGTGTAATCGCTGATTTCCGGCAATCACGTCAAATTAAGACGAATGTTTTTTCTTGGAGTCCAATTGTCTCACTTTTACATGTATAAGGTCACAGTCCATAATCAGTTCAATTAAGTCCCACAGTCAATGGTTTCACTGTTAAAAGCCATACAACCTAGTAATATTAGAAAAATATCGCTAAATACATGTTGGTACGAATATGTGACACAACCGTTGTAAGTAAAATGGATTGACACCGTTAGAAAGTCAATGAAGTGCAGTTTTTGAAATTGTCTCTACTGCTTCAGCGCGGGATAACGGCTAGGATTGGTCCCACAGTAAGAAATGACTTATTTATCTGAATTTTTAAATGAAGCGCTACCACAGCGCCCAGTGTAATCGCTGATTTCCGGCAATCACGTCAAATTAGGAAGAATGTTTTTTCTTGGAGTCCAATTGACTCATTTATCACATTTATCAGGGCACAGTCCAAAGTTAGTTCAATTATATCCCACAGTCAATCGTTGCACTGTTAAAAGCGATACAACCTAGTAATATCAGAAAAATATCGCTAAAAACATGTTGGTACCAATATGTGACCCAACCGTTGTAACTCAAACGGATTGACACCGTTAGAAAGTCAATGAAGTGTAGTTTTTGAAATTGTCTCTACTGCTTCAGCGCGGGATAACGGCTAGGATTGGTCCCACAGTAAGAAATGACTTATTTATCTGAATTTTTAAATGAAGCGCTACCACAGCGCCCAGTGTAATCGCTGATTTCCGGCAATCACGTCAAATTAGGAAGAATGTTTTTTCTTGGAGTCCAATTGTCTCATTTATCACATTTATCAGGGCACAGTCCAAAGTTAGTTCAACTAAATCCCACAGTCAATCGTTGCACTGTTAAAAGCGATGCAACCTAGTAATATCAGATAAATATCGCTAAATACATGTTGGTACGAATATGTGACCCAACCGTTGAAACTCAAACGGACTGACACCGTTAGAAAGTCAATGAAATGTAGTTTTTGAAACTGTCGCTATTTCTTAAGCGCGCGATAACAGCTAGAATTGGTCCCACAGTAAAAAATGACTTTTTTATCTTAATTTTAAATTGAAGCGATACCAAAGCACCCAGTGTAATCGCTGAGTTTCGGCAATCATTTCATATTAAGAAGAATGTTATTTCTTGGAGTCCAATTGTCTCACTTTTACATTTATAAGGTCACAGTCCATAATCAGTTCAATTAAGTCCCACAGTCAATCGTTTCACTGTTGAAAGCGATGCAACCTAGTAATATCAGAAAAATATCGCTAAATACATGTTGGTACGAATATGTGACCCAACCGTTGTAAGTAAAACGGATTGACACCGTTAGAAAGTCAATGAAATGTAGTTTTTAAAACTGTCGCTATTTTTTCAGCGCGCGATAACGGGTAGGATTGGTCCTACAGTAAAGAACGACATATTTATCTAATTTTTTAAATGAAGCGCTACCACAGCGCCCAGTGTAATCGCTGATTTCCGGCAATCATGTCAAATTAAGAAGAACTTTTTTTTGGAGTTCATTTGTGTCATTTATCACATTGATCAGGTCACGGTCCAAATTCAGTTCAATTAAGTCCCACAGTCAATCGTTTCACTGTTGAAAGCTACACAACCTAGTAATATCAGAAAAATGTCGCTAAATACATGTTGGTACGAATATGTGACCCAACCCTTGTAACTCAAATGGATTGATACCGTTAGAAAGTCAATGAAGTGTAGTTTTTGAAACTGTCGCTATTTCTTAAGCGCGCGATAACAGCTAGGATTGGTCCCACAGTAAAAAATGACTTTTTTATTTTAATTATTATTTGAAAGGCTACCACAGCGGCCAGTGTAATCGCTGAGTTTGGGCAATCATTTCATAATAAGAAGAATGTTATTTCTTTTTAGTCCAATTGTCTCACTTTCACATTTATAAGGTCACAGTCCATAATCAGTTCAATTAAGTACCACAGTCAATCGTTTCAATTTTAAAAGCCACACAACCTAGTAATATTAGAAAAATATCGCTAAATACATGTTGGTACGAATATGTGACTCAACGTTGTAACTCAAACGGATTGACACCGTTAGAAAGTCAATGAAGTGTAGTTTTTGAAACTGTCGCTATTTCCTCAGCGTGCGATAACGAATAGGATTGGTCCCACAGTAAAGAACGACTCATTTATCTAAATTTTTAAATGAAGCGCTACCACAACGCCCAGTGTAATCGCTGGTTTCCGGCAATCACGTCAAATTAAAAAGAATTTTTTTTCTTGGAATCCAATTGTCTCACTTTCACTTTTTTTTTAAGGTCGCAGTCCATAATCAGTTCAATTAAGTCCCACAGTCAATGGTTTCACTGTTAAAAGCCATACAACCTAGTAATATCAGAAAAATATCGCTAAATACATGTTGGTACGAATATGTGACCCAACCGTTGTAACTCAAACGGATTGACACCGTTAGAAAGTCAATGAAATGTAGTTTTTGAAACTGTCGCTATTTCTTCAGCGCGCGATAACGGACAGGATTGGTCTCACAGTAAAGAACGACTTATTTATCTAATTTTTTTAAGTGAAGCGCTACCACAGCGCCCAGTGTAATCGCTGATTTTCGGCAATCACGTCAAATTAAAAAGAATGTTATTTCTTGGAGTCCAATTGTCTCACTTTTACATTTATAAGGTCACAGTCCATAATCAGTTCAATTAAGTCCCACAGTCAATGGTTTCACTGTTAAAAGCGATGCAAACTAGTAATATCACATAAATATCGTTAAATGCATGTTGGTACGAATATGTGACCCAACCGTTGAAACTCAAACAGACTGACACCGTTAAAAAGTCAATGAAATGTAGTTTTTGAAACTGTCGCTATTTCTTCAGCGCGCGATAACGGCTAGGTTTGGTCCCACAGTAAAAAATGACTTTTTTATCCTAATTTTTATTTGAAGCGCTAGTACAGCGACCAGTGTAATCGCTGATTTCCGGCAATCACGTCAAATTAAGACGAATGTTTTTTCTTGGAGTCCAATTGTCTCACTTTTACATGTATAAGGTCACAGTCCATAATCAGTTCAATTAAGTCCCACAGTCAATCGTTTCACTGTTAAAAGCCATACAACCTAGTAATATCAGAAAAATATCGCTAAATACATGTTGGTACGAATATGTGACACAACCGTTGAAACTCAAACAGACTGACACCGCTAGAAAGTCAATGAAATGTAGTTTTTGAAACTGTCGCTATTTCTAAAGCGCGCGATAACAGCTAGGATTGGTCCCACAGTAAAAAATGACTTTTTTATCTTAATTTTAAATTGAAGCGCTACCACAGCGCCCAGTGTAATCGCTGAGTTTCGGCAATCATTTCATATTAAGAAGAATGTTATTTCTTGGAGTCCAATTGTCTCACTTTCACATTTATAAGGTCACAGTCCATAATCAGTTCAATTAAGTCCCACAGTCAATGGTTTCACTGTTAAAAGCCATACAACCTAGTAATATTAGAAAAATATCGCTAAATACATGTTGGTACGAATATGTGACACAACCGTTGTAAGTAAAATGGATTGACACCGTTAGAAAGTCAATGAAGTGCAGTTTTTGAAATTGTCTCTACTGCTTCAGCGCGGGATAACGGCTAGGATTGGTCCCACAGTAAGAAATGACTTATTTATCTGAATTTTTAAATGAAGCGCTACCACAGCGCCCAGTGTAATCGCTGATTTCCGGCAATCACGTCAAATTAGGAAGAATGTTTTTTCTTGGAGTCCAATTGACTCATTTATCACATTTATCAGGGCACAGTCCAAAGTTAGTTCAATTATATCCCACAGTCAATCGTTGCACTGTTAAAAGCGATACAACCTAGTAATATCAGAAAAATATCGCTAAAAACATGTTGGTACCAATATGTGACCCAACCGTTGTAACTCAAATGGATTGACACCGTTAGAAAGTCAATGAAGTGTAGTTTTTGAAATTGTCTCTACTGCTTCAGCGCGGGATAACGGCTAGGATTGGTCCCACAGTAAGAAATGGCTTATTTATCTGAATTTTTAAATGAAGCGCTACCACAGCGCTCAGTGTAATCGCTGATTTCCGGCAATCACGTCAAATTTGGAAGAATGTTTTTTCTTGGAGTCCAATTGTCTCATTTATCACATTTATCAGGGCACAGTCCAAAGTTAGTTCAATTAAATCCCACAGTCAATCGTTGCACTGTTAAAAGCGATGCAACCTAGTAATATCAGATAAATATCGCTAAATACATGTTGGTACGAATATGTGACCCAACCCTTGTAACTCAAACGGATTGACACCGTTAGAAAGTCAATGAAATGTAGTTTTTGAAACTGTCGCTATTTCTTAAGCGCGCGATAACAGCTAGAATTGGTCCCACAGTAAAAAATGACTTTTTTATCTTAATTTTAAATTGAAGCGCTACCAAAGCACCCAGTGTAATCGCTGAGTTTCGGCAATCATTTCATATTAAGAAGAATGTTATTTCTTGGAGTCCAATTGTCTCACTTTTACATTTATAAGGTCACAGTCCATAATCAGTTCAATTAAGTCCCACAGTCAATCGTTTCACTGTTGAAAGCGATGCAACCTAGTAATATCAGAAAAATATCGCTAAATACATGTTGGTACGAATATGTGACCCAACCGTTGTAAGTAAAACGGATTGACACCGTTAGAAAGTCAATGAAATGTAGTTTTTAAAACTGTCGCTATTTTTTCAGCGCGCGATAACGGGTAGGATTGGTCCTACAGTAAAGAACGACATATTTATCTAATTTTTTAAATGAAGCGCTACCACAGCGCCCAGTGTAATCGCTGATTTCCGGCAATCATGTCAAATTAAGAAGAACTTTTTTTTGGAGTTCATTTGTGTCATTTATCACATTGATCAGGTCACGGTCCAAATTCAGTTCAATTAAGTCCCACAGTCAATCGTTTCACTGTTGAAAGCTACACAACCTAGTAATATCAGAAAAATGTCGCTAAATACATGTTGGTACGAATATGTGACCCAACCCTTGTAACTCAAATGGATTGATACCGTTAGAAAGTCAATGAAGTGTAGTTTTTGAAACTGTCGCTATTTCTTAAGCGCGCGATAACAGCTAGGATTGGTCCCACAGTAAAAAATGACTTTTTTATTTTAATTATTATTTGAAAGGCTACCACAGCGGCCAGTGTAATCGCTGAGTTTGGGCAATCATTTCATAATAAGAAGAATGTTATTTCTTTTTAGTCCAATTGTCTCACTTTCACATTTATAAGGTCACAGTCCATAATCAGTTCAATTAAGTACCACAGTCAATCGTTTCAATTTTAAAAGCCACACAACCTAGTAATATCAGAAAAATATCGCTAAATACATGTTGGTACGAATATGTGACTCAACGTTGTAACTCAAACGGATTGACACCGTTAGAAAGTCAATGAAGTGTAGTTTTTGAAACTGTCGCTATTTCCTCAGCGTGCGATAACGAATAGGATTGGTCCCACAGTAAAGAACGACTCATTTATCTAAATTTTTAAATGAAGCGCTACCACAACGCCCAGTGTAATCGCTGGTTTCCGGCAATCACGTCAAATTAAAAAGAATTTTTTTTCTTGGAATCCAATTGTCTCACTTTCACTTTTTTTTTAAGGTCGCAGTCCATAATCAGTTCAATTAAGTCCCACAGTCAATGGTTTCACTGTTAAAAGCCATACAACCTAGTAATATCAGAAAAATATCGCTAAATACATGTTGGTACGAATATGTGACCCAACCGTTGTAACTCAAACGGATTGACACCGTTAGAAAGTCAATGAAATGTAGTTTTTGAAACTGTCGCTATTTCTTCAGCGCGCGATAACGGACAGGATTGGTCTCACAGTAAAGAACGACTTATTTATCTAATTTTTTTAAGTGAAGCGCTACCACAGCGCCCAGTGTAATCGCTGATTTTCGGCAATCACGTCAAATTAAAAAGAATGTTATTTCTTGGAGTCCAATTGTCTCACTTTTACATTTATAAGGTCACAGTCCATAATCAGTTCAATTAAGTCCCACAGTCAATGGTTTCACTGTTAAAAGCGATGCAAACTAGTAATATCACATAAATATCGTTAAATGCATGTTGGTACGAATATGTGACCCAACCGTTGAAACTCAAACAGACTGACACCGTTAAAAAGTCAATGAAATGTAGTTTTTGAAACTGTCGCTATTTCTTCAGCGCGCGATAACGGCTAGGTTTGGTCCCACAGTAAAAAATGACTTTTTTATCCTAATTTTTATTTGAAGCGCTAGTACAGCGACCAGTGTAATCGCTGATTTCCGGCAATCACGTCAAATTAAGACGAATGTTTTTTCTTGGAGTCCAATTGTCTCACTTTTACATGTATAAGGTCACAGTCCATAATCAGTTCAATTAAGTCCCACAGTCAATCGTTTCACTGTTAAAAGCCATACAACCTAGTAATATCAGAAAAATATCGCTAAATACATGTTGGTACGAATATGTGACACAACCGTTGAAACTCAAACAGACTGACACCGCTAGAAAGTCAATGAAATGTAGTTTTTGAAACTGTCGCTATTTCTAAAGCGCGCGATAACAGCTAGGATTGGTCCCACAGTAAAAAATGACTTTTTTATCTTAATTTTAAATTGAAGCGCTACCACAGCGCCCAGTGTAATCGCTGAGTTTCGGCAATCATTTCATATTAAGAAGAATGTTATTTCTTGGAGTCCAATTGTCTCACTTTCACATTTATAAGGTCACAGTCCATAATCAGTTCAATTAAGTCCCACAGTCAATGGTTTCACTGTTAAAAGCCATACAACCTAGTAATATTAGAAAAATATCGCTAAATACATGTTGGTACGAATATGTGACACAACCGTTGTAAGTAAAATGGATTGACACCGTTAGAAAGTCAATGAAGTGCAGTTTTTGAAATTGTCTCTACTGCTTCAGCGCGGGATAACGGCTAGGATTGGTCCCACAGTAAGAAATGACTTATTTATCTGAATTTTTAAATGAAGCGCTACCACAGCGCCCAGTGTAATCGCTGATTTCCGGCAATCACGTCAAATTAGGAAGAATGTTTTTTCTTGGAGTCCAATTGACTCATTTATCACATTTATCAGGGCACAGTCCAAAGTTAGTTCAATTATATCCCACAGTCAATCGTTGCACTGTTAAAAGCGATACAACCTAGTAATATCAGAAAAATATCGCTAAAAACATGTTGGTACCAATATGTGACCCAACCGTTGTAACTCAAATGGATTGACACCGTTAGAAAGTCAATGAAGTGTAGTTTTTGAAATTGTCTCTACTGCTTCAGCGCGGGATAACGGCTAGGATTGGTCCCACAGTAAGAAATGACTTATTTATCTGAATTTTTAAATGAAGCGCTACCACAGCGCCCAGTGTAATCGCTGATTTCCGGCAATCACGTCAAATTTGGAAGAATGTTTTTTCTTGGAGTCCAATTGTCTCATTTATCACATTTATCAGGGCACAGTCCAAAGTTAGTTCAATTAAATCCCACAGTCAATCGTTGCACTGTTAAAAGCGATGCAACCTAGTAATATCAGATAAATATCGCTAAATACATGTTGGTACGAATATGTGACCCAACCGTTGAAACTCAAACGGACTGACACCGTTAGAAAGTCAATGAAATGTAGTTTTTGAAACTGTCGCTATTTCTTAAGCGCGCGATAACAGCTAGAATTGGTCCCACAGTAAAAAATGACTTTTTTATCTTAATTTTAAATTGAAGTGCTACCACAGCACCCAGTGTAATCGCTGAGTTTCGGCAATCATTTCATATTAAGAAGAATGTTATTTCTTGGAGTCCAATTGTCTCACTTTTACATTTATAAGGTCACAGTCCATAATCAGTTCAATTAAGTCCCACAGTCAATCGTTTCACTGTTAAAAGCGATGCAACCTAGTAATATCAGAAAAATATCGCTAAATACATGTTGGTACGAATATGTGACCCAACCGTTTTAAGTAAAACGGATTGACACCGTTAGAAAGTCAATGAAATGTAGTTTTAAAACTGTCGCTATTTTTTCAGTGTGCGATAACGGGTAGGATTGGTCCCACAGTAAAGAACGACCTATTTATCTAATTTTTTAAATGAAGCGCTACCACAGCGCCCAGTGTAATCGCTGAGTTTCGGCAATCATTTCATATTAAGAAGAATGTTATTTCTTGGAGTCCAATTGTCTCACTTTCACATTTATAAGGTCACAGTCCATAATCAGTTCAATTAAGTCCCACAGTCAATCGTTGCACTGTTAAAATTGATACAACCTAGTAATATCAGAAAAATATCGCTAAAAACATGTTGGTACCAATATGTGACCCAATCGTTGTAACTCAAATGGATTGACACCGTTAGAAAGTCAATGAAGTGTAGTTTTTGAAATTGTCTCTACTGCTTCAGCGCGGGATAACGGCTAGGATTGGTCCCACAGTAAGAAATGACTTATTTATCTGAATTTTTAAATGAAGCGCTACCACAGCGCCCAGTGTAATCGCTGATTTCCGGCAATCACGTCAAATTTGGAAGAATGTTTTTTCTTGGAGTCCAATTGTCTCATTTATCACATTTATCAGGGCACAGTCCAAAGTTAGTTCAATTAAATCCCACAGTCAATCGTTGCACTGTTAAAAGCGATGCAACCTAGTAATATCAGATAAATATCGCTAAATACATGTTGGTACGAATATGTGACCCAACCGTTGAAACTCAAACGGACTGACACCGTTAGAAAGTCAATGAAATGTAGTTTTTGAAACTGTCGCTATTTCTTAAGCGCGCGATAACAGCTAGAATTGGTCCCACAGTAAAAAATGACTTTTTTATCTTAATTTTAAATTGAAGCGCTACCACAGCACCCAGTGTAATCGCTGAGTTTCGGCAATCATTTCATATTAAGAAGAATGTTATTTCTTGGAGTCCAATTGTCTCACTTTTACATTTATAAGGTCACAGTCCATAATCAGTTCAATTAAGTCCCACAGTCAATCGTTTCACTGTTAAAAGCGATGCAACCTAGTAATATCAGAAAAATATCGCTAAATACATGTTGGTACGAATATGTGACCCAACCGTTGTAAGTAAAACGGATTGACACCGTTAGAAAGTCAATGAAATGTAGTTTTAAAACTGTCGCTATTTTTTCAGTGTGCGATAACGGGTAGGATTGGTCCCACAGTAAAGAACGACTTATTTATCTAATTTTTTAAATGAAGCGCTACCACAGCGCCCAGTGTAATCGCTGAGTTTCGGCAATCATTTCATATTAAGAAGAATGTTATTTCTTGGAGTCCAATTGTCTCACTTTCACATTTATAAGGTCACAGTCCATAATCAGTTCAATTAAGTCCCACAGTCAATGGTTTCACTGTTAAAAGACATACAACCTAGTAATATCAGAAAAATATCGCTAAATACATGTTGGTACGAATATGTGACCCAACCGTTGTAACTCAAACGGATTGACACCGTTAGAATGTCAATGAAATGTAGTTTTTGAAACTGTCGCTATTTTTTCATCGCACGATAACGGTTAGGATTGGTCCTACAGTAAAGAACGACTTATTTATCTAAAGTTTTTAATGAAGCGCTACCACAGCGCCCAGTGTAATCGCTGAGTTTCGGCAATCACGTCAAATTAAGAAGAATGTTTTTTCTTGGAGTCCATTTGTGTCATTTATCACATTGATCAGGTCACAGTCCAGAGTTAGTTCAATTAAGTCCCACAGTCAATCGTTTCACTGTTAAAAGCCATACAACCTAGTAATATCAGAAAAATATCGCTAAATACATGTTGGTACGAAGATGTGACCCAACCGTTGTAACCCAAACGAATTGACACCGTTCGAAAGTCAATGAAATGTAGTTTTTGAAACTGTCGCTATTTTTTCAGCGCGCGATAACGGGTAGGATTGGTCCCACAGTAAAGAACGACTTATTTATCTAAATTTTTAAATGAAGCGCTACCACAGCGCCCAGTGTAATCGCTGATTTCCGGCAATCACGTCAAATTAAGAAGAATTTTTTTTCTTGGAGTCAAATTGTCTCACTTTCACATTTATAAGGTCGCTGTCCATAATCAGTTCAATTACGTCCCACAGTCAATGGTTTCACTGTTAAAAGCCATACAACCTAGTAATATCAGAAAAATATCGCTAAATACATGTTGGTACGAATATGTGACCCAACCGTTGTAACTCAAACGGATTGACACCGTTAGAAAGTCAATGAAATGTAGTTTTTGAAACTGTCGCTATTTCTTCAGCTCGTGATAACGGACAGGATTGGTCCCACAGTAAAGAACGACTTATTTATCTAATTTTTTTAAGTGAAGCGCTACCACAGCGCCCAGTGTAATCGCTGATTTCCGGCAATCATGTCAAATTAAGAAGAATTTTTTTTTTGGAGTCCATTTGTGTTATTTATGACATTGATCAGGTCACGGTCCGAATTTAGTTCAATTAAGTCCCACAGTCAATCGTTTCACTGTTAAAAGCGATGCAAACTAGTAATATCAGATAAATATCGTTAAATACATGTTGGTACGAATATGTGACCCAACCGTTGAAACTCAAACGGACTGACACCGTTAGAAAGTCAATGAAATGTAGTTTTTGAAACTGTCGCTATTTTTTCATCGCACGATAACGGTTAGGATTGGTCCTACAGTAAAGAACGACTTATTTATCTAAAGTTTTTAATGAAGCGCTACCACAGCGCCCAGTGTAATCGCTGAGTTTCGACAATCACGTCAAATTAAGAAGAATGTTTTTTCTTGGAGTCCATTTGTGTCATTTATCACATTGATCAGGTCACAGTCCAGAGTTAGTTCAATTAAGTCCCACAGTCAATCGTTTCACTGTTAAAAGCCATACAACCTAGTAATATCAGAAAAATATCGCTAAATACATGTTGGTACGAAGATGTGACCCAACCGTTGTAACCCAAACGAATTGACACCGTTCGAAAGTCAATGAAATGTAGTTTTTGAAATTGTCGCTATTTTTTCAGCGCGCGATAACGGGTAGGATTGGTCCCACAGTAAAGAACGACTTATTTATCTAAATTTTTAAATGAAGCGCTACCACAGCGCCCAGTGTAATCGCTGATTTCCGGCAATCACGTCAAATTAAGAAGAATTTTTTTTCTTGGAGTCAAATTGTCTCACTTTCACATTTATAAGGTCGCTGTCCATAATCAGTTCAATTACGTCCCACAGTCAATGGTTTCACTGTTAAAAGCCATACAACCTAGTAATATCAGAAAAATATCGCTAAATACATGTTGGTACGAATATGTGACCCAACCGTTGTAACTCAAACGGATTGACACCGTTAGAAAGTCAATGAAATGTAGTTTTTGAAACTGTCGCTATTTCTTCAGCTCGTGATAACGGACAGGATTGGTCCCACAGTAAAGAACGACTTATTTATCTAATTTTTTTAAGTGAAGCGCTACCACAGCGCCCAGTGTAATCGCTGATTTCCGGCAATCATGTCAAATTAAGAAGAATTTTTTTTTTTGGAGTCCATTTGTGTTATTTATGACATTGATCAGGTCACGGTCCGAATTTAGTTCAATTAAGTCCCACAGTCAATCGTTTCACTGTTAAAAGCGATGCAAACTAGTAATATCAGATAAATATCGCTAAATACATGTTGGTACGAATATGTGACCCAACCGTTGAAACTCAAACGGACTGACACCGTTAGAAAGTCAATGAAATGTAGTTTTTGAAACTGTCGCTATTTCTTCAGCGCGCGATAACGGCTAGGATTGGTCCCTCAGTAAAAAATGACTTTTTTATTTTAATTTTCAATTGAAACGCTACCACAGAGCCCAGTGTAATCGCTGAGTTTCGGCAATCATTTCATATTAAGAAGAATGTTATTTCTTGGAGTCCAATTGTCTCACTTTTACATTTATAAGGTCACAGTCCATAATCAGTTCAATTAAGTCCCACAGTCAATCGTTTCACTGTTAAAAGCGATGCAACCTAGTAATATCAGAAAAATATCGCTAAATACATGTTGGTACAAATATGTGACCCAACCGTTGTAAGTAAAACGGATTGACACCGTTAGAAAGTCAATGAAATGTAGTTTTTAAAACTGTCGCTATTTTTTCAGCGTGCGATAACGGGTAGGATTGGTCCCACAGTAAAGAACGACTTATTTATCTAATTTTTTAAATGAAGCGCTACCACAGCGCCCAGTGTAATCGCTGAGTTTCGGCAATCATTTCATATTAAGAAGAATGTTATTTCTTGGAGTCCAATTGTCTCACTTTCACATTTATAAGGTCACAGTCCATAATCAGTTCAATTAAGTCCCACAGTCAATGGTTTCACTGTTAAAAGACATACAACCTAGTAATATCAGAAAAATATCGCTAAATACATGTTGGTACGAAGATGTGACCCAACCGTTGTAACCCAAACGAATTGACACCGTTCGAAAGTCAATGAAATGTAGTTTTTGAAACTGTCGCTATTTTTTCAGCGCGCGATAACGGGTAGGATTGTTCCCACAGTAAAGAACGACTTATTTATCTAAATTTTTAAATGAAGCGCTACCACAGCGCCCAGTGTAATCGCTGATTTCCGGCAATCACGTCAAATTAAGAAGAATTTTTTTTCTTGGAGTCAAATTGTCTCACTTTCACATTTATAAGGTCGCTGTCCATAATCAGTTCAATTACGTCCCACAGTCAATGGTTTCACTGTTAAAAGCCATACAACCTAGTAATATCAGAAAAATATCGCTAAATACATGTTGGTACGAATATGTGACCCAACCGTTGTAACTCAAACGGATTGACACAGTTAGAAAGTCAATGAAATGTAGTTTTTGGAACTGTCGCTATTTCTTCAGCTCGCGATAACGGACAGGATTGGTCCCACAGTAAAAACGACTTATTTATCTAATTTTTTTAAGTGAAACGCTACCACAGCGCCCAGTGTAATCGCTGATTTCCGGCAATCATGTCAAATTAAGAAGAATTTTTTTTTTGGAGTCCATTTGTGTTATTTATGATATTGATCAGGTCACGGTCCGAATTTAGTTCAATTAAGTCCCACAGTCAATCGTTTCACTGTTAAAAGCGATGCAAACTAGTAATATCAGATAAATATCGATAAATACATGTTAGTACGAATATGTGACCCAACCGTTGAAACTCAAACGGACTGACACCGTTAGAAAGTCAATGAAATGTAGTTTTTGAAACTGTCGCTATTTCTTCAGCGCGCGATAACGGCTAGGATTGGTCCCACAGTAAAAAATGGCTTTTTTATTTTAATTTTTAATTGAAACGCTACCACAGCACCCAGTGTAATCGCTGAGTTTCGGCAATCATTTCATATTAAGAAGAATGTTATTTCTTGGAGTCCAATTGTCTCACTTTTACATTTATAAGGTCACAGTCCATAATCAGTTCAATTAAGTCCCACAGTCAATCGTTTCACTGTTAAAAGCGATGCAACCTAGTAATATCAGAAAAATATCGCTAAATACATGTTGGTACGAATATGTGACCCAACCGTTGTAAGTAAAACGGATTGACACCGTTAGAAAGTCAATGAAATGTAGTTTTTAAAACTGTCGCTACTTTTTCAGCGTGCGATAACGGGTAGGATTGGTCCCACAGTAAAGAACGACTTATTTATCTAATTTTTTAAATGAAGCGCTACCACAGCGCCCAGTGTAATCGCTGAGTTTCGGCAATCATTTCATATTAAGAAGAATGTTATTTCTTGGAGTCCAATTGTCTCACTTTCACATTTATAAGGTCACAGTCCATAATCAGTTCAATTAAGTCCCACAGTCAATGGTTTCACTGTTAAAAGACATACAACCTAGTAATATCAGAAAAATATCGCTAAATACATGTTGGTACGAATATGTGACCCAACCGTTGAAACTCAAACGGATTGACACCGTTAGAAAGTCAATGAAATATAGTTTTTGAAACTGTCGCTATTTTTTCATCTCACGATAACAGTTAGGATTGGTCCTACAGTAAAGAACGACTTATTTATCTAAAGTTTTTAATGAAGCGCTACCACAGCGCCCAGTGTAATCGCTGAGTTTCGGCAATCACGTCAAATTAAGAAGAATGTGTTTTCTTGGAGTCCATTTGTGTCATTTATCACATTGATCAGGTTACAGTCCAGAGTTAGTTCAATTAAGTCCCACAGTCAATCGTTTCACTGTTAAAAGCGATGCAACCTAGTAATATCAGATAAATATCGCTAAATACATGTTGGTACGAATTTGTGACCCAACCGTTGAAACTCAAACGAACTGTCACCGTTAGAAAGTTAATGAAATGTAGTTTTTGAAACTGTCGCTATTTTTTCAGCGCGCAATAACGGCTAGGATTGGTTCCACAGTAAAAAATGACTTTTTTATCTTAATTTTCAATTCAAGCGCTACCACAGCGACCAGTGTAATCGCTGAGGTTCGGCAATCATTTCATATTAAGAAGAATGTTACTTCTTGGAGTCCAATGGTCTCACTTTGACATTTATAAGGTCACAGTCCATAATCAGTTCAATTAAGTCCCACAGTCAATGGTTTCACTGTTAAAAGCCATACAACCTAGTAATATCAGAAAAATATCGCTAAACACATGTTGGTACGAAGATGTGACCCAACCGTTGTAACCCAAACGAATTGACACCGTTCGAAAGTCAATGAAATGTAGTTTTTGAAACTGTCGCTATTTTTTCAGCGCGCGATAACGGGTAGGATTGGTCCCACAGTAAAGAACGACTTATTTATCTAAATTTTTAAATGAAGCGCTACCACAGCGCCCAGTGTAATCGCTGATTTCCGGCAATCACGTCAAATTAGGAAGAATTTTTTTTCTTGGAGTCAAATTGTCTCACTTTCACATTTATAAGGTCGCTGTCCATAATCAGTTCAATTACGTCCCACAGTCAATGGTTTCACTGTTAAAAGCCATACAACCTAGTAATATCAGAAAAATATCGCTAAAAACATGTTGGTACCAATATGTGACCCAACCGTTGTAACTCAAACGGATTGACACCGTTAGAAAGTCAATGAAGTGTAGTTTTTGAAATTGTCTCTGCTGCTTCAGCGCGGGATAACGGCTAGGATTGGTCCCACAGTAAGAAATGACTTATTTATCTGAATTTTTAAATGAAGCGCTACCACAGCGCCCAGTGTAATCGCTGATTTCCGGCAATCACGTCAAATTAGGAAGAATGTTTTTTCTTGGAGTCCAATTGACTCATTTATCACATTTATCAGGGCACAGTCCAAAGTTAGTTCAATTAAATCCCACAGTCAATCGTTGCACTGTTAAAAGCGATACAACCTTGTAATATCAGAAAAATGTCGCTAAAAACATGTTGGTACCAATATGTGACCCAACCGTTGTAACTCAAACGGATTGACACCGTTAGAAAGTCAATGAAGTGTAGTTTTTGAAATTGTCTCTACTGCTTCAGCGCGGGATAACGGCTAGGATTGGTCCCACAGTAAGAAATGACTTATTTATCTGAATTTTTAAATGAAGCGCTACCACAGCGCCCAGTGTAATCGCTGATTTCCGGCAATCACGTCAAATTAGGAAGAATGTTTTTTCTTGGAATCCAATTGTCTCATTTATCACATTTATCAGGGCACAGTCCCAAGTTAGTTCAACTAAATCCCACAGTCAATCGTTGCACTGTTAAAAGCGATGCAACCTAGTAATATCAGATAGATATCGCTAAATACATGTTGGTACGAATATGTGACCCAACCGTTGAAACTCAAACGGACTGACTCCGTTAGAAAGTCAATGAAATGTAGTTTTTGAAACTGTCGCTATTTCTTAAGCGCGCGATAACAGCTAGAATTGGTCCCACAGTAAAAAATGACTTTTTTATCTTAATTTTAAATTGAAGCGCTACCACAGCACCCAGTGTAATCGCTGAGTTTCGGCAATCATTTCATATTAAGAAGAATGTTATTTCTTGGAGTCCAATTGTCTCACTTTTACATTTATAAGGTCACAGTCCATAATCAGTTCAATTAAGTCCCACAGTCAATCGTTTCACTGTTAAAAGCGATGCAACCTAGTAATATCAGAAAAATATCGCTAAATACATGTTGGTACGAATATGTGACCCAACCGTTGTAAGTAAAACGGATTGACACCGTTAGAAAGTCAATGAAATGTAGTTTTTAAAACTGTCGCTATTTTTTCAGCGCGCGATAACGGGTAGGATTGGTCCCACAGTAAAGAACGACATATTTATCTAATTTTTTAAATGAAGCGCTACCACAGCGCCCAGTGTAATCGCTGATTTCCGGCAATCATATCAAATTAAGAAGAACTTTTTTTTGGAGTTCATTTGTGTCATTTATCACATTGATCAGGTCACGGTCCAAATTCAGTTCAATTAAGTCCCACAGTCAATCGTTTCACTGTTGAAAGCTACACAACCTAGTAATATCAGAAAAATGTCGCTAAATACATGTTGGTACGAATATGTGACCCAACCGTTGTAACTCAAACGGATTGATACCGTTAGAAAGTCAATGAAGTGTAGTTTTTGAAACTGTCGCTATTTCTTAAGCGCGCGATAACAGCTAGGATTGGTCCCACAGTAAAAAATGACTTTTTTATTTTAATTATTATTTGAAAGGCTACCACAGCGGCCAGTGTAATCGCTGAGTTTGGGCAATCATTTCATATTAAGAAGAATGTTATTTCTTTTTAGTCCAATTGTCTCACTTTCACATTTATAAGGTCACAGTCCATAATCAGTTCAATTAAGTACCACAGTCAATCGTTTCACTGTTAAAAGCCACACAACCTAGTAATATCAGAAAAATATCGCTAAATACATGTTGGTACGAATATGTGACTCAACGTTGTAACTCAAACGGATTGACACCGTTAGAAAGTCAATGAAGTGTAGTTTTTGAAACTGTCGCAATTTCCTCAGCGTGCGATAACGAATAGGATTGGTCCCACAGTAAAGAACGACTCATTTATCTAAATTTTTAAATGAAGCGCTACCACAACGCCCAGTGTAATCGCTGGTTTCCGGCAATCACGTCAAATTAAAAAGAATTTTTTTTCTTGGAATCCAATTGTCTTACTTTCACTTTTTTTTTAAGGTCGCAGTCCATAATCAGTTCAATTAAGTCCCACAGTCAATGGTTTCACTGTTAAAAGCCATACAACCTAGTAATATCAGAAAAATATCGCTAAATACATGTTGGTACGAATATGTGACCCAACCGTTGTAACTCAAACGGATTAACACCGTTAGAAAGTCAATGAAATGTAGTTTTTGAAACTGTCGCTATTTCTTCAGCGCGCGATAACGGACAGGATTGGTCCCACAGTAAAGAACGACTTATTTATCTAATTTTTTTAAGTGAAGCGCTACCACAGCGCCCAGTGTAATCGCTGATTTTCGGCAATCACGTCAAATTAAAAAGAATGTTATTTCTTGGAGTCCAATTGTCTCACTTTTACATTTATAAGGTCACAGTCCATAATCAGTTCAATTAAGTCCCACAGTCAATCGTTTCACTGTTAAAAGCCATACAACCTAGTAATATCAGAAAAATATCGCTAAATACATGTTGGTACGAATATGTGACACAACCGTTGAAACTCAAACAGACTGACACCGCTAGAAAGTCAATGAAATGTAGTTTTTGAAACTGTCGCTATTTCTAAAGCGCGCGATAACAGCTAGGATTGGTCCCACAGTAAAAAATGACTTTTTTATCTTAATTTTAAATTGAAGCGCTACCACAGCGCCCAGTGTAATGGCTGAGTTTCGGCAATCATTTCATATTAAGAAGAATGTTATTTCTTGGAGTCCAATTGTCTCACTTTCACATTTATAAGGTCACAGTCCATAATCAGTTCAATTAAGTCCCACAGTCAATGGTTTCACTGTTAAAAGCCATACATCCTAGTAATATTAGAAAAATATCGCTAAATACATGTTGGTACAAATATGTGACACAACCGTTGTAAGTAAAATGGATTGACACCGTTAGAAAGTCAATGAAATGTAGTTTTTGAAACTGTCGCTATTGTTTCAGCGCGCGATAACGGGTAGGATTGGTCCCACAGTAAAGAACGACTTATTTATCTAATTTTTTAAATGAAGCGCTACAACAGCGCCCAGTGTAATCGCTGATTTCCGGCAATCACGTCAAACTAAAAAGAATGTTATTTCTTGGAGTCCAATTGTCTCACTTTTACATTTATAAGGTCACAGTCCATAATCAGTTCAATTAAGTCCCACAGTCAATGGTTTCACTGTTAAAAGCGATGCAAACTAGTAATATCACATAAATATCGTTAAATGCATGTTGGTACGAATATGTGACCCAACCGTTGAAACTCAAACAGACTGACACCGTTAAAAAGTCAATGAAATGTAGTTTTTGAAACTGTCGCTATTTCTTCAGCGCACGATAACGGCTAGGTTTGGTCCCACAGTAAAAAATGACTTTTTTATCCTAATTTTTATTTGAAGCGCTAGTACAGCGACCAGTGTAATCGCTGATTTCCGGCAATCACGTCAAATTAAGAAGAATGTTTTTTCTTGGAGTCCAATTGTCTCACTTTTACATGTATAAGGTCACAGTCCATAATCAGTTCAATTAAGTCCCACAGTCAATCGTTTCACTGTTAAAAGCCATACAACCTAGTAATATCAGAAAAATATCGCTAAATACATGTTGGTACGAATATGTGACACAACCATTGAAACTCAAACAGACTGACACCGCTAGAAAGTCAATGAAATGTAGTTTTTGAAACTGTCGCTATTTCTAAAGCGCGCGATAACAGCTAGGATTGGTCCCACAGTAAAAAATGACTTTTTTATCTTAATTTTAAATTGAAGCGCTACCACAGCGCCCAGTGTAATCGCTGAGTTTCGGCAATCATTTCATATTAAGAAGAATGTTATTTCTTGGAGTCCAATTGTCTCACTTTCACATTTATAAGTTCACAGTCCATAATCAGTTCAATTAAGTCCCACAGTCAATGGTTTCACTGTTAAAAGCCATACAACCTAGTAATATTAGAAAAATATCGCTAAATACATGTTGGTACGAATATGTGAAACAACCGTTGTAAGTAAAATGGATTGACACCGTTAGAAAGTCAATGAAATGTAGTTTTTGAAACTGTCGCTATTGTTTCAGCGCGCAATAACGGGTATGATTGGTCCCACAGTAAAGAACGACTTATTTATCTAATTTTTTAAATGAAGCGCTACAACAGCGCCCAGTGTAATCGCTGATTTCCGGCAATCATGTCAAATTAAAAAGAATTATTTTTTTGGAGACCATTTGTGTCATTTATAACATTGACCAGGTCACGGTCCAAATTTAGTTCAATTAAGTCCCACAATCAATGGTTTCACTGTTAAAAGCCATACAACCTAGTAATATTAGAAAAATATCGCTAAATACATGTTGGTACGAATATGTGACACAACCGTTGAAAGTAAAATGGATTGACACCTTTAAAAAGTCAATGAAATGTAGTTTTTGAAACTGTAGCTATTTCTTCAGAGCGCGATAACGGGTAGGATTGGTCCCACAGTAAAGAACGACTTATTTATCTAAATTTTTTAAGTGAAGCGCTACCACAGCGCCCAGTGTAATCGCTGATTTTCGGCAATCACGTCAAATTAAAAAGAATGTTATTTCTTGGAGTCCAATTGTCTCACTTTTACATTTATAAGGTCACAGTCCATAATTAGTTCAATTAAGTCCCACAGTCAATGGTTTCACTGTTAAAAGCGATGCAATCTAGTAATATCAGATAAATATCGCTAAATACATGTTGCTACGAATATGTGACCCAACCGTTGAAACTCAAACAGACTGACACCGTTAAAAAGTCAATGAAATGTAGTTTTTGAAACTGTCGCTATTTCTTCAGCGCGCGATAACGGCTAGGTTTGGTCCCACAGTAAAAAATGACTTTTTTATCCCAATTTTTATTTGAAGCGCTACCACAGCGACCAGTGTAATCGCTGATTTCCGGCAATCACGTCAAATTAAGAAGAATGTTTTTTCTTGGGGTCCAATTGTCTCACTTTCACATTTATAAGGTCACAGTCCATAATTAGTTCAATTAAGTCCCACAGTCAATGGTTTCACTGTTAAAAGCGATGCAAACTAGTAATATCAGATAAATATCGCTAAATACATGTTGCTACGAATATGTGACCCAACCGTTGAAACTCAAACAGACTGACACCGTTAAAAAGTCAATGAAATGTAGTTTTTGAAACTGTCGCTATTTCTTCAGCGCGCGATAACGGCTAGGTTTGGTCCCACAGTAAAAAATGACTTTTTTATCCTAATTTTTATTTGAAGCGCTAGTACAGCGACCAGTGTAATCGCTGATTTCCGGCAATCACGTAAAATTAAGAAGAATTTTTTTTCTTGGAGTCCAATTGTCTCACTTTTACATGTATAAGGTCACAGTCCATAATCAGTTCAATTAAGTCCCACAGTCAATCGTTTCACTGTTAAAAGCCATACAACCAAGTAATATCAGAAAAATATCGCTAAATACATGTTGGTACGAATATGTGACACAACCGTTGAAACTCAAACAGACTGACACCGCTAGAAAGTCAATGAAATGTAGTTTTTGAAACTGTCGCTATTTCTAAAGCGCGCGATAACAGCTAGGATGGGTCCCACAGTAAAAAATGACTTTTTTAACCTAATTTTTATTTGAAGCGCTAGTACAGCGACCAGTGTAATCGCTGATTTCCGGCAATCACGTCAAATTAAGAAGAATTTTTTTTCTTGGAGTCCAATTGTCTCACTTTTACATGTATAAGGTCACAGTCCATAATCAGTTCAATTAAGTCCCCCAGTCAATCGTTTCACTGTTAAAAGCCATACAACCTAGTAATATCAGAAAAATATTGCTAGAAACATGTTGGTACGAATATGTGACCCAACCGTTGTAACTCAAACGGATTGACACCGTTAGAAAGTCAATGAAGTGTAGTTTTTGAAATTGTCTCTACTGCTTCAGCGCGGGATAACGGCTAGGATTGGTCCCACAGTAAGAAATGACTTATTTATCTAAATTTTTAAATGAAGCGCTACCACAGCGCCCAGTGTAATCGCTGATTTCCGGCAATCATGTCAAATTAAAAAGAATTATTTTTTTAGAGTCCATTTGTGTCATTTATCACATTGACCAGGTCACGGTCGAAATTTAGTTCAATTAAGTCCCACAGTCAATCGTTTCACTGTTAAAAGCGATGTAAACTAGTAATATCAGATAAATATCGCTAAATACATGTTGTTACGAATATGTGACCCAACCGTTGAAACTCAAACGGACTGACACCGTTAGAAAGTTAATGAAATGTAGTTTTTGAAACTGTCGCTATTTTTTCAGCGCGCGATAACGGCTAGGATTGGTCCCACAGTAAAAAATGACTTTTTTATTTAAATTTTTAAATGAAACGCTACCACAGAGCCCAGTGTAATCGCTAACTTTCGGCAATCATTTCATATTAAGAAGAATGTTATTTCTTGGAGTCCAATTGTCTCACTTTTACATTTATAAGGTCACAGTCCATAATCAGCTCAATTAAGTCCCACAGTCAATCGTTTCACTGTTAAAAGCCATACAACCTAGTAATATCAGAAAAATATTGCTAGAAACATGTTGGTACGAATATGTGACCCAACCGTTGTAACTCAAACGGATTGACACCGTTAGAAAGTCAATGAAGTGTAGTTTTTGAAATTGTCTCTACTGCTTCAGCGCGGGATAACGGCTAGGATTGGTCCCACAGTAAGAAATGACTTATTTATCTAAATTTTTAAATGAAGCGCTACCACAGCGCCCAGTGTAATCGCTGATTTCCGGCAATCATGTCAAATTAAAAAGAATTATTTTTTTGGAGTCCATTTGTGTCATTTATCACATTGACCAGGTCACGGTCGAAATTTAGTTCAATTAAGTCCCACAGTCAATAGTTTCACTGTTAAAAGCGATGTAAACTAGTAATATCAGATAAATAACGCTAAATACATGTTGGTACGAATATGTGACCCAACCGTTGAAACTCAAACGGACTGACACCGGTAAAAAGTCAATGAAATGTAGTTTTTGAAACTGTCGCTATTTCTTCAGCGCGCGATAACGGGTAGGATTGGTCCCACAGTAAAGAACGACTTATTTATCTAAATTTTTAAATGTAGCGCTACCACAGCGCCCAGTGTAATCGCTGATTTCCGGCAATCACGTCAAATTAGGAAGAATTTTTTTTCTTGGAGTCCGTTTGAGTCATTTATCACATTGATCAGGTCACAGTCCAAAGTGAGTTCAATTAAGTCCCACAGTCCATCGTTTCACTGCTAAAAGCAATGCAACGTAGTAATATCAGATAAATATCGCTAAATACATGTTGGTACGAATATGTGACCCAACTGTTGAAACTCAAACGGACTGACACCGTTAGAAGGACAATGAAATGTAGTTTTTGAAACTGTCGCTATTTCTTCAGCGCGCGATAGCGGCTAGGTTTGGTCTCACAGTAAAAAATGACTTTTTTATCCTAATTTTCATTTGAAGCGCTACCACAGCGACCAGTGTAATCGCTGATTTCCGGCAATCACGTCAAATTAAGAAGAATTTTTTTTCTTGGAGTCCATTTGTGTCATTTATCACATTGATCAGGTCACAGTCCAAAGTGAGTTCAATTAAGTCCCACAGTCAATTGTTTCACTGCTAAAAGCGATGCAACCTAGAAATATCAGATAAATATCGCTAAATACATGTTGGTACGAATATGTGACCCAACCGTTGAAACTCAAACGGACTGACACCGTTAAAAAGTCAATGAAATGTAGTTTTTGAAACTGTCGCTATTTCTTCAGCACGCGATAACGGGTAGGATTGGTCCCACAGTAAAGAACGACTTATTCATCTAAATTTTTAAATGTAACGCTACCACAGCGCCCAGTGTAATCGCTGATTTCCGGCAATCACGTCAAATTAGGAAGAATTTTTTTTCTTGGAGTCCGTTTGAGTCATTTATCACATTGATCAGGTCACAGTCCAAAGTGAGTTCAATTAAGTCCCACAGTCAATCGTTTCACTGCTCAAACCGATGCAACGTAGTAATATCAGATAAATATCGCTAAATACATGTTGGTACGAATATGTGACCCAACTGTTGAAACTCAAACGGACTGACACCGTTAGAAGGACAATGAAATGTAGTTTTTGAAACTGTCACTATTTCTTCAGCGCGCGATAACGGCTAGGTTTGGTCTCACAGTAAAAAATGACTTTTTTATCCTAATTTTCATTTGAAGCGCTACCACAGCGACCAGTGTAATCGCTGATTTCCGGCAATCACGTCAAATTAAGAAGAATGTTTTTTCTTGGAGTCCGATTGTCTCACTTTCACATTTATAAGTTTGCAGTCCATAATCAGTTCAATTAAGTCCCACAGTCAATTGTTTCACTGCTAAAAGCGATGCAACCTAGAAATATCAGATAAATATCGCTAAATACATGTTGGTACGAATATGTGACCCAACCGTTGAAACTCAAACGGACTGACACCGTTAAAAAGTCAATGAAATGTAGTTTTTGAAACTGTCGCTATTTCTTCAGCGCGCGATAACGGGTAGGATTGGTCCCACAGTAAAGAACGACTTATTTATCTAAATTTTTAAATGTAGCGCAACCACAGCGCCCAGTGTAATCGCTGATTTCCGGCAATCACGTCAAATTAAGAAGAATTTTTTTTCTTGGAGTCCATTTGTGTCATTTATAACATTGACCAGCTCACGGTCCAAATTTAGTTCAATTAAGTCCCACAGTCAATGGTTTCACTGTTAAAAGCCATACAACCTAGTAATATTAGAAAAATATCGCTAAATACATGTTGGTACGAATATGTGACACAACCGTTGTAAGTAAAATGGATTGACACCGTTAAAAAGTCAATGAAATGTAGTTTTTGAAACTGTAGCTATTTCTTCAGCGCGCGATAACGGGTAGGATTGGTCCCACAGTAAAGAACGACTTATTTATCTAAATTTTTTAAGTGAAGCGCTACCACAGCGCCCAGTGTAATCGCTGATTTTCGGCAATCACGTCAATTTAAAAAGAATGTTATTTCTTGGAGTCCAATTGTCTCACTTTTACATTTATAAGGTCACAGTCCATAATTAGTTCAATTAAGTCCCACAGTCAATGGTTTCACTGTTAAAAGCGATGCCAACTAGTAATATCAGATAAATATCGCTAAATACATGTTGCTACGAATATGTGACCCAACCGTTGAAACTCAAACAGACTAACACCGTTAAAAAGTCAATGAAATGTAGTTTTTGAAACTGTCGCTATTTCTTCAGCGCGCGATAACGGCTAGGTTTGGTCCCACAGTAAAAAATGACTTTTTTATCCTAAATTTTATTTGAAGCGCTACCACAGCGACCAGTGTAATCGCCGATTTCCGGCAATCACGTCAAATTAAGAAGAATGTTTTTTCTTGGGGTCCGATTGTCTCACTTTCACATTTATAAGGTCGCAGTCCATAATCAGTTCAATTAAGTCCCACAGTCAATTGTTTCACTGCTAAAAGCGATGCAACCTAGAAATATCAGATAAATATCGTAAATACATGTTGGTATGAATATGTGACCCAACCGTTGAAACTCAAACGGACTGACACCGATAAAAAGTCAATGAAATGTAGTTTTTGAAACTGTCGCTATTTCTTCAGCGCGCGATAACGGGTAGGATTGGTCCCACAGTAAAGAACGACTTATTTATCTAAATTTTTAAATGTAGCGCAACCACAGTGCCCAGTGTAATCGCTGATTTCCGGCAATCACGTCAAATTAAGAAGAATTTTTTTTCTTGGAGTCCATTTGTGTCATTTATAACATTGACCAGGTCACGGTCCAAATTTAGTTCAATTAAGTCCCACAGTCAATGGTTTCACTGTTAAAAGCCATACAACCTAGTAATATTAGAAAAATATCGCTAAATACATGTTGGTACGAATATGTGACAAAACCGTTGTAAGTAAAATGGATTGACACCGTTAAAAAGTCAATGAAATGTAGTTTTTGAAACTGTAGCTATTTCTTCAGCGCGCGATAACGGGTAGGATTGGTCCCACAGTAAAGAACGACTTATTTATCTAAATTTTTTAAGTGAAGCGCTACCACAGCGCCCAGTGTAATCGCTGATTTTCGGCAATCACGTCAAATTAAAAAGAATGTTATTTCTTGGAGTCCAATTGTCTCACTTTTACATTTATAAGGTCACAGTCCATAATTAGTTCAATTAAGTCCCACAGTCAATGGTTTCACTGTTAAAAGCGATGCAAACTAGTAATATCAGATAAATATCGCTAAATACATGTTGCTACGAATATGTGACCCAACCGTTGAAACTCAAACAGACTGACACCGTTAAAAAGTCAATGAAATGTAGTTTTTGAAACTGTCGCTATTTCTTCAGCGCGCGATAACGGCTAGGTTTGGTCCCACAGTAAAAAATGACTTTTTTATCCTAAATTTTATTTGAAGCGCTACCACAGCGACCAGTGTAATCGCTGATTTCCGGCAATCACGTCAAATTAAGAAGAATGTTTTTTCTTGGGGTCCAATTGTCTTACTTTTACATTTATAAGGTCACAGTCCATAATTAGTTCAATTAAGTGCCACAGTCAATGGTTTCACTGTTAAAAGCGATGCAAACTAGTAATATCAGATAAATATCGCTAACTACATGTTGCTACGAATATGTGACCCAACCGTTGAAACTCAAACAGACTGACACCGTTAAAAAGTCAATGAAATGTAGTTTTTGAAACTGTCGCTATTTCTTCAGCGCGCGATAACGGCTAGGTTTGGTCCCACAGTAAAAAATGACTTTTTATCCTAATTTTTATTTGAAGCGCTACCACAGCGACCAGTGTAATCGCTGATTTCCGGCAATCACGTCAAATTAAAAAGAATGTTTTTTCTTGGGGTCCAATTGTCTCACTTTCACATTTATAAGGTCGCGGTCCATAATCAGTTCAATTAAGTCCCCCAGTCAATGGTTTCACTGTTGAAAGCCATACAACCTAGTAATATCAGAACAATATCGCTAAATACATGTTGGAACGAATATGTGACCCAACCGTTGTAACTCAAACGGATTGACACCGTTAGAAAGTCAATGAAATGTAGTTTTTGAAACTGTCGCTATTTTTTCAGCGCGCGATAACGGGTAGGATTGGTCCCACAGTAAAGAACGACTTATTTATCTATTTTTTTAAGTGAATCGCTACCACATCGCCCAGTGTAATCGCTGATTTCCGGCAATCATGTCAAATTAAGAAGATTTTTTTTTTTGGAGTCCATTTGTGTCATTTATGACATTGATCAGGTCACGGTCCAAATTAAGTTCAATTAAGTCCCACAGTCAATTGTTTCACTGTTAAAAACGATGCAAACTAGTAATATCAGATAAATATCGCTAAATACATGTTGTTACGAATATGTGACCCAACCGTTGAAACTCAAACGGACTGACACCGTTAGAAAGTCAATGAAATGTAGTTTTTGAAACTGTCGCTATTTCTTCAGCGCGCGATAACGGCTAGGATTGGTCCCACAGTAAAAAATGACTTTTTTATTTAAATTTTTAAATGAAACGCTACCACAGAGCCCAGTGTAATCGCTAAGTTTCGGCAATCATTTCATATTAAGAAGAATGTTATTTCTTGGAGTCCAATTGTCTCACTTTTACATTTATAAGGTCACAGTCCATAATCAGTTCAATTAAGTCCCACAGTCAATCGTTTCACTGTTAAAAGCCATACAACCTAGTAATATCAGAAAAATATCGCTAGAAACATGTTGGTACGAATATGTGACCGAACCGTTGAAACTCAAACGGACTGACACCGGTAAAAAGTCAATGAAATGTAGTTTTTGAAACTGTCGCTATTTCTTCAGCGCGCGATAACGGGTAGGATTGGTCCCACAGTAAAGAACGACTTATTTATCTAAATTTTTAAATGTAGCGCTACCACAGCGCCCAGTGTAATCGCTGATTTCCGGCAATCACGTCAAATTAAGAAGAATTTTTTTTCTTGGAGTCCGTTTGAGTCATTTATCACATTGATCAGGTCACAGTCCAAAGTGAGTTCAATTAAGTCCCACAGTCCATCGTTTCACTGCTAAAAGCGATGCAACGTAGTAATATCAGATAAATATCGCTAAATACATGTTGGTACGAATATGTGACCCAACTGTTGAAACTCAAACGGACTGACACCGTTAGAAGGACAATGAAATGTAGTTTTTGAAACTGTCGCTATTTCTTCAGCGCGCGATAACGGCTAGGTTTGGTCTCACAGTAAAAAATGACTTTTTTATCCTAATTTTCATTTGAAGCGCTACCACAGCGACCAGTGTAATCGCTGATTTCCGGCAATCACGTCAAATTAAGAAGAATTTTTTTTCTTGGAGTCCATTTGTGTCATTTATCACATTGATCAGGTCACAGTCCAAAGTGAGTTCAATTAAGTCCCACAGTCAATTGTTTCACTGCTAAAAGCGATGCAACCTAGAAATATCAGATAAATATCGCTAAATACATGTTGGTACGAATATGTGACCCAACCGTTGAAACTCAAACGGACTGACACCGTTAAAAAGTCAATGAAATGTAGTTTTTGAAACTGTCGCTATTTCTTCAGCACGCGATAACGGGTAGGATTGGTCCCACAGTAAAGAACGACTTATTCATCTAAATTTTTAAATGTAACGCTACCACAGCGCCCAGTGTAATCGCTGATTTCCGGCAATCACGTCAAATTAAGAAGAATTTTTTTTCTTAGAGTCCGTTTGAGTCATTTATCACATTGATCATGTGACAGTCCAAAGTGAGTTCAATTAAGTCCCACAGTCAATCGTTTCACTGCTAAAAGCGATGCAACGTAGTAATATCAGATAAATATCGCTAAATACATGTTGGTACGAATATGTGACCCAACTGTTGAAACTCAAACGGACTGACACCGTTAGAAGGACAATGAAATGTAGTTTTTGAAACTGTCGCTATTTCTTCAGCGCGCGATAACGGCTAGGTTTGGTCTCACAGTAAAAAATGACTTTTTTATCCTAATTTTCATTTGAAGCGCAACCACAGCGACCAGTGTAATCGCTGATTTCCGGCAATCACGTCAAATTAAGAAGAATGTTTTTTCTTGGAGTCCGATTGTCTCACTTTCACATTTATAAGGTCGAAGTCCATAATCAGTTCAATTAAGTCCCACAGTCAATTGTTTCACTGCTAAAAGCGATGCAACCTAGAAATATCAGATAAATATCGCTAAATACATGTTGGTACGAATATGTGACCCAACCGTTGAAACTCAAACGGACTGACACCGTTAAAAAGTCAATGAAATGTAGTTTTTGAAACTGTCGCTATTTCTTCAGCGCGCGATAACGGGTAGGATTGGTCCCACAGTAAAGAACGACTTATTTATCTAAATTTTTAAATGTAGCTCAACCACAGCGCCCAGTGTAATCGCTGATTTCCGGCAATCACGTCAAATTAAGAAGAATTTTTTTTCTTGGAGTCCATTTGTGTCATTTATCACATTGATCAGGTCACAGTCCAAAGTGAGTTCAATTAAGTCCCACAGTCAATCGTTTCACTGCTAAAAGCGATGCAACCTAGAAATATCAGATAAATATCGCTAAATACATGTTGGTACGAATATGTGACCCAACCGTTGAAATTCAAACGGGCTGACACCGTTAAAAAGTCAATGAAATGTAGTTTTTGAAACTGTCGCTATTTCTTCAGCGCGCGATAACGGCTAGGTTTGGTCTCACAGTAAAAAAAGACTTTTTTATCCTAATTTTCATTTGAAGCGCTACCACAACGACCAGTGTAATCGCTGATTTCCGGCAATCACGTCAAATTAAGAAGAATTTTTTTCTTGGAGTCCATTTGTGTCATTTATCACATTGATCAGGTCACAGTCCAAAGTGAGTTCAATTAAGTCCCACAGTCAATTGTTTCACTGCTAAAAGCGATGCAACCTAGAAATATCAGATAAATATCGCTAAATACATGTTGGTACGAATATGTGACCCAACTGTTGAAACTCAAACGGACTGACACCGTTAGAAGGACAATGAAATGTAGTTTTTGAAACTGTCGCTATTTCTTCAGCGCGCGATAACGGCTAGGTTTGGTCCCACAGTAAAAAATGACTTTTTTATCCTAATTTTTATTTGAAGAGCTACCACAGCGACCAGTGTAATCGCTGATTTCCGGCAATCACGTCAAATTAAAAAGAATGTTTTTTCTTGGGGTCCAATTGTCTCACTTTCACATTTATAAGGTCGCGGTCCATAATCAGTTCAATTAAGTCCCCCAGTCAATGGTTTCACTGTTGAAAGCCATACAACCTAGTAATATCAGAACAATATCGCTAAATACATGTTGGAACGAATATGTGACCCAACCGTTGTAACTCAAACGGATTGACACCGTTAGAAAGTCAATGAAATGTAGTTTTTGAAACTGTCGCTATTTTTTCAGCGCGCGATAACGGGTAGGATTGGTCCCACAGTAAAGAACGACTTATTTATCTATTTTTTTAAGTGAATCGCTACCACATCGCCCAGTGTAATCGCTGATTTCCGGCAATCATGTCAAATTAAGAAGATTTTTTTTTTTGGAGTCCATTTGTGTCATTTATGACATTGATCAGGTCACGGTCCAAATTAAGTTCAATTAAGTCCCACAGTCAATTGTTTCACTGTTAAAAACGATGCAAACTAGTAATATCAGATAAATATCGCTAAATACATGTTGTTACGAATATGTGACCCAACCGTTGAAACTCAAACGGACTGACACCGTTAGAAAGTCAATGAAATGTAGTTTTTGAAACTGTCGCTATTTCTTCAGCGCGCGATAACGGCTAGGATTGGTCCCACAGTAAAAAATGACTTTTTTATTTAAATTTTTAAATGAAACGCTACCACAGAGCCCAGTGTAATCGCTAAGTTTCGGCAATCATTTCATATTAAGAAGAATGTTATTTCTTGGAGTCCAATTGTCTCACTTTTACATTTATAAGGTCACAGTCCATAATCAGTTCAATTAAGTCCCACAGTCAATCGTTTCACTGTTAAAAGCCATACAACCTAGTAATATCAGAAAAATATCGCTAGAAACATGTTGGTACGAATATGTGACCGAACCGTTGAAACTCAAACGGACTGACACCGGTAAAAAGTCAATGAAATGTAGTTTTTGAAACTGTCGCTATTTCTTCAGCGCGCGATAACGGGTAGGATTGGTCCCACAGTAAAGAACGACTTATTTATCTAAATTTTTAAATGTAGCGCTACCACAGCGCCCAGTGTAATCGCTGATTTCCGGCAATCACGTCAAATTAAGAAGAATTTTTTTTCTTGGAGTCCGTTTGAGTCATTTATCACATTGATCAGGTCACAGTCCAAAGTGAGTTCAATTAAGTCCCACAGTCCATCGTTTCACTGCTAAAAGCGATGCAACGTAGTAATATCAGATAAATATCGCTAAATACATGTTGGTACGAATATGTGACCCAACTGTTGAAACTCAAACGGACTGACACCGTTAGAAGGACAATGAAATGTAGTTTTTGAAACTGTCGCTATTTCTTCAGCGCGCGATAACGGCTAGGTTTGGTCTCACAGTAAAAAATGACTTTTTTATCCTAATTTTCATTTGAAGCGCTACCACAGCGACCAGTGTAATCGCTGATTTCCGGCAATCACGTCAAATTAAGAAGAATTTTTTTTCTTGGAGTCCATTTGTGTCATTTATCACATTGATCAGGTCACAGTCCAAAGTGAGTTCAATTAAGTCCCACAGTCAATTGTTTCACTGCTAAAAGCGATGCAACCTAGAAATATCAGATAAATATCGCTAAATACATGTTGGTACGAATATGTGACCCAACCGTTGAAACTCAAACGGACTGACACCGTTAAAAAGTCAATGAAATGTAGTTTTTGAAACTGTCGCTATTTCTTCAGCACGCGATAACGGGTAGGATTGGTCCCACAGTAAAGAACGACTTATTCATCTAAATTTTTAAATGTAACGCTACCACAGCGCCCAGTGTAATCGCTGATTTCCGGCAATCACGTCAAATTAAGAAGAATTTTTTTTCTTAGAGTCCGTTTGAGTCATTTATCACATTGATCATGTGACAGTCCAAAGTGAGTTCAATTAAGTCCCACAGTCAATCGTTTCACTGCTAAAAGCGATGCAACGTAGTAATATCAGATAAATATCGCTAAATACATGTTGGTACGAATATGTGACCCAACTGTTGAAACTCAAACGGACTGACACCGTTAGAAGGACAATGAAATGTAGTTTTTGAAACTGTCGCTATTTCTTCAGCGCGCGATAACGGCTAGGTTTGGTCTCACAGTAAAAAATGACTTTTTTATCCTAATTTTCATTTGAAGCGCAACCACAGCGACCAGTGTAATCGCTGATTTCCGGCAATCACGTCAAATTAAGAAGAATGTTTTTTCTTGGAGTCCGATTGTCTCACTTTCACATTTATAAGGTCGAAGTCCATAATCAGTTCAATTAAGTCCCACAGTCAATTGTTTCACTGCTAAAAGCGATGCAACCTAGAAATATCAGATAAATATCGCTAAATACATGTTGGTACGAATATGTGACCCAACCGTTGAAACTCAAACGGACTGACACCGTTAAAAAGTCAATGAAATGTAGTTTTTGAAACTGTCGCTATTTCTTCAGCGCGCGATAACGGGTAGGATTGGTCCCACAGTAAAGAACGACTTATTTATCTAAATTTTTAAATGTAGCTCAACCACAGCGCCCAGTGTAATCGCTGATTTCCGGCAATCACGTCAAATTAAGAAGAATTTTTTTTCTTGGAGTCCATTTGTGTCATTTATCACATTGATCAGGTCACAGTCCAAAGTGAGTTCAATTAAGTCCCACAGTCAATCGTTTCACTGCTAAAAGCGATGCAACCTAGAAATATCAGATAAATATCGCTAAATACATGTTGGTACGAATATGTGACCCAACCGTTGAAATTCAAACGGGCTGACACCGTTAAAAAGTCAATGAAATGTAGTTTTTGAAACTGTCGCTATTTCTTCAGCGCGCGATAACGGCTAGGTTTGGTCTCACAGTAAAAAAAGACTTTTTTATCCTAATTTTCATTTGAAGCGCTACCACAACGACCAGTGTAATCGCTGATTTCCGGCAATCACGTCAAATTAAGAAGAATTTTTTTCTTGGAGTCCATTTGTGTCATTTATCACATTGATCAGGTCACAGTCCAAAGTGAGTTCAATTAAGTCCCACAGTCAATTGTTTCACTGCTAAAAGCGATGCAACCTAGAAATATCAGATAAATATCGCTAAATACATGTTGGTACGAATATGTGACCCAACTGTTGAAACTCAAACGGACTGACACCGTTAGAAGGACAATGAAATGTAGTTTTTGAAACTGTCGCTATTTCTTCAGCGCGCGATAACGGCTAGGTTTGGTCCCACAGTAAAAAATGACTTTTTTATCCTAATTTTTATTTGAAGAGCTACCACAGCGACCAGTGTAATCGCTGATTTCCGGCAATCACGTCAAATTAAGAAGAATGTTTTTTCTTGGAGTCCAATTGTCTCACGTTCACATTTATAAGGTCGCAGTCCATAATCAGTTCAATTAAGTCCCACAGTCATTGGTTTCACTGTTAAAAGCCATACAACCTAGTAATATCAGAAAAATATCGCTAAATACATGTTGGTACGAATATGTGACCCAACCGTTGTGACTCAAACGGATTGACACCGTTAGAAAATCAATGAAATGCAGTTTTTGAAACTGTCGCTATTTTTTTAGCGCGCGATAACGGGTAGGATTGGTCCCACAGTAAAGAACGACTTATTTATCTAAATTTTTAAATGAAGCGCTACCACAGCGCCCGGTTTAATCGCTGATTTCCGGCAATCACGTCAAATTAGGAAGAATTTTTTTTCTTGGAGTCCAATTGTCTCACTTTCACATTTATAAGGTCGCAGTCCATAATCAGTTCAATTAAGTCCCACAGTCAATGGTTTTACTGTTAAAAGCCATACAACCTAGTAATATCAGAAAAATATCGCTAAATACATGTTGGTACGAATATGTGACCGAACCGTTGTGACTCAAACGGATTGACACCGTTAGAAAGTCAATGAAATGCAGTTTTTGAAACTGTCGCTATTTTTTTAGCGCGTGATAACGGGTAGGATTGGTCCCACAGTAAAGAACGACTTATTTATCTAAATTTTTAAATGAAGCGCTACCACAGCGCCCGGTGTAATCGCTGATTTCCGGCAATCACGTCAAATTAAGAAGAATTTTTTTTCTTGGAGTCCAATTGTCTCACGTTCACATTTATAAGGTCGCAGTCCATAATCAGTTCAATTAAGTCCCACAGTCAATGGTTTCACTGTTAAAAGCCATACAACCTAGTAATATCAAAAAAATATCGCTAAATACATGTTAGTACGAATATGTGACCCAACCGTTGTGACTCAAACGGATTGACACCGTTAGAAAGTCAATGAAATGCAGTTTTTGAAACTTTTGCTATTTTTTCAGCGCGCGATAACGGGTAGGATTGCTCCCACAGAAAATAACGACTTATTTATCTAAATTTTTAAATGAAGCGCTACTACAGCGCCCAGTGTAATCGCTGATTTCCGGCAATCACGTCAAATTAAAAAGAATGTTTTTTCTTGAAGTCCATTTGTCTCTAATATCACATTTATCAGGGCACAGTCCAAAGTTAGTGTAATTAAGTCCTACAGTCAATCGATTCATTGTTAAAAGCGATGCAACCTTGTAATATCAGACAAATATCGTTAAATATATGTTCGTACGAATATGTGACCCAACCGTTGTAACTCAAACGGATTGACACCGTTAGAAAGTCAATGAAATGTAGTTTTTGAAACTGTCGCTATTTCTTCAGCGCGCCATAACGGACAGGATTGGTCCCACAGTATAGAACGACTTATTTATCTAATTTTTTTAAGTGAAGCGCTACCACAGCGCCCAGTGTAATCGCTGATTTCCGGCAATCATATCAAATTAAGAAGAATGTTTTTTCTTGGAGTCCGATTGTCTCACTTTCACATTTAAAAGGTCGCAGTCCATAATCAGTTCAATTAAGTCCCACAGTCAATTGTTTCACTGCTAAAAGCGATGCAACCTAGAAATATCAGATAAATATCGCTAAATATATGTTCGTACGAATATGTGACCCAACCGTTTTGTAACATGAAATGTAGTTTTTGAAACTGTCGCTATTTTTTCAGCGCGCGATAACGGGTAGGATTGGTCCCACAGTAAAGAACGACTTATTTATCTAATTTTTTATATGAAGCGCTACCACAGCGCCCAGTGTAGTCGCAGACTTCCGGCAATCATGTCAAATTAAGAAGATTTTTTTTTGGAGTCCGATTGTCTCACTTTCACATTTATAAGGTCGCAGTCCATAATCAGTTCAATTAAGTCCCACAGTCAATTGTTTCACTGCTAAAAGCGATGCAACCTAGAAATATATCAGATAAATATCGCTAAATACATGTTGGTACGAATATGTGACCCAACCGTTGAAACTCAAACGGACTGACACCGTTAAAAAGTCAATGAAATGTAGTTTTTGAAACTGTCGCTATTTTTTCAGCGCGCGATAACGGGTAGGATTGGTTCCACAGTAAAGAACGACTTATTTATCTAAATTTTTAAATGTAGCGCTACCACAGAGCCCAGTGTAATCGCTGATTTCCGGCAATCACGTCAAATTAAGAAGAATTTTTTTTCTTGGAGTCCGTTTGAGTCATTTATCACATTGATCAGGTCACAGTCCAAAGTGAGTTCAATTAAGTCCCACAGTAAATCGTTTCACTGCTAAAAGCGATGCAACGTAGTAATATCAGATAAATATCGCTAAATACATGTTGGTACGAATATGTGACCCAACTGTTGAAACTCAAACGGACTGACACCGTTAGAAGGACAATGAAATGTAGTTTTTGAAACTGTCGCTATTTCTTCAGCGCGCGATAACGGCTAGGTTTGGTCTCACAGTAAAAAATGACTTTTTTATCCTAATTTTCATTTGAAGCGCTACCACAACGACCAGTGTAATCGCTGATTTCCGGCAATCACGTCAAATTAAGAAGAATTTTTTTCTTGGAGTCCATTTGTGTCATTTATCACATTGATCAGGTCACAGTCCAAAGTGAGTTCAATTAAGTCCCACAGTCAATTGTTTCACTGCTAAAAGCGATGCAACCTAGAAATATCAGATAAATATCGCTAAATACATGTTGGTACGAATATGTGACCCAACCGTTGAAACTCAAACGGACTGACACCGTTAAAAAGTCAATGAAATGTAGTTTTTGAAACTGTCGCTATTTCTTCAGCGCGCGATAACGGCTAGGTTTGGTCCCACAGTAAAAAATGACTTTTTTATCCTAATTTTTATTTGAAGAGCTACCACAGCGACCAGTGTAATCGCTGATTTCCGGCAATCACGTCAAATTAAGAAGAATGTTTTTTCTTGGAGTCCAATTGTCTCACGTTCACATTTATAAGGTCGCAGTCCATAATCAGTTCAATTAAGTCCCACAGTCATTGGTTTCACTGTTAAAAGCCATACAACCTAGTAATATCAGAAAAATATCGCTAAATACATGTTGGTACGAATATGTGACCCAACCGTTGTGACTCAAACGGATTGACACCGTTAGAAAATCAATGAAATGCAGTTTTTGAAACTGTCGCTATTTTTTTAGCGCGCGATAACGGGTAGGATTGGTCCCACAGTAAAGAACGACTTATTTATCTAAATTTTTAAATGAAGCGCTACCACAGCGCCCGGTTTAATCGCTGATTTCCGGCAATCACGTCAAATTAAGAAGAATTTTTTTTCTTGGAGTCCAATTGTCTCACTTTCACATTTATAAGGTCGCAGTCCATAATCAGTTCAATTAAGTCCCACAGTCAATGGTTTTACTGTTAAAAGCCATACAACCTAGTAATATCAGAAAAATATCGCTAAATACATGTTGGTACGAATATGTGACCGAACCGTTGTGACTCAAACGGATTGACACCGTTAGAAAGTCAATGAAATGCAGTTTTTAAAACTGTCGCTATTTTTTTAGCGCGTGATAACGGGTAGGATTGGTCCCACAGTAAAGAACGACTTATTTATCTCAATTTTTAAATGAAGCGCTACCACAGCGCCCGGTGTAATCGCTGATTTCCGGCAATCACGTCAAATTAAGAAAAATTTTTTTTCTTGGAGTCCAATTCTCTCACGTTCACATTTATAAGGTCGCAGTCCATAATCAGTTCAATTAAGTCCCACAGTCAATGGTTTCACTGTTAAAAGCCATACAACCTAGTAATATCAAAAAAATATCGCTAAATACATGTTAGTACGAATATGTGACCCAACCGTTGTGACTCAAACGGATTGACACCGTTAGAAAGTCAATGAAATGCAGTTTTTGAAACTTTTGCTATTTTTTCAGCGCGCGATAACGGGTAGGATTGCTGCCACAGAAAATAACGACTTATTTATCTAAATTTTTAAATGAAGCGCTACTACAGCGCCCAGTGTAATCGCTGATTTCCGGCAATCACGTCAAATTAAAAAGAATGTTTTTTCTTGAAGTCCATTTGTCTCTATTATCACATTTATCAGGGCACAGTCCAAAGTTAGTGTAATTAAGTCCTACAGTCAATCGATTCATTGTTAAACGCGATGCAACCTTGTAATATCAGACAAATATCGTTAAATATATGTTCGTACGAATATGTGACCCAACCGTTGTAACTCAAACGGATTGACACCGTTAGAAAGTCAATGAAATGTAGTTTTTGAAACTGTCGCTATTTTTTCAGCGCGCGATAACGGGTAGGATTGGTCCCACAGTAAAGAACGACTTATTTATCTAATTTTTTATATGAAGCGCTACCACAGCGCCCAGTGTAGTCGCAGACTTCCGGCAATCATGTCAAATTAAGAAGATTTTTTTTTGGAGTCCGATTGTCTCACTTTCACATTTATAAGGTCGCAGTCCATAATCAGTTCAATTAAGTCCCACAGTCAATTGTTTCACTGCTAAAAGCGATGCAACCTAGAAATATATCAGATAAATATCGCTAAATACATGTTGGTACGAATATGTGACCCAACCGTTGAAACTCAAACGGACTGACACCGTTAAAAAGTCAATGAAATGTAGTTTTTGAAACTGTCGCTATTTTTTCAGCGCGCGATAACGGGTAGGATTGGTTCCACAGTAAAGAACGACTTATTTATCTAAATTTTTAAATGTAGCGCTACCACAGAGCCCAGTGTAATCGCTGATTTCCGGCAATCACGTCAAATTAAGAAGAATTTTTTTTCTTGGAGTCCGTTTGAATCATTTATCACATTGATCAGGTCACAGTCCAAAGTGAGTTCAATTAAGTCCCACAGTAAATCGTTTCACTGCTAAAAGCGATGCAACGTAGTAATATCAGATAAATATCGCTAAATACATGTTGGTACGAATATGTGACCCAACTGTTGAAACTCAAACGGACTGACACCGTTAGAAGGACAATGAAATGTAGTTTTTGAAACTGTCGCTATTTCTTCAGCGCGCGATAACGGCTAGGTTTGGTCTCACAGTAAAAAATGACTTTTTTATCCTAATTTTCATTTGAAGCGCTACCACAGCGACCAGTGTAATCGCTGATTTCCGGCAATCACGTCAAATTAAGAAGAATGTTTTTTCTTGGAGTCCGATTGTCTCACTTTCACATTTACAAGGTCGCAGTCCATAATCAGTTCAATTAAGTCCCACAGTCAATGGTTTCACTGTTAAAAGCCATACAACCTAGTAATATCAGATAAATATCGCTAAATACATGTTGGTACGAATATGTGACCCAACTGTTGAAACTCAAACGGACTGACACCGTTAGAAAGTCAATGAAATGTAGTTTTTGAAACTGTCGCTATTTCTTCAGCGCGCGATAACGGCTAGGTTTGGTCCCACAGTAAAAAATGACTTTTTTATCCTAATTTTTATTTGAAGCGCTACCACAGCGACCAGTGTAATCGCTTCATTTCCGGCAATCACGTCAAATTAAGAAGAATGTTTTTTCTTGGAGTCCGATTGTCTCACTTTCACATTTATAAGGTCGCAGTACATAATCAGTTCAATTAAGTCCCACAGTCAATGGTTTCACTGTTAAAAGTCATACAACCTAGTAATATCAGATAAATATCGCTAAATACATGTTGGTACGAATATGTGACCCAACTGTTGAAACTCAAACCGACTGACACCGTTAGAAAGTCAATGAAATGTAGTTTTTGAAACTGTCGCTATTTCTTCAGCGCGCGATAACGGCTAGGTTTGGTCCCACAGTAAAAAATGACTTTTTTATCCTAATTTTTATTTGAAGCGCTACCACAGCGACCAGTGTAATCGCTGATTTCCGGCAATCATGTCAAATTAAGAAGAATGTTTTTTCTTGGAGTCCAATTGTCTCACGTTCACATTTATAAGGTCGCAGTCCATAATCAGTTCAATTAAGTCCCACAGTCAATGGTTTCACTGTTAAAAGCCATACAACCTAGTAATATCAGAAAAATATCGCTAAATACATGTTGGTACGAATATGTGACCCAACCGTTGTGACTCAAACGGATTGACACCGTTAGAAAATCAATGAAATGCAGTTTTTGAAACTGTCGCTATTTTTTTAGCGCGCGATAACGGGTAAGAATGGTCCCACAGTAAAGAACGACTTATTTATCTAAATTTTTAAATGAAGCGCTACCACAGCGCCTGGTTTAATCGCTGATTTCCGGCAATCACGTCAAATTAAGAAGAATTTTTTTTCTTGGAGTCCAATTGTCTCACTTTCACATTTATAAGGTCGCAGTCCATAATCAGTTCAATTAAGTCCCACAGTCAATGGTTTTACTGTTAAAAGCCATACAACCTAGTAATATCAGAAAAATATCGCTAAATACATGTTGGTACGAATATGTGACCGAACCGTTGTGACTCAAACGGATTGACACCGTTAGAAAGTCAATGAAATGCAGTTTTTGAAACTGTCGCTATTTTTTTAACGCGTGATAACGGGTAGGATTGGTCCCACAGTAAAGAACGACTTATTTATCTAAATTTTTAAATGAAGCGCTACCACAGCGCCCGGTGTAATCGCTGATTTCCGGCAATCACGTCAAATTAAGAAGAATTTTTTTTCTTGGAGTCCAATTGTCTTACGTTCACATTTATAAGGTCGCAGTCCATAATCAGTTCAATTAAGTCCCACAGTCAATGGTTTCACTGTTAAAAGCCATACAACCTAGTAATATCAAAAAAATATCGCTAAATACATGTTGGTACGAATATGTGACCCAACCGTTGTGACTCAAACGGATTGACACCGTTAGAAAGTCAATGAAATGCAGTTTTTGAAACTGTCGCTATTTTTTCAGCGCGCGATAACGGGTAGGATTGCTCCCACAGTAAATAACGACTTATTTATCTAAATTTTTAAATGAAGCGCTACTACAGCGCCCAGTGTAATCGCTGATTTCCGGCAATCACGTCAAATTAAGAAGAATGTTTTTTCTTGAAGTCCAATTGTCTCATTTATCACATTTATCAGGGCACAGTCCAAAGTTAGTGTAATTAAGTCCTACAGTCAATCGATTCATTGTTGAAAGCGATGCAACCTTGTAATATCAGACAAATATCGCTAAATACATGTTGGTACGAATATGTGACCCAACCGTTGTAACTCAAACGGATTGACACCGTTAGAAAGTCAATGAAATGTAGTTTTTGAAACTGTCGCTATTTCTTCAGCGCGCGATAATGGACAGGATTGGTCCCACAGTAAAGAACGACTTATTTATCTAATTTTTTTAAGTGAAGCGCTACCACAGCGCCCAGTGTAATCGCTGATTTCCGGCAATCACGTCAAATTAAGAAGAATGTTTTTTCTTGGAGACCAATTGTCTCATTTATCACACTTCTCAGGGCACAGTCCAAAGTTAGTGTAATTAAGTCCTACAGTCAATCGTTTCATTGTTAAAAGCGATGCAACCTAGTAATATCAGACAAATATCGCTAAATATATGTTGGTACGAATATGTGACCCAACCGTTGTAACTCAAACGGATTGACACCGTTAGAAAGTCAATGAAATGTAGTTTTTGAAACTGTCGTTATTTCTTCAGCGCGCGATAACGGACAGGATTGGTCCCACAGTAAAAAACGACTTATTTATCTAATTTTTTTAAGTGAAGCGCTACCACTGCGCCCAGTGTAATCGCTGATTTCCGGCAATCATATCAAATTAAGAAGAATTTTTTTTTTTGGAGTCCATTTGTGTCCTTTATGACATTGATCAGGTCACGGTCCAAATTTAGTTCAATTAAGTCCCACAGTCAATGGTTTCACTGTTAAAAGCCTTACAACCTAGTAATATCAGAAAAATATCGCTAAATACATGTTGGTACGAAGATGTGACCCAACCGTTGTAACCCAAACGAATTGACACCGTTAGAAAGTGAATGAAATGTAGTTTTTGAAACTGTCGCTATTTTTTCAGCGCGCGATAACGGGTAGGATTGGTCCCACAGTAAAAAGCGACTTATTTATCTAAATTTTTAAATGAAGCGCTACCACAGCGCCCAGTGTAATCGCTGATTTCCGGCAATCACGTCAAATTAAGAAGAATGTTTTTTCTTGGAGACGAATTGTCTCATTTATCACACTTATCAGGGCACAGTCCAAAGTTAGTGTAATTAAGTCCTACAGTCAATCGTTTCATTGTTAAAAGCGATGCAACCTAGTAATATCAGACAAATATCGCTAAATATATGTTGGTACGAATATGTGACCCAACCGTTGTAACTCAAACGGATTGACACCGTTAGAAAGTCAATGAAATGTAGTTTTTGAAACTGTCGCTATTTTTTCAGCGCGCGATAACGGGTAGGATTGGTCCCACAGTAAGGAGCGACTTATTTATCTAAATTTTTAAATAAAGCGCTACCACAGCGCCCAGTGTAATCGCTGATTTCCGGCAATCACGTCAAATTAAGAAGAATGTTTTTTCTTGGAGACGAATTGTCTCATTTATCACACTTATCAGGGCACAGTCCAAAGTTAGTGTAATTAAGTCCTACAGTCAATCGTTTCATTGTTAAAAGCGATGCAACCTAGTAATATCAGACAAATATCGCTAAATATATGTTGGTACGAATATGTGACCAAACCGTTGTAACTCAAACGAATTGACACCGTTAGAAAGTCAATGAAATGTAGTTTTTGAAACTGTCGTTATTTCTTCAGCGCGCGATAACGGACAGGATTGGTCCCACAGTAAAAAACGACTTATTTATCTAATTTTTTTAAGTGAAGCGCTACCACTGCGCCCAGTGTAATCGCTGATTTCCGGCAATCATATCAAATTAAGAAGAATTTTTTTTTTTGGAGTCCATTTGTGTCCTTTATGACATTGATCAGGTCACGGTCCAAATTTAGTTCAATTAAGTCCCACAGTCAATGGTTTCACTGTTAAAAGCCATACAACCTAGTAATATCAGAAAAATATCGCTAAATACATGTTCGTACGAAGATGTGACCCAACCGTTGTAACCCAAACGAATTGACACCGTTAGAAAGTGAATGAAATGTAGTTTTTGAAACTGTCGCTATTTTTTCAGCGCGCGATAACGGGTAGGATTGGTCCAACAGTAAAGAACGACTTATTTATCTAAATTTTTAAATGAAGCGCTACCACAGCGCCCAGTGTAATTGTTGATTTCCGGCAATCACGTCAAATTAAAAAGAATTTTTTTTCTTGGAGTCCAATTGTCTCACTTTTACATTTATACGGTCGCAGTCCATAATCAGTTCAATTAAGTCCCACAGTCAATGGTTTCACTGTTAAAAGCCATACAACCTAGTATTATCAGAAAAATATCGCTACATACATGTTGGTACGAATATGTGACCCAACCGTTGTAACTCAAACGGATTGACATCGTTAGAAAATCAATGAAATTTAGTTTTTGAAACTGTCGCTATTTCCTCAGCGCACGATAATGGCTAGGATTGGTCCCACAATAAAAAAATGACTTTTTTATCATAATTCTTAAATGAAGCGCTACCACGGAGCCAAGTGTAACCGCCGAGTTTAGGCAATCATGTCAAATTAAGAAGAATGTTTTTTCTTAGAGTCCAATTGTCTCCTTTATTACATTTATCAGGTGACAGTCCAAAGTTAGCTCAATTAAGTCCCACAGTCAATCGTTTCATAGTTAAAAGCGATGCAACATAGTAATATCAGATAAATATGGCTACATACATGTTGGTACGAATATGTGACCCAACCGTTGTAGCTCAAACGGACTGACACCGTTAGAAAGTCAATGAAATGTAGTTTTTGAAACTGTCGCTATTTCTTCAGCGCGCAATAACGGCTAGGATTGGTCCCACAATAAAAAAATGACTTTTTTATCATAATTCTTAAATAAAGCGCTTCCACAGAGCCCAGTGTAATCGCTGAGTTTCGGCAATCATGTCAAATTAAGAAGAATGTTATTTCTTGGAGTCCAATTGTCTCACTTTCACATTTATAAGGTCACAGTCCAAAATCAGTTCAAGTAAGTACCACAGTCAATCGTTTCACTGTTAAAAGTCCACAAAACCTAGTAATATCAGAAAAATATCGCTAAATACATGTTGGTACGAAGATGTGACCCAACCGTTGTAACCCAAACGAATTGACACCGTTCGAAAGTCAATGAAATGTAGTTTTTGAAACTGTAGCTATTTTTTCAGCGCGCGATAACGGGTAGGATTGGTCCCACAGTAAAGAACGACTTATTTATCTAAATTTTTAAATGAAGCGCTACCACAGCGCCCAGTGTAATCGCTGATTTCCGGCAATCACGTTAACTTAAGAAGAATTTTTTTTCTTGGAGTCCAATTGTCTCACTTTCACATTTATAAGGTCGCAGTCCATAATCAGTTCAATTACGTCCCACAGTAAATGGTTTCACTGTTAAAAGCCATACCACCTAGTAATATCAGAAAAATATCGCTAAATACATGTTCGTACGAAGAATGTGACCCAACCGTTGTAACCCAAACGAATTGACACCGTTAGAAAGTGAATGAAATGTAGTTTTTGAAACTGTCGCTATTTTTTCAGCGCGCGATAACGGGTAGGATTGGTCCCACAGTAAAGAACGACTTATTTATCTAATTTTTTTAAGTGAAGCGCTACCACTGCGCCCAGTGTAATCGCTGATTTCCGGCAATCATATCAAATTAAGAAGAATTTTTTTTTTTGGAGTCCATTTGTGTCCTTTATGACATTGATCAGGTCACGGTCCAAATTTAGTTCAATTAAGTCCCACAGTCAATGGTTTCACTGTTAAAAGCCTTACAACCTAGTAATATCAGAAAAATATCGCTAAATACATGTTGGTACGAAGATGTGACCCAACCGTTGTAACCCAAACGAATTGACACCGTTAGAAAGTGAATGAAATGTAGTTTTTGAAACTGTCGCTATTTTTTCAGCGCGCGATAACGGGTAGGATTGGTCCCACAGTAAAAAGCGACTTATTTATCTAAATTTTTAAATGAAGCGCTACCACAGCGCCCAGTGTAATCGCTGATTTCCGGCAATCACGTCAAATTAAGAAGAATGTTTTTTCTTGGAGACGAATTGTCTCATTTATCACACTTATCAGGGCACAGTCCAAAGTTAGTGTAATTAAGTCCTACAGTCAATCGTTTCATTGTTAAAAGCGATGCAACCTAGTAATATCAGACAAATATCGCTAAATATATGTTGGTACGAATATGTGACCCAACCGTTGTAACTCAAACGGATTGACACCGTTAGAAAGTCAATGAAATGTAGTTTTTGAAACTGTCGCTATTTTTTCAGCGCGCGATAACGGGTAGGATTGGTCCCACAGTAAGGAGCGACTTATTTATCTAAATTTTTAAATAAAGCGCTACCACAGCGCCCAGTGTAATCGCTGATTTCCGGCAATCACGTCAAATTAAGAAGAATGTTTTTTCTTGGAGACGAATTGTCTCATTTATCACACTTATCAGGGCACAGTCCAAAGTTAGTGTAATTAAGTCCTACAGTCAATCGTTTCATTGTTAAAAGCGATGCAACCTAGTAATATCAGACAAATATCGCTAAATATATGTTGGTACGAATATGTGACCAAACCGTTGTAACTCAAACGAATTGACACCGTTAGAAAGTCAATGAAATGTAGTTTTTGAAACTGTCGTTATTTCTTCAGCGCGCGATAACGGACAGGATTGGTCCCACAGTAAAAAACGACTTATTTATCTAATTTTTTTAAGTGAAGCGCTACCACTGCGCCCAGTGTAATCGCTGATTTCCGGCAATCATATCAAATTAAGAAGAATTTTTTTTTTTGGAGTCCATTTGTGTCCTTTATGACATTGATCAGGTCACGGTCCAAATTTAGTTCAATTAAGTCCCACAGTCAATGGTTTCACTGTTAAAAGCCATACAACCTAGTAATATCAGAAAAATATCGCTAAATACATGTTCGTACGAAGATGTGACCCAACCGTTGTAACCCAAACGAATTGACACCGTTAGAAAGTGAATGAAATGTAGTTTTTGAAACTGTCGCTATTTTTTCAGCGCGCGATAACGGGTAGGATTGGTCCAACAGTAAAGAACGACTTATTTATCTAAATTTTTAAATGAAGCGCTACCACAGCGCCCAGTGTAATTGTTGATTTCCGGCAATCACGTCAAATTAAAAAGAATTTTTTTTCTTGGAGTCCAATTGTCTCACTTTTACATTTATACGGTCGCAGTCCATAATCAGTTCAATTAAGTCCCACAGTCAATGGTTTCACTGTTAAAAGCCATACAACCTAGTATTATCAGAAAAATATCGCTACATACATGTTGGTACGAATATGTGACCCAACCGTTGTAACTCAAACGGATTGACATCGTTAGAAAATCAATGAAATTTAGTTTTTGAAACTGTCGCTATTTCCTCAGCGCACGATAATGGCTAGGATTGGTCCCACAATAAAAAAATGACTTTTTTATCATAATTCTTAAATGAAGCGCTACCACGGAGCCAAGTGTAACCGCCGAGTTTAGGCAATCATGTCAAATTAAGAAGAATGTTTTTTCTTAGAGTCCAATTGTCTCCTTTATTACATTTATCAGGTGACAGTCCAAAGTTAGCTCAATTAAGTCCCACAGTCAATCGTTTCATAGTTAAAAGCGATGCAACATAGTAATATCAGATAAATATGGCTACATACATGTTGGTACGAATATGTGACCCAACCGTTGTAGCTCAAACGGACTGACACCGTTAGAAAGTCAATGAAATGTAGTTTTTGAAACTGTCGCTATTTCTTCAGCGCGCAATAACGGCTAGGATTGGTCCCACAATAAAAAAATGACTTTTTTATCATAATTCTTAAATAAAGCGCTTCCACAGAGCCCAGTGTAATCGCTGAGTTTCGGCAATCATGTCAAATTAAGAAGAATGTTATTTCTTGGAGTCCAATTGTCTCACTTTCACATTTATAAGGTCACAGTCCAAAATCAGTTCAAGTAAGTACCACAGTCAATCGTTTCACTGTTAAAAGTCCACAAAACCTAGTAATATCAGAAAAATATCGCTAAATACATGTTGGTACGAAGATGTGACCCAACCGTTGTAACCCAAACGAATTGACACCGTTCGAAAGTCAATGAAATGTAGTTTTTGAAACTGTAGCTATTTTTTCAGCGCGCGATAACGGGTAGGATTGGTCCCACAGTAAAGAACGACTTATTTATCTAAATTTTTAAATGAAGCGCTACCACAGCGCCCAGTGTAATCGCTGATTTCCGGCAATCACGTTAACTTAAGAAGAATTTTTTTTCTTGGAGTCCAATTGTCTCACTTTCACATTTATAAGGTCGCAGTCCATAATCAGTTCAATTACGTCCCACAGTAAATGGTTTCACTGTTAAAAGCCATACCACCTAGTAATATCAGAAAAATATCGCTAAATACATGTTCGTACGAAGAATGTGACCCAACCGTTGTAACCCAAACGAATTGACACCGTTAGAAAGTGAATGAAATGTAGTTTTTGAAACTGTCGCTATTTTTTCAGCGCGCGATAACGGGTAGGATTGGTCCCACAGTAAAGAACGGCTTATTTATCTAAATTTTTATATGAAGCGCTACCACAGCGCCCAGTGTAATCGCTGATTTCCGGCAATCACGTCAAATTAAAAAGAATTTTTTTCTTGGAGTCCAATTGTCTCACTTTCACATTTATAAGGTCGCAGTCCATAATCAGTTCAATTAAGTCCCACAGTCAATCGTTTCATAGATAAAAGCGATGTAACCTAGTAATATCAGATAAATATGGCTAAATACATGTTGGTACGAATTTGTGACCCAACCGTTGTAGCTCAAACGGACTGACACCGTTAGAAAGTCAATGAAATGTATTTTTTGAAACTGTCGCTATTTCCTCAGCGCGCGATAACGGCTAGGATTGGTCCCACCATAAAAAAATGACTTTTTCATCATAATTCTTAAATAAAGCGCTTCCACAGAGCCAAGTGTAATCGCTGAGTTTCGGCAATCATGTCAAATTAAGAAGAATGTTATTTCTTGGAGTCCATTTGTGTCATTTATGACATTGATCAGGTCACGGTCCAAATTTAGTTCAATTAAGTCCCACAGTCAATCGTTTTACTGTTAAAAGCGATGCAAACTAGTAATATCAGATAAATACATGTTGGTACGAAGATGTGACCCAACCGTTGTAACCCAAACGAATTGACACCGTTCGAAAGTCAATGAAATGTAGTTTTTGAAACTGTCGCTATTTTTTCAGCGCGCGATAACGGGTAGGATTGGTCCCACAGTAAAGAACGACTTATTTATCTAAATTTTTAAATGAAGCGCTACCACAGCGCCCAGTGTAATCGCTGATTTCCGGCAATCACGTTAAATTAAGAAGAATTTTTTTTCTTGGAGTCCAATTGTCTCACTTTCACATTTATAAGGTCGCAGTCCATAATCAGTTCAATTACGTCCCACAGTAAATGGTTTCACTGTTAAAAGCCATACCACCTAGTAATATCAGAAAAATATCGCTAAATACATGTTCGTACGAAGAATGTGACCCAACCGTTGTAACCCAAACGAATTGACACCGTTAGAAAGTGAATGAAATGTAGTTTTTGAAACTGTCGCTATTTTTTCAGCGCGCGATAACGGGTAGGATTGGTCCCACAGTAAAGAACGACATATTTATCTAAATTTTCACATGAAGCGCTACCCCAGCGCCCAGTGTAATCGCTGATTTCCGGCAATCACGTCAAAATAAAAAGAATTTTTTTTCTTGGAGTCCAATTGTCTCACTTTCACATTTTTAAGGTCGCAGTCCATAATCAGTTCAATTAAGTCCCACAGTCAATGGTTTCACTGTCAAAAGCCATACAACCTAGTAATATCAGAAAAATATCGCTAAATACATGTTGGTACGAGGATGTGACCCAACCGTTGTAACCCAAACGAATTGACACCGTCAGAAAGTGAATGAAATGTAGTTTTTGAAACTGTCGCTATTTTTTCAGCGCGCGATAACGGGTAGGATTGGTCCCACAGTAAAGAACGACTTATTTATCTAAATTTTTAAATGAAGCGCTACCACAGCGCCCAGTGTAATCGCTGATTTCCGGCAATCACGTCAAATTAAAAAGAATTTTTTTCTTGGAGTCCAATTGTCTCACTTTCACATTTATAAGGTCGCAGTCCATAATCAGTTCAATTAAGTCCCACAGTCAATCGTTTCATAGATAAAAGCGATGTAACCTAGTAATATCAGATAAATATGGCTAAATACATGTTGGTACGAATTTGTGACCCAACCGTTGTAGCTCAAACGGACTGACACCGTTAGAAAGTCAATGAAATGTATTTTTTGAAACTGTCGCTATTTCCTCAGCGCGCGATAACGGCTAGGATTGGTCCCACCATAAAAAAATGACTTTTTCATCATAATTCTTAAATAAAGCGCTTCCACAGAGCCAAGTGTAATCGCTGAGTTTCGGCAATCATGTCAAATTAAGAAGAATGTTATTTCTTGGAGTCCATTTGTGTCATTTATGACATTGATCAGGTCACGGTCCAAATTTAGTTCAATTAAGTCCCACAGTCAATCGTTTTACTGTTAAAAGCGATGCAAACTAGTAATATCAGATAAATATCGCTAAATACATGTTGGTGCGAATATGTGACCCAACCGTTGAAACTCAAACGGACTGACACCGTTAGAAAGTCAATGAAATGTAGTTTTTGAAACTGTCGCTATTTCTTCAGCGCGTGTAATCGCTGATTTCCGGCAATCATATCAAATTAAGAAGAATTTTTTTTTTTTGGAGTCTATTTGTGTCCTTTATGACATTGATCAGGTCACGGTCCAAATTTAGTTCATTAAGTCCCACAGTCAATGGTTTCACTGTGAAAAGCCATACAACCTAGTAATATCAGATAAATATGGCTAAATACATGTTGGTACGAATATGTGACCCAACCGTTGTAGCTCAAACGGACTGACACCGTTAGAAAGTCAAAGAAATGTAGTTTTTGAAACTGTCGCTATTTCTTCAGCGTGCGATAATGGCTAGGATTGGTCCCACAATAAAAAAATGACTTTTTTATCATAATTCTTAAATAAAGCGCTTCCACAGAGCCAAGTGTAATCGCTGAGTTTCGGCAATCATGTCAAATTAAGAAGAATGTTATTTCTTGGAGTCCAATTGTCTCACTTTCACATTTATAAGGTCACAGTCCAAAATCAGTTCAATTAAGTACCACAGTCAATCGTTTCACTGTTAAAAGTCCACACAACCTAGTAATATCAGAAAAATATCGCCAAATACATGTTGCTACGAAGATGTGACCCAACCGTTGTAACCCAAACGAATTGACACCGTTCGAAAGTCAATGAAATGTAGTTTTTGAAACTGTCGCTATTTTTTCAGCGCGCGATAACGGGTAGGATTGGTCCCACAGTAAAGAACGACTTATTTATCTAAATTTTTAAATAAAGCGCTACCACAGCGCCCAGTGTAATCGCTGATTTCCGGCAATCATGTCAAATTAAGAAGAATTTTTTTTTTGGAGTCCAATTGTCTCATTTATCACACTTATCAGGGCACAGTCCAAAGTTAGTGTAATTAAGTCCTACAGTCAATCGTTTCATTGTTAAAAGCGATGCAACCTAGTAATATCAGACAAATATCGCTAAATATATGTTGGTACGAATATGTGACCCAACCGTTGTAACTCAAACGGATTGACACTGTTAGAAAGTCAATGAAATGTAGTTTTTGAAACTGTCGTTATTTCTTCAGCGCGCAATAACGGACAGGATTGGTCCCACAGTAAAAAACGACTTATTTATCTAATTTTTTTAAGTGAAGCGCTACCACTGCGCCCAGTGTAATCGCTGATTTCCGGCAATCATATCAAATTAAGAAGAATTTTTTTTTTTGAAGTCCATTTGTGTCCTTTATGACATTGATCAGGTCACGGTCCAAATTTAGTTCAATAAAGTCCCACAGTCAATGGTTTCATTGTTAAAAGCCATACAACCTAGTAATATCTGAAAAATATTGCTAAATACATGTTCGTACGAAGATGTGACCCAACCGTTGTAACCCAAACGAATTGACACCGTTAGAAAGTGAATGAAATGTAGTTTTTGAAACTGTCGCTATTTTTTCAGCGCGCGATAACGGGTAGGATTGGTCCCACAGTAAAGAACGACTTATTTATCTAAATTTTTAAATGAAGCGCTACCACAGCGCCCAGTGTAATTGCTGATTTCCGGCAATCACGTCAAATTAAAAAGAATTTTTTTTCTTGGAGTCCAATTGTCTCACTTTCACATTTATAAGGTCGCAGTCCATAATCAGTTCAATTAAGTCCCACAGTCAATGGTTTCACTGTTAAAAGCCATACTACCTAGTAATATCAGAAAGATATCGCTAAATACATGTTGGTACGAATATGTGACCCAACCGTTGTAACTCAAACGGATTGACATCGTTAGAAAGTCAATGAAATGTAGTTTTTGAAACTTTCGCTATTTCTTCAGCGCACGATAATGGCTAGGGTTGGTCCCACAATAAAAAAATGACTTTTTTATCATAATTCTTAAATGAAGCGCTACCACAGAGCCAAGTGTAATCGCCGAGTTTAGGCAATCATGTCAAATTAAGAAGAATGTTTTTTCTTGGAGTCCAATTGTCTCCTTTATTACATTTATCAGGTGACAGTCCAAAGTTAGCTCAATTAAGTCCCACAGTCAATCGTTTCATAGTTAAAAGCGATGCAACCTAGTAATATCAGATAAATATGGCTACATACATGTTGGTACGAATATGTGACCCAACCGTTGTAGCTCAAACGGACTGAAACCGTAAGAAAGTCAATGAAATGTAGTTTTTGAAACTGTTGCTATTTCTTCAGCGCGCGATAACGGCTAGGATTGGTCCCACAATAAAAAAATGACTTTTTTATCATAATTCTTAAATAAAGCGCTTCCACAGAGCCCAGTGTAATCGCTGAGTTTCGGCAATCATTTCAAATTAAGAAGAATGTTATTTCTTGGAGTCCAATTGTCTCTCTTTCACATTTATAAGGTCACAGTCCAAAATCAGTTCAATTAAGTACCACAGTCAATCGTTTCACTGTTAAAAGTCCACACAACCTAGTAATATCAGAAAAATATCGCTAAATACATGTTGGTACGAAGATGTGACCCAACCGTTGTAACCCAAACGAATTGACACCGTTCGAAAGTCAATGTAATGTAGTTTTTGAAACTGTCGCTATTTTTTCAGCGCGCGATAACGGGTAGGATTGGTCCCACAGTAAAGAACGACTTATTTATCTAAATTTTTAAATGAAGCGCTACCACAGCGCCCAGTGTAATTGCTGATTTCCGGCAATCATGTCAAATTAAGAAGAAATTTTTTTTTGGAGTCCATTTGTGTCCTTTATGACATTGATCAGGTCACGGTCCAAATTTAGTTCAATGAAGTCCCACAGTCAATCGTTTCACTGTTAAAAGCGATGCAAACTAGTAATATCAGATAAATATCGCTAAATACATGTTGGTACGAATATGTGACCCAACCGTTGTAACTAAAAACGGATTGACACCGTTAGAAAGTCAATGAAATGTAGTTTTTGAAACTGTCGCTATTTTTTCAGCGCGCGATAACGGGTAGGATTGGTCCCACAGTAAGGAGCGACTTATTTATCTAAATTTTTAAATAAAGCGCTACCACAGCGCCCAGTGTAATCGCTGATTTCCGGCAATCATGTCAAATTAAGAAGAATGTTTTTTCTTGGAGACGAATTGTCTCATTTATCACACTTATCAGGGCACAGTCCAAAGTTAGTGTAATTAAGTCCTACAGTCAATCGTTTCATTGTTAAAAGCGATGCAACCTAGTAATATCAGACAAATATCGCTAAATATATGTTGGTACGAATATGTGACCCAACCGTTGTAACTCAAACGGATTGACACCGTTAGAAAGTCAATGAAATGTAGTTTTTGAAACTGTCGTTATTTCTTCAGCGCGCGATAACGGGCAGGATTGGTCCCACAGTAAAAAACGACTTATTTATATAATTTTTTTAAGTGAAGCGCTACCACTGCGCCCAGTGTAATCGCTGATTTCCGGCAATCATATCAAATTAAGAAGAATTTTTTTTTTTGGAGTCCATTTGTGTCCTTTATGACATTGATCAGGTCACGGTCCAAATTTAGTTCAATTAAGTCCCACAGTCAATGGTTTCACTGTTAAAAGCCATACAACCTAGTAATATCAGAAAAATATCGCTAAATACATGTTCGTACGAAGATGTGACCCAACCGTTGTAACCCAAACGAATTGACACCGTTAGAAAGTGAATGAAATGTAGTTTTTGAAACTGTCGCTATTTTTTCAGCGCGCGATAACGGGTAGGATTGGTCCCACAGTAAAAAACGACTTATTTATCTAATTTTTTAAATGAAGCGCTACCACAGCGCCCAGTGTAATTGTTGATTTCCGGCAATCACGTCAAATTAAAAAGAATTTTTTTTCTTGGAGTCCAATTGTCTCACTTTCACATTTATACGGTCGCAGTCCATAATCAGTTCAATTAAGTCCCACAGTCAATGGTTTCAATGTTAAAAGCCATACAACCTAGTAATATCAGAAAAATATCGCTACATACATGTTGGTACGAATATGTGACCCAACCGTTGTAACTCAAACGGATTGACATCGTTAGAAAATCAATGAAATGTAGTTTTTGAAACTGTCGCTATTTCCTCAGCGCACGATAATGGCTAGGATTGGTCCCACGATAAAAAAATAACTTTTTTATCATAATTCTTAAATGAAGCGCTACCACAGAGCCAAGTGTAATCGCCGAGTATAGGCAATCATGTCAAATTAAGAAGAATGTTTTTTCTTGGAGTCCAATTGTCTCCTTTATTACATTTATCAGGTGACAGTCCAAAGTTAGCTCAATTAAGTCCCACAGTCAATCGTTTCATAGTTAAAAGCGATGCAACCTAGTAATATCAGATAAGTATGGCTACATACATATTGGTACGAATATGTGACCCAACCGTTGTAGCTCAAACGGACTGACACCGTTAGAAAGTCAATGAAATGTAGTTTTTGAAACTGTCGCTATTTCTTCAGCGCGCAATAACGGCTAGGATTGGTCCCACAATAAAAAAATGACTTTTTTATCATAATTCTTAAATAAAGCGCTTCCACAGGGCCCAGTGTAATCGCTGAGTTTCGGCAATCATGTCAAATTAAGAAGAATGTTATTTCTTGGAGTCCAATTGTCTCACTTTCACATTTATAAGGTCACAGTCCAAAATCAGTTCAATTAAGTACCACAGTCAATCGTTTCACTGTTAAAAGTCCACACAACCTAGTAATATCAGAAAAATATCGCTAAATACATGTTGGTACGAAGATGTGACCCAACCGTTGTAACCCAAACGAATTGACACCGTTCGAAAGTCAATGAAATGTAGTTTTTGAAACTGTAGCTATTTTTTCAGCGCGCGATAACGGGTAGGATTGGTCCCACAGTAAAGAACGACTTATTTATCTAAATTTTTAAATGAAGCGCTACCACAGCGCCCAGTGTAATCGCTGATTTCCGGCAATCACGTTAAATTAAGAAGAATTTTTTTTCTTGGAGTCCAATTGTCTCACTTTCACATTTATAAGGTCGCAGTCCATAATCAGTTCAATTACGTCCCACAGTAAATGGTTTCACTGTTAAAAGCCATACAACCTAGTAATATCAGAAAAATATCGCTAAATACATGTTGGTACGAATATGTGACCCAACCGTTGTAACTAAAACGGATTGACACCGTTAGAAAGTCAATGAAATGTAGCTTTGAAACTGTCGCTATTTCTTCAGCTCGCGATAACGGACAGGATTGGTCCCACAGTAAAGAACCACTTATTTATCTAATTTTTTTAAGTGAAGCGCTACCACAGCGCCCAATGTAATCGCTGATTTCCGGCAATCATGTCAAATTAAGAAGAATTTTTTTTTGGAGTCCATTTGTGTCATTTATGACATTGATCAGGTCACGGTCCAAATTTAGTTCAATTAAGTCCCACAGTCAATGGTTTCACTGTTAAAAGCCATACAACCTAGTAATATCAGAAAAATATAAATACATGTTCGTACGAAGAATGTGACCCAACCGTTGTAACCCAAACGAATTGACACCGTTAGAAAGTGAATGAAATGTAGTTTTTAAAACTGTCGCTATTTTTTCAGCGCGCGATAACGGGTAGGATTGGTCCCACAGTAAAGAACGACTTATTTATCTAAATTTTTAAATGAAGCGCTACCACAGCGCCCAGTGTAATCGCTGATTTCCGGCAATCACGTCAAATTAAAAAGAATTTTTTTTTTGGAGTCCAATTGTCTCACTTTCACATTTTTAAGGTCGCAGTCCATAATCAGTTCAATAAAGTCCCACAGTCAATGGTTTCACTGCTAAAAGCCATACAACCTAGTAATATCTGAAAAATATCGCTAAATACATGTTGGTACGAATATGTGACCCAACCGTTGTAACTCAAACGGATTGACATCGTTAGAGAGTCAATGAAATGTAGTTTTTGAAACTGTCGCTATTTCCTCAGCGCACGATAATGGCTAGGATTGGTCCCACAATAAAAAAATGACTTTTTTATCATAATTCTTAAATGAAGCGCTACCACAGAGCCAAGTGTAACCGCCGAGTTTAGGCAATCATGTCAAATTAAGAAGAATGTTTTTTCTTGGAGTCCAATTGTCTCCTTTATTACATTTATCAGGTGACAGTCCAAAGTTAGCTCAATTAAGTCCCACAGTCAATCGTTTCATAGTTAAAAGCGATGCAACCTAGTAATATCAGATAAATATGGCTAAATACATGTTGGTACGAATTTGTGAACCAACCGTTGTAGCTCAAACGGACTGACACCGTTAGAAAGTCAATGAAATGTATTTTTTGAAACTGTCGCTATTTCTTCAGCGCGCGATAACGGCTAGGATTGGTCCTACCATAAAAAAATGACTTTTTCACCATAATTCATAAATAAAGCGCTTCCACAGAGCCAAGTGTAATCGCTGAGTTTCGGCAATCATGTCAAATTAAGAAGAATGTTATTTCTTGGAGTCCAATTGTCTCCTTTATTACATTTATCAGGTGACAGTCCAAAGTTAGCTCAATTAAGTCCCACAGTCAATCGTTTCATAGTTAAAAGCGATGCAACCTAGTAATATCAGATAAATATGGCTAAATACATGTTGGTACGAATTTGTGACCCAACCGTTGTAGCTCAAACGGACTGACACCGTTAGAAAGTCAATGAAATGTATTTTTTGAAACTGTCGCTATTTCTTCAGCGCGCGATAACGGCTAGGATTGGTCCTACCATAAAAAAATGACTTTTTCACCATAATTCTTAAATAAAGCGCTTCCACAGAGCCAAGTGTAATCGCTGAGTTTCGGCAATCATGTCAAATTAAGAAGAATGTTATTTCTTGGAGTCCAATTGTCTCACTTTCACATTTATAAGGTCACAGTCCAAAATCAGTTCAATTAAGTACCACAGTCAATCGTTTCACTGTTAAAAGTCCACACAACCTAGTAATATCAGAAAAATATCGCTAAATACATGTTGGTACGAAGATGTGACCCAACCGTTGTAACCCAAACGAATTGACACCGTTCGAAAGTCAATGAAATGTAGTTTTTGAAACTGTCGCTATTTTTTCAGCGCGCGATAACGGGTAGGATTGGTCCCACAGTAAAGAACGACTTATTTATCTAAATTTTTAAATGAAGCGCTACCACAGCGCCCAGTGTAATCGCTGATTTCCGGAAATCATGTCAAATTAAGAAGAATTTTTTTTTGCAGTCCATTTGTGCCATTTATGACATTGATCAGGTCACGGTCCAAATTTAGTTCAATTAAGTCCCACAGTCAATCGTTTTACTGTTAAAAGCGATGCAAACTAGTAATATCAGATAAATATCGCTAAATACATGTTGGTACGAATATGTGACCCAACTGTTGAAACTCAAACGGACTGACACCGTTAGAAAGTCAATGAAATGTAGTTTTTGAAACTGTCGCTATTTCTTCAGCGCGTGTAATCGCTGATTTCCGGCAATCATATCAAATTAAGAAGAATTTTTTTTTTTGGAGTCCATTTGTGTCCTTTATGACATTGATCAGGTCACGGTCCAAATTTAGTTCAATTAAGTCCCACAGTCAATGGTTTTACTGTTAAAAGCCATACAACCTAGTAATATCAGATAAATATGGCTAAATACATGTTCGTACGAAGATGTGACCCAACCGTTGTAGCTCAAACGGACTGACACCGTTAGAAAGTAAATGAAATGTAGTTTTTGAAACTGTCGCTATTTCTTCAGCGCGCGATAACGGGTAGAATTGGTCCCACAGTAAAGAACGACTTATTTATCTAAATTTTTAAATGAAGCGCTACCACAGCGCCCAGTGTAATCGCTGATTTCCGGCAATCACGTCAAATTAAAAATAATTTTTTTTCTTGGAGTCCAATTGTCTCACATTCACATTTTTAAGGTCGCAGTCCATAATCAGTTCAATTAAGTCCCACAGTCAATGGTTTCACTGCTAAAAGCCATACAACCTAGTAATATCAGAAAAATATCGCTAAATACATGTTGGTACGAATATGTGACCCAACCGTTGTAACTCAAACGGATTGACATCGTTAGAAAGTCAATGAAATGTAGTTTTTGAAACTGTCGCTATTTCCTTAGCGTACGATAATGGCTAGGATTGGTCCCACAATAAAAAAATGACTTTTTTTTCATAATTCTTAAATGAAGCGCTACCACAGAGCCAAGTGTAATCGCCGAGTTTAGGCAATCATGTCAAATTAAGAAGAATGTTTTTTCTTGGAGTCCAATTGTCTCCTTTATTACATTTATCAGGTGACAGTCCAAAGTTAGCTCAATTAAGTCCCACAGTCAATCGTTTCATAGTTAAAAGCGATGCAACCTAGTAATATCAGATAAATATGGCTAAATACATGTTGGTACGAATTTGTGAACCAACCGTTGTAGCTCAAACGGACTGACACCGTTAGAAAGTCAATGAAATGTATTTTTTGAAACTGTCGCTATTTCTTCAGCGCGCGATAACGGCTAGGATTGGTCCTACCATAAAAAAATGACTTTTTCACCATAATTCATAAATAAAGCGCTTCCACAGAGCCAAGTGTAATCGCTGAGTTTCGGCAATCATGTCAAATTAAGAAGAATGTTATTTCTTGGAGTCCAATTGTCTCCTTTATTACATTTATCAGGTGACAGTCCAAAGTTAGCTCAATTAAGTCCCACAGTCAATCGTTTCATAGTTAAAAGCGATGCAACCTAGTAATATCAGATAAATATGGCTAAATACATGTTGGTACGAATTTGTGACCCAACCGTTGTAGCTCAAACGGACTGACACCGTTAGAAAGTCAATGAAATGTATTTTTTGAAACTGTCGCTATTTCTTCAGCGCGCGATAACGGCTAGGATTGGTCCTACCATAAAAAAATGACTTTTTCACCATAATTCTTAAATAAAGCGCTTCCACAGAGCCAAGTGTAATCGCTGAGTTTCGGCAATCATGTCAAATTAAGAAGAATGTTATTTCTTGGAGTCCAATTGTCTCACTTTCACATTTATAAGGTCACAGTCCAAAATCAGTTCAATTAAGTACCACAGTCAATCGTTTCACTGTTAAAAGTCCACACAACCTAGTAATATCAGAAAAATATCGCTAAATACATGTTGGTACGAAGATGTGACCCAACCGTTGTAACCCAAACGAATTGACACCGTTCGAAAGTCAATGAAATGTAGTTTTTGAAACTGTCGCTATTTTTTCAGCGCGCGATAACGGGTAGGATTGGTCCCACAGTAAAGAACGACTTATTTATCTAAATTTTTAAATGAAGCGCTACCACAGCGCCCAGTGTAATCGCTGATTTCCGGAAATCATGTCAAATTAAGAAGAATTTTTTTTTGCAGTCCATTTGTGCCATTTATGACATTGATCAGGTCACGGTCCAAATTTAGTTCAATTAAGTCCCACAGTCAATCGTTTTACTGTTAAAAGCGATGCAAACTAGTAATATCAGATAAATATCGCTAAATACATGTTGGTACGAATATGTGACCCAACTGTTGAAACTCAAACGGACTGACACCGTTAGAAAGTCAATGAAATGTAGTTTTTGAAACTGTCGCTATTTCTTCAGCGCGTGTAATCGCTGATTTCCGGCAATCATATCAAATTAAGAAGAATTTTTTTTTTTGGAGTCCATTTGTGTCCTTTATGACATTGATCAGGTCACGGTCCAAATTTAGTTCAATTAAGTCCCACAGTCAATGGTTTTACTGTTAAAAGCCATACAACCTAGTAATATCAGATAAATATGGCTAAATACATGTTCGTACGAAGATGTGACCCAACCGTTGTAGCTCAAACGGACTGACACCGTTAGAAAGTAAATGAAATGTAGTTTTTGAAACTGTCGCTATTTCTTCAGCGCGCGATAACGGGTAGAATTGGTCCCACAGTAAAGAACGACTTATTTATCTAAATTTTTAAATGAAGCGCTACCACAGCGCCCAGTGTAATCGCTGATTTCCGGCAATCACGTCAAATTAAAAAGAATTTTTTTTCTTGGAGTCCAATTGTCTCACATTCACATTTTTAAGGTCGCAGTCCATAATCAGTTCAATTAAGTCCCACAGTCAATGGTTTCACTGCTAAAAGCCATACAACCTAGTAATATCAGAAAAATATCGCTAAATACATGTTGGTACGAATATGTGACCCAACCGTTGTAACTCAAACGGATTGACATCGTTAGAAAGTCAATGAAATGTAGTTTTTGAAACTGTCGCTATTTCCTTAGCGTACGATAATGGCTAGGATTGGTCCCACAATAAAAAAATGACTTTTTTTTCATAATTCTTAAATGAAGCGCTACCACAGAGCCAAGTGTAATCGCCGAGTTTAGGCAATCATGTCAAATTAAGAAGAATGTTTTTTCTTGGAGTCCAATTGTCTCCTTTATTACATTTATCAGGTGACAGTCCAAAGTTAGCTCAATTAAGTCCCACAGTCAATCGTTTCATAGTTAAAAGCGATGCAACCTAGTAATATCAGATAAATATGGCTAAATACATGTTGGTACGAATATGTGACCCAACCGTTGTAGCTCAAACGGACTGACACCGTTAGAAAGTCAATGAAATGTAGTTTTTGAAACTGTCGCTATTTCTTCAGCGCGCGATAACGGCTAGGATTGGTCCCACAATAAAAAAATGACTTTTTTATCATAATTCTTAAATAAAGCGCTTCCACAGAGCCAAGTGTAATCGCTGATTTCCGGCAATCACGTCAAATTAAGAAGAATTTTTTTTCTTGGAGTCCATTTGTGTCATTTATGCCATTGATCAAGTCACGGTCCAAATTTAGTTCAATTAAGTCCCACAGTCAATCGTTTTGCTGTTAAAAGCGATGCAAACTAGTAATATCAGATAAACATCGCTAAATACATGTTGCTACGAATATGTGACCCAACCGTTGAAACTCAAACGGACTGACACCGTTAGAAAGTCAATGAAATGCAGTTTTTGAAACTGTCGCTCTTTCTTCAGCGCGCGATAACGACTAGGATTGGTCCCACAGTAAAAAATGACTTTTTTATTTTAATTTTTAATTAAAACGCTACCACAGCGTCCAGTGTAATCGCTGAGGTTTGGCAATCATTTCATATTAAGAAGAATGTTATTTCTTGGAGTCCAATTGTCTCGCTTTTACATTCATAAGGTCACATCCATAATCAGTTCAATTAAGTCCCACAGTCAATGGTTTCACTGTTAAAAGCCATACAACCTAGTAATATCAGAAAAATATCGCTAAATACATGTTGGTACGAATATGTGACCCAAACGTTGTAACTCAAACGGATTGACGCCGTTAGAAAGTCAATGAAGTGTAGTTTTTGAAATTGTCTCTACTGCTTCAGCGCGGGATAACGGCTAGGATTGGTCCCACAGTAAGAATGACTTATTTATCTAAATTTTTAAATGAAGCGCTACCACAGCGCCCAGTGTAATCGCTGATTTCCGGCAATCATGTCAAATTAAGAAGAATTATTTTTTTGGAGTCCATTTGTGTCATTTATCACATTGACCAGGTCACGGTACAAATTTAGTTCAATTAAGTCCCACAGTCAATCGTTTCACTGTTAAAAGCGATGCAAAATAGTAATATCAGATAAATATCGCTAAATACATGTTGGTACGAATATGTGACCCAACCGTTGAAACTCAAACGGACTGACACCGTTAAAAAGTCAATTAAATGTAGTTTTTGAAACTGTTGCTATTTCTTCAGCGCGCGATAACGGGTAGGATTGGTCCCACAGTAAAAAACGACTTATTTATCTAAATTTTTAAATGTAGCGCTACCACAGCGCCCAGTGTAATCGCTGATTTCCGGCAATCACGTTAAATTAAGAAGAATTTTTTTCTTGGAGTCCATTTGTGTCATTTATCACATTGATCAAGTCACAGTTCAAAGTGAGTTCAATTAAGTTCAACAGTCAATCGTTTCACTACTAAAAGCGATGCAACCTAATAATATCAGATAAATATCGCTAAATACATGTTGGTATGAATATGTGACCCAACTGTTGAAACTCAAACGGACTGACACCGTTCGAAAGTCAATGAAATGTAGTTTTTGAAACTGTCGCTATTTTTTCAGCGCGCGATAACGGGTAGGATTGGTCCCACAGTGAAGAACGACTTATTTATCTAAATTTTTAAATGAAGCGCTACCACAGCGCCCAGTGTAATCGTTGATTTCCGGCAATCACGTCAAATTAAGAAGAATTTTTTTTCTTGGAGTCCAATTGTCTCACTTTCACATTTATAAGGTCGCAGTCCATAATCAGTTTAATTACGTCCCACAGTCAATGGTTTCACTGTTAAAAGCCATACAACCTAGTAATATCAGAAAAATATCGCTAAATACATGTTGGTACGAATATGTGACCCAACCGTTGTAACTCAAGCGGACTGACACCGTTAGAAAGTCAATGAAATGTAGTTTTTGAAACTGTCGCTATTTCTTCAGCTCGCGATAACGGACAGGATTGGTCCCACAGTAAAGAACGACTTATTTATCTAATTTTTTAAGTGATGCGCTACCACAGCGCCCAGTGTAATCGCTGATTTCCGGCAATCATGTCAAATTAAAAAAAAATTTTTTTTTGGAGTCCATTTGTGTCATTTATGACATTGATCAGGTCACGGTCCAAATTTAGTTCAATTAAGTCCCACAGTCAATCGTTTCATTGTTAAAAGCGATGCAAACTAGTGATATCAGATAAATATCGCGAAATACATGTTGGTACGAATATGTGACCCAACCGTTGAGACTCAAACAGACTGACACCGTTAAAAAGTCAATGAAATGTAGTTTTTGAAACTGTCGCTATTTCTTCAGCGCGCGATAACGGGTAGGATTGGTCCCACAGTAAAGAACGACTTATTTATCTAAATTTTTAAATGTAGCGCTACCACAGCGCCCAGTGTAATCGCTGATTTCCCGCAATCACGATAAATTAAAAAGAATTTTTTTTCTTGGAGTCCATTTGTGTCATTTATCACATTGATAAAGTCACAGTTCAAAGTGAGTTCAATTAAGTTCAACAGTCAATCGTTTCACCGCTAAAAGCGATGCAACCTGATAATATCAGATAAATATCGCTAAATACATGTTGGTACGAATATGTGACCCAACTGTTGAAACTCAAACGGACTGACACGGTTCGAAAGTCAATGAAATGTAGTTTTTGAAACTGTCGCTATTTTTTCAGCGCGCGATAACGGGTAGGATTGGTCCCACAGTAAAGAACGACTTATTTATCTAAATTTTTAAATGAAGCGCTACGACAGCGCCCAGTGTAATCGCTGATTTCCGGCAATCACGTCAAACTAAGAAGAATTTTTTTTCTTGGAGTCCAATTGTCTCACTTTCACATTTATAAGATCGCAGTCCATAATCAGTTCAATTACGTCCCACAGTCAATGGTTTCACTGTTAAAAGCCATACAACCTAGTAATATCAGAAAAATATCGCTAAATACATGTTGGTACGAAGATGTGACCCAACCGTTGTAACCCAAACGAATTGACACCGTTCGAAAGTCAATGAAATGTAGTTTTTGAAACTGTCGCTATTTCTTCAGCTCGCGATAACGGACAGGATTGGTCCCACAGTAAAGAACGACTTATTTGTCTAATTTTTTAAGTGATGCGCTACCACAGCGCCCAGTGTAATCGCTGATTTCCGGCAATCATGTCAAATTAAGAAAAAAATTTTTTTTGGAGTCCATTTGTGTCATTTATGACATTGATCAGGTCACGGTCCAAATTTAGTTCAATTAAGTCCCACAGTCAATCGTTTCATTGTTAAAAGCGATGCAAACTAGTGATATCAGATAAATATCGCTAAATACATGTTGGTACGAATATGTGACCCAACCGTTGAAACTCAAACGGACTGACACCGTTAAAAAGTCAATGAAATGTAGTTTTTGAAACTGTCGCTATTTCTTCAGCGCGCGATAACGGGTAGGATTGGTCCCACAGTAAAGAACGACTTATTTATCTAAATTTTTAAATGTAGCGCTACCACAGCGCCCAGTGTAATCGCTGATTTCCGGCAATCACGATAAATTAAAAAGAATTTTTTTTCTTGGAGTCCATTTGTGTCATTTATCACATTGATAAAGTCACAGTTCAAAGTGAGTTCAATTAAGTTCAACAGTCAATCGTTTCACTGCTAAAAGCGATGCAACCTGATAATATCAGATAAATATCGCTAAATACATGTTGGTACGAATATGTGACCCAACTGTTGAAACTCAAACGGACTGACACGGTTCGAAAGTCAATGAAATGTAGTTTTTGAAACTGTCGCTATTTTTTCAGCGCGCGATAACGGGTAGGATTGGTCCCACAGTAAAGAACGACTTATTTATCTAATTTTTTAAATGAAGCGCTACGACAGCGCCCAGTGTAATCGCTGATTTCCGGCAATCACGTCAAACTAAGAAGAATTTTTTTTCTTGGAGTCCAATTGTCTCACTTTCACATTTATAAGGTCGCAGTCCATAATCAGTTCAATTACGTCCCACAGTCAATGGTTTCACTGTTAAAAGCCATACAACCTAGTAATATCAGAAAAATATCGCTAAATACATGTTGGTACGAATATGTGACCCAACCGTTGTAACTCAAACGGATTGACACAGTTAGAAAGTCAATGAAATGTAGTTTTTGAAACTTTCGCTATTTCTTCAGCTCGCGATAACGGACAGGATTGGTCCCACAGTAAAGAACGACTTATTTATCTAATTTTTTTAAGTGAAGCGCTACCACAGCGCCCAGTGTAATCGCTGATTTCCGACAATCATGTCAAATTAAGAAGAATTTTTTTTTTGGAGTCCATTTGTGTCATTTATGACATTGATCAGGTCACGGTCCAAATTTAGTTCAATTAAGTCCCACAGTCAATCGTTTCATTGTTAAAAGCGATGCAAACTAGTAATATCAGATAAATATTGCTAAATACATGTTGGTACGAATATGTGACCCAACCGTTGAAACTCAAACGGACTGACACCGTTAGAAAGTCAATGAAATATAGCTTTTGAAACTGTCGCTATTTCTTCAGCGCGCGATAACGGCTAGGATTGGTCCCACAGTAAAAAATGACTTTTTTATTTTAATTTTTAATTGAAACGCTACCACAGCGCCCAGTGTAATCGCTGAGTTTCGGCAATCATTTCATATTAAGAAGAATGTTATTTCTTGGAGTCCAATTGTCTCGCTTTTACATTTATAAGGTCACATCCATAATCAGTTTAATTAAGTCCCACAGTCAGTCGTTTCACTGTTAAAAGCCATACAACCTAGAAATATCAGAAAAATATCGCTAAAAACATGTTAGTACGAATATGTGACCCAACCGTTGTAACTCAAACGGATTGACGCCGTTAGAAATTCAATGAAGTGTAGTTTTTGAAATTGTCTCTACTGCTTCAGCGCGGGATAACGGCTAGGATTGGTCCCACAGTAAGAAATGACTTATTTATCTAAATTTTTAAATGAAGCGCTACCACAGCGCCCAGTGTAATCGCTGATTTCCGGCAATCACGTCAAATTAGGAAGAATGTTTTTTCTTGGAGTCCAATTGTCTCATTTATCACATTTATCAGGGCACAGACCAAAGTTAGTTCAATTAAATCCCACAGTCAATCGTTTCACTGTTAAAAGCGATGCAACCTAGTAATATCAGATAAATATCGCTAAATACATGTTGGTACGAATATGTGACCCAACCGTTGAAACTCAAACGGACTGACACCGTTGGAAAGTCAATGAAATGTAGTTTTTGAAACTGTCGCTATTTCTTAAGCGCGCGATAACAGCTAGAATTGGTCCCACAGTAAAAAATGACTTTTTTATCTTAATTTTAAATTGAAGCGCTACCACAGCACCCAGTGTAATCGCTAAGTTTCAGCAATCATTTCATATTAAGAAGAATGTTATTTCTTGGAGTCCAATTGTCTCACTTTCACATTTATAAGGTCACAGTCAATAATCAGTTCAATTAAGTCCCACAGTCAATGGTTTCACTGTTAAAAGCCATACAACCTAGTAATATCAGAAAAATATCGCTAAATACATGTTGGTACGAATATGTGACCCAACCGTTGTAAGTAAAACGGATTGACACCGTTAGAAAGTCAATGAATTGTAGTTTTTGAAACTGTCGCTATTTCTTCAGCGCGCGATAACGGCTAGGTTTGCTCCCACAGTAAAGAACGACTTATTTATCTAATTTTTTTAAGTGAAGCGCTACCACAGCGCCCAGCGTAATCGCTGATTTCCGGCAATCATGTCAAATTAAGAAGAATTTTTTTTGGAGTCCAATTTCCTCATTTATCACATTTATCAGGTCAGAGTCCAAAGTTAGTTCAATTAAATCCTACAGTCAATCGTTTCACTGTTAAAAGCGATGCAACCTAGTAATATCAGATAAATATCGCTAAATACATGTTGGTACGAATATGTGACCCAACCATTGAAACTCAAACGGACTGACACCGTTAGAAAGTCAATGAAATGTAGTTTTTGAAACTGTCGCTATTTCTTAAGCGCGCGATAACAGCTAGGATTGGTCTCACAGTAAAAAATGACTTTTTTATCTTAATTTTTAATTGAAGCGTTACCACAGCGCCCAGTGTAATCGCTGAGTTTCGGCAATCATTTCATATTAAGAAGAATGTTATTTCTTTGAGACCAATTGTCTCACTTTCACATTTACAAGGTCACAGTCCATAATCAGTTCAATTAAGTCCCACAGTCAATGGTTTCACTGTTAAAAGCCACACAACCTAGTAATATCAGAAAAATGTCGCTAAATACATGTTGGTACGAATATGTGACCCAACCCTTGTAACTCAAACGGATTGATACCGTTAGAAAGTCAATGAAGTGTAGTTTTTGAAACTGTCGCTATTTCTTAAGCGCGCGATAACAGCTAGGATTGGTCCCACAGTAAAAAATGACTTTTTATCTTAATTTTTAATTGAAGCGCTACCAAAGCGCCCAGTGTAATCGCTGAGTTTCGACAATCATTTTATATTAAGAAAAATGTTATTTCTTGGAGTCCAATTGTCTCACTTTCACATTTATAAGGTCACAGTCCATAATCAGTTCAATTAAGTACCACAGTCAATCGTTTCACTGTTAAAAGCCACAAAACCTAGTAATATCAGAAAAATATCGCTAAATACATGTTGGTACGAATATGTGACCCAACCGTTGTAACTCAAACGGATTGACACCGTTACAAAGTCAATGAAATGTAGTTTTTGAAACTGTCGCTATTTCTTCAGCGCGCGATAATGGACAGGATTGGTCCCACAGTAAAGAACGACTTATTTATCTAATTTTTTTAAGTGAAGCGCTACGACAGCGCCCAGTGTAATCGCTGATTTTCGGCAATCACGTCAAATTAAAAAGAATTTTTTTTCTTGGAGTCCAATTGTCTCACTTTCACATTTATAAGGTCGCAGTCCATAATCACTTCAATTAAGTCCCACAGTCAAGGATTTCACTGTTAAAAGCCATACAACCTAGTAATATCAGAAAAATATCGCTAAATACATGTTGGTACGAAGATGTGACCCAACCGTTGTAACTCAAACGGATTGACACAGTTAGAAAGTCAATGAAATGTAGTTTTTGAAACTTTCGCTATTTCTTCAGCTCGCGATAACGGACAGGATTGGTCCCACAGTAAAGAACGACTTATTTATCTAATTTTTTTAAGTGAAGCGCTACCACAGCGCCCAGTGTAATCGCTGATTTCCGACAATCATGTCAAATTAAGAAGAATTTTTTTTTTGGAGTCCATTTGTGTCATTTATGACATTGATCAGGTCACGGTCCAAATTTAGTTCAATTAAGTCCCACAGTCAATCGTTTCATTGTTAAAAGCGATGCAAACTAGTAATATCAGATAAATATTGCTAAATACATGTTGGTACGAATATGTGACCCAACCGTTGAAACTCAAACGGACTGACACCGTTAGAAAGTCAATGAAATATAGCTTTTGAAGCTGTCGCTATTTCTTCAGCGCGCGATAACGGCTAGGATTGGTCCCACAGTAAAAAATGACTTTTTTATTTTAATTTTTAATTGAAACGCTACCACAGCGCCCAGTGTAATCGCTGAGTTTCGGCAATCATTTCATATTAAGAAGAATGTTATTTCTTGGAGTCCAATTGTCTCGCTTTTACATTTATAAGGTCACATCCATAATCAGTTCAATTAAGTCCCACAGTCAGTCGTTTCACTGTTAAAAGCCATACAACCTAGAAATATCAGAAAAATATCGCTAAAAACATGTTAGTACGAATATGTGACCCAACCGTTGTAACTCAAACGGATTGACGCCGTTAGAAATTCAATGAAGTGTAGTTTTTGAAATTGTCTCTACTGCTTCAGCGCGGGATAACGGCTAGGATTGGTCCCACAGTAAGAAATGACTTATTTATCTAAATTTTTAAATGAAGCGCTACCACAGCGCCCAGTGTAATCGCTGATTTCCGGCAATCACGTCAAATTAGGAAGAATGTTTTTTCTTGGAGTCCAATTGTCTCATTTATCACATTTATCAGGGCACAGACCAAAGTTAGTTCAATTAAATCCCACAGTCAATCGTTTCACTGTTAAAAGCGATGCAACCTAGTAATATCAGATAAATATCGCTAAATACATGTTGGTACGAATATGTGACCCAACCGTTGAAACTCAAACGGACTGACACCATTGGAAAGTCAATGAAATGTAGTTTTTGAAACTGTCGCTATTTCTTAAGCGCGCGATAACAGCTAGAATTGGTCCCACAGTAAAAAATGACTTTTTTATCTTAATTTTAAATTGAAGCGCTACCACAGCACCCAGTGTAATCGCTAAGTTTCAGCAATCATTTCATATTAAGAAGAATGTTATTTCTTGGAGTCCAATTGTCTCACTTTCACATTTATAAGGTCACAGTCAATAATCAGTTCAATTAAGTCCCACAGTCAATGGTTTCACTGTTAAAAGCCATACAACCTAGTAATATCAGAAAAATATCGCTAAATACATGTTGGTACGAATATGTGACCCAACCGTTGTAAGTAAAACGGATTGACACCGTTAGAAAGTCAATGAATTGTAGTTTTTGAAACTGTCGCTATTTCTTCAGCGCGCGATAACGGCTAGGTTTGCTCCCACAGTAAAGAACGACTTATTTATCTAATTTTTTTAAGTGAAGCGCTACCACAGCGCCCAGCGTAATCGCTGATTTCCGGCAATCATGTCAAATTAAGAAGAATTTTTTTTGGAGTCCAATTTCCTCATTTATCACATTTATCAGGTCAGAGTCCAAAGTTAGTTCAATTAAATCCTACAGTCAATCGTTTCACTGTTAAAAGCGATGCAACCTAGTAATATCAGATAAATATCGCTAAATACATGTTGGTACGAATATGTGACCCAACCATTGAAACTCAAACGGACTGACACCGTTAGAAAGTCAATGAAATGTAGTTTTTGAAACTGTCGCTATTTCTTAAGCGCGCGATAACAGCTAGGATTGGTCTCACAGTAAAAAATGACTTTTTTATCTTAATTTTTAATTGAAGCGTTACCACAGCGCCCAGTGTAATCGCTGAGTTTCGGCAATCATTTCATATTAAGAAGAATGTTATTTCTTTGAGACCAATTGTCTCACTTTCACATTTACAAGGTCACAGTCCATAATCAGTTCAATTAAGTCCCACAGTCAATGGTTTCACTGTTAAAAGCCACACAACCTAGTAATATCAGAAAAATGTCGCTAAATACATGTTGGTACGAATATGTGACCCAACCCTTGTAACTCAAACGGATTGATACCGTTAGAAAGTCAATGAAGTGTAGTTTTTGAAACTGTCGCTATTTCTTAAGCGCGCGATAACAGCTAGGATTGGTCCCACAGTAAAAAATGACTTTTTATCTTAATTTTTAATTGAAGCGCTACCAAAGCGCCCAGTGTAATCGCTGAGTTTCGACAATCATTTTATATTAAGAAAAATGTTATTTCTTGGAGTCCAATTGTCTCACTTTCACATTTATAAGGTCACAGTCCATAATCAGTTCAATTAAGTACCACAGTCAATCGTTTCACTGTTAAAAGCCACAAAACCTAGTAATATCAGAAAAATATCGCTAAATACATGTTGGTACGAATATGTGACCCAACCGTTGTAACTCAAACGGATTGACACCGTTAGAAAGTCAATGAAATGTAGTTTTTGAAACTGTCGCTATTTCTTCAGCGCGCGATAATGGACAGGATTGGTCCCACAGTAAAGAACGACTTATTTATCTAATTTTTTTAAGTGAAGCGCTACCACAGCGCCCAGTGTAATCGCTGATTTTCGGCAATCACGTCAAATTAAAAAGAATTTTTTTTCTTGGAGTCCAATTGTCTCACTTTCACATTTATAAGGTCGCAGTCCATAATCACTTCAATTAAGTCCCACAGTCAAGGATTTCACTGTTAAAAGCCATACAACCTAGTAATATCAGAAAAATATCGCTAAATACATGTTGGTACGAAGATGTGACCCAACCGTTGTAACTCAAACGGATTGACACCGTTAGAAAGTCAATGAAATGTAGTTTTTGAAACTGTCGCTATTTCTTCAGCGTGCGATAACGGACAGGATTTGTCCCACAGTAAAGAACGACTTATTTATCTAATTTTTTTAAGTGAAACGCTACCACAGCGCCCAGTGTAATCGCTGATTTTCGGCAATCACGTCAAATTAAAAAGAATTTTTTTTCTTGGAGTCCAATTGTCTCACTTTCACATTTATAAGGTCGCAGTCCATAATCACTTCAATTAAGTACCACAGTCAATCGTTTCACTGTTAAAAGCCACAAAACCTAGTAATATCAGAAAAATATCGCTAAATACATGTTGGTACGAATATGTGACCCAACCGTTGTAACTCAAACGGATTGACACCGTTAGAAAGTCAATGAAATGTAGTTTTTGAAACTGTCGCTATTTCTTCAGCGCGCGATAATGGACAGGATTGGTCCCACAGTAAAGAACGACTTATTTATCTAATTTTTTTAAGTGAAGCGCTACCACAGCGCCCATTGTAATCGCTGATTTTCGGCAATCACGTCAAATTAAAAAGAATTTTTTTTCTTGGAGTCCAATTGTCTCACTTTCACATTTATAAGGTCGCAGTCCATAATCACTTCAATTAAGTCCCACAGTCAAGGATTTCACTGTTAAAAGCCATACAACCTAGTAATATCAGAAAAATATCGCTAAATACATGTTGGTACGAAGATGTGACCCAACCGTTGTAACTCAAACGGATTGACACCGTTAGAAAGTCAATGAAATGTAGTTTTTGAAACTGTCGCTATTTCTTCAGCGTGCGATAACGGACAGGATTTGTCCCACAGTAAAGAACGACTTATTTATCTAATTTTTTTAAGTGAAACGCTACCACAGCGCCCAGTGTAATCGCTGATTTTCGGCAATCACGTCAAATTAAAAAGAATTTTTTTTCTTGGAGTCCAATTGTCTCACTTTCACATTTATAAGGTCGCAGTCCATAATCACTTCAATTAAGTCCCACAGTCAATGACTTCACTGTTAAAAGCCATACAACCTAGTAATATCAGAAAAATATCGCTAAATACATGTTGGTACGAAGATGTGATCCAACCGTTGTAACTCAAAAGGATTGACACCGTTAGAAAGTCAATGAAATGTAGTTTTTGAAACTGTCGCTATTTCTTCAGCGTGCGATAACGAATAGGATTGGTCCCACAGTAAAAAATGACTTTTTTATTTTAATTATTAATTGAAAGGCTACCACAGCGCCCAGTGTAATCGCTGATTTCCGGCAATCACGTCAAATTAAAAAGAATTTTTTTTCTTGGAGTCCAATTGTCTCACTTTTACATTTATAAGGTTGCAGTCCATAATCAGTTCAATTAAGTCCAATTGTCTCACTTTAACATTTATAAGGTCACAGTCCTTAATCAGTTCAATTAAGTCCCACAGTCAATCGTTTCACTGTTAAAAGCCATACAACCTAGTAATATCAGAAAAATATCGCTAAAAACATGTTGGTAGGAATATGTGACCCAACCGTTGTAACTCAAACGGATTGACACCGTTAGAAAGTCAATGAAGTGTAGTTTTTGAAATGGTCTCTACTGCTTCAGCGCGGGATAACGGCTAGGATTGGTCCCACAGTAAGAAATGACTTATTTATCTAAGTTTTTAAATGAAGCGCTACCACAGCGCCCAGTGTAATCGCTGATTTCCGGCAATCACGTCAAATTAAAAAGAATTTTTTTTCTTGGAGTCCAATTGTCTCACTTTCACATTTATAAGGTCGCAGTCCATAATCACTTCAATTAAGTCCCACAGTCAAGGATTTCACTGTTAAAAGCCATACAACCTAGTAATATCAGAAAAATATCGCTAAATACATGTTGGTACGAAGATGTGACCCAACCGTTGTAACTCAAACGGATTGACACCGTTAGAAAGTCAATGAAATGTAGTTTTTGAAACTGTCGCTATTTCTTCAGCGTGCGATAACGGACAGGATTTGTCCCACAGTAAAGAACGACTTATTTATCTAATTTTTTTAAGTGAAACGCTACCACAGCGCCCAGTGTAATCGCTGATTTTCGGCAATCACGTCAAATTAAAAAGAATTTTTTTTCTTGGAGTCCAATTGTCTCACTTTCACATTTATAAGGTCGCAGTCCATAATCACTTCAATTAAGTCCCACAGTCAATGACTTCACTGTTAAAAGCCATACAACCTAGTAATATCAGAAAAATATCGCTAAATACATGTTGGTACGAAGATGTGATCCAACCGTTGTAACTCAAAAGGATTGACACCGTTAGAAAGTCAATGAAATGTAGTTTTTGAAACTGTCGCTATTTCTTCAGCGTGCGATAACGAATAGGATTGGTCCCACAGTAAAAAATGACTTTTTTATTTTAATTATTAATTGAAAGGCTACCACAGCGCCCAGTGTAATCGCTGATTTCCGGCAATCACGTCAAATTAAAAAGAATTTTTTTTCTTGGAGTCCAATTGTCTCACTTTTACATTTATAAGGTTGCAGTCCATAATCAGTTCAATTAAGTCCAATTGTCTCACTTTAACATTTATAAGGTCACAGTCCTTAATCAGTTCAATTAAGTCCCACAGTCAATCGTTTCACTGTTAAAAGCCATACAACCTAGTAATATCAGAAAAATATCGCTAAAAACATGTTGGTAGGAATATGTGACCCAACCGTTGTAACTCAAACGGATTGACACCGTTAGAAAGTCAATGAAGTGTAGTTTTTGAAATGGTCTCTACTGCTTCAGCGCGGGATAACGGCTAGGATTGGTCCCACAGTAAGAAATGACTTATTTATCTAAGTTTTTAAATGAAGCGCTACCACAGCGCCCAGTGTAATCGCTGATTTCCGGCAATCACGTCAAATTAAGAAGAATGTTTTTTCTTGGGGTCCAATTGCCTCATTTATCACATTTATCAGGGCACAGTCCAAAGTTAGTTCAATTAAATCCCACAGTCAATCGTTTCACTGTTAAAAGCGATGCAACCTATTAATATCAGACAAATATCGCTAAATACATGTTGGTACGAATATGTGACACAACCGTTGAAACTCAAACGGACTGACACCGTTAGAAATTCAATGAAATGTAGTTTTTGAAACTTTCGCTATTTCTAAAGCGCGCGATAACAGCTAAGATTGGTCCCACAGTAAAGAATGACTTTTTTATCTTAATTTTAAATTGAAGCGCTACCACAGCGCCCAGTGTAATCGCTGAGTTTCGGCAATCATTTTATATTAAGAAGAATGTTATTTCTTGGAGTCCAATTGTCTCACTTTTACATTTATAAGGTCACAGTCCATAATCAGTTCAATTAAGTCCCACAGTCAATGGTTTTACTGTTAAAAGCCATACAACCTAGTAATATCAGAAAAATATCGCTAAATACATGTTGGTACGAATATGTGACCCAACTGTTGTAAGTAAAACGGATTGACACCGTTAGAAAGTCAATGAAATGTAGTTTTTGAAACTGTCGCTATTCTTTCAGCGCACGATAACGGGTAGGATTGGTCCCACAGTAAAGAACGACTTATTTATCTAATTTTTTAAATGAAGCGCTACCACAGCGCCCAGTGTAATCGCTGATTTCCGGCAATCATGTCAAATTAAAAAGAATTATTTTTTTGGAGTCCATTTGTGTCATTTATCACATTGACCAGGTCACGGTCCAAATTTAGTTTAATTTAGTCCCACAGTCAATCGTTTCACTGTTAAAAGCGATGCAAACTAGTAATATCAGATAAAGATCGCTAAATACATGTTGGTACGAATATGTGACCCAACCGTTGAAACTCAAACGGACTGACACCGTTAAAAAGTCAATGAAATGTAGTTTTTGAAACTGTCGCTATTTCTTTAGCGCGCGATAACGGGTAGGATTTGTCCCACAGTAAAGAACGACTTATTTATCTAAATTTTTAAATGTAGCGCTACCACAGCGCCCAGTGTAATCGCTGATTTCCGGCAATCACGTCAAGTTATGAAGAATTTTTTTTCTTGGAGTCCATTTGAATCATTTATCACATTGATCAGGTCACAGTCCAAAGTGAGTTCAATTAAGTCCCACAGTCAATCGTTTCACTGCTAAAAGCGATGCAACGTAGTAATATCAGATAAATATCGCTAAATACATGTTGGTACGAATATGTGACCCAACTGTTGAAACTCAAACGGACTGACACCGTTAGAAGGACAATGAAATGTAGTTTTTGAAACTGTCGCTATTTCTTCAGCGCGCGATAACGGCTAGGTTTGGTCCCACAGTAAAAAATGACTTTTTTATCCTAATTTTCATTTGAAGCACTACCACAGCGACCAGTGTAATCGCTGATTTCCGGCAATCACGTCAAATTAAGAAGAATGTTTTTTCTTGGAGTCCAATTGTCTCACTTTCACATTTATAAGGTCGCAGTTAATCAGTTCAATTAAGTCCCACAGTCAATGGTTTCACTGTTAAAAGCCATACAACCTAGTAATATCAGATAAATATCGCTAAATACATGTTGGTACTAATATGTGACCGAACTGTTGAAACTCAAACGGACTGACACCGTTAGAAAGTCAATGAAATGTAGTTTTTGAAACTGTCGCTATTTCTTCAGCGCGCGATAACGGCTAGGGTTGGTCCCACAGTAAAAAATGACTTTTTTATCCTATTTTTTAAATGTAGCGCTACCACAGCGCCCAGTGTAATCGCTGATTTCCGGCAATCACGTCAAGTTATGAAGAATTTTTTTTCTTGGAGTCCATTTGAATCATTTATCACATTGATCAGGTCACAGTCCAAAGTGAGTTCAATTAAGTCCCACAGTCAATCGTTTCACTGCTAAAAGCGATGCAACGTAGTAATATCAGATAAATATCGCTAAATACATGTTGGTACGAATATGTGACCCAACTGTTGAAACTCAAACGGACTGACACCGTTAGAAGGACAATGAAATGTAGTTTTTGAAACTGTCGCTATTTCTTCAGCGCGCGATAACGGCTAGGTTTGGTCCCACAGTAAAAAATGACTTTTTTATCCTAATTTTCATTTGAAGCACTACCACAGCGACCAGTGTAATCGCTGATTTCCGGCAATCACGTCAAATTAAGAAGAATGTTTTTTCTTGGAGTCCAATTGTCTCACTTTCACATTTATAAGGTCGCAGTTAATCAGTTCAATTAAGTCCCACAGTCAATGGTTTCACTGTTAAAAGCCATACAACCTAGTAATATCAGATAAATATCGCTAAATACATGTTGGTACTAATATGTGACCCAACTGTTGAAACTCAAACGGACTGACACCGTTAGAAAGTCAATGAAATGTAGTTTTTGAAACTGTCGCTATTTCTTCAGCGCGCGATAACGGCTAGGGTTGGTCCCACAGTAAAAAATGACTTTTTTATCCTAATTTTTATTAGAAGCGCTACCACAGCGCCCAGTGTAATCGCTGATTTCCGGCAATCACGTCAAATTAAGAAGAATTTTTTTTCTTGGAGTCCATTTGTGTCATTTATCACAATGATCAGGTCACAGTCCAAAGTGAGTTCAATTAAGTCCCAAAGTCAATCGATTCATTGTTAAAAGCGAGGCAACCTAGTAATATCAGATAAATATCGTTAAATACATGTTGGTACGAATATGTGACCCAACCGTTGAAACTCAAACGGACTGACACCGTTAAAAAGTCAATGAAATGTAGTTTTTGAAACTGTCGCTATTTCTTTAGCGCGCGATAACGGGTAGGATTGGTCCCACAGTAAAGAACGACTTATTTATCTAAATTTTTAAATGTAGCGCTACCACAGCGCCCAGTGTAATCGCTGATTTCCGGCAATCACGTCAAGTTATGAAGAATTTTTTTTCTTGGAGTCCATTTGAGTCATTTATCACATTGATCAGGTCACAGTCCAAAGTGAGTTCAATTAAGTCCCACAGTCAATCGTTTCACTGCTAAAAGCGATGCAACGTAGTAATATCAGATAAATATCGCTAAATACATGTTGGTACGAATATGTGACCCAACTGTTGAAACTCAACCGGACTGACACCGTTAGAAGGACAATGAAATGTAGTTTTTGAAACTGTCGCTATTTCTTCAGCGCGCGATAACGGCTAGGTTTGGTCCCACAGTAAAAAATGACTTTTTTATCCTAATTTTCATTTGAAGCACTACCACAGCGACCAGTGTAATCGCTGATTTCCGGCAATCACGTCAAATTAAGAAGAATGTTTTTTCTTGGAGTCCAATTGTCTCACTTTCACATTTATAAGGTCGCAGTCCATAATCAGTTCAATTAAGTCCCACAGTCAATGGTTTCACTGTTAAAAGCCATACAACCTAGTAATATCAGATAAATATCGCTAAATACATGGTGGTACTAATATGTGACCCAACTGTTGAAACTCAAACGGACTGACACCGTTAGAAAGTCAATGAAATGTAGTTTTTGAAACTGTCGCTACTTCTTCAGCGCGCGATAACGGCTAGGGTTGGTCCCACAGTAAAAAATGACTTTTCTATCCTAATTTTTATTAGAAGCGCTACCACAGCGCCCAGTGTAATCGGATTTTTCCGGCAATCACGTCAAATTAAGAAGAATTTTTTTTCTTGGAGTCCATTAGTGTCATTTATCACATTGATCAGGTCACAGTCCAAAGTGAGTTCAATTAAGTCCCACAGTCAATCGTTTCACTGCTAAAAGCGATGCAACGTAGTAATATCAGATAAATATCGCTAAATACATGTTGGTACGAATATGTGACCCAACTGTTGAAACTCAACCGGACTGACACCGTTAGAAGGACAATGAAATGTAGTTTTTGAAAATGTCGCTATTTCTTCAGCGCGCGATAACGGCTAGGTTTGGTCCCACAGTAAAAAATGACTTTTTTATCTAAATTTTTAAATGTAGCGCTACCACAGCGCCCAGTGTAATCGCTGATTTCCGGCAATCACGTCAAGTTATGAAGAATTTTTTTTCTTGGAGTCCATTTGAGTCATTTATCACATTGATCAGGTCACAGTCCAAAGTGAGTTCAATTAAGTCCCACAGTCAATCGTTTCACTGCTAAAAGCGATGCAACGTCGTAATATCAGATAAATATCGCTAAATACATGTTGGTACGAATATATGACCCAACTGTTGAAACTCAACTGGACTGACACCGTTAGAAGGACAATGAAATGTAGTTTTTGAAAATGTCGCTATTTCTTCATCGCGCGATAACGGCTAGGTTTGGTCCCACAGTAAAAAATGACTTTTTTATCCTAATTTTCATTTGAAGCACTACCACAGCGACCAGTGTAATCGCTGATTTCCGGCAATCACGTCAAATTAAGAAGAATTTTTTTTCTTGGAGTCCATTTGTGTCATTTATCACATTGATCAGGTCACAGTCCAAAGTGAGTTCAATTAAGTCCCAAAGTCAATCGATTCATTGTTAAAAGCGATGCAACCTAGTAATATCAGATAAATATCGCTAAATACATGTTGGTACGAATATGTGACCCAACCGTTGAAACTCAAACGGACTGACACCGGTAAAAAGTCAATGAAATGTAGTTTTTGAAACTGTCGCTATTTCTAAAGCGCGCGATAACAGCTAGGATTGGTCCCACAGTAAAGAATGACTTTTTTATCTTAATTTTTAATTGAAGCGCTACCACAGCGCCCAGTGTAATCGCTGAGTTTCGACAATCATTTTATATTAAGAAAAATGTTATTTCTTGGAGTCCAATTGTCTCACTTTCACATTTATAAGGTCACAGTCCATAATCAGTTCAATTAAGTACCACAGTCAATCGTTTCACTGTTAAAAGCCACAAAACCTAGTAATATCAGAAAAATATCGCTAAATACATGTTGGTACGAATATGTGACCCAACCGTTATAACTTAAACGGATTGACACCGTTAGAAAGTCAATGAAATGTAGTTTTTGAAACTGTCGCTATTTCTTCAGCGCGCGATAACGGACAGGATTGGTCCCACAGTAAAGAACGACTTATTTATCTAATTTTTTTAAGTGAAACGCTACCACAGCGCCCAGTGTAATCGCTGATTTTCGGCAATCACGTCAAATTAAAAAGAATTTTTTTTCTTGGAGTCCAATTGTCTCACTTTCACATTTATAAGGTCGCAGTCCATAATCACTTCAATTAAGTCCCACAGTCAATGATTTCACTGTTAAAAGCCATACAACCTAGTAATATCAGAAAAATATCGCTAAATACATGTTGGTACGAAGATGTGACCCAACCGTTGTAACTCAAAAGGATTGACACCGTTAGAAAGTTAATGAAATGTAGTTTTTGAAACTGTCGCTATTTCTTCAGCGTGCGATAACGAATAGGATTGGTTCCACAGTAAAAAATGACTTTTTTATTTTAATTATTAATTGAAAGGCTACCACAGCGCCCAGTGTAATCGCTGATTTCCGGCAATCACGTCAAATTAAGAAGAATGTTTTTTCTTGGGGTCCAATTGCCTCATTTATCACATTTATCAGGGCACAGTCCAAAGTTAGTTCAATTAAATCCCACAGTCAATCGTTTCACTGTTAAAAGCGATGCAACCTAGTAATATCAGATAAATATCGCTAAATACATGTTGGTACGAATATGTGACACAACCGTTGAAACTCAAACGGACTGACACCGTTAAAAATTCAATGAAATGTAGTTTTTGAAACTTTAGCTATTTCTAAAGCGCGCGATAACAGCTAGGATTGGTCCCACAGTAAAGAATGACTTTTTTATCTTAATTTTAAATTGAAGCGCTACCACAGCGCCCAGTGTAATCGCTGAGTTTCGACAATCATTTTATATTAAGAAAAATGTTATTTCTTGGAGTCCAATTGTCTCACTTTCACATTTATAAGGTCACAGTCCATAATCAGTTCAATTAAGTACCACAGTCAATCGTTTCACTGTTAAAAGCCACAAAACCTAGTAATATCAGAAAAATATCGCTAAATACATGTTGGTACGAATATGTGACCCAACCGTTATAACTTAAACGGATTGACACCGTTAGAAAGTCAATGAAATGTAGTTTTTGAAACTGTCGCTATTTCTTCAGCGCGCGATAACGGACAGGATTGGTCCCACAGTAAAGAACGACTTATTTATCTAATTTTTTTAAGTGAAACGCTACCACAGCGCCCAGTGTAATCGCTGATTTTCGGCAATCACGTCAAATTAAAAAGAATTTTTTTTCTTGGAGTCCAATTGTCTCACTTTCACATTTATAAGGTCGCAGTCCATAATCACTTCAATTAAGTCCCACAGTCAATGATTTCACTGTTAAAAGCCATACAACCTAGTAATATCAGAAAAATATCGCTAAATACATGTTGGTACGAAGATGTGACCCAACCGTTGTAACTCAAAAGGATTGACACCGTTAGAAAGTCAATGAAATGTAGTTTTTGAAACTGTCGCTATTTCTTCAGCGTGCGATAACGAATAGGATTGGTTCCACAGTAAAAAATGACTTTTTTATTTTAATTATTAATTGAAAGGCTACCACAGCGCCCAGTGTAATCGCTGATTTCCGGCAATCACGTCAAATTAAGAAGAATGTTTTTTCTTGGGGTCCAATTGCCTCATTTATCACATTTATCAGGGCACAGTCCAAAGTTAGTTCAATTAAATCCCACAGTCAATCGTTTCACTGTTAAAAGCGATGCAACCTAGTAATATCAGATAAATATCGCTAAATACATGTTGGTACGAATATGTGACACAACCGTTGAAACTCAAACGGACTGACACCGTTAAAAATTCAATGAAATGTAGTTTTTGAAACTTTAGCTATTTCTAAAGCGCGCGATAACAGCTAGGATTGGTCCCACAGTAAAGAATGACTTTTTTATCTTAATTTTAAATTGAAGCGCTACCACAGCGCCCAGTGTAATCGCTGAGTTTCGGCAATCATTTTATATTAAGAAGAATGTTATTTCTTGGAGTCCAATTGTCTCACTTTTACATTTATAAGGTCACAGTCCATAATCAGTTCAATTAAGTCCCACAGTCAATCGTTTCACTGCTAAAAGCGATGCAACCTAGTAATATCAGATAAAGATCGCTAAATACATGTTGGTACGAATATGTGACCCAACCGTTGAAACTCAAACGGACTGACACCGTTAAAAAGTCAATGAAATGTAGTTTTTGAAACTGTCGCTATTTCTTCAGCGCGCGATAACGGGTAGGATTGGTCCCACAGTAAAGAACGACTTATTTATCTAAATTTTTAAATGTAGCGCTACCACAGCGCCCAGTGTAATCGCTGATTTCCGGCAATCACGTCAAGTTATGAAGAATTTTTTTTCTTGGAGTCCATTTGAATCATTTATCACATTGATCAGGTCACAGTCCAAAGTGAGTTCAATTAAGTCCCACAGTCAATCGTTTCACTGCTAAAAGCGATGCAACGTAGTAATATCAGATAAATATCGCTAAATACATGTTGGTACGAATATGTGACCCAACTGTTGAAACTCAAACGGACTGACACCGTTAGAAGGACAATGAAATGTAGTTTTTGAAACTGTCGCTATTTCTTCAGCGCGCGATAACGGCTAGGTTTGGTCCCACAGTAAAAAATGACTTTTTTATCCAAATTTTCATTTGAAGCACTACCACAGCGACCAGTGTAATCGCTGATTTCCGGCAATCACGTCAAATTAAGAAGAATGTTTTTTCTTAGAGTCCAATTGTCTCACTTTCACATTTATAAGGTCGCAGTCCATAATCAGTTCAATAAAGTCCCACAGTCAATGGTTTCACTGTTAAAAGCCATACAACCTAGTAATATCAGATAAATATCGCTAAATACATGTTGGTACTAATATGTGACCCAACTGTTGAAACTCAAACGGACTGACACCGTTAGAAAGTCAATGAAATGTAGTTTTTGAAACTGTCGCTATTTCTTCAGCGCGCGATAACGGCTAGGGTTGGTCCCACAGTAAAAAATGACTTTTTTATTCTAATTTTTATTAGAAGCGCTACCACAGCGCCCAGTGTAATCGCTGATTTCCGGCAATCACGTCAAATTAAGAAGAATTTTTTTTCTTGGAGTCCATTTGTGTCATTTATCACATTGATCAGGTCACAGTCCAAAGTGAGTTCAATTAAGTCCCAAAGTCAATCGATTCATTGTTAAAAGCGATGCAACCTAGTAATATCAGATAAATATCGTTAAATACATGTTGGTACGAATATGTGACCCAACCGTTGAAACTCAAACGGACTGACACCGTTAAAAAGTCAATGAAATGGAGTTTTTGAAACTGTCGCTATTTCTTTAGCGCGCGTTAACGGGTAGGATTGGTCCCACAGTAAAGAACGACTTATTTATCTAAATTTTTAAATGTAGCGTTACCACAGCGCCCAGTGTAATCGCTGATTTCCGGCAATCACGTCAAGTTATGAAGAATTTTTTTTCTTGGAGTCCATTTGAGTCATTTATCACATTGATCAGGTCACAGTCCAAAGTGAGTTCAATTAAGTCCCACAGTCAATCGTTTCACTGCTAAAAGCGATGCAACGTAGAAATATCAGATAAATATCGCTAAATACATTTTGGTACGAATATGTGACCCAACTGTTGAAACTCAACCGGACTGACACCGTTAGAAGGACAATGAAATGTAGTTTTTGAAACTGTCGCTATTTCTTCAGCGCGCCATAACGGCTAGGTTTGGTCCCACAGTAAAAAATGACTTTTTTATCCTAATTTTCATTTGAAGCACTACCACAGCGACCAGTGTAATCGCTGATTTCCGGCAATCACGTCAAATTAAGAAGAATGTTTTTTCTTGGAGTCCAATTGTCTCACTTTCACATTTATAAGGTCGCAGTGCATAATCAGTTCAATTAAGTCCCACAGTCAATGGTTTCACTGTTAAAAGCCATACAACCTAGTAATATCAGATAAATATCGCTAAATACATGTTGGTACTAATATGTGACCCAACTGTTGAAACTCAAACGGACTGACACCGTTAGAAAGTCAATGAAATGTAGTTTTTGAAACTGTCGCTACTTCTTCAGCGCGCGATAACGGCTAGGGTTGGTCCCACAGTAAAAAATGACTTTTCTATCCTAATTTTTATTAGAAGCGCTACCACAGCGCCCAGTGTAATCGGATATTTCCGGTAATCACGTCAAATTAAGAAGAATTTTTTTTCTTGGAGTCCATTTGTGTCATTTATCACATTTATCAGGTCACAGTCCAAAGTGAGTTCAATTAAGTCCCAAAGTCAATCGATTCATTGTTAAAAGCGATGCAACCTAGTAATATCAGATAAATATCGCTAAATACATGTTGGTACGAATATGTGACCCAACCGTTGAAACTCAAACGGACTGACACCGTTAAAAAGTCAATGAAATGTAGTTTTTGAAACTGTCGCTATTTCTTCAGCGCGCGATAACGGGTAGGATTGGTCCCACAGTAAAGAACGACTTATTTATCTAAATTTTTAAATGTAGCGCTACCACAGCGCCCAGTGTAATCGCTGATTTCCGGCAATCACGTCAAGTTATGAAGAATTTTTTTTCTTGGAGTCCATTTGAGTCATTTATCACATTGATCAGGTCACAGTCCAAAGTGAGTTCAATTAAGTCCCACAGTCAATCGTTTCACTGCTAAAAGCGATGCAACGTAGTAATATCAGATAAATATTGCTAAATACATGTTGGTACGAATATGTGACCCAACCGTTGAAACTCAAACGGACTGACACCGTTAAAAAGTCAATGAAATGTAGTTTTTGAAACTGTCGCTATTTCTTTAGCGCGCGTTAACGGGTAGGATTGGTCCCACAGTAAAGAACGACTTATTTATCTAAATTTTTAAATGTAGCGTTACCACAGCGCCCAGTGTAATCGCTGATTTCCGGCAATCACGTCAAGTTATGAAGAATTTTTTTTTTTGGAGTCCATTTGAGTCATTTATCACATTGATCAGGTCACAGTCCAAAGTGAGTTCAATTAAGTCCCATAGTCAATCGTTTCACTGCTAAAAGCGATGCAACGTAGAAATATCAGATAAATATCGCTAAATACATGTTGGTACGAATATGTGACCCAACTGTTGAAACTCAACCGGACTGACACCGTTAGAAGGACAATGAAATGTAGTTTTTGAAACTGTCGCTATTTCTTCAGCGCGCGATAACGGCTAGGTTTGGTCCCACAGTAAAAAATGACTTTTTTATCCTAATTTTTATTTGAAGCACTACCACAGCGACCAGTGTAATCGCTGATTTCCGGCAATCACGTCAAATTAAGAAGAATGTTTTTTCTTGGAGTCCAATTGTCTCACTTTCACATTTATAAGGTCGCAGTGCATAATCAGTTCAATTAAGTCCCACAGTCAATGGTTTCACTGTTAAAAGCCATACAACCTAGTAATATCAGATAAATATCGCTAAATACATGTTGGTACTAATATGTGACCCAACTGTTGAAACTCAAACGGACTGACACCGTTAGAAAGTCAATGAAATGTAGTTTTTGAAACTGTCGCTACTTCTTCAGCGCGCGATAACGGCTAGGTTTGGTCCCACAGTAAAAAATGACTTTTTTATCCTAATTTTTATTTGAAGCACTACCACAGCGACCAGTGTAATCGCTGATTTCCGGCAATCACGTCAAATTAAGAAGAATGTTTTTTCTTGGAGTCCAATTGTCTCACTTTCACATTTATAAGGTCGCAGTGCATAATCAGTTCAATTAAGTCCCACAGTCAATGGTTTCACTGTTAAAAGCCATACAACCTAGTAATATCAGATAAATATCGCTAAATACATGTTGGTACTAATATGTGACCCAACTGTTGAAACTCAAACGGACTGACACCGTTAGAAAGTCAATGAAATGTAGTTTTTGAAACTGTCGCTACTTCTTCAGCGCGCGATAACGGCTAGGGTTGGTCCCACAGTAAAAAATGACTTTTCTATCCTAATTTTTATTAGAAGCGCTACCACAGCGCCCAGTGTAATCGGATATTTCCGGCAATCACGTCAAATTAAGAAGAATTTTTTTTGTCGCTATTTCTTCAGCGCGCGATAACAATTAGGATTGGTCCCACAGTAAAGAACGACTTATTTATCTAAATTTTTAAATGTAGCGCTACCACAGCGCCCAGTGTAATCGCTGATTTCCGGCAATCACGTCAAGTTATGAAGAATTTTTTTTCTTGGAGTCCAATTGTCTCACTTTCACATTTATAAGGTCGCAGTCCATAATCAGTTCAATAAAGTCCCACAGTCAATCGTTTCACTGCTAAAAGCGATGCAACGTAGTAATATCAGATAAATATTGCTAAATACATGTTGGTACGAATATGTGACCCAACTGTTGAAACTCAACCGGACTGACACCGTTAGAAGGACAATGAAATGTAGTTTTTGAAAATGTCGCTATTTCTTCAGCGCGCGATAACGGCTAGGTTTGGTCCCACAGTAAAAAATGACTTTTTTATCCTAATTTTCATTTGAAGCACTACCACAGCGACCAGTGTAATCGCTGATTTCCGGCAATCACGTCAAATTAAGAAGAATGTTTTTTCTTGGAGTCCAATTGTCTCACTTTCACATTTATAAGGTCGCAGTCCATAATCAGTTCAATTAAGTCCCACAGTCAATGGTTTCACTGTTAAAAGCCATACAACCTAGTAATATCAGATAAATATCGCTAAATACATGTTGGTACTAATATGTGACCCAACTGTTGAAACTCAAACGGACTGACACCGTTAGAAAGTCAATGAAATGTAGTTTTTGAAACTGTCGCTATTTCTTCAGCGCGCGATAACGGCTAGGGTTGGTACCACAGTAAAAAATGACTTTTCTATCCTAATTTTTATTAGAAGCGCTACCACAGCGCCCAGTGTAATCGCTGATTTTCGGCAATCACGTCAAATTAAAAATAATTTTTTTTCTTGGAGTCCAATTGTCTCACTTTCACATTTATAAGGTCGCAGTCCATAATCACTTCAATTAAGTCCCACAGTCAATGATTTCACTGTTAAAAGCCGCACAACCTAGTAATATCAGAAAAATATCGCTAAATACATGTTGGTACGAAGATGTGACCCAACCGTTGTAACTCAAACGGATTGACACCGTTAGAAAGTCAATGAAATGTAGTTTTTGAAACTGTCGCTATTTCTTCAGCGCGCGATAACGGACAGGATTGGTCCCACAGTAAAGAACGACTTATTTATCTAATTTTTTTAAGTGAAACGCTACCACAGCGCCCAGTGTAATCGCTGATTTTCGGCAATCACGTCAAATTAAAAAGAATTTTTTTTCTTGGAGTCCAATTGTCTCACTTTCACATTTATAAGGTCGCAGTCCATAATCACTTCAATTAAGTCCCACAGTCAATGATTTCACTGTTAAAAGCCATACAACCTAGTAATATCAGAAAAATATCGCTAAATACATGTCGGTACGAAGATGTGACCCAACCGTTGTAACTCAAAAGGATTGACACCGTTAGAAAGTCAATGAAATGTAGTTTTTGAAACTGTCGCTATTTCTTCAGCGTGCGATAACGAATAGGATTGGTCCCACAGTAAAAAATGACTTTTTTATTTTAATTATTAATTGAAAGGCTACCACAGCGCCCAGTGTAATCGCTGATTTCCGGCAATCACGTCAAATTAAAAAGAATTTTTTTTCTTGGAGTCCAATTGTCTCACTTTTACATTTATAAGGTTGCAGTCCATAATCAGTTCAATTAAGTCCAATTGTCTCACTTTAACATTTATAAGGTCACAGTCCTTAATCAGTTCAATTAAGTCCCACAGTCAATCGTTTCACTGTTAAAAGCCATACAACCTAGTAATATCAGAAAAATATCGCTAAAAACATGTTGGTACGAATATGTGACCCAACCGTTGTAACTCAAACGGATTGACACCGTTAGAAAGTCAATGAAGTGTAGTTTTTGAAATGGTCTCTACTGCTTCAGCGCGGGATAACGGCTAGGATTGGTCCCACAGTAAGAAATCACTTATTTATCTAAGTTTTTAAGTGAAGCGCTACCACAGCGCCCAGTGTAATCGCTGATTTCCGGCAATCACGTCAAATTAAGAAGAATGTTTTTTCTTGGGGTCCAATTGCCTCATTTATCACATTTATCAGGGCACAGTCCAAAGTTAGTTCAATTAAATCCCACAGTCAATCGTTTCACTGTTAAAAGCGATGCAACCTAGTAATATCAGACAAATATCGCTAAATACATGTTGGTACGAATATGTGACACAACCGTTGAAACTCAAACGGACTGACACCGTTAGAAATTCAATGAAATGTAGTTTTTGAAACTTTCGCTATTTCTAAAGCGCGCGATAACAGCTAGGATTGGTCCCACAGTAAAGAATGACTTTTTTATCTTAATTTTAAATTGAAGCGCTACCACAGCGCCCAGTGTAATCGCTGAGTTTCGGCAATCATTTTATATTAAGAAGAATGTTATTTCTTGGAGTCCAATTGTCTCACTTTTACATTTATAAGGTCACAGTCCATAATCAGTTCAATTAAGTCCCACAGTCAATCGTTTCACTGCTAAAAGCGATGCAACCTAGTAATATCAGATAAAGATCGCTAAATACATGTTGGTACGAATATGTGACCCAACCGTTGAAACTCAAACGGACTGACACCGTTAAAAAGTCAATGAAATGTAGTTTTTGAAACTGTCGCTATTTCTTCAGAGCGCGATAACGGGTAGGATTGGTCCCACAGTAAAGAACGACTTATTTATCTAAATTTTTAAATGTAGCGCTACCACAGCGCCCAGTGTAATCGCTGATTTCCGGCAATCACGTCAAGTTATAAAGAATTTTTTTTCTTGGAGTCCATTTGAATCATTTATCACATTGATCAGGTCACAGTCCAAAGTGAGTTCAATTAAGTCCCACAGTCAATCGTTTCACTGGTAAAACCGATGCAACGTAGTAATATCAGATAAATATCGCTAAATACATGTTGGTACGAATATGTGACCCAACTGTTGAAACTCAAACGGACTGACACCGTTAGAAGGACAATGAAATGTAGTTTTTGAAACTGTCGCTATTTCTTCAGCGCGCGATAACGGCTAGGTTTGGTCCCACAGTAAAAAATGACTTTTTTATCCTAATTTTCATTTGAAGCACTACCACAGCGACCAGTGTAATCGCTGATTTTCGGCAATCACGTCAAATTAAAAAGAATTTTTTTTCTTGGAGTCCAATTGTCTCACTTTCACATTTATAAGGTCGCAGTCCATGATCACTTCAATTAAGTCCCACAGTCAATGATTTCACTGTTAAAAGCCACACAACCTAGTAATATCAGAAAAATATCGCTAAATACATGTTGGTACGAAGATGTGACCCAACCGTTGTAACTCAAACGGATTGACACCGTTAGAAAGTCAATGAAATTTAGTTTTTGAAACTGTCGCTATTTCTTCAGCGCGCGATAACGGACAGGATTGGTCCCACAGTAAAGAACGACTTATTTATCTAATTTTTTTAAGTGAAACGCTACCACAGCGCCCAGTGTAATCGCTGATTTTCGGCAATCACGTCAAATTAAAAAGAATTTTTTTTCTTGGAGTCCAATTGTCTCACTTTCACATTTATAAGGTCGCAGTCCATAATCACTTCAATTAAGTCCCACAGTCAATGATTTCACTGTTAAAAGCCATACAACCTAGTAATATCAGAAAAATATCGCTAAATACATGTTGGTACGAAGATGTGACCCAACCGTTGTAACTCAAAAGGATTGACACCGTTAGAAAGTCAATGAAATGTAGTTTTTGAAACTGTCGCTATTTCTTCAGCGTGCGATAACGAATAGGATTGGTCCCACAGTAAAAAATGACTTTTTTATTTTAATTATTAATTGAAAGGCTACCACAGCGCCCAGTGTAATCGCTGATTTCCGGCAATCACGTCAAATTAAAAAGAATTTTTTTTCTTGGAGTCCAATTGTCTCACTTTTACATTTATAAGGTTGCAGTCCATAATCAGTTCAATTAAGTCCAATTGTGTCACTTTAACATTTATAAGGTCACAGTCCTTAATCAGTTCAATTAAGTCCCACAGTCAATCGTTTCACTGTTAAAAGCCATACAACCTAGTAATATCAGAAAAATATCGCTAAAAACATGTTGGTACCAATATGTGACCCAACCGTTGTAACTCAAACGGATTGACACCGTTAGAAAGTCAATGAAGTGTAGTTTTTGAAATGGTCTCTACTGCTTCAGCGCGGGATAACGGCTAGGATTGGTCCCACAGTAAGAAATCACTTATTTATCTAAGTTTTTAAATGAAGCGCTACCAAGGCGTCCAGTGTAATCGCTGATTTCCGGCAATCACGTCAAATTAAGAAGAATGTTTTTTCTTGGGTCCAATTGCCTCATTTATCACATTTATCAGGGCACAGTCCAAAGTTAGTTCAATTAAATCCCACAGTCAATCGTTTCACTGTTAAAAGCGATGCAACCTAGTAATATCAGACAAATATCGCTAAATACATGTTGGTACGAATATGTGACACAACCGTTGAAACTCAAACGGACTGACACCGTTAGAAATTCAATGAAATGTAGTTTTTGAAACTTTCGCTATTTCTAAAGCGCGCGATAACAGCTAGGATTGGTCCCACAGTAAAGAATGACTTTTTTATCTTAATTTTAAATTGAAGCGCTACCACAGCGCCCAGTGTAATCGCTGAGTTACGGCAATCATTTTATATTAAGAAGAATGTTATTTCTTGGAGTCCAATTGTCTCACTTTTACATTTATAAGGTCACAGTCCATAATCAGTTCAATTAAGTCCCACAGTCAATCGTTTCAGTGCTAAAAGCGATGCAACCTAGTAATATCAGATAAAGATCGCTAAATACATGTTGGTACGAATATGTGACCCAACCGTTGAAACTCAAACGGACTGACACCGTTAAAAAGTCAATGAAATGTAGTTTTTGAAACTGTCGCTATTTCTTCAGCGCGCGATAACGGGTAGGATTGGTCCCACAGTAAAGAACGACTTATTTATCTAAATTTTTAAATGTAGCGCTACCACAGCGCCCAGTGTAATCGCTGATTTCCGGCAATCACGTCAAGTTATGAAGAATTTTTTTTCTTGGAGTCCATTTGAATCATTTATCACATTGATCAGGTCACAGTCCAAAGTGAGTTCAATTAAGTCCCACAGTCAATCGTTTCACTGCTAAAACCGATGCAACGTAGTAATATCAGATAAATATCGCTAAATACATGTTGGTACGAATATGTGACCCAACTGTTGAAACTCAAACGGACTGACACCGTTAAAAGGACAATGAAATGTAGTTTTTGAAACTGTCGCTATTTCTTCAGCGCGCGATAACGGCTAGGTTTGGTCCCACAGTAAAAAATGACTTTTTTATCCTAATTTTCATTTGAATCACTACCACAGCGACCAGTGTAATCGCTGATTTCCGGCAATCACGTCAAATTAAGAAGAATGTTTTTTCTTGGAGTCCAATTGTCTCACTTTCACATTTATAAGGTCGCAGTCCATAATCAGTTCAATAAAGTCCCACAGTCAATGGTTTCACTGTTAAAAGCCATACAACCTAGTAATATCAGATAAATATCGCTAAATACATGTTGGTACTAATATGTGACCCAACTGTTGAAACTCAAACGGACTGACACCGTTAGAAAGTCAATGAAATGTAGTTTTTGAAACTGTCGCTATTTCTTCAGCGCGCGATAACGGCTAGGGTTGGTCCCACAGTAAAAAATGACTTTTTTATTCTAATTTTTATTAGAAGCGCTACCACAGCGCCCAGTGTAATCGCTGATTTCCGGCAATCACGTCAAATTAAGAAGAATTTTTTTTCTTGGAGTCCATTTGTGTCATTTATCACATTGATCAGGTCACAGTCCAAAGTGAGTTCAATTAAGTCCCAAAGTCAATCGATTCATTGGTAAAAGCGATGCAACCTAGTAATATCAGATAAATATCGTTAAATACATGTTGGTACGAATATGTGACCCAACCGTTGAAACTCAAACGGACTGACACCGTTAAAAAGTCAATGAAATGTAGTTTTTGAAACTGTCGCTATTTCTTTAGCGCGCGTTAACGGGTAGGATTGGTCCCACAGTAAAGAACGACTTATTTATCTAAATTTTTAAATGTAGCGTTACCACAGCGCCCAGTGTAATCGCTGATTTCCGGCAATCACGTCAAGTTATGAAGAATTTTTTTTCTTGGAGTCCATTTGAGTCATTTATCACATTGATCAGGTCACAGTCCAAAGTGAGTTCAATTAAGTCCCACAGTCAATCGTTTCACTGCTAAAAGCGATGCAACGTAGAAATATCAGATAAATATCGCTAAATACATGTTGGTACGAATATGTGACCCAACTGTTGAAACTCAACCGGACTGACACCGTTAGAAGGACAATGAAATGTAGTTTTCGAAACTGTCGCTATTTCTTCAGCGCGCGATAACGGCTAGGTTTGGTCCCACAGTAAAAAATGACTTTTTTATCCTAATTTTCATTTGAAGCACTACCACAGCGACCAGTGTAATCGCTGATTTCCGGCAATCACGTCAAATTAAGAAGAATGTTTTTTCTTGGAGTCCAATTGTCTCACTTTCACATTTATAAGGTCGCAGTCCATAATCAGTTGAATTAAGTCCCACAGTCAATGGTTTCACTGTTAAAAGCCATACAACCTAGTAATATCAGATAAATATCGCTAAATACATGTTGGTACTAATATGTGACCCAACTGTTGAAACTCAAACGGACTGACACCGTTAGAAAGTCAATGAAATGTAGTTTTTGAAACTGTCGCTACTTCTTCAGCGCGCGATAACGGCTAGGGTTGGTCCCACAGTAAAAAATGACTTTTCTATCCTAATTTATATTAGAAGCGCTACCACAGCGCCCAGTGTAATCGGATATTTCCGGCAATCACGTCAAATTAAGAAGAATTTTTTTTCTTGGAGTCCATTTGTGTCATTTATCACATTTATCAGGTCACAGTCCAAAGTGAGTTCAATTAAGTCCCAAAGTCAATCGTTTCACTGCTAAAAGCGATGCAACGTAGTAATATCAGATAAATATTGCTAAATACATGTTGGTACGAATATGTGACCCAACCGTTGAAACTCAAACGGACTGACACCGTTAAAAAGTCAATGAAATGTAGTTTTTGAAACTGTCGCTATTTCTTTAGCGCGCGTTAACGGGTAGGATTGGTCCCACAGTAAAGAACGACTTATTTATCTAAATTTTTAAATGTAGCGTTACCACAGCGCCCAGTGTAATCGCTGATTTCCGGCAATCACGTCAAGTTATGAAGAATTTTTTTTCTTGGAGTCCATTTGAGTCATTTATCACATTGATCAGGTCACAGTCCAAAGTGAGTTCAATTAAGTCCCACAGTCAATCGTTTCACTGCTAAAAGCGATGCAACGTAGAAATATCAGATAAATATCGCTAAATACATGTTGGTACGAATATGTGACCCAACTGTTGAAACTCAACCGGACTGACACCGTTAGAAGGACAATGAAATGTAGTTTTTAAAACTGTCGCTATTTCTTCAGCGCGCGATAACGGCTAGGTTTGGTCCCACAGTAAAAAATGACTTTTTTATCCTAATTTTCATTTGAAGCACTACCACAGCGACCAGTGTAATCGCTGATTTCCGGCAATCACGTCAAATTAAGAAGAATGTTTTTTCTTGGAGTCCAATTGTCTCACTTTCACATTTATAAGGTCGCAGTCCATAATCAGTTCAATTAAGTCCCACAGTCAATGGTTTCACTGTTAAAAGCCATACAACCTAGTAATATCAGATAAATATCGCTAAATACATGTTGGTACTAATATGTGACCCAACTGTTGAAACTCAAACGGACTGACACCGTTAGAAAGTCAATGAAATGTAGTTTTTGAAACTGTCGCTACTTCTTCAGCGCGCGATAACGGCTAGGGTTGGTCCCACAGTAAAAAATGACTTTTCTATCCTAATTTTTATTAGAAGCGCTACCACAGCGCCCAGTGTAATCGGATATTTCCGGCAATCACGTCAAATTAAGAAGAATTTTTTTTGCGCTATTTCTTCAGCGCGCGATAACGGGTAGGATTGGTCCCACAGTAAAGAACGACTTATTTATCTAAATTTTTAAATGTAGCGCTACCACAGCGCCCAGTGTAATCGCTGATTTCCGGCAATCACGTCCAGTTATGAAGAATTTTTTTTCTTGGAGTCCAATTGTCTCACTTTCACATTTATAAGGTCGCAGTCCATAATCAGTTCAATTAAGTCCCACAGTCAATGGTTTCACTGTTAAAAGCCATACAACCTAGTAATATCAGATAAATATCGCTAAATACATGTTGGTACTAATATGTGACCCAAATGTTGAAACTCAAACGGACTGACACCGTTAGAAAGTCAATGAAATGTAGTTTTTGAAACTGTCGCTATTTCTTCAGCGCGCGATAACGGCTAGGGTTGGTACCACAGTAAAAAATGACTTTTCTATCCTAATTTTCATTTGAAGCACTACCACAGCGACCAGTGTAATCGCTGATTTCCGGCAATCACGTGAAATTAAGAAGAATGTTTTTTCTTGGAGTCCAATTGTCTCACTTTCACATTTATAAGGTCGCAGTCCATAATCAGTTCAATTAAGTCCCACAGTCAATGGTTTCACTGTTAAAAGCCATACAACCTAGTAATATCAGATAAATATCGCTAAATACATGTTGGTACTAATATGTGACCCAAATGTTGAAACTCAAACGGACTGACACCGTTAGAAAGTCAATGAAATGTAGTTTTTGAAACTGTCGCTATTTCTTCAGCGCGCGATAACGGCTAGGGTTGGTACCACAGTAAAAAATGACTTTTCTATCCTAATTTTTATTAGAAGCGCTACCACAGCGCCCAGTGTAATCGGATATTTCCGGCAATCACGTCAAATTAAGAAGAATTTTTTTTCTTGGAGTCCATTAGTGTCATTTATCACATTGATCAGGTCACAGTCCAAAATGAGTTCAATTAAGTCCCAAAGTCAATCGATTCATTGTTAAAAGCGATGCAACCTAGTAATATCAGATAAGTATCGCTAAATACATGTTGGTACGAATATGTGACCCAACCGTTGAAACTCAAACGGACTGACACCGTTAAAAAGTCAATGAAATGTAGTTTTTGAAACTGTCGCTATTTCTTCAGCGCGCGATAACGGGTAGGATTGGTCCCACAGTAAAGAACGACTTATTTATCTAAATTTTTAAATGTAGCGCTACCACAGCGCCCAGTGTAATCGCTGATTTCCGGCAATCACGTCAAGTTATGAAGAATTCTTTTTCTTGGAGTCCATTTGAGTCATTTATCACATTGATCAGGTCACAGTCCAAAGTGAGTTCAATTAAGTCCCACAGTCAATCGCTTCACTGCTAAAAGCGATGCAACGTAGTAATATCAGATAAATATCGCTAAATACATGTTGGTACGAATATGTGACCCAACTGTTGAAACTCAAACGGACTGACACCGTTAGAAGGACAATGAAATGTAGTTTTTGAAATAGTCGCTATTTCTTCAGCGCGCGATAACGGCTAGGTTTTGTCCCACAGTAAAAAATGACTTTTTTATCCTAATTTTTATTAGAAGCGCTACCACAGCGCCCAGTGCAATCGCTGATTTCCGGCAATCACGTCAAATTAAGAAGAATTTTTTTTCTTGGAGTCCATTTGTGTCATTTATCACATTGATCAGGTCACAGTCCAAAGTGAGTTCAATTAAGTCCCAAAGTCAATCGATTCATTGTTAAAAGCGATGCAACATAGTAATATCAGATAAATATCGCTAAATACATGTTGGTACGAATATGTGACCCAACCGTTGAAACTCACACGGACTGACACCGTTAGAAAGTCAATGAAATCTAGTTTTTGAAACTGTGGCTATTTCTTCAGCGCGTGATAACGGACAGGATTGGTCCCACAAAAAAGAACGACTTATTTATCTAATTTTTTTAAGTGAAGCGCTATCACAGCGCCCAATGTAATCGCTGATTTCCGGCAATCATATCCAATTAAGAAGAATTTTTTTTTTGGAGTCCATTTGTGTCCTTTATGACATTGATCAGGTCACGGTCCAAATTTACTTCAATTAAGTCCCACAGTCAATCATTTGACTGTTAAAAGCGATGCAACCTACTAATATCAGATAAATATCGCTAAATACATGTTGGTACGAATATGTGACCCAACCGTTGAAACTCAAACGGACTGACACCGTTAGAAAGTCAATGATATGTAGTTTTTGAAACTGTCGCTATTTTTTCAGCGCGCGATAACGGGTAGGATTGGTCCCACAGTAGAGAATGACTTATTTATCTAAATTTTTAAAAGAAGCGCTACCACAGCGCCCAGTGTAATCGCTGATTTCCAGCAATCACGTCAAATTAAGAAGAATGTTTTTTCTTGGAGTCCAATTGTCTCATTTATCACACTTATCAGGGCACAGTCCAAAGTTAGTGTAATTAAGTCCTATAGTCAATCGTTTCATTGTTAAAAGCGATGCAACCTAGTAATATCAGACAAATATCGCTAAATATATGTTGGTACGAATATGTGACCCAACCGTTGTAACTCAAACGGATTGACACCGTTAGAAAGTCAATGAAATGTAGTTTTTGAAACTGTCGCTATTTCTTCAGCGCGCGATAACGGACAGGATTGGTCCCACAGTAAAGAACGACTTATTTATCTAATTTTTTTAAGGGAAGCGCTACCACTGCGCCCAGTGTAATCGCTGATTTCCGGCAATCATATCAAATTAAGAAGAATTTTTTTTTTTGGAGTCCATTTGTGTCCTTTATGACATTGATCAGGTCACGGTCCAAATTTACTTCAATTAAGTCCCACAGTCAATCGTTTGACTGTTAAAAGCGATGCAACCTACTAATATCAGATAAATATCGCTAAATACATGTTGGTACGAATATGTGACCCAACCGTTGAAACTCAAACGGACTGACACCGTTAGAAAGTCAATGAAATGTAGTTTTTGAAACTGTCGCTATTTCTTCAGCGCGCGATAACGGACAGGATTGGTCCCACAGTAAAGAACGACTTATTTATCTAATTTTTTTAAGGGAAGCGCTACCACTGCGCCCAGTGTAATCGCTGATTTCCGGCAATCATATCAAATTAAGAAGAATTTTTTTTTTGGAGTCCATTTGTGTCCTTTATGACATTGATCAGGTCACGGTCCAAATTTAGTTCAATTAAGTCCCACAGTCAATGGTTTCACTGTTAAAAGCCATACAACCTAGTAATATCAGAAAAATATCGCTAAATACATGTTGGTACGAAGATGTGACCCAACCGTTGTAACCCAAACGAATTGACACCGTTAGAAAGTCAATGAAATGTAGTTTTTGAAACTGTCGCTATTTTTTCAGCGCGCGATAACGGGTAGGATTGGTCCCACAGTAAAGAACGACTTATTTATCTAAATTTTTAAATGTAGCGCTACCACAGCGCCCAGTGTAATCGCTGATTTCCGGCAATCACGTCAAGTTATGAAGAATTCTTTTTCTTGGAGTCCATTTGAGTCATTTATCACATTTATCAGGTTACAGTCCAAAGTTAGTTCAATTAAGTCCTACAGTCAATCGTTTCATTGTTAAAAGCCATACAACCTAGTAATATCAGAAAAATATCGCTAAATACATGTTCGTACGAATATGTGACCCAACCGTTGTAACTCAAACGGATTGCTACCGTTAGAAAGTCAATGAAATGTAGTTTTTGCAACTGTCACTATTTCTTCAGCGCGCGAAATCGGCTAGGATTGGTCCCACAGTAAAAAAATGACTTGTTAATCTAAATTTTTAAATGAAGCGCTACCACAGCGCCCAGTGTAATCGCTGAGTTCCGGCAATCATGTCAAATTAAGAAGAATGTTATTTCTTGGAGTCTAATTTTCTCATTTATCACATTTATCAGGTTACAGTCCAAAGTTAGTTCAATTAAGTCCTACAGTCAATCGTTTCATTGTTAAAAGCGATGCAACCTAGTAATACCAGAATAATATCAAGAAATACATGTTGGTACAAATATGTGACCCAACCGTTGTAACTCAAACGGACTGACACCGTTAGAAAGTCAATGAAGTTTAGTTCTTCAAACTGTCGCTATTTCTTTAGCGCGCGAAAGCGGCTAGGATTGGTCCTACAATAAAAAAATGACTTTTTTTATCTTAATTCTTAAATGAAGCGCTACCACAGCGGCAAGTGTAATCGCTGAGTTCCGGCAATCACGTCAAATTAAGAAGAATGTTATTTCTTGGAGTCCAATTATCTCATTTTTCACATTTATCAGGTCACAGTCCAAAGTTAGATCAATTAAGTCCCACAGTCAATCGTTTCATTGTTATAAGCGATGCAACCTAGTAATATCAAAAAATATCGCTAAATACATGTTGGTACGAATATGTGACACAACCGTTGAAACTCAAACGGACTGACACCGTTAGAAAGTCAATGAAATGTAGTTTTTGAAACTGTCGCAATTTCCTCAGCGCGCGATAACGTCTAGGATTGGTCCCACAATAAAAAAATGACTTTTTTTATCTTAATTCTTAAATGAAGCGCTACCACAGAGCCCAGTGTAATCACTGAGTTTCCGCAATCATGTCAAATTAAGAGGAATGTTATTTCTTGGAGTCCAATTGTCTCCTTCATCACATTTATAAGGTGACAGTCCAAAGTTAGTTCAATTAAGTCCCACAGTTAATTGTTTTATAGTTAAAGGCGATGCAACCTAGTAATATTAGAAAAATATCGCTATATACATGTTGGTACGAATATGTGACCCAACCGTTGTTACTCAAACGGACTGACACCGTTAGAAAGTCAATGAAATGTAGTTTTTGAAACTATCGCAATTTCCTCAGCGCGCGATAACGTCTAGGATTGGTCCCACAATAAAAAAATGACTTTTTTTATCTTAATTCTTAAATGAAGCGCTATCACAGAGCCCAGTGTAATCGCTGAGTTTCCGCAATCATGTCAAATTAAGAGGAATGTTATTTCTTGGAGTCCAATTGTCTCCTTCATCACATTTATAAGGTGACAGTCCAAAGTTAGTTCAATTAAGTCCCACAGTCAATCGTTTTATAGTTAAAAGCGATGCAACCTAGTAATATTAGAAAAATATCGCTATATACATGTTGGTACGAATATGTGACCCAACCGTTGTAACTCAAACGGACTGACACCGTTAGAAAGTCAATGAAATTTAGTTTTTGAAACTATCGCTATTTCTTTAGCGCGCGAAAGCGGCTAGGATTGGTCCTACAATAAAAAAATGACTTTTTTTTATCTTAATTCTTAAATGAAGCGCTACCACAGCGGCCAGTGTAATCGCTGAGTTCCGGCAATCACGTCAAATTAAGAAGAATGTTATTTCTTGGAGTCCAATTGTCTCCTTCATCACATTTATAAGGTGACAGTCCATAATCAGTTCAATTAAGTCCCGCAGTCAATCGTTTCACTGATAAAAGCCATACAACCTAGTAATATCAGAAAAATATCGCTAAATACATGTTCGTACGAATATGTGACCCAACCGTTGTAACTCAAACGGATTGACACCGTTAGAAAGTCAATGAAATGTAGTTTTTGAAACTGTCGCTATTTCTTCAGCGCGCGAAAACGGCTAAGATTGGTCCCACAGTAAAAAAATGACTTGTTAATCTAAATTTTTAAATGAAGCGCTACCACAGCGCCCAGTCTAATCGCTGAGTTCCGGCAATCATGTCAAATTAAGAAGAATGTTATTTCTTGGAGTCTAATTTTCTCATTTATCACATTTATCAGGTTACAGTCCAAAGTTAGTTCAATTAAGTCCTACAGTCAATCGTTTCATTGTTAAAAGCGATGCAACCTAGTAATACCAGAATAATATCAAGAAATACATGTTGGTACAAATATGTGACCCAACCGTTGTAACTCAAATGGACTGACACCGTTAGAAAGTCAATGAAGTTTAGTTCTTCAAACTGTCGCTATTTCTTTAGCGCGCGAAAGCGGCTAGGATTGGTCCTACAATAAAAAAATGACTTTTTTTTATCTTAATTCTTAAATGAAGCGCTACCACAGCGGCCAGTGTAATCGCTGAGTTCCGGCAATCACGTCAAATTAAGAAGAATGTTATTTCTTGGAGTCCAATTGTCTCATTTTTCACATTTATCAGGTCACAGTCCAAAGTTAGATCAATTAAGTCCCACTGTCAATCGTTTCATTGTTATAAGCGATGCAACCTAGTAATATCAAAAAATATCGCTATATACATGTTGGTACGAATATGTGACCCAACCGTTGTAACTCAAACGGACTGACACCGTTAGAAAGTCAATGAAATGTAGTTTTTGAAACTATCGCTATTTCTTCAGCGCGCGATCACGGATAGGATTGGTCCCACAGTAAAGAACGACTTATTTATCTAATTTTTTAAATGAAGCGCTACCACAGCGCCCAGTGTAGTCGCTGACTTCTGGCAATCATGTCAAATTAAGAAGAATTTTTTTTTGGAGTCCATTTGTTTCATTTATCACATTGATCATGTCACGGTCCAAATTTAGTTCAATTAAGTCCCACAGTC